>NC_138212.1:2057500-2657500 GCF_964194415.1 Vipera berus | reverse complement strand
GCTTTTGGTTCTACGAATGTTACGGTCAACCCTAGCTAGATCTAATACCAAGTTGGGTAATGAAATGTCTGCAAGAAGACAACCAAGGTCAGAGAGCATAAAGGACACCTTTCCTCCTCCTCCTCCTCCTCCTCCTCCTCCTCCTCCTCCTCCTCCTCTTCTTCTTCTTCTCCTCCTCCTCCTCCTCTTCCTCCTCCTCCTCCTCCTCTTCTCCTCCTCCTCTTCTCCTCCTCCTCCTCCTCTTCTTCTTCTCCTCCTCCTCGTCCTCCTCTGTTCTCTTCCTCTTTCTTCTTCTCCTCCTCCTCCTGCTTTTTTTCTTTCCTTCTTCTTTTTCTCCTTCCCATTTTCCATCTCTTCTTCCTCCCTCCTTCTCCTCCTCCCCCCATACCCATAAGCAGAAGACGGCTTTTTTTTTCTCCCCCCCCCCTCCAAGTTTACGTAGGCATTTCAGATTGAGTGGCGCCCTAATTGAAACAATAGCCTTTTTGATGGAGGCTACAGAATTTGCCGAGGAAGAGACCCCTCTGGCTTCGCAGCCCCTCTCCTCTACTAATTGTGCCGCCGCGTCTGCCCTTTGCAAATGAAGGGGGTCTTGGGTTTCAACCGGTTCCTAAACGAGGCTATTTGTAATGTTTGGTTTGGCAGTTAGCAGAGCCAGCCGAGGAAGGAGCGAATGCCTGGGGGTCACTTGCAGGCTTCCCCCCCACACACACTTTTTTTTTTCCTTGTCGCCTGCTTAGGTGCCAGGTCATGGGGATGACCTTCCGCTTCCTGTATTTAGTCTGGCTTAGCAAAGGCAGGGCAATTAGGCTGCAGCACGGGGTTGAGGCCAGCCTCGCCTTGGTCAAGCAGACCAGGAGGTCACCGTGTGTTGGGCTGGGCGGGGGGGGGGGGAGCATCCCCTTAAGGGAGCCAGGGCTGGCTGGGCTGCCCCATCTAGTAGGCGACAGGGCTACAGTTGAGGTTTGGGAAGGTGGGTGGGCAGGACAGGACCGCTGAAGTCCCCTTAGGAAGTTGCAACGGAGGCTTCCCGGATCCCATCAAGGCCTCTTTGTACCTTATGAAGGATGGCTCTGGAATACTTAGGGAGACAAGCTGAACTTGGTCTCCTAAGGATGGACGTTCGAGAAGGCAGACTAGATGACCGGTGGGGTGGGAAGTCCGTTCTGAATAACAGAATATTATTCTGTTGGAAGGGACCTTGGAGGTCTTCTAGTCCAACCCCCTGCTCAGGCAGGAAACCCTATCCCATTTCAGGCAAATGGCTGTCCAGTCTCTTCTTAAGAACTTCCAGCGTTGGAGCATTCACAGCTTCTGGAGGCAGGTTGTTCCACTGGTTAATTGTTCTCACTGTCGGGAAGTTTCTCTTTTAGTTCTAGGTCGCTTCTCTCTTTGTTTAGATTCCATCTGTTGCTTCTTGTCCTGCCTTCAGGGCTTGTCCTGCCCCAGCCCTGATCTGGCCAAAGGATCGGACCCCAGAGAAGCCAGACCCTCTGAGTCAGGCCTAATTCCCATCTCAGAGAGGCTGCGGTGAAAAGGGCATGGATTCCTCCTCTTCCCCGCACAGTGCATGGAAGCATCAGGTGATAAAGAGACAACAGCTTTTCCTGTGGGACTTGCCATCCTCACAGTCTCAGGATGTCTGTGACATTTATGGCTGCGGTTGCAGCATGTTAAGTAGTCAGAAGCTGAAGACAAATTTCCCTGCGGTTGTGTTGGGCCACTGGGCAGCTCAGCCCAAATCTCTGATGGCCAGGATGGCTGGGTTAAAAAGTATCATTTATGGTGTGTGTGTGTGTCTGTGTGTGTGTGTGTGTGTGTGTGTGTGTGTGTGTGCGTGTGCCTGGGATAGGCAGGAGGACAGCTGAACTGCTGTCTCGCTCTACTTTTATGCTAGCAGTCTTATGTTGGCATCCGAAATGCCTAGGCGGGATAGGAAAAAAGCCACTAATCAGGCAAGTCTGAAGGACATGGTAAAAAAATTTTTTAAAAAAAATTAATCAAGATGGCAGCCTCAACAGTAGAATAAAATAAAAACTTTATGCCACACATCAAAAGTAAGTGGAGTTTCCATGGCACCATTGTGGCTGCCATCTTGAGTTCTGATACTATATATGGACACCTTCGGTGCTATTCCATTTAAACACAGTATTGCTTCAAGAAGAAAGGAGGAGGAGGAGGAGGAGGAGGAGGAGGAGGAGGAGGAGGAGGAGGAGGAGGAGGAGGAGGAAAAAGAAAAGGATATAATGAAGAAGGAGAAGAAGGAAGGAGAAGAGGAAGGAAAAGGTGAAGAGAATGGAGGAGGAGAAAGAGGAGAAGAAGGAGGAGGAGGAGGAGGAGAAGGAAGGAAGGAAGGAAGGAAGGAAGGAAGGAAGGAAGGAAGGAAGGAAGGAAGGAAGGAAAAGCAAAGGGAAAAGGAGAAGAAGGAGAAAGTTTTCTGTTCTACTTTCTCGCACAATCCCTTCCTTCTTTTTCCCCCCACTTTAAATGAGAGGACAGAAACATGTCATTAAATACAATGAGGCAGTTTAATCAGGTTTGCTCGAAATAAAAAAATATATAGCCCTCGCTCCAAAGATTTGAATGAAGGTTTTAGGAGCACCAGCATCAAAGCCTGGTTGCCTTTTGAAGTTGGTAATCCCTTTTGGAGAATCATATTTGGGGCATAAAAGCTCACAATGGAAGGCGCTATGGAGGTCAGGCCCTGGGATGTCATCTCCCCCCCGAGATGTCTCTATTATATCGGCTGCCTCGTCTTCCCGGGCTTCACAATCCGCCTTTTGTTGGCCAAGGTCCCCACAGTTATCGTGTTATGGGAAGCTGGGGTGAGACGGGGCGGGGAGGGGGGGCAAAGCCACTGGGGAGGGGAGGTCCACCAAGGAGGATGGAGAAGGTGGCGCGGGGGGTGTCTTTGGCTCAGCCCTGCATCTGCCCGGTTGCAAAGAGCCAGCGGGAGGAGACCCTAACCCCTCCCTCATTTACAAAGGCAGCAACTCCGGGGGTCTGCCTTCCTCCTGCCCCCACCCCCACCCCAGGAGAGGAATACAGGCGGTCCTTGACTTACGGCCACAAATGGAGCCCCCACATTGATGTTGCTTAAGTGAGAAATTCGTTCAGTGGTTTTTTTAAATTATTATTCTTATTGGCTCCATTTGATGACTTTTCTCGCCCCGGTTTTTAAGCGAATCGCTGCTGCGGTTAGAAGTTAGAAACCTAAGTTGTTAAATAAGTTAACATGGTTGTTAAGGGAACCCAGCTTCCCCCATTCGACTTTGCTGGTCACAAAAGGGGATCGCGTGACCCTGGGACATTGCAACGGTCGTACGTCGGAACCGGTGGCCAAGCATCTGAAGCTGGATCACGTGACCCCCAGGGATGGTGCAACAGTCGTGAGCGTGCAAAGTGGTAGTAAGTCACTTTTCCCCAGTGCCGTCGTCACTAAACAAACCGTTGTTAAGTCAAGGGCTACCTGCATTGCTCAAGGCCTCCATCATCAAATAAAGAACGGGTTGTCCTTGACTTACAACCCATAAGGTAGCCCCAAAATTTCCGTGGCTAAGTGAGACATTTGTTAAGTGAGGTTTGCCCCATTTGTCGATCTTTCTGGCCACCGTTGTTAAGCGGATTCGCGTAACTTTCGGGCTACACAGTGGACATTGAGGTCCAGCTGTGTTTTGCCTTCCGACACACGGAGGTGACCTTCCTGTCTGTCACTTTTTCAACTCTCAGTTCTCGCTGCTGTTTGGCATTTATTTTTTTTAATGCTTTATTTATTTATTTTCCAAAAAACAAAAAAAAAAGCTCAACAAAACCAGAATTGCATGTTAGATATTTTTGCTACCTCCCCGATAGTGATCCTGACAGGATATAAAGATTTCAGATGAATAAATAAACAGATAATTAAGGTCTGGGCACAGCACGTTTTTTTTTATAATTTAATTTATAAAGCCTATTAGTGCCTTCTGGGCTTAAAACACACATATACCCCAACACACATGTACGCACACCCTGCGCCCACCCACGTCATTTTAAGGCCCATCTCTGGCTTGACAGCCTCACCCTCTTTCGATGTCTCTTTTGTCTCCTGCTTTTAAAGGGATCTTGCCCAAGCCTAGGGACATTTGCTGGCTGGGAATCGTGGGGCTGGTAGTCCCAATGTCTCCATGGGGAGAGGACCAGGTTGGATCTGGGCCAGAGTGAGGTTGGAGATGATGACAATTAATGGGTCCGATCAAAACCAAGGGTGCCTTTGAAGGTGAGAATAGCAGATAGGAAGGTCAAAAGGACAAAGGACAGTCTCTGTTTTTGCACCAAACTCAGCAAAATCCAGCTATTATTCTGGATTCACCTAATAGATGTCATTAATCTGACTTTTCAGCAACGTTTCTCAACCTTGGACACTTGAAGCGGTATGGACTTACAGCTTAAAGTTGCCACGGTGGAGAAACACTGCAAGTTTGCAAACCTAGCTGGCTGGGGAATTCTGGGAGTTGAAGTCCGCCCAGCTTAAGATTGCAAACCTAGCTGGCTGGGGAATTCTGGGAGTTGAAGTCCGCCCAGCTTAAGTTTGCAAACCTAGCTGGCTGGGGAATTCTGGGAGTTGAAGTCCGCCCAGCTTAAGATTGCAAACCTAGCTGGCTGGGGAATTCTGGGAGTTGAAGTCCGCCCAGCTTAAAGTTGCCAAGGTTGGGAAGTTCTACTTTAGAACGTAGTGTGTTTTCCAGTCCAACCTCCACAGTGGCAGCAACAAACTCACAAACTCACAAGCAAGGCAAGAAAGCCCGTCTCCTTCTCCTCTGGTTGATCCGCTGACCTTCAAAGGTAGCTTGCTCTTAAACTGGGAGATTCCTTTTAGACCCTGCAGCGAATCCGATCTCTTCAAACCCCAGAGAGGTTTCCTCATTTTATAACACACAGCCCCGGGTAGGAAACAGCATTAAGAGTTGTGCTGCAGGGCACAAAACCCTTCCCGTTACTCGGCTGCATCTGTTAAAAGAAGTTCCTCGTTCACTTTTCTCCTTTGGAGCACTACTATGTCGTTCCGGGCAGCCATCCTTTCTCCAGGGAGTCTGCCTTGGGCGATGTAAATAAATAGCAAAAAGAGATGCATATATCTTGCCTTTTCATTGCTGGTCACCTCTATCCCAGGCCAATGTTTCATCTTCCAGCAAGCCTGCATTTTTATCCATGCTGAGAGACCAACCAGCTTTCCCAGCTCCAGGGGTGCACCCTTCCAGAGGTGCAATACCTGCAGGGGTTAAAGTATTAGCACCACTTTATGAAACGTTAGTAAGGCTACACCTGGAATGCTGCATCTAGTTTTGGTCACTGCATGACAAAAAGAAAGAGGTTTAAACTTTGGAAAAAGCACAACTAAAATGATTAAAGGCCTGGAGACTAAAACATATGAAGAACAGTTGCAGGATTTGGGAATGGCCAGTCTAGAGAAAAGGAGGACTGGGGGGGGAACATGATAGCAGTCTTCCAATATTTGAGGGGCTGCCCCAAAGAAGAAGGGGTCAAGCTGTTCTCCAAAGCACCTGAAGGCAGGACAAGAAGCAACGGATGGAAACTCATCAAGGAGAGAAGCAACCTGGAACTAAGGGGAAATTGTCTGACCATGAGAACAATAAATCACAACAGAGTTGGAAGGGACCTTGGAGGTCTTCTAGTCCAACCCCTTGCTCAGGCAGGAAACCCTATCCCATTTCAGACAAATGGCGGTCCAGTCTCTTCTTGAAAAACCTCCAGTCTTGGAGCACCCACAACTTCTGAAGGGAAGCTGTACCACTGATTGATTGTTCTAAACCAGGGGTCTTCAAACTTGGCCCTTTTATGACTTGTGGACTTCAACTCCCAGAATTCCTCAGCCAGGCATGCCTGGCTGAGGAATTCTGGGAGTTGAAGTCCACAAGTCATAAAAGGGCCAAGTTTGAAGACCCCTGTTCTAAACTGTCAGGAAACTCCTCCTTAGTTCCAGGTTGCTTCTCTCCTTGGTGAGTTTCCATCCATTGCTTCTTGTCCTGCCTTCAGGCGCTTTGGGGAATAGGTTGACCCTCCTGTTTTTTGTGGCAGCCCCTCAAAATACTGGAACAAGCAAAGAAGATAGAGGATTCCTGGCACCTTGACTGAGGCCACATTAACCTCCAAGGTAAGTTAATATGGAGTCAGACATACACACACAAACGTTTCTGCTCCGTTTCAGCTTTTTTTTAGAAACCCACCTGCAAGGAGCCAGAGCTACCAGAACTGGTTCCAAGTGTCCAGTTTTTCTAGTTTGGCGAGGCCGTCTCTCTTTTGCAGCAGCTTTACCCTTTTCAAATGAGGCTGAGTTTTGGGGTATCAGAGCTTGGATTGCAGTCTGTCGATGGGCCTAAGCCAGGGGTAGGCAACCTCGGCTCTTTTATGACTCGTGGACTTCAACTCCCAGAATTCCTGAGCCGGCTGGCTCAGGAATTCTGGGAGTTGAAGTCCACGAGTCATAAAAGAGCCCGAGGTTGCCTACCCCTGGCCTAAGCGATATCATGGTTTCCAGGCGCCCCCCGGTGGCTAGCAGGAGGAAAGCAGCCTGTTCCTAAAACTCGGCTGTGGTCGTCCGAACTGACTCTCACTTTTTTTCAGCGCTGTTGCAACTTTGAACAGTTACTAAATGAGCAGTTGTTCAGTCAAGGGCTACCTGTATTCTCCTTGATTGGCAGTTTTTATACTCCAACCTCCGTGTCTATGTTTCCATTTCCTGTTTTGCCCCCTTTTTCTACTTCCTCTCCTCCCCGCACAATCTCTGCTGCTCACTACTTTTGCATCTTCAACTTATGACTAGTTGTTCAGTTCAAATTTACGACGGATCCCCTTCCCAAAAAAGTTACCTAAAGCCCAATTGGGAAGTTACAATGTCACACACCCTCTCCCTCCCGTGGTCACATTTTGGGGGCTCGGCAACCCCAGTTACAGCCGTTTGCAGTGCCCTGCAGTCACGTGACTGTGATTTTTGGAGGGATTTGCTGGACACCAGCGTTTACTTCTGGGTTCCCCACAAAAACCACCCCGTAGCAAACAATGGCTTTGCTTAACAACTGTAGCATTCGCTTAACGGCCATCGTGAAAATGATCGACAAATGAGGTCTGATCACATGGTGACTTACTTTATGACTAGCGCTTGAGCCAGGCTCAATTACAGTCATAACTCAAGGACAACCTGTACTGTAATTTCTATCTCCTTATATTCATTTCCTAAACAACTTTCTGCTTATCACTCTGGTCTAGGTGGGGGTGTTAAAATTTTTACAATTGATTGATTGATTCATTCATTCATTCAATTTCTTCAATGCCAAGACAACAGAACATTTTGTGACTTCGCAACCCAAAGGATGGCCAACATCTGAACGGCTCTTGCAGGCCCAGAGACAAATATCCTGTTTTCTACAATTTGTATTCGGGCTTTCTCTGAATCTTCCCCTTATCCTTTACAAGCCATGGTTTATTGCTCTGTAGGGTTAGGGCAGTCCCAGTTAATTGGGGCTGAAGCCATCAACTGTGGTTTAATTCAAAGGGCCAAGGAAGGCCTGAAGCAGAAGTTCCATGAAATGGCAATTTAGCCACCAAAGACCTTGGATGCTCTGGGCCCGATCTAATGCAGGGCTGTTGTGAATGTCCGAATGTTGCAGGGTAATAAAAAAAAGGGGGGGGGCTCCCAGCACAAAGGCGGGAATCCAAATATAAGTTGACTGGCTGGTCCTTTGCTTGCAAGAAGGAAAAGCTGATTAAACCACGTTAAGCGGGATTAATGTGCAATTTGTCGAGATCCACTGAGATTCTCCAGAGTTTAAATGATGCCCCAGAGTCTTATTGCCCTGTTAATGTGGGAAATTAAAAAGAAAAAAATCTGTTCACAGTTTCATGGGTATTTGGGCCGGAAGAAAGCATTCCGCAGCATTTAAAGACTTGGTTTAATTTATTTTTAAGTTTGGCTGGAAATCCCCAAATCACCCCTTTGGGGCACAAATCAGATCCATTGCCAATTCGTCACCTTGGGAAGGTCTTCTACTCCAGAGAGCCAGCTCTGAAACCGGTCCCCGTCTTGCCTAATTCTATGTGACACCCATGACCAAAAAAACTACCTCCAGGATAGGCAGTTTCTCTGGCTCTAATTGGGGACATTTCTTCCTTAATTCTCTTTAATTAGACAAATTGGCCGTGGCCTCCAGAGTGGCAGAGAGGCCCTAACGGTGGAAGTCGGGAGGTTAATAGCAGCTAAAAATAGCTCCTGGATAAGGGCCCCCGAGTTGCAACGGGGAGCAAATTACATTCTTTCGTACTAAGAGGTGGAAGGTGGTGGCTTGTGAAGTTCTGGAGGGCATGTTGGGATTGAACCCGATGCTCCTCGTTTTCTTGACGGCCAAGTAAACAGGCCGTCTTCTCAAAAGTTTAGCAGAACGGCTAGCCAAAGTTGGACACGCGCATGTTGGCTAGACAAAGTTGGATGTGTGCATTTTTTTTGGAACACCCAGAAAGGGTTGCGTGGAGCACAGCTGAGTCAGGAATTCTGGAAGTTGAAGTCCATGAGTCATAAAAAAGCCAAGATTGCCTACCCCTGATCTAGTAGGAGATTTTCAGCAGAAAGGCAGAAAACCATCACAGCCGGTGGACGGCCAGCCCTCTGGTGTGGTGTTGATGCAAACTCTTCAGAGTGATTGCCTACTTTATAGCCATACGGCTGTGTTTTTCCACCTTGGCAGTTTGAAAAGAGATTTATTTATTTATTTTAATCCCATTTATATCCCGCCCTTCTCCGAAGACTCAGGGCAGCTTACAATCTAAAGCACAAATCAATGTGCTTAGCAAGATGCGTGGCCGGCTGGGGAATTCTGGGAGTTGAAGTCCAGCCTCTTGCAAGCAGCCAGGGTGTAGAAGCCCTATGCAATGGGACAGAAGTGAGGCAAAGCCCTCCTTTCTCTCTGCCATTATTTGCCTCCCTCGGAGACTTTCAGCCCTTCGTCTTTCCGTCTGAAAAGGAGGCCACCAGGTGCTATCATCCCTAGCCGAAGGCCTCTTCCCAGCCACCCCCACCCCACCCCTTATCTTTGCAAGAGCCGGGATGGATTAAGGCAGGGGACAAAGAGCTGACTCTTCAAACTGCCTCCTGAATAGAAAAGCGTCTTTTCTCTGTCCCGGAGGGTCCCCGAGCAACGCAGCATCGCTATCTACTGGTTTGAGATGCAGCGCTGCAGCCCAGTGATAAAAAAAAACAAAACCAACCCCCCCCCAAAAAAAAACAGGCCCCCCGGAGCCGGAGGCCGGTGCAGAGATCCTGCCTTGACAAGAGCCCGCTTGGCTCTGTATACAAAAGGGACAGCTTCGGCCTGGGAGTGGATCTGAGGAGTGGCGGGAGCGCGCCTGCAGGACCCTGGACAGCTGCTGACGGCCCGGGATGGAGAGATGCGGAGAGAGCCCAATTCAGCCTTGCAGGGGTGCCAGGAGCTCCGACCAGAATCGCTGCTCTGCTCTGCTCTGCACCCCAGCCCTGTTTTCTTCTCTGCCTTTTGAGTGCTCGGAACAGGGAGACGGGCCGCTGGGCTGCCCGCCGATCTCTCCCCCCCGCCCTGCAAAAACTAGTTCTTGAATAGAATAGAGCTGGAAGGGACCTTGGAGGTCTTCTAGTCCAGCCCCCCGCTCAAGCAGAAGAGCCTATACCATTTCAGACAAGTGACTGTCTAGCTCAGGGGTAGGCCAACCTTGGCACTTTTATGACTCATGGACTTCAACTCCCAGAATTCCTGAGTCAGCACATCTGGGAATTATTATTATTATTATTATTATTATTATTATTATTATTATTATTATTATTATTATTATTATTAATTTTTGAAGTCCATGAGTCATAAAAGAGCCGAGGTTGCCTACCCCTGGTCTAGCCTCTTCTTTAAAATCTCCAGTGATGGTTTCTCATCCTGCCCTCTGGTGTTTTGGGGAATAACGTGACCCCCTCCTCTTTGTGGCAGCCCCTCAAATACTGGAACACTGCTATCATGTCTACCCTATTTCTTCTTTTCTCTATACTGGCCAAACCCAAATCCTGCAGCCGTTCTTCGTATGTTTTAGTCTTCAGGCCCTGGATCATCTTAGTTGATCTTCTTCAGAAGTGTCACCCTCTGGCCTCACTTGCAAAGCGTCAATTGCAAGGTGATGCAGAGTTTATACTTGTGTTTCTGGGGGGGGGGGATGCTCAGCCGTCCTGAATTCCCTGCTCCCACCGGGAGGGGCTCCTTCTGCATCCACAGGCACCGACTGAGACCCACTCAGAGCAGGCGGGGTGGGGGTCAAAGTAGCTTCCCAGTTCTTGCTTGGTCCCCAAGTCTTGCCGGAGCCTGGAGGAGAAACTCCTCGGAGGCGCCACAAGGGGTCGCTATCAAGACAGCGTTGCCCAAGGGACAGTATGGCAACACACACACACACAAACACAGAGAGAGAGAGAGAGAGAGAGAGAGAGAGAGAGAGAGAGAGAGAGAGAGAGAGAGAGAGAGAGAGAGAGAGAAATATCACTCTGCAGCCTATAGAGATTTTTAAAAAAGTACAGAGCTGCACACTCAGTTGCTTTCTCAGGATTACTCAAACTCCCAGAATTTCCCAGCCAGCTTGCTTTAGGATGGATGGACTTCAAGTCCCAGAATTCCCCAGCTAGCCTGCTTTAACATGGCTGGGGGATTCCAGAGCTTGCAGTCCACACATCTTAAAAGTCACTGAGGCTGAGAAACCTTGCTCTAAACTTAACATCTTGCTGCTGCTGCTGCTGCTACCTTGTAATTTCTGTTTCTAAAGAGGGCAAAGGGATACGTTGGTGTTTGCAGAGAAGTTCCACCAGGGCCGAACCGAAAGACTGAAATGTTTTCCAGCCATGCAGTCTCCCGGTCTGGAAAGGCAGCAGAGGGAGCCCACGAGCCAAGTGTACCTAATCCGGAGCCCTTTCGGAAGCAGGTGGGTTTCTGGAACGACCGGCAGTGCCCAAAATAACCAAATTAAAAAGAAAGCATCCAGCTGATAATAAACAGCCTGCCTGAATCCAAATATTTATTAAAACAAAACCAAGTCAGAAACGATGAACAGACGATCAGAATCTGGCCGCCCCTGCCTGTAAGGATTCTTAGTTTCTCTACCACTCACATTCTTTTAAATGGTTACCCCCTTGTTTAGTTTAATTCTGTAACAGTTCCCAGCATTGAGATACAGGACTGCACCAGCTAAGAGAGGATCGGGATGAAGAAGTACAATTTTTAGAAAACAGAAGGGATGGGAAACCGGTGGCGTAATAGTAATAAAATACCAAAACTAATTCATGTTTGTAAGCTGCCTGAAGTCACCTTACAGTGAGATGGGCAGTAAACAAATCTAATAAGTAAGTAAGTAAGTAAGTAAGTAAGTAAGTAAGTAAGTAAGTAAGTAAGTAAGTAAGTAAGCAAATAAAATAAAATAAAACTAAGATCTGCTCCTGACTGACCATTCCACCCTCAACGAAAAAAAGATGTTTCTGCTACGTTTCGGGAGGATTTCCGAGGCTGTGATAGTTGGCTGCTTTGGGGGTGCCAATTTATAGGTATGGCACGGGGGAATGGATGATTTCGGAACCCTTGGCAAGAGTTGCGTTGTGAAGGCCTCAACCAGACAATTTGCTCCTTGGCGAAAGTATAAATATCTGCAGTCTCGCTGCCTGGCACTATCTGCAGACGAGTGGCGCCGCCTGCCTCGGTCCCTTGGTCCCAAAATCAGACAGCTGGCGCTTACGATGGACACGTTTCCTCCCCGCTGCTGAGCTCCAGAAACCCTCCAGACGGAGAAACGGTGAGAAAGAAGCCGACCTTTCTTGGACAGTTGCCACAGACGAAGGGTAACAGACGCAGGCACCAGGAAACCGCGCTGCCCGATGAATCTGGCAAGTCACGGCGGGTCTAGTGTGCCTCATGGTGGTGTGGCCTCTTTTGGGAGTGGGTGTGGAACGCAAAGACGACGCTACCGCTGGGGTCCTCCTGACTGAGATCGGAAGGCAGCTTTTGAAGGGAGCCTTGACTGGTGAAGGAAGAGGAGAAGGTGAGGCTGGATTCTGGTAAGAAAAAGGCACAGGGAAAAGGCACAAAAGAGTTAGGAATTCGCTGGCAGAGCTGGCCCCAAGTCACCTGTTACTTATAATTTGAGAAAGCCACCCGGGTCTATAAAGGTGGCCGAGAACATGTAAAAGAGTCGGATTAAAAGACAAAAAAAGCAGCCTATGCATCCCAAGAATGATAATCACATGGCACTAACATAGGATAAAATCCTACGAAGCAGGCTGGTCTAGTAGTTAAGACTCCGGGCTAGATCCCGGGTGAATTCTAGTCCCACTTAAGGGATGAAAGCCGGCTGGGTGATTTTGGGCTAATCACCCAGGGACTGTGAGTTCTAATCTCACTTTAGGCATGAAAGCCAGCTGACAGGACAGAGCTGTGGTGGCACAGTGGTCAGAATACAGCATTACAGGTTAACTCTGCCTGCAGCCAGGAGTTCGATCCAGACCAGCTCCAGGTTGACTCCATCCTTCCGGAGCCGGTAAAATGAGGACTCAGATTGTTTGGCGGGGGGGTGATATGCTGACTCTGTAAACTGCTTAGAGAGGGCTGTCAAGCATTGTGAAGCCGTAAAGAAGTCTCTGGTTGCTTTTGCTAGAAACTATGACTCATGCAGCAAAGGCACGGAATATCCTAAACCCCAATTCTAGGATGGCCGGGTAGAAGGGCAGAAGATAGAGTCACGTGGCAAGAAGAGTCGGCTTCTCCTTCTTGACCCAGGGCATGAAAGATGCAGCTTGAGCAAGATGCCAAGGGCCAAGGAGGCAGAGATGACTCTGGAGGCAAAGGTCCCACCTTCTCAAAGGTCCCCGACTGGGCAAATCTGCCTCAAGTAGCCTCGGTGGCCGTCAAGCTCGAGATCACCTTTTGGTTCAGTGTAGGTTTGGGCGAAAGGTCAAGGAAACAGTCCAAGGGGCCTCTCCAGAAGCACTGGAAACTCACCAGCCCGAAATGCGATAACTTCCTCCAGTTTCCGTACCATCTTGTCGCAGTACTGTTTAACATGGGGAGCCACTAGGTCTACTATGATATACAGAACGACGAATCCGATCACAATAGTCATTGAAATCTGAGAGAAGGAAAGAGAGAAAGAAGGGTGGGTGGTGAATTCTTCAGCTAAGCAGGGACCCCCCCACACACACACACCGTTTTGTCATTTTCTGATTATCCTGCTGGCCCAGGAATGCTCAGCCTTCGTTTTAGTTAGAATGGGGAGAAGAATTGGAGGTGGGGGGAGGGGGGACACACACACACACACACACACACACACACACACAGGTGAGATCTGGACAGACCCTTTTGGTCTTCTGAAAGTGCCTAAAAATCTAGTTCTGCTAACTTGCCTCAACAGGAGCATGTCATTCTTCATTCTGAAGAGTTTCTCTTGGCAACTTGAAGGTGTGTGGACTTCAACTCCCAGAATTCCCCAGTCAGAAATGCTGGCGTGGGAATTCTGGGAGTTGAAGTCCACACGTCTTCAAGTTCCTAAGATTGGGACTAAGATCCCACCTCCTTTTTAGGTGTGCCTTGCTTCCTGCCTCCCTGTTAAACCAATTTTCCTGTCGATATTTAGGGTTTTAAGGTTTTATCTTGCTTTTATGGTTGTAAGCCGCTTAGAGTCGCCTTCAGGCGAGAAGGGCGGCATATTGGCTTAATAAATAAAGAAATGGCATTTTGAAGAACACGGGCCATTGCAAAAAAATGGTCCTGCTCTTTGACCAGGGGATTACCAAACTAGCCTGGAATATGGTTCTGCCATAATGGTTGGTTGGGAGCCGCCCAGAGATTGACAGAAGATGGGTGGTCACGGAGATGTTTTGAATGAACGGACGCACGAATCAGTCAACCAAGCAACCAAGCAACCAATCAATCAATCTCTGAGTTAATTTCCCCCAAAGGATTTCCACCGAGATGTCTACCCTCAGACGATACCTCATCTCTTGCATTTGCCTTTACGAATGTGGGAGGTTGGCCTTTTGGCTGATGCCACGTCAACATCATTCATTCATTAAGTTGCAGTCCGAAGGTTTAATGCTGGAGCCTCAACGCAAGAATCTAGTCCACTTACAGGTCAGTAGTAAATTGGGGCCAGATATAGGCTCAATGGGATTCAAGAGGGGGTTAGATGTGGCCATCTATTAATTCTAAGCTGGTGACGAGCTTAACTCCGCCTGCCTGCTCTTCTCCTACAGCTGAGGGGGAATGCCCTTCCCACCCCGAGGGCAACATTGCCCTAGAAAAGCCAGGACTGAATTTATGACCGCTGATATGACAGCAGATCCTCCTATCCAGTCTTTTTGGTAGGACAATGAACCACTTACCCATACGATCGCACAGGAGAACAACTGAGGGGTCTCTGGGGCTGAGGACACATGAGACTTGTCAACTCTCCCGGGTTAATTCATGGGCTCTCCGCCTTCCCTTTACGTGTGGACTAGGCTTCCTAACAGTATTGCCCATCACACCACCCCTGAGCCTAATCTAGGGGTAGGCATCCTTGGCTCTTTTATGACTCGTGGACTTCAACTCCCAGAATTCCTGAGCCGGCATGGGGGAACTATGGCCCCCTCATGACTCGTGGACTTTAACTCCCAGAATTCCTGAGCCAGCATGGGGGAACTATGGCCCCCTCATGACTCGTGGACTTCAACTCCCAGAATTCCTGAGCCAGCATGGGGGAACTATGGCCCCCTCATGACTCGTGGACTTCAACTCCCAGAATTCCTGAGCCGGCATGGGGGAACTATGGCCCCCTCATGACTCGTGGACTTCAACTCCCAGAATTCCTGAGCCAGCATGGCTCAGCATGGAAACCTCTCCCTTTCCCCTCAGCATAGCTGGCTCAGGAATTCTGGGAGTTGGAGTCCATGAGTCGTAAAAGAGCCAAGGTGGCCTACCCCTGGCCTAGTCAAAGCCCAGCTGTCTTACCTTCAGTACATACAGGGCACGGTCGGGGCTGAGGCGCAGGCCGTGGATGTGGACGATGAACTCCAAGGCATAGTCGCAGTAGGTGGATTGATCCACCCCCCTACGGAAGCAGAGAAGACCGGATAGAGGTGGAACAATGGAACAAAGCATCCATCCTTTTTTAAAAAAAAATTCCCTCTCATGACAAGAGATTACATCTCAATGCAGGCTCTTCCTAGTTTTCTCAGCCTTGGAAACTTTAAGAAGTTTGGCCTCAACTCCCAGAATTCTGGCAGTTGAAGCCCACCTGTCAGGCGTGAAAGACTGAATCCACACGTAAAGATCCGACAAAACCGGATTTAGTGCTCATCAGGCCTGCGCAGAGGAATCTTCCCAGCTAACGTTGAGCACTTGCTTGGAGTCAGATAAGGATCAACGGAATTCAAGGGAGGGTTGGACTTAGTTCATTTGTGGCTACGTAGGGATTCTAGGCTGATCCCTCTTTTAATTCCGCCCTCAAGTTCTTCTCCACCACCCGTCTGACAATTACTGAGGTTGAGAAACACTGTTCTGCATAATTAATCCAGCTGTTAGTCCAACAGATTCCAGATCATGGACCTCACTCTTGCAGCAGGCTAATAATTCGGTAACGCAGTGCCACACACATATGCACATGCGCACCCACACAATCCACCCTTAGAGAAAGCTCTCCCAGGCAATATGGCCGGACTTCACCCTGCTGAATAATCCATTTCAAAATCACAAGTACCTGTTGGAGACTTTTATCACAAAGTAATAATCGGGAGTGGCCATACTTTGGGGGATGATATCGTAACATGGAGAATTTTTCTGACAAATCCACCTAAAAGAAAAAAAAAGAGAGAGAATTTGTGCCAGGCAAGATTGTACGATGGGCTGCTTCATCTCTCTGGGTGGAATCCTGTTTTTTTTAAAAGATTGGTTTGGGATGGTGTACAATCCAGTAGGGGAAGTCAAGAAGGAAGTCTGTGTTGAAGGGATCCTGAATGAAAACAAGGCAGGATTCGCACATACCTCTCAGCTACAGAGTAGGGTGGCCTGTGTGAGCCAAGACCTTTTCATTTATTCCACAGACCCAAATGTAAAATCTTAGGTGAAAGAGAACCTAATCTGTGGGGTCCTTGAGGCTCTCAGAGCTGGGTGGTTTTCTTGCAGATGTTTCATTACCCAACTAGGTCACATCATCAGTGCTAGAAGGGAGTGGGGGGGCAGGTTTCACCCTCTCTTTATATACAATGTTGGTGGGGGGAGGGATTTTCTCTCTGATAATTCCTTGATTAGGAACTATTTAAGTAGGGAGATAGCTAATTAGCAAACTTTAGCTGTGGAGTCTGTGGTACTCTGAGCTGGGTTGCTTTCCTGCAGACGTCTCATTACCTGACTACGGAACATCATCAGGGCTAGAAGGGAGTGGGGCTTGCACTCTGCTTATAGACATTGGCTTGTGCTGTCAGTGTTGGTCTTGGCGGTTCCCTAATTCACCTGTTGTTTAGAGTTTGATGGTTGGTGTCTGAGTTGGAAGATTCTTGTAAGGTAAAGGCTCCCCCGCACATGCGTGCTAGTCATTTCCGATTCTAGGGGCCGGTGCTCATCTCCGTTTCAAAGCCGAAGAGCCAGCGCTTGTCCGAGGACGTCTCCGTGGTCATGTGGCCGGCATGACTAGACACCAAAGGCGCACGGAACGCTGTTTCCTTCCCACCGTAGTGGTCCCTATTTTTCTACTTGCATTTTTACGTGCTTTCGAACTGCTAGGTTGGCAGAAGCTGGGACGAGTAACAGGCGCTCACTCTGCTACGCGGCACTCGGGATTCGACCCGCCAAACTGACGACCTTCTGATCGACAAGCTCAGCGTCCTAACCCACTGAGCCACCGCGTCCCCATGTAGATTCTTGACTGGGGTACTGTTTCCTTCTTGATTGTTGGTCTAGCCCAGGGGTAGGCAACCTCGGCTCTTTTATGACTCGTGGAGCCAAGGTTGCCTAGCCCTGGGCTAGCCCAACCTCTATCCAAGCCTCTTTCACTGGAGGTGAGAGAAACTGATCCGCCCACCCCAAACAGACAGCGTGTCTTTCACAGGAGAACTTACACAATTCCGGAGTTGGTTCCAGAAAGGACCGGGAACCCTTCTTCGTTGGTTTCATTACTTTCTACCTCGGCTCTCGCCCATATCAAAGCGGACCCGTTACTAGGGAAAGACAGATTGAGACCGTTGGCCTTTGCAAAGGCCCACACGGGAGTCCTCCACTCCTTACTGCCACACGCTCTATGTGGGGCCGCCCTAGAAGACTATTTGGGAAGCTACAGCTGGTGCAGAATAAAGCGGTGTGCACAGTTCGAGGGGGGGCAGGGGCAAGGGCTACACATATAACACCGTTTCGCACGAACGGCACTAGGTTCCCAGTTTGCTTCTGAGTCCAGCTCAGACTGGGGCTACGCAGCAGCACCTGTTTGTGTTGTATTTCACGATCTCTTCCTGAGTGAAGTATCTGATGTTGCTCTGCGAAAAGGCCCCTCCACCAATGACGCTAAAGAGGTAGCTGTCAAGAGAACGGGGGAGGGGAAGTTATGCAGCCCTCTTACACAATGCCCCTTTTGCGTAAATAGGATTCCCAACAACTGCGATGAAACCCCACCTCTCTTTTGGGGGGTGGTCTTCTCCCCCCACCCCACCCGATGTCAACGCTGCTAACATCGGATGTTCTTGCTTTGATAACATATGGAGATGCGGCTTTTTTCTTTCCTATGCTTTACTTTTAGAAGTAGATGATAAGGGGGGGTGAGGAGGAGGAGGAATGTGATGGGAGTTAGTTGGACGTAACAATAGTGCAATAGTGTGTGAAAGCAGGGGCTTGTGAAATAAGGGATGATGAGAAATCGCGGGTTGGAGAACAGGAGGGAAAGCCTGCGTTTCAAACTAATTGTAGAATGTGATTTACAGTATGACTGTTAATTAGAGAAGGGAATTGTGCTTTGATACGATGTCCTCACAGGAGGGGAATTCAGATTTTGGCTTCCACCACGTAGGTGCCAATGCCATGCAACTTGAATAAAGATTCTTTGAGGTAAACAATGCCTCGAAGTTCTTTGAAGAGTTTCATCTGTCGGAGCCATGGCACCCATGTTCTAGATAGCAGAAACTGAACACACACACACACACACACACACACACACACACACACACACCGCTGATAGTCAAAGCAGATTCTATAGGTTTCTCAACCTCGGCGATGTTAAGTTGCGTGGACTTCAACTCCCAGAATTCCCCAGCCAGCTTTGCTCTACACACCTGAAAGAAACCTGCTTGAGAGAGCAGCTAAAGCGTTGGGTGTGCGGCACCAAAGAGTTGGACTTTTCTTGCACCAGACATGGACATGACTCCTACGACCTACCACGTTTGTGGGCCATACAGCCTTGTGTTCCTCCATATTAGGAGTGGGGAACTATGGCCCTTCTATGACTTGTGGACTTCAACTCTGCTGGCTCAGGAATTCTGGGAGTTGGAGTCCACAAGTCATTAAAGGGACTACAGTTCCCCACCTCTGCTCTATATGGTATTTTGCTGCTTTGCTTAGGAAAAACAAACAAACCCTGAGACGATGGCAATTGTTGTTGTTAGTTGCGAAGTTGTGTCCGACCCATCGCGACCCCATGGACAACGTTCCTCCAGGCCTTCCTGTCCTCTACCAACAATGGCAATAGCCATGAAGAAAACGGTTCTGGGCAAAGATTCACCACTGTGTGAAATCTGTTCAAAGCTGACACCACTCCACACATGCACAGAGAGAGGGGGGGAAGAAGAAGAGAAAGAGAAAGAGAAAGCGAAAGTGAAAGCCTTCTGATACTGATGTAAGAGTTTCCTAGAACCAGTCTTCTTCCTCTTTGCCCTGGACACCCACTTGTGAAGCAGATTAGCTGTTGAGGACACATGCCACTGTCTTATTGCCCAAACCCCAAGGGCGATGCCCAGAGAGCCCCATTCTCCACCCCACTCCCAATTCTCAGGTTTACAAGGCCTGAGAGCCTTCCCCACCACACCCACCTGCCATGGAATTGTCCTGAGTCTCCTGTCACCATGTCTTGGATCAAGAAGCTTGGGTAGAACACTGCAAGGAAAACAAGGAGGCGTCTTGCTTCAAGCTGCCAAACTAGAGTAGAGTGGAACACAACAAGGCTACTAGCACCATTCCCAGCCTGACTCTTGAAAGGTTTCCGGCATGTGATTGGCTCAAATCCAACACCAAGCCTTGAAGCTGGCTCTGGAGGAACTAGATTCACACATTTTTGCATCTGGAGGAGGAGGAGGAGGAGGAGGAGGAGGAGGAGGAGGAGGAGGAGGAGGAGGAGGAGGATGATTATTGGGGGGTCCTTGGTGCTCTCTGAGCTTGGTTGGTTTTTTGCAGACGTTTCATGACCCATCTTGGTAACATCATCAATACCAGAAGGGTTTGCAGTGTGGAGGAGGAGGAGGAGGAGGAGGAGGAGGAGGAGGAGATCCAAAGCCACTTACCATCGCTGAAGAAAAAACAGGGCATTTCTGGATCTGGCTCAACGCAGTCGAAGTAGCGCTTGTTTTTCTCCGTGGTATAATTCTTCGTATACGTGATGTCAAACGCCAATCTCTTGCCTGGGGGGCATCCAATATAAATGTCCAATGTATCAGTACCCTGGGGGCCGACAAAGAAATAGGTGAGCTATGAATTTATAAATATTCATGTACAGAATCCATTTTACAGATGTTCCTAAGTAGTGGTAAAAATAACTTAAGATATGAACTGTAGCGCATGATCGGAAGGGAGGGAGGGAAACTTCCCAAAAACAGAGGGAGAGAAATATTCGTACAGTTTCAGGATCGCGTTCTAGGTCGATGTTCAGAATGATATAGGGTGTCTTGCTTAAGCAGAGGGTTGGACTAGAAGACCTCCAAGGTCTCTTCCAACGCTGTTATACTGTTACTGCCAAGTTCCTCTATGGCAGAGCGGTGGTCAAACTTGCAGATTTCAACTCCCAGAATTGACCAGCCAGCATGCTGGCTAGGGAATTCTGGGAGTTGAAGTCCACAAGTCTTAACGTTGCCAAGCTTGGATAGCTCTGCTCAGGGCTTTTTTCCCCCTCATAGAACGCTCAGAACGGAGTTCCGGCACCTTTTTTGGATGGAACCTTGTAGGGTAGGTAAGGCGGGTTATACGACATGTGTGAGTTCCGGCACCTTTTTCTTTTACAAAAAAAGCACTGGCCCTGCTCCAAGGGAAGAAATTCTAACTGGGAAGTCTTGAAGGTCTGATATCCATTTCTTTACTAATTTTATTCTGTATTTTCAACAGCTTTCATGTTCAATTGTTTTAAATAAGTCAGTCAGTCATTCTGCGTTGTCTCCTTGCTGTTTGGCTGTTGGAAGGAAAAGGAATGGGAAAGAAATGACCTTCTCGGGGGAATTAACATTACCTTCAACTGTGGTGCCAGGCTTGCATAGTGATAACACGCCATTTCCGAATGGACAACCTAGGAAAAGTGGACAAAGGTTTAATGGGCCTTTCAGAGGAAGAAAGTAGAAAGACCACTTTCACCAGCCACAAGTTAAGTCAGAATAGGCCACTCTTCGGCAGAAGGGAAAAGTAAAATGGCTGGAGATTTAGAGGGATCAAGCTGGGTCCAGGGTTATGGCACTCGGGTACAAGCTGGCAGCTGCGAGTTCTAGTTATGCCTTAGGCAAGAAAGCCAGCCGGGTGACTTTGGGCCAATCACCAGGAGACTGGGTGTTCTAGTCCCGTTTTAGGGATGAAAGCCAGCTGGGTGACTTTGGGCCAACCACCAGGAGATATGAGTTCTAGACCTGCCTTAGGCATGAAATTCAGCTGGGTAACTTTGGGGCAGTCACTTTTCCTCATCCCAGCCCACCTCACGGGGTTGTTGTTATGGGGGAAATAAGAGGAAGGCAGAGTACTAGGTATCTTCGCCGTCTTGAGTTACTTATAAAGCGATAGAGGTGGGATAAAAGTCAAATCAATAAATCAATAAACCAAAACCCAGAGCTAACATATTATCAAATAGCGATGCATGGATTTTCAGAGCTGCCGCTGAAGCCTGCCAGCTCACCTTTATGCCAGCGGAGCTTTTCAAAAGATTCTTCCCACTGAGCTGCTGTTTTGGGTATTTCCCATTGTCTTTAATGGTTACCTGTTTGGGGGAGGGGGGGATAGAAGTCAGGTATAGCTTAAATTGCCTAAAGAAAGATGCTGATTCTTTCTGCCATTCTCGGACCAGACGTTCCCTACCATTGTTTCTCAACCTCGTATATAAGTTTCAGCTCCAAGAATCCCCCAGCGGGCGTGGGAGCTGAGGTCCACCCATCTCAAAGTGTCTGAGGTTGAGAAACATTGCCCCACACTAACAGAATCACAGAGTTGGGAGGGACTCCGTACCAACCCTGGAAGAGACTGGACAGCCTTTTGTCTGAAATGCTATAGGGCCGTGGTGGCGAACCTATGGCACGTGTGCCACAGGTGGCACGCGGAACCCTCTCTGTGGGCATGCGCGCCGTCGCCCCAATCCTAGGCCTTCAGCTGGGTTTTATAAAACCTTTTCGCTTTAGGCCTCCGCCGCCGTGTGCAAAAAAAAAAAAAGGTTCAATCAATTTCAACTTCTTGGGAGAAAAAAAAAGATCTCGCAAAGTTGGAATTGAACTTTTTAGTCCCACCCAGTCTGCCGTTACCACTGCAGCCACGCCCACCCAATGGGCCACGCCCACCCAGTTGGACACACCCACCTAATGGGCCACGCCCACCTGACATCCGATGATACGTAAGTGGGTTTTGGGTTGCAGTTTGGGCACTCGGTGTCTAAAAGGTTCGCCATCACTGGTATAGGGTTTCCTGCCTGAGCAGGGGGTTGGACTAGATGACTTCCAAGGTCCCTTCCAACATCATCATCATCATCATCATCATTATTTCAGATCAACGGTTGTCTGATCTATTCTTGAAAAAAGATAGGCAGTTTTCTCGTTGAAGCTGTACGAAGGATGGACAAAAAGTCATCCTTAACTTTCCACTGACTTTCATTTTCAACATGGCAACAATGCCTTCCCTGTCCCCTCCTGAACGTGGGGATATGTATGCAGTCTACTGCGGGGGTCTCCAAACTTGGCAATTTTAAGGCCTGTGGACCTAAAGCCTGGCTGAGGAATTCTGGGGGTTGAAGTCCAGGGGCCTTAAAGTTGCCAAGTTTGGAGACCCCTGCACTAAAGAAGATGTGTGGACTTCAACTCCCCAAATTCCCCAGCCATCATGCTAGTGGACTTTAAGGTGTGTGGACTTCAACTCCCAGAATCCCTCAGCACCCATGCTAGAGAACTTTAAGAGGGGTGGACTTCAATTCCCAGAATTCCCTAGCCAGCCATTCTGGGAATTGAAGTCCACTCCTCTTAAAGCTCTCTAGCAAGGTGGCTAAGTGATTCTGGGGGTTGAAGTCCACAGGCTTTAAAGCTACCAAGTTTGGAGACCCCTGCGCTAAAGAACTATTAAGTCCTCTCATCTGTCAACCATTACTGGTCAGCTACCCAGGGCATATTTCAGTTCAGAATTCTGTCCTTTTGACCATCTTAGAAAATGGATAGCAAGGGTAGGAAAAGGCAGATGAGACACAACCAGATGCTGATCCCGCAATCAAAACATGGGGGAGACAGTAGCACATTTCTTTTCTGATGGGGAATTATCCAAGAGGCTGTCGCAATGGTGGCTCACTTTGCAGAGTGCCGTTCAGCAGAGGGTACCTCTTTCCATCCCAGCGCTCTATGTCCCCAAACTTAGCAACTTGAAGACATAATAATAATAATAACAACAACAACAACAACCCGTGGCTGGGCCTGGAGAGCTGGGCCTGGATCTTGTGAAGATCTTGTGGGACTTCCAAATACATTCAGATCGCCATTTGGAACACAACACGCCAGATATAGCAGTCATAGAGAACCGAAGCGTACAGTTGATTGATATCGCTGTACCAGGAGATGCCAGAGTCGAAGAAAAAGAACTGGAAAAAATTACGAAATACCGCAACCTGGCCATTGAAACTGCGCGATTATGGATGAAACGCCTAACAGTGATACCCATTGTCATTGGGGCACTGGGAATTATGCCCCAAAACTTTACAGAACACATCAAGAAATTGCAACTTCCTGCAATAACTCCAGCAAAGCTACAAAAAACTGCGCTACTCGGAACATCTTACATTTTAAGGAGGTACCTGGTTGATACCTAGGATGCTGGCAGCAACCCGTGTCAACCATTAGTGCCAGCCAATTTGAGTGTTCAGTTGACTGAGTTTCATGTTTTATGAATAAAAGTTTTATATAATAATTATAATAATAATAATAAAGTTGGAAGGGACCTTGGAGGTCTTCTAGTCCAACCCCCTGCTCAGGCAGGAAACCCTATACCATTTCAGACAAATGGCTGTCCGGTCTCTTCTTAAAAACCTCCAGTGTTGGAGCATTCACAGCTTCTGGAGGCAGGTTGTTCCACTGGTTGATTGTTCTCACTGTCAGGAAATTTCTCCTTCGGGACTTCAACTCTCATAATTCCTCAGCCAGGCAACTTTTAAGTCCACAGGTTTTTTAAAAGTTGCCACGTTTGGAGATGCCCTGCTCTGGGAAGCGACAGCACCATTGGCTTGGTCGTCTCTAGATGACAGGAAGTGGGGATGTTCGTTCCAAGTTCAATTTTGTACCTTTTTGATAAGCATTGTTGCGAAACCCCAAATCCTCAACCACGCACGGGACGGAGACATATCAAATTAAATGAATAATCTACAAACCTACACCCTATTGCAAATGAACAGTCATCTGAGCCTTACGTGGTATAACACCGATCCTCTGCTGATAAGTTCCTGCCTCTGCATTACTGTCTGGACGTACTCGGGATGGGCCAACATGACAGACAGCCAGATGTGGTGGAGAGAGTTTTCTTCGGCCGTCTCTGTCACTGTAGGCAAAAAAAAAAAGCACAACGGCTGACGATGTGCGTGCGCACCCACACAGGCCGTTTGGGACCTTCTCGCGCTCAGATAAACCGCCTGAGACCACACCAAAAGCAAAGGGAGAGAGAGAAATGGTCCTTTCTGCTCCCGAGACCCATTCTACATCTACACTGAGTAGGGAGGAGAAAGAGACAGGTATAGTCCTCGCTGTATGACACAATTGAGCGCAACATTTCTGTTCTTAAGTGTGACATTTGTTAAAGAGAGTTTTGCCCATTTTAGGGCAAAAATGGCTGTAAAATGGCAACGGGGGGGGGGAACTAACCTAATAACACTCTTACTTAACAATGGAAATGTTGGGCTCAGCCGTGTTTAAGTACCTCTACATTTAATGCGGTAACTGAGGAACAAGCATGAATATCTTGAATCGTACACTGATAAAACAGGTTAGGCCTTCTAGATTAAGCAAAGACAGAGAGACACAGACACATTCACAGACATGCAGACCAACACACATCCCCCCCACCCCAATTAACCCAGGTGAAACTAACCAAGCTGTGCCCAAGACTTTTTAAGTCTTCTTACTGATCTAGCTAAGCAGCTAGTAGATCCAACTAAGCAGCTAGTAGATCCAGCTAAGCAGCTAGATCTAAATAAGCAGCTAGGAGATCCAGCTAAATAGCTGCTAGGAGATCCAGCTAAGCAGCTCGGAGATCTAGATAAGCAGCTCGTAGATCCAGATAAGTAGCTAATAGAATTCTTTTGACTGTGACTTTTAATCTTTTTTTTAAGTTTTGTTAGCTGTCCAGAGTCATGAATTTGAGCTGGCAACTCCTGTAAATTGAACGAGGGAGGGAAGGAGGGAAGAGAGGGATGCCCCCCCAACGAGCCAGCAGTCCTTACGGCTCTCTCTGGCTGTGCTGATGGTCATGTACACGTTAAAAGAGTAGGCTGTATCCTTGTCCAGATAGATTTTTTCGGGTAGATCGTTATCTGGAACCAGGTTGTAAATTTTGGCATAGTTGGCCATGTCAACATAGACACCTCCCAAGGATTTCCAGTTGCTTGCCTTATAGTTAAAATATTCCTGGGGGGGGGAAGAGAGAGGGAGAGAGAGAGACCAAGTAAGTTCCAGAAGGACTGATTTTATGGGGTTTTTTCACCTTTACGTTCTTTTGTGGTCGCGAAGCCCAGGAGAACAGGAGAATTTAGCAGCCTCCCACGACAAGCCAACCCACAGCTGCACTTTTGTTGCACGTTTTACTGTTTTTCCACAATTCCAATTTTTGTCGGGCTGGGAAAGAGGTTTAAGTAGAGCAAAGGCTGAGGAATTTATGTGCAGGGTTTTTGTTGGTTTCCTTACGGCCTCCTCTTTTTGGTTCTTCCACCAGCGCCACGTGGGGTCGTGGACAGGGTCTGCGTAAGGCTGAGGAAACAAGATCAAATGATTAAACGAACATGCAATATATCACCTGTTCCAACTGGTCTGCTATGGTTATATAGGTGACATATATCAACAATATATTAGTTTTTGAGGGCTTTTTTTTCTCCCCCTGATCATTTTTTATTCTTTTTGTTTCTTTTAACACTACCGTCTAACGCAGGTGGTCCTCGATTTACAACAGTTCATTTAGTGACTGTTCCAAGTTACACCAGCCTTGGAAAAAAAGTGACTTATGACCCCTCCTTCACACGACCGTTGTAGCATCCACCCCCAGAGTTAACGTGATCAAAATTCGGACCTTTGGCAACTGACTCATATTTACGACAGGGTCACGCGATCCCCTTTGGCGGCCTTCCAACAAGCCAAGTCAATGGGGGAAGCCGGATTCACTTTACAACCGTGTCACTAACTTATCCACTGCAGTGATTCACTTAACAACTGTGGCAAAACAAAAAGTCGTAATCTGGGGCAAAGCTGATTTAACAAATGTCTCACTGGACAACAGAAATGTTGGGCTGAACTGCGGTCGTTAAGTCGAGGACTACCTGTACTTTACACCCACCCACCCCCTTCTCTCTGTTTCTTTCCACCCAGCGAGTTGTCAGAACGGGACACGTCCCTTTTTCCAGAGACGTCGCATGATTTCTCTCCCCAAAGGCGGTTGCAGGGAGCCTGGAGGCCAGGCCATGTGTCTCTCCAGCCACGGGTGGCCCTTTCTGTGCCCAGAGAAACAGGTTTGGTCCTCACTCTGTGATACGACGAATGCAGCTGAAGCAACTGGTAGACCAGGCCCTGGTAGACGGTGAGCGATCTCTCATCGTGTAATCCGGATTTCTCCATGATGTCTGGAGGGGTGGCCCAGTAATGCTCCACTCGGGTAAAGCGCTGCGGGAGCGGCAGATCCACCACGCGCAATGCGGCGAAGGGGCAACGGTGGGTGAATCGGATGTAGTCTTTCCCGCTGGGAAGAGAGAACCAATGGCCGACGTTTGCAGCCTTCCGAAGAGGAACGCTGCTGTTGGGGAAGCACCGTGACTGGCAGGGCAGAGGAGGGATCAAGGGCACAGCTAGCCTAGCGTCACTGGGGAACCACAGAAGGACTAGAATGGACCCCAACCTCAGGGAGTTCCTGGCAGCCTTATCTATTTGTTCCCAAGAGAAAGCTGCCAGACTGGGGAGATTCCCGTATTATACGCAGGACATAATAGAGTAGTTAAGTCTGAATTCTGCACCTGTGGCTCTAGTCCTGCCTTTGTCATGAAAGGCTGGGTGACTTTAGGCCAATCACTAGGAGAAAATGAGTTCTAGTCCTGCCTTAGCCATGAAAACCAACTGGGTGGCTTTAGGTGAATCACTAGGAGACAGTGAGTTCTAGTCCTGCCTTAGCCATGAAAGCCAGCTGGGTGGCTTTAGGCCAATCACTAGGAGACAGTGAGTTCTAGTCCTGCCTTAAGCATGAAAGCCAGCTGGGTGATCTTGAGCCTGTCCCTTTGTCTCTCAGCCCCTCCCAACGTCAAAGAATTCCTGTCGGTAGAAAACCAGGCAGCCTCACTAGGAAGCAGGGCCCGAGATTTACACCCTCTCCCCCGGATTTTCAAGGCCCAGCCTTCAGCTTCCTCACGTGTGTTTTGTGTTTTTTTTCCTGCGGAAGGTCCTCGTTTCTCGGGGCGGGGGTGGGGGTGGGGAAACGTGGTCCACTCTAGACGAAATCGAACATCCAACTGTACTTGCTGAGAAGGGACCATAGAGGGAGGAGACCCAGAAGTGGTCAAAGGAAGGAGAGCAGGGCCATTGGCAAGGCTGGACCTAGAAAAAGGCAGAGCCCTTGGTCTTCCACTCACTTGAAGGTCATCTTTTTGTGAGGTGTGCTGATCAGCAGATCGTAGGTCAGGACCGGATCTTGAGGGAAATCCCTCTTCAGGAATCTTTCCCTGCGACCATCTACCATATAAACCAGCTGCAAAGAGAAAGAAAAAAGGACGCTGATGTAACAACAGCAGATGCAAAGCCGTTACAGGCAGCCCCTGACTTACGAGCTTTCATTTAGCGACCCTACTAAACTTACAACAGGACTGCAGGAAGAGACTTCTGTCTTTGCACTTACGACCGTCACAGCATCCCCCACGATCACAGGATCAGAACTCAGCTCCTTGGCAGGTATTTACAAAGGTCGCAACGTTCCAGAGTCCGGGAGATTGCCGTTTGTCACTTTCCCAGGGATCGGCAAAGTCGATGGGAGAAGCCACGAGTCTCTCGCCAAGCACGGGGTTTATTGAATAACTCAGTGACCGGCTTAACAACCATGGCAAAAGGAATCGTAAAGGGGGTGTGTGTGTGACTCACTTAACAACCGCCTTGCTTAGCAACAGAAATTGTTAACCCAATTGCATTCATCATTCAAGGACTTCTTAAATGTCCTCTCCTGGCAAGGATGAAAAAAAAAACATCTGGAGCACTTTACGCTGGGAATCTAGGCCTTCTGATTTCAATGATTTATTTGAATTAATTGTGGTGGTTGTTAATGAGACAGGACGTCCTCGACTTACAACACCTCATTTAGTGACCGTTCGAAGTTACAACGCCACTGGAAAAAGGGACTTGGGACCGTTTTCCATAGCTCCGGCCTTTGCAGCGTCCCCAGGGTCACGTGGTCAAAATTCAGGTGTTTGGCTATGGGTTCATGCTTAGGACGGTCGCTGTGTCCCAAGGTCACGTGTCCCCCTTTTGTGACCTCCTGACAACCCTGTGGCTAACTTGACAACTGCAGCGATTCATGTTAACAACTGTGACGAGAAATGTGGTGAAATGCGGCAAAACTCACTTAAACAAATGTCTCACTCAACGACGTAAATGTTGAGCCCAGTGGTGGTCGTAAGACAAGGACTGCCCGTAATAATAAACAGGAGGGCAGTCAGGTGCCTGGTGTCACCTCTGTGAGATGGGCGGCAATAGAAGACAAATAAATAAATCATTAAGCAAACCCCGCCAGCTCCTCGTTCTAATCCATAAGAACCCAAAGTGCTTTTTTTCAGGAGGCCACTGGACTTTCTTGTTTTTCCTTGAAGACATTTTGCTTCTCATCCAACAAGCTTCTTCGGCTCCAAATGGATGGCGGGGAATGGAAGGACTGATACTCCTTTGCAGACAGCTGGTCATTTGCATCCTTTTAGAGAGTCGTTGAGGCCACTTGGAGGTTTGTCTGGGTCCTCAGGGTCACCCGAGTGGTGCAAATGGGCGTGGAGCCTTCTTGGAACTGCTGAAAGAAGGCTCCACACCCATTTGCACCACTCAGGTGATCCTAAGGACATAAGCAAACTTCCAAGTGGCCTCAAGGTCTCTGAAAAAATGCAAATGACCAGCTTTCTGCAAGAAATATAAATCCTTCCCTTCCCCACCCTCCAGCCAGAGCTGAAGAAGCTTCTTCGATGAGAAACGAAACGTCTTCAAAAAAAAAACCAAGGAAGTCCGGTTGCCTCCTGAAAAAACCCTCTTTGGGATAACTACGACCTGGATGATTGAGAATCTCCATAGACAAATCCACAAGGACCTTGCCAGACCCCTTTGCGTCCGAGGAACTTCCTGGAGGTCCCAAATGGCCTGTCTCACCCACCTCGTGCAAGCCTTCCTTGGTGTAGAATATGCTGACGATGGAGTGTTTGGCTGATAGGGGGTATCTTGTAGACCCCCTCATCGCTTGGAGAGCGCCAAACTTATTCCAGGCATCGGAGGGATAAACCTTTCTGAATGCTATGCCATTTTCAATCGACACCCAGAGCTATGATGAGAAGAAGAAGAAGAAGAAGAAAAAAAAGGCGGGGAGGGCAGAATTCGTGCAAAACTACTTGGCATACACGTATCTGAGCTAGAAGACAGGGATTTTACAATCCCAGATTTCGAGACCTAAGGACATTATCCTGAAGGAAATCCCTCTTTGTCATTCTTTATTTGCCATGAATGTCCTTTATATAAATCAGCTGGGGGGAAAAAGAAAAAGAAAAAAAAGAAAAAAAACCCAGCAAAATGGACACCGGTTTAACAAGCGTAGATTCAAAGACTTAAGTCATCTTCAAAGACTTCAAAGACTTAAGTCATCTTCTTCGGTCCCTGGCTTACAACCGTTCGTTTAGTGACCATTCCAATTCATGAGGAATATAGACTTACCTCCTCCCGGTCTGTCACAAGGGCAAAAGGCCCATTAAAAGAGAGAATAAAATCCTTGATGGGAGAGTCGCTTGGGAAGTTGGAAAGGTAGATGTAATTCGTCATATCTTGGCTGGAAAGGAGAGCAAAAAAAAAAGAGGGGGGGGGAAGTCCCATCATTAGGTTGACCAGGGGGGTCAACTTCAATTTGGAGAGCCAGTTTGGGGCAATGGTTAAAATGCTGGCCTAGAAATCAGGTGACCGAGAGTTCTAGTTCCAGTTCTTGTCTGGCCTCAGAGGTGAAAGCCGGCTGGGGGGACTTTGGGCCAATCACCAGGAGTCGGTGAGTTCTAGTCCTGCCTTAGGCCTGAAAGCAGCCTGGGTGACATTGGGCCAAGTACTAGGAGTCGGTGAGTTCTAGCTCCGCCTTAGGCATGACAACTGACTTTGGGTCGATCACTCAGTCTCAGCCCAACCACCTCACTGGGTCGTTGTAGTAGGGAAAACAGGAGGAAGGAATATTAGGTATGTTTGCCACTTTGAGTTATTTATAAAAAAATAATATAGGTGGGACAAAGTTAATTAATTAAACAAACAAACAAATAAATAAAATATCCCGTCCTTCTCCCAAAGGTGACTTTTTCAAGAGCAACTGGACTTTCTTTGTTTTTCTTTGAAGGTGTTTCACTTCTCATCCAAGAAGCTTCTTCAATTCTGACTGAATGGTGCAGGATGGATTTATATTCCTAGCAGTCATCTGGTTCTTAGCTCTCTCTCTGAGAGTCGTTGAGGCCACACGGAGGTTTATCTGTGCCCTCAGGGTCACGTGAATCAGAGTGCAAAGGGGTGAGTGGAACATTCTTGGAACTGCAGAAAGGACCGTATTGAAATGACTCTGAGAATAGAATAGAATAGAATAGAATAGAATAGAATAGAATAGAATAGAATAGAATAGAATAGAATAGAATAGAATAGAATAGAATAGAATAGAATAATAGAATAGAATAGAATAATAGAATAGAAGAATAGAATAGAATAGAATAGAATAGAATAGAATAGAATAGAATAGAATAGAATAGAATAGAATAGAATAGAATAGAATAGAATAGAATAGAATAGAATAGAATAGAATTGGGAGGGACCTTGGAGGTCGTCTAGTCCAACCCCCTGCTCAGGCAGGAAACCCTATCCCGTTTCAGACAAATCTCGTCCTTCTTATATTCCTGTTTGGTTCTACTGGCTAAATGATCCCTTCTGAGTCTATGACAGTTCACCGTAGGAATGACAAGCTTACCTTTCCAAGATCACGTTCCCCCAAATATAAAAAGCCCTACTGAAGGGGTTGTAAGCCAGGCCTCGTGCGATCAGGCGTTTTGTTGTGTACACCTCAGTGCCCAGGAGCATCACAAACCCTTTGTCAGAGGCTGTTGAGGAGAAGAGAGAACTGCCAAAAGGTTTTCCGCAGCGTTGGCGGGAAGACTGCAAAGGAAAACACGAGCCATCCCTCCTTCCTCTCTTTTGCTTGGGGTCCTCCTGTTTATCTGAGGACCATCCCTCATTTGAAGGCTGCTCTTTCTGAACCTCAAGTCCACCTGGAACTCAGAGGACAGGACAGCTCCTGAACAACAGACTCAGCAGAGGAAGGAAAGGAACGGTGATTATTGCTGATTAAAGAGAATATTTGCAGCTCGGGGTTGAACTGGGGGATGGGGGTGGGGTGGGGTGGGGTGTCCTTGGTGCTCTCTGAGCTTGGTTGTTTTTTTGCAGATGTTTCATGACCCAGCTAGGTAACATCATCAGTGCTAGAAGGGAGTGGAGTTTGCAGGGAGGAGGAGGAGGAGGAGGAGGAGGAGGAGGAGGAGGAGGAGGAGGAGGAGGAGGAGAAACAGGGGAGGAAGACTCTGGGGGTTTTGGTGCTCTCTGAGGTTGGTGGTTTCTTTGCAGACATTTCATGACCCAAGTAGGTAACATCATCAGTGCTAGAAGGGAGTGGGGCTTGCAGTATAAAAGAACAGAAAGGAGGAGGAGGAGGAGGAGGAGGAGGAGGAGGAGGAGGACGACGACGACGACGACTGGGGGATCCTTGGTGCTCTCTGAGCTTGTTGTTTCCTTGCAGATGTTTCATTACCCAACTAGGTAACATTATTATTGCTGGAAGGAAGGGGGGTTTTAAGAGAGGAGGAGGAGGAGGAGGAGGAGGAGGAGGAGGACTAGAGGGATCCTTGGTGCTCTCTGAGCTTGTTATTTCCTTGCAGACATTTCATCACCAGTGCTGGAAAGGAGTAGGGCTTGTTCGCTTTTTTACATACTGGCGGCCTGTCCTGTCAGTCCCTGGATAAAGCTGTGGTTTACTGTTACAAACTCAGAGAAACAAGCTAACAGCATGGCTGGCTGAGGAATTCTGGGAGGAGAATCCACCCATCCTCAAGTTGCCAAAATTGGGAAACCCCGCATTAAGCAGGGGCCAGAAATGCACCTTCTCTGTTGCAGCACCTTCCCTCTGAGACAAAATTTCCTTCCCCCACCCCTCGAAGATCCGGATGGCCTCCATTTTGCTATGGTTTAGAAAAGCAGTGAAGACCTGGCTCTTCTCCCAGGCCCCCCCTTTCTTTTTCACCTGCTCTGTTATTTTTGCACCTTTTCGTTGGTTCTGTTGTGATTTCGTTGTTGTGAGCAGCTCAAAGGTATTGAGAGTCAGGGGGGGCAATAAGCATTGAATCAATGGGGGTCGTGATGTTTTGTCACAGAGTCTGCCAGATGTTTAGACTGGGTTGGGCATTCATAACCACCCATCGGATCCCTCCCAAGGACCAGGTGAGTTTCATAAACCACAAGCAGTATGGTTCTTACCCTTAGGTATATAGGCAGGGATGCGATACAGTTCTTGAAATTTTTGGTGCTCTAGAAATGGAACAAAGAGAACCAAGGTTAGACTGAGTGTGAACGCAAACACATTTCCTGACAGTGAGGACAATCAACCAAAGGAACAGACGTTGTCTTTAGAAGTTGTGGGAGCTTCATCACTGGAAGCTTTCAAGAAGAGTACTGGACTGCCATCTGTCAGAAATGGTGTAGGGTCTCCTGCTTGGGCAGAGGGTTGGACTAGATGACCTTAAAGGTCCCTTCCAACTTTGTTATTGTATTGTATTGTATTGTATTGTATTGTATTGTATTGTATTGTATTCTATTGTATTCTATTCTATTCTATTCTATTCTATTCTATTCTATTCTATTCTATTCTATTCTATTCTACTCCATTCCATATTTTCTATTCTATTCTATTCTATTCTATTCTATTCTATTCCATTCCATTCCATTCCATTCCATTCCATTCCATTCCATTCTATTTCCTTATTCCATTCCATTCTATTCTATTCTATTCTATTCTATTCTATTCTATTCTATTCTATTCTATTCTATTCTATTCTATTCTATTCTATTCTATTCTATTCTATTCTATTCTATTCTATTCTTCATTATTCTATTCTGTTCTGTTCTGTTCTTGATATACATAAATAGTTTGGAGTCACAGTTCAACAGCCAGCCATGTAAAGTGTTTCTCCCTAGCCAGGGGAGCTGGCAAAGATAGCTCACAGTCGTATTGACCATGCTACTATCAAACAACCCCGTCACCAGGTAAGCGTCTTTTTCCCAAGTGTCTTGAAATGGTTCCAACCAATCCTGCATTGCACAGGTAGTCCTTGATTTACATTAGTTTTTTTAGTGACCACCCAGTTGCAACCCCACTGAAAAAAAAGTGATTTGTGATCATTTTTCACACTTGCAACCGTTCCAGCCTCCCCACAGTCAGATGATCCAAATTCAGACGCTTTGCAACTGGCTCACATTTATGGTGGTTTGCAGCGTCCCAGGGTCAGGTAAGCCCTTTCTGCAACCTTGCGACAAGCCAAGTCACAACCGGGTTACTAATTTAGGAACTGCAGTGATTCACTTAACCACTGTGGCAAGAAAGGTCGTAAAATGGGGGCAAAGCTCACTTAACAAATGGTTCGCTTAGCGACAGAAATGTTGGCCTCAATTGTGGCCCTACATGGAGGAGTTATGCTTAAAAGGAGTCGAGCATTATTACTTCTATCGTATGAAATGACGAAAGTTGCATTGTTTGACTTCCGCATCACCAGCAAATGGAACTTGTCCTCATGTATCAGAGAGGCCCATAAGATGGAGCAGGCCGCTTCTGGAGAAAAGAAAAGAGAGGTCAGAATTTGGAGAAATGCATGGAAGCGTGTAAGGCCACACCTGGAATACCTCAGCCAGGTTTGGATGTAAAAAAACACGACGTTAAAAAAAGATGTCGAGACTCTATAAAGAGCGCAGAAAAGAGCAACAGAGATGATCAGGGGACTGGAGGCTGAAACATATAAGGAACGGTTGCTGGAATTGCGTATGTCTAGTCCAGACATGTCAAACACAAGGCCCGGGGGCCAGATCCGGCCCGCAAAGTGGTTTCATGTGGCCCGCGAAGCCATCCTGGAAACAGTGGGGGAACGGCCCCCACTGCCTTGGCCCTGGCCCAGAGACCCTCCTTCTGCCAGAGACCCTCAGATCTGTCCCACTCCTGCCCAGGCCCCCATAGGCACCCTTGATGCCAACGATGTAGAGCTGGCCACGCCCACCCAGTAGGCCATACGCACTCTAGCCACGCCCACCCAGTAGGCCACGCCCACCCAGGCCACACCCACCCGGCCCCCTGAGGGCAACCGCAATGCTGATGCGGCCCTCAATGAAATTTGACACCCCTGGTCTAGTCTAAAGAAGAAAAGGATGAGGGGGGACATGATAGCAGTGCTCCAGTATCGCAGGGGCTGCCCCAAAGAAGAGGCAGTCAAGCTATTCTCCAAAGCACCTGAAGGCAGGACAAGAAGCAACGGATGGAAACTAATCAAGGAGAGAAGCAACCTGGAACTAAGCAGAAACTTCCTGACGGTTAGAATAATTAATCAGCGGAATAACCTGCCTCCAGAAGCTGTGAACGCTCCAACACTGGAAGTCTTTAAGAAGAGACTGGACATCCATTTGTCTGAAATGGGATAGGGTTTCCTGGCTGAGCAGGGGGTTGGACTAGAAGACCTCCAAGGTCCCTTCCATCATCACCATCACCACCACTGCCACCACCACCACCACTACTATTGCTATTATTATTACTATTACTATAGATGCACCCATCCCAAAGTGTCGCCACCTTTTCCCAAAATCTCCACAGCAGCTGAAGCCTACAGAAACAACCCAGAGGAAGGGAAAGGCAACTTTTTAAACATAGAAAAACACTTACTGAACATAGAAAAGCAGACGGTCCTCCTCCGTTCCCTTAGGGACTGACTCGCCTTCACCACTCCATCTAAAAGAAAAAGAAAAAAACCACAAACAGGAACAAAAGAGTTCTTCCTTCCCTGGGCATGGTCTCATGCCTGGCTGCCATGCCGCCATGTTATTTGACAGGTGGTCCTCAACTTACAACACTTCCTTTAGTGCAGGGGTAGGCAACCTCGGCTCTTTTATGACTCATGGACTTCAACTCCCAGAATTCCTGAGTCAGATACACAAACACACACACACACACACACACACACACACACACACACATATGTAAAAAGTTGAGATTCGATGTTAGTGCCTTAATTTACTGCAACAGGGGGAATCGGAAGTCAACGTCTCTTTTCCCTCCTCCCCCCTTTGTCCACACTTTTCTTTTCCCCCTTCCTCTACCATTGTTCCTTTTCTATGCTTTTCTATTTTCCTATTTTATAAGTGAATAAAAATCATTTAAAGCATAAAATGGGGCAAAACTCACTTAACAAATGTCTCTCTTAACAACAGAAATATCTGGCTCAATTGTGGCCGTTGAGGACTACCTCTACGAGACGATGGGGGAGCGGTGTCTCTCGGGCTAGGCCCTGTTCACTGGAGCCCGCACCAAGTCTAATACGCTACCTTTGCAAGTTATGAGGAAGAATTCACCATCCTGAGAACCGCCACCCAGGGCGATCACGTATTCGCTGTTATTGTGAGGGAAAAAGACAGGAACGAGCTTCTTCACGCAGACGTTGTTCAAGACCCGTGTCCATAGTTCTAAAGGAGCAACAGAGTGAGAAAGAGATGTTAATAGCACTTCACAAGGCCTTGGTAAGGCCACACTTGCAATAGTGCATCCAGTTTTGGTCATAACCTTTAAAGCCCTACATGGCTTATGCCCGGGGTACTTGCGAGACCACCTGCTGCCATTGTCAACCTCCCATCGCCCGGTTCGCTCCCAGAGTCGGCCTCCTCAGGGTGCCGTCGGCCAGGCAATGCCGGCCGGCGACCCCCAGGGGGAGAGCCTTCTCTGTGGGTGCGCCGACCCTCTGGAATGAACTACCCCCGGAGCTGTGGACGGCCCCTGACCTTTGGTCCTTCTGCCGTGACCTGAAGACCTGGTTGTTCCAACAAGCGGGCCTGGACTGACTACGGTTTTTAATTAGGCTTTTTACTGGGTTAAATTGTCTCGTAATTATTGCATCTGTTGTTTAATTCTTTTTTAAATTTTTTACTTTATGTTTTTTAATTTTTATGGTTGTGAGCCACCCTGAGTCCTCAGGGAGAAGGGCGGCATATAAATTTAATCAAATCAAATCAAATCAAATCAAATCAACCATGATGTAAAAAAAAGTGCAGAGACTCCAGAAAGAGTGCAGAGAAGAGCAACAAAGATGATCAGGGGACTGGAGAATAAAATATATAAGGAACGGTTGCTGGAATTGGGTATGTGTAGTTTAATGAAAAGAAGGACTAGGGGTGACATGATAGCAGTGTTCCAATATCTCAGGGGCTGCCCCAAAGAAGAGGCAGTCAAGCTGTTCTCCAAAGCGCCTGAAGGCAGGACAAGAAGCAACGGATGGAAACTAACCAAGGAGAGAAGCAGCCTGGAACTAAGGAGGAATTTCCTAACGGTGTAAAACAATTAACCAGTGGAACAACCTGCCTCCAGAAATTGTGAATGTTCCAATGCTGGATGTTTTTAAGAAGAGATTGGACAACCATTTGTCTGAAATGGCCTGAGCAGGGGGATAGGATAGGATAGGATAGGATAGGATAGGATAGGATAGGATAGGATAGGATAGGATAGGATAGGATAGGATAGGACAGGACAGGACAGGACAGGACAGGACAGGACAGGACAGGACAGGACAGGACAGGGTAGGGTAGCAGCTGGAAGGGACCTTGGAGATCTTCTAGTCCAGCCCCCTGCTCAAGCAGGAGAACCTATACCATCTCAGACAGGTGAATGTCTAGTCTCTTCTTAAAAAACCTCCAGTGATGGAGCGCCCACGATTTCTGGAGGCCAGCTGTTCCACTGGTTGATTGTCCTCACTGTCAGAAAGTTTCTCCTTAATTCCAGGTTGCTTCTCTCTTTGGTCAGTTTCCAACCATTGTTTCTCATCTTGCCCTCTGATGTCTTGGAGAATAGTTTGACCCCCTCTTCTTTGTGGCAGCCCCTCAAATACTGGACTATTGCTATCATCGCCTATTTCTTCTTTTCTTTAGACTAGCCAAACCCACGTCTTGCAGCCATTCTTCATATGTTTTAGTCTCCAGGCCTTTGATCAACTTAGTTGCTCTTCTCTGAACTTTTTCCAAGGTCTCAACATAGCAATAGAGACTTAGACTTATATAGCGCTTTACAGCCCTTTCTAAGCGGTTTACAAAGTCAGCCTATTGCCCCCAACAATCTGGGTTCTCATTTTACTGACCTCGGAAGGATGGAAGGCTGAGTCAACTTTGAGCCAGTCTGGATCGAACTCCTAACAGTGAGCACAATCAGCCTGCAATACTGCATTCTAACCACTGTGCAACGACAGCTCTTGAACCCAACCCACCCCCCTATGGGATTCAAGAGGACTTCACTCCAAATATGGGGAAATCACACTTCCACATGTAATTATAGATCATTCAGTCCCGAGGTTGGATCTTAATAATGCGTGGAGTAAAGCAGGAATGCGAGGGATCAAGTGGGCTGAATTGATTCTCTGGCAGAAAGCTTTTGATTTTTACTGATTATGGACCTTCCTGGCAAGACCATGCTGGCAGAAGCTCCTGGAAGCATTGCGGCGGGCTGACATACCAGATCCTTCGGTTTCTCGGTGTAAAATTGGATAATGCCCTGTAAAGTAATAGACCAGCTGATTTTGTCGGATGAAAAGAGTGCTTTCGGTAGCGATGGTGTCTACAATGGAAGAGGAGAACGTTCCCTGCGGGCACAAAACGGAGCCGATCCAGCAGCTGTCGATGCCCACCTGCGGCAGAGCAGGAGACAAAAGGCAAAGAGCTGGGTGTGCTGTCTGCTCTTGCCCGGGGGCAGCAGCCTTTCATCCCCCCAGGGCTGCAGAAATGCAGGCAGTCCTCGACTTACGACCACAATCAAGCCCAAAGTTTTGGTCCTTAAGCCAGACAGTGGTCAAGGGAGCTTCGCCCCCGCTTTACGACCTTTCTTGCCACAGCTGCTAAACAGATTGCTGCCATGGTTTAAGTTTGTCACAGGGCCATGAAGCGAATCTGGCCTCCCCGTTGACTTCGTTGGTCAGCAGGTCGCAAAAGAGGGATCACCTGATACCCGGGACGCTGCGACTGTCACAAATGGGAGTCGGTTGCCAATGGTCTGAATTTTGGGGACTGCTGCCACGGTCATTGCAACATGTGAAAAACGGTCATAAGTCGTTTTTCCCCCCCCCCGGGATGTTGTAACATTGAATGGTCACTAGATGAACTGTTGCAAGTTGAGGACTACCTGTCATGATAAAAAATTTTCTCCCTCTTTACCTCTATAATGTCAAATGTTTCAAAGTTCGTATCTGAAATGATGACAACTTTCTTCTCCGGGATCCCTCCCAGGATAAGCACGGGGGCTTGCTGGTACGTGGCCCACAAAGGGCGCGACGGGTCACTCAGCTGCAAGATACCCTTCAAGCCGTACAACTGCAACCAACCAGAGAGGGAAAGAAAAAAAAATGGTCAGTGCTTGCCCATCAACAGAACGTTTAACTCCACGATACGAAGCCAGAGATATTTAGGGACTGGAGCCTAAAACATACCAAGAACGGTCGCTGGAATTGGGTAGATCTAGTTCAGGGGGGGGTCTTCAAACTTGGCCCTTTTATGACTTGTGGACTTAGGAATTCTGGGAGTTGACGTCCACAAGTCATAAAAGGGCCATGTTTGAAGACCCCTGGTCTGGTTTAATGAAAAGAAGGAGGAGGGGTGACATGATAGCAGTCTTCCAGTATTTGAGGGGCTGCCGCTAAGAAGAGGAGGGGGTCCACCTATTCTCCAAAGCCCCTGAAGGCAGGAGAAGAAGCAACGGATGGGAACTAATCAAGGAGAGAAGCAACCTAGAACTAAGGAGAAACTTCCTGACAGTTAGAACAATTAACCAGTGGAACGGCTTGCCACCAGAAGTTGTGGGTGCTTCATCCCTGGAGGTTTTTAAAGAAGAGACTGGACAGCTACTTGTCTGAAATGGTATTGGGCTTCCTGCTTGAGCAGGGGGTTGGTCTGGAAGACCTCCAAGGTCCCTTCCGACTCTGTTAAGCCACAGATTTTAGTTGGATCACAGCCCTCTTTGCCGTAGGCGAAGCTCAACTGCACCTATTTTCCAGTGGAGTCCGTTTTCTATATGTGAGGAGATGGGAAGGTTTGGGTCAGTTTGGTTTGGTAGCGGTTAAGACGCTGGGCTAGAAAACAGGAGACTGTGAGTTCTAGTCCTCTGGCCAACGGAACGTTCTTCAAGGGATGGCTGGATCGATGGAGATTCGCAGTCAGCCAGGTCATAATTATCCCAAAGGTAACGTCAAAGAAAAACAAGGAAGTCCAGTTGCCGCATGAAAAAGCATCTTGGGGATGGCGGGATCCACAACTCAAAGCAACTGCTGCAGCAACCTTTGTCCAGGGCAGGGGTAGGCCAACCTTGGCTCTTTTATGACTCGTGGACTTCAACTCCCAGAATTCCTGAGCCAGCCGCACTGAGGGGAAAGGGAGAGGTTTCCAAGCTGAGCCATGCCGGCTCAGGAATTCTGGGAGTTGAAGTCCACAAGTCATGAAGGGGCCAAAGTTTCCCCCGTGCTGCATCCGGAATTCTGGAAGTTGAAGTCCACGAGTCATGAAAGAGCCAAGGTTGCCTACCCCTGGTCCAAGGGAACCAAAAGAGGCATTTGACCTGTGGAATGCAAGCGTGCTTATTAAGACCCCTGGCTCTTCCCAAGCTTCATATGTCTACATTTGCAAACCCCAGAGCCACAGCAAGTCACCTTTTTCCCAATCCTGAATTTTTCTGATCTCTCGGAGTATTCCATAAATCCATTTATGTTAATGTTGAGCCTAGGAAGAAGAGGGGAAGAGGAAGCATCTGCATTTACTACGTTTAGGGATAACTGGTCTGCCAAAGCAAATTATACTCTGTTATGGCAGTTGGCTCCAAGAGAGCTGCAACGAAGGGGAGGGAAAAAAAAAAAAAGAAACGGGAGAGAAGGGAATCGAGCAATTTAGAATAAAACGATCTTAGGGCCACAGCGGGAGACCTTCTGGAAAGGGAGGAATCGACAGGTTCGGTCCCAACACAGTGGTTTGAGAGGCAGTTTGATCTAGTGGTTGAGGCAACTGGGCCAGAAAGCGGGCGACTGTGAGGTTTTAGTCCGGCTTCAGCTATGGAAAGTCAGCTGGGTGACTTTCGCCAGGAGACATGAGTTCTAGTCCCGCCTTAGGCCTGAAAGCAGTCGGGCGCCACTGGGCTAATCACTAGGAGAGGTGAGTTCTAGTCCTGTTTTGGCCACAAAAGCCGACTGGGTGACCTTGGGCCAATCGCTTTCTCTCAGCCCTACTCACCACACAGGGTTGTTGTTGTTGTCGTTGTTGTTGCTGTTGTGGGTAAAATAGGAAGAGGGCGGTGTGTTGGATTTGTTCACCGCCTTGAGTGATTTGTAATAAATAAATGAATAAATAAGTGCAAGATAAAAACAAACAAACAAAATAAATGGTATGCAGAAATGAATTCCTTTGCTGGAAGCTTTTAGCAACAGGGATGGCTAGAAAGACCATTATCCCCAGCCTCTTCTTACCTCATGTTGAGCACAGGGAGCCCAAAGCCGTTAGTCCTCACCAGAACACGGTTCACAACGCTGCCGTTCAGGAAGGGCATCGGAGCGAACCAAAACATCTTGCAAACTTCCTCGCTATCACAGTGATCTGAATGTGGAGAGACAGAGGGTAGCACGTCACACAGCCTGGGCTGCTTCCTGAAACACTGACATGAGCAGAAATCTACCCTGCGTTACGAGACGGAGGCGCAATTTTTACATTCTGTTCATAAGGACGATGTACAGGTAGCCCTCGACTGACAAGCAGCTCATTTAGCGACCGTTCAAACTTACAACGGCACTGAGAAATGGGACTTATGACCGTTCTTCGCAGTTATGGCTTCTGCAGCATCCCGATGGTCCTGTGATCAAAATTCAGGTCTTTGGCAAGTGCTTTACATTTATTGCCGTGTCCCGGGGTCACAGGTCAGAGTCACTTAACCACCGGGTGACTCACTTTATCAACTGCAGTGATTCACTTAACAACTGTGCTGAGGAAGGCCGTAAAGGGGGGCAACGCTCACTTAACAAATGTCTCATTTAACAATGGAAATTTTTGTTAAGTTGTCAGTTGAGGATGACCCGTACACTGGGCAGACTAACTGCCATAGGCTTGTGGCAGACAGGCGACCTACCAAGTGAAGTCCCCCTTGTCTTTAATTCTGGCTGGTGCAGGCAGTCCCTGATTTACAGCCATTTGTTTAGGGACCGTTCAAAGTTACAATAGTAGTGAGAGGAAAAAAATGGCTTCCAACCGATCCTTGCACTTACAATCGTGGCACCAACTCCACAGTCTTGCGGTCAAAATTTGGGAGCTTGGGAAGCGGCCTCTATTTATGACCGCGGCAGTTTGCCGGGGGGGGGGGGCCTAGGGGTAACACATCTGTAGCTCTCCCAGCTGCTTCTGACAAGCAAAGTCAAAGGGGGAAGACGGATTCGCTTAACAGCAGCACGATTCAATTAATCACTGCAGCGATAGGCTTAACAACCGTGCCAAAGGAGGTCCTAAAATTGGGCGCGACTCGCTTAAGGACTGTCTTGCTTAGCAACAGAAATCAAAGGTACAAGTTTTTTTAAAAAATCCGGGTTTATACCACAACATGCTAATCCCAAAGGGAACATCCCACTTTGGGAGGGTGCGCCCTGCCACCTCTCCCAAACGTCAGCAGCTAATTCGCTTTGATTTTAATTTTAATTTTGATTTTAATTCCCACTGGAACTGGGAAGGAAGATTTAGGCTGTCAGAGTGGATCAAATGTGCCCTGTTTTTTCAAAGACCACGAGGAACACCTGCTACGTGGACAGGAGAGAAGAGCCTCTTCACTTCTCCAGCCCCACCGTGCCAAAACCCACCGTACATCCGGTGTGGGGCAGTCTTCATTTCGATCCGTAAACGTTCTTGTTTCTGGCGCACGGGGTTGACGGGTTCTTCAAAAGAGACCCTCACGATGGGTCTCAGCCCGCTGTAGTGGCCCACCCGAATAGCTACCTGTTCGCTCTGGAAGGAGAAGGGCAGAGAGTCTCTCACTCTCCCAAGCAATTCTTTTTTCTTCCTTCCTTCCTTCCTTTGCTTTTATTGTTGCAAGCATTCTAGAGTAGCCCTCGTGGCGAGAGAGTTGGTAAATACCTTGAATAAATAATAATAATTCTAAGCAAATGAACTCGGAGGACTGGGTGGTGCTGGCTTCCTACAGCACTGGCAGGCCCACTCCAGATGTAACCCTCCTTACCCTTCTCCAATTACTGAAGGGGGAGCCCCATTCAATAGCAACAGTAGTAGCAATAGCAATTGCATTTAGACTTATATACCACCCCATAGCTCTGGGGCATATATGCAATGTGGAAGTACTCTCTGGGTGGTTTACAATGTAGAAGCATTATTGGTATATTGCCCCTAACAATCTGGGTCCTCATTTCACCGACCTCGGAAGGATGGAAGGCTGAGTCAGCTTTGAGCCTGTATGAAGAGACTGGACCGCCACTCGTCTCAAACAGTATAGGTCTCCTGCTTGAGCAGGGGGTTGGACTAGAAGACCTCCAAGGTCCCTTCCAGCTCTATTCTGATTGACTAAAGCAGGGCCCTCCCAAACCTAATTCCTCTCCTTCTCTCTGTCAAGGAACCCTGACCAATTTCGCACAGGTTTCATCCTTACCCGATAGACGCAAACTAGAGTTACTTTCAGGAAGTATGGAAATCCATAGTAACGCTTTAAAAAAAGAAATAAGAGTCATTTTCAGATATCAGACACAGCACTATTTTTTCATAAGACTCGAGAGAGCTCTTATCATCTAGATCTGTGAGTAATTCACCAAATTTCCTGACAGTCAGAACAATTAACCAGCGGAACTACTTGCCTCCAGAACCTGTGAATGCTCCAACACTGGAAGTTTTTAAGAAGAGACTGGACAGCCATTTGTCTGAAATGGTATAGGGTTTCTTGCCTGAGCAGGGGGTTGAGCTAGATGACCTCATAAGACCCCTTCCAACTACAACAACAACATCATCATTATATTACTATTATTATTCCGCATTTCTGAACTGTCCATCTGTCTCGGTTTGATAGATAGCTAGATAGCTAGATTATAGATAGATAGATGATAGATAGATAGATAGATAGATAGATAGATAGATAGATAGATAGACAGACAGACAGACAGACAGAGTTGGATAGATACACAGAGAGAGAGAGAGATGAAAGAGACAGAAATGAATGAGTGATGTATGGATAGATACGTAAATGATGGATAGGTGATGAGAGGATGGATGGATAAATAGGTATGTAAAAGATGGATGGATGGATGGATGGACAGACAGATAGATAAATAAAATCAGGCGCAAGTCATTTAACAACTGCCTTGCTTAGCAGTAGATATCCTGGTCCCCATTGTGGTTACATATGTGGTCTACCCATATATGTTGTGTAAAAAAAAGAATTTCCATTTGCCTGTCTTCCATGCTTTATTCAGGATCCTTGCATGCTCTTTTCTGCTCTCCTGTCTTTCCCATACTTAAAGGCAAGAGGTACTTACAGCATCTTTGTCATCGGGATCTACCGGTGAGTCTTTGAGTTCACGGAAGATGGCGGACACGTTGAGAACTTCTTCCTGGTTGATGAAGCTGCTTGAGAGGGCTTTGAGATTCGTAGTGTCAACAAGTGAAGTGTACCATTTGCATTGTCTCAGCGAGAGGCAAAGCTTCAGTTGGAGGAGGAGGCAAAGCAGGTTGGGCAGAAACGGTGGCCACATCATGGATGCTTCTGGCAAGAGAGACCTAGCAGAAAGCAAACAAACCTGGCATTCAGACGTTCATTTGGATAGCCCCTTTTCAAATAGGAGTCCTTGACTTACAACCTCGACTGAGCTCAAAATTTCTGCCATCAAGTGAGACATTGGTTAAGTATGTTTGACCCCATTTTATGACCCTTATTGCCCCAGTTAAGTGAATCACTGCAGTTGATCAGTTAGTAACCCGGTTGTTAAGTGAATCTGCCTCTCCCATTGACTTTGGTTGTCAGAAGTTCGCAAAAGGGGATCACTTGATCTTGGGACACAGTAATGGTCATAAGTATGAACCAGTGGCCAAGCATCTGACTTTTGATTACATGTTCTTGGGGATGCTGCAAAGGTTGTAACTGTGAAAAACTGCCATAAGTCACATTTTTCAGTGCCGTTGTAACTTTGAGCGGTCACTAAATGAGCTGTTATAAGTCAAGGACTACCTGTAAGATTCCGAAACAATTATTTTTGTTTCTACTTGGAAACCGCTTCCAGACTTTGCACTTCAGGTGGAAAAAAAAAGAAACTTTAATTTGGAGTTTTACCGATTAATAGGTGTGTTGTTATAGAAATGGCTAGTTTATATTATTATGAAAAAGTAAAAAATTGAGGTTTGATGTTATTATCCTATTTATGACCATTTCTCAGAGTTACCTCCTTTGCAGCATCCCCATAGTCACGTGATCAGGATTCAGATGCTTAGCAACTGCTTCATACTTATGACCAACTGCTGTGTCCCGGAGTCACGCTTTTGCATCCTTTTGACGAGCAAAGTCAACGAGGAAGCCTAGCAACTGTGTCACTAACAGCTGCTGTGTTTCACTTAACAGCTGTGGCAAGAAAAGTTGTAAAATGGGGCATCACTCAACTGATGTCTCACTTAAGAAAGGAAACCTGGGGCTCCATTGCGGTCGTAAATTGAGGACTGCCTGTACTTAGGTTTAATCCAGGGGTCTTCATACTTGGCAACTTTAAGACCTGTGGACTTCGACCCTGGCTGGCTGAGGAATTCTGGGAGTTGAAGTCCACAAGTCTTAAAGTTGCCAAGTTTGAAGCCTCCTGGTTTAATCTTCCTGGAGTCTCCCCATGTCCGGGCTGCAGAAACCACTAGAGGGCGGAAAAGAGAAAACTCTCTCTGCTGCCATCCAGCGGTCCCCCAAGCTGGTGCAGCTTAGAGACGGAAGCGCTGGCACGATGACGTCAACGGAGCCCAATGACGTCACTGACCTCGCCCCCTTAAACAGAAACCTGGCTACTTCGACGCCGTGTCACGTCAAAATCGCCTCCGCTTGCCACGCTTTTCGCTTTACTGAGGGCGGGGGACCCTGCGCTGTCCTTTCCGCGCCTTCCCCAAACTCCGCACCGAAACGCCGTTTAATCCTCCCCACACCTCGAAATTCTCCCCTCAACCGGCGCCACCAGGCGGCGCGAGCATATTTTTTTGTTTTTTTTAGAATCCGCTCGGCGCATGCGCCAAACTCCTCCCAGCCAATCGGGCGAAGCGCGAGCCGGCCGCCGCCGTTGCCAAGGGAGACGCTCGATTGACGGCCGCGGCCGTAAAGCGCGGAGGCGGCTTGCGGCCTTTTCGCGACGGTCCCGCCGGGTGCAGATTCATGGCTTCGGCGGTGGCCATGATGGCGGCGGCCGGCGGCCCGGTGCTGAACGGGGCCGATGCGGCGGGGCTGAAGGAAGCGGCGGGGATGTACGAGCAGCTGCGGGCGGAGTGGAACCGCAAGAACCTCAGCTTGAGCAAGTGCGGCGACTTGCTGGGCCGCCTTAAGGTGAGAGGAGGCCGTCGAGGGGAGGGGGGCGGGGAGAGGGGGGGGGAGACTAGAGACCGCCCGGTGGGAACTTGGGAGGATGCTTGAAACTGCCGTTGGGGGGAAGACTAGAAACAGACAAAACGGGGGAAGCAGAACTCGGTCCCGAAGGGCTGAGCGGAGGAGGCGGCGAGAAAACCGGGGATCCGGAAGAAGGCAGCCGGGGTGACTTGGGAGGGAGGCTGTGGGGCAGGGGTCTTCAAACTCGGCCCTTTTATGACTCATGGACTTCAACTCCCAGAATTCCTCAGCCAGGTACGCTGGCTGAGGAATTCTGGGAGTTGAAGTCCATGAGTCATAAAAGGGCCGAGTTTGAAGACCCCTGCTGTGGGGGATAGGCGGCATCTGGGGGGGGGGGGTTTCCTCGATTTACGACCACAAGGGAGGCCAACCTTTTCTCCTGCTGAGCGTGAGACATTTGTTAAAGGAGCTTGGCCCCCTTTTACCACCTTGCCCGCCGCTGTTGCTAAGAGAAACGCTGCCGGGGTTCAATTGAGAACAGAGTTCTTAAGTGAATCTGGCTTTTCCCTATTGGACGTTGCTGGTCAGAAGGTCACAAAAAGGGGATCCAGCGATCCCCGGGACGCTCCGACCGTCACCGCCCTGAGTCCTTCGGGAGAAGGGCGGTATAGAAATTCAATTAAATAAATAAATAAATAAATAAATAAATATGAACCGGCTGCCAAGCATCTGAATGTAAATCCCGCGATCGGGGGGATGCTGCGACGGTCGTTAAGTGTGAAAAACGGTCCTAAATCACTTTGTATCGCTGCCGTTGTAACTTTGAACGGTCACTAAATGAGCTGTTGTAAGCGGGAGGACTACCTGTATGTGGTTCCGTGGCGTAGGGGAGACCGGGGGGGTGGGGTGGAGGGGGGGGACAACAGGGCCAAGAGATGCTGGTTGGCGAAGCTCTTTCTCCATAAGGCCCAAATGGCCTTTCTTTAAAAACGATGTGCCTTTCTTTTTATTTCTCTAATTAACTTATTGTCCCGTAATCGATTTTAGTGTTGCTGTTATTTTAACCTAATTGTTGCTCTTACGGATTGTAAGCTGGAAGACAGAAAAATAAAAGAAGGCCACTGTAGGGAATGTCACACCGAGCGGCATGCAGCAAGAAAACAAATCCTAAACAAACAAACAAAAAACAATACAAAGTCATGGAACATTAAAATATGAACATATATATCAATCGTGCTCTCTGACTTTGAGCAGCTTTATGAATCTTTAAAAGATAGATAGATAGATAGATAGATAGATAGATAGATAGATAGATAGATAGATAGATAGAAAGATAACCTTTATTGCCATTTTTCACTGTGGGCACAATGGCACACATTAAAAGTAAAGTTTAGTTGCTGGCTGTCAGTGTACACATTGCACACATTTAAACATACTATATACAACAGACATGTCAAACACAAGGCCCGGATGCGGCCCGCGAAGTGGTTTCATGAGGCCACACGAAGCCATCCTGGAAACAGTGAGGGAACGGCCCCCGCTGCCTTGCCCCTGGCCCAGAGACCCTCCTTCTGCCAGAGACCCTCAGATCTGTCCCACTCCTGCCCAGGCCCCCATAGGCACCCTTGATGCCAACGATGTAGAGCTGGCCAGGCCCACCCAGTAGGCCATACGCACTCTAGCCACGCCCACCCAGTAGGCCACGCCCACCCAGGCCACACCCACCCGGCCCCCTGAGGGCAACCGCCATGCTGATGCGGCCCTCAATGAAATTGAGTTTGACACCCCTGATATACAACATATGTATAGACCTACACCCTTACATATTACTAACATATAAATATTAATCACTGTCCACCTTGAATAGATACCAAACGGTGGCCGAGCATCCTAACAGAGCAGCCCAAAGGGGACACCCTCACCCCCCCTTCAACTGACCTTAATGCTGAAGATGGACAAAACAGAATAGTTTTCCTAAGAAGAGTTGGGGCATCCATCTTGTCTTGAGGAGGATTGTTCCACAGATCAGGGGCTACCCCCAAAAAGAAAAAGGCGTTTATAGAGCCATAAAAAGCACAGTTCCAGAAAGACTACTTCCCAAACGGCGAATGCAACTTTATTAAAACTGATTTTTTCTTTGGGATCTTTGAATGAATACTGTCGGGGGGTTCGGAATCCCTGGAAATGGAGCAGCATGTAAGATATAGTAATAAACAAGCAAATATAAATGACATTTCGAACTGGGGAGGGAGGCGAATGATTCAGCTTGCTGTTTTTTCCTGTATTAATTTCTCTGTTGAGTCACACACTCCGAACGGAGAGGATTGCTCCCTCCAGCCCAATGCTTCAGCCAGGAGGATTCCTTGCTAAAGCAAAGTTACCGGACGCACTTGTCCATCGTTTTTATCAGCAAGGGTGGATTGTCTGAAATTAGAGCCTCAATCTCTGGCAGCTGTCAGGGGTTCTGTTTGTTTATTGTTAATACATTGCTGTTTAAAAAAAATATTTAAGGTAGCATACAGGTAGTCCTCCATTTATGACCATAATGGAGCCTGCCCATTAAAGTCGTAAGTCATGATGGTTGTAAAGGGGATCATCATACGACTGACCCAATTTTACAACCTTTTTTTTTTCTTTTTGCAGTGGTCCTTTATTTGCTGTGCCGTGTTTTGCTGAAAACGGGCAGTAAACAAAGTTGTTTGACAGAACATACCGGTAAATTGTGGCCATGGGATGCTGCAAATGGAAAGCTGGGCTGGTTGCCAAGTGCTCAAACTGAGGTCAGGTGATCTCAGGGGAGAGGGGTGGAACCGGGTCTTCAGTACAGGCAGTCCTCGGCTTACAACGGTTCATTTAGTTCCAACAGCACTGGAAAAAGTGACTTATGACCATTTTTCACACTTAATGACTGTTGCAGCATTCCCGGTGGTCACGTGATCAGAATTAAGGCACTTGGCAACTGGCTCATATTTATGACGGTTGCAGCGTCCTGGGATCACGTGATCCCCTTTTGCCACCTTCTGACAAGCCAAGTCAATGGGGAAGCCAGATTCACTTAACAACCGGGTCACTAACTTAACGACTGCAAAGATTCACTTAGCAACTGTGGCAAGCAAGGTCGTAAAATGGGGCAAAGCTCACTTAAGAGCCGTGGCGGCGCAGTGGTTAGAATGCAGGATTGCAGGCAAACTCTGCCCACTGCCAGGAGTTCGATCCTGACCGGCTCAAGGTTGACTCAGCCTTCCGTCCTTCTGAGGCTGGTAAAATGAGGGGCAATATGTTGGGGGGATAGAATGCTGACCCTGTAAACTTGGGCTCTTTTATGACTTGCGGACTTCAAACGCCCAGAATTCCCCAGCCAGCCTTCAACTCCCATGCTGGCTCAGGAATTCTGGGCGTTGAAGTCCACAAGTCGTAAAGGGGGGGGCTACCTAGTTCCCCACCTCGGTCGCAGGGGATCGTGGGGCGTTGATGGTGTTTTCTGTATCAGAGGAGATGGTAATACACTGCGGTGAGCTTGATTGTCTGCTAGCCTCTTTCCCTCTTGCGTTTCAGTTGGCTCTGCTTGAGCTGAACTTCTTGCCCACCACTGGCACCAAACTGACTAAACAGCAGCTTATTTTGGCAAGTGAGTACTATACGAGCCCGCACGTAGCTTGACCGGGTGCCTTCTAATTTTGGAAGAGGGCTGGAGAAATTCTGCCCTAATCCCTGAATTCTGACCACCAAGCTGAGCAGCGAACAGACTCGTCCTTCCATGTCAGAAAGCCTTCTCCCTTAAACTACCGCGTTTGCCCCCAAATGAGAGCCAAATGGGAAATAAGCCCTAGCATGATTTTTTCCCCCAGGATGCTCGTAATATAAGCCTTAGTTAAGACCCGCCAGCCAGAGGGAGGCATTTAGTACCGTATTTCCCCGAATATAAACCCTAATCTGAAAAGAAGCCCTGATGTGTCTTTTGGAGCAAACATTAATATGAGACCCGGTCTTTTTTGCTGGGGGGGGAGAAAACACGGTGTAGGCTGGTTAAATGTTTTTCACTATATTGAAATCCTGTTTGTTCAGGTCGCTTACAAACGGGTACCCAAGTACAAGTAGTCCTGAACTTACAGTCATTTGTTTGGCGACCATTTAAGTTATGACGGCATTGGGAAAAACCACCCATCTTCACACTCCACCATCACAGCATCCCCACAAGTCACCATATCAAAAATTCGGGCGCTTGGCAACCACCCTGTGTTTATGACGGTTGCAGCATCCCAGGGTTACGTAATCGGCATGCGTAACCTTCCCAGCCGGCTTCCAGCAAGCAGAGTAAAAAAAAAAGGGGGGGGGGAGATTCGCTTAACGACCGCATGATTCGCTTAACAACTATGGCAAAAACTAGGTTGTAAAATCGGGCCGGGCTCACTGAACTGCCTTGCTTAGTCACAGGAATTCCGGACCCAGTTGTGATTGTGAGTCAAGGGCTGCCTGTACAGCTGCAGTCCTCCACTTAATGACCACAATTGAGCCTAAAGCATATGCTGCTAAGCGAGACACTTGTTAGGTGAGTTGTGCCCCGTTTTACAACCTTTCTTGCCACCGTTGTTAACTGAGTCACTGCAGTCGTTAAGTGAATAACAGCATTGTTAAGCGAATCTGGCCTTCCCCATTGGCTTGGCTGGTCAGAAGGTCACACAAAGGGATCACCGCACTACACACACACACACACACACACCACTCCAGGGCACTGCAACTATCATAAAAAGGTCGTAACTGAAAAATGGACGTTTTTTTTTTCTTCAGTGCTGTTGTAACTTTGAACGGTCGCCAAATGGATGGTCGCTAAGTCGTGGACTATCTTCACTGCCCAGCCAGGAGTTCCTTAGTGGTCAGCCTGTTAAATTTCAGCCATGTCGAGGCGAAGATTGGATCTTGGCTGAATTTTTTTGTAGGGTTCAAAACGCCTCACGTGACTCATTTTAACAGCACGGGAAAGGCCTAGGTCACGCCTGTGATAATTCCACCCTGCTGGAACGCAGGAAGTCGTTGCCTGTGACTTAATGAAAATCCAAGTCATCTGTTCCTCCATCCTTGTCATTTGCTCTGAATTGATTGGAGGACAGCGAGTTTTCCCCGCTGAAAGGCCAACTGTTGGCCCTGTGCTTTTGTGCTGTCCTTGCTTAGTTTTAGTTTTATTAAATTTTTATACCGCCCTTCTCCCGAAGGACTCAGGGCGGTGTACAGGGCAATAAATATCAGAATATAAATACAGAAGTTAAAAGAATTAAATAATCAAGGGAATTAAATAATTAAATAATCATTGTTGTGTCGTCGTCGTTATTGTTATTTCATGCTCTGCCTGTTCTTATCTTCCTTTTTCAAGGAGACATTTTAGAAATCGGAGCCCAGTGGAGCATCCTAAAGAAAGACATCCCATCTTTTGAAAGATACATGGCCCAGCTGAAATGCTACTACTTTGACTACAAGTAAATATTTTTGCCTTTTTTTTTGGAGGGAATGTTTTTTTCCCTCAGGCAATCCCGAAAGCCGTGGGACAAGATATCAAAACTATCAAAAAATAAATCTGTAAAAGGTTGAGTCTCGGGTAGGGGTGAAGCTGCTGGACTAGGAACTGGGATGCCCTACGGTCTAGCCTGGCTTTAGGCATGAAAGCCAGCTGAGTGGCTTAGTCCCCTGTGTCTCAGCCCGTCTCCCCGGATTATTGTGCTAGAGAAAATAGCGTTAAGTAGACCACTTTTGAGTTGTACAAAATAAAAGCATCGTAGGAATCTAATATTAAGCAAGATTGGGTGCCATTCTAGAACAAAGAAATGATAGGGGAGAAGCTGCAAGTTTGTGAAATTGGGAGGAGTTAGCCTACCAAGCTCCTTGTGATTTTTTCCACATTATCCCAGCCACAGTGATCCCGAGTGCTCCGGCAAGCCTTCACTTCAGGTTGGGTGTGTTCAGCAGCCCACTTGAACCATAGTTAGCCAACTTTTGTACCTTCTATGGCTACAGGCACTTGGGTGAATTTAGTAAATCAGAGGACAGTAAGCCTTGGCAACTTTAAGATGTGTGGACTTCATCTCCCAGAATCCCTCAGCCATCACGCTAGAGAGCGTTAAAAGGAGTGGATTTCAACTCCCAGAATCCCTCAGCCATCATGCTAGAGAGCGTTAAGAGGGGTGGACTTCAACTCCCAGAATCCCTCAGCCATCACGCTAGGGAGCTTTAAGAGGGGTTGACGTCAGTTGTTGAAGTCCAGAAGTCTTAAAGGGCCCAAGGTTGAGAAACATTTTTCTATGCCAGGGGTCTCCAAACCTGGCAACTTAAAAAAACTTCTGGACTTCAACTCCTAGAATTCCTCAGCCAGCCAGCTGGAGAGGATCTTGGCTGCTGGAGGGGAGGGAAAGGCACCTAGTGTGGGTGGGAGCGGTGCATTTTGCTAATTTATTTTATTCTAGGCTTTTTGCCCACAGGCCCTCCCATCCTCACCACCCCCCTCTTGACATGTTCCCCATCTCTCCTTGCTCCTACCTCAGAGACGAATTGCCCGAGTCGGCCTATAAGCACCAGCTGTTGGGTTTGAACCTCCTCTTCCTGCTGTCCCAAAACCGTGTTGCCGAGTTTCACACCGAGCTGGAACGCTTGCCGTCCAAGGACATCCAGACTAACGTCTACATCAAGCACCCTGTATCTCTGGAGCAGGTAACCACTCCCTTCCTCCCCATCTTTTTAATTGTGGATTGTTAACGTTTTGTCCCAGTTGCAATGTATGGCAGTGAAAGCTGGGCCGTAAGAAAGGCTGAGCGCCAAAGAATGGAGGCCTTTGAACTCTGGTGCTGGAGAAGACTCCTGCGAGTCCCATGGACTGCAAGGCAATCAAACCGGTCAGTCCTAGAGGAGATCAACCCTGACTGCTCTTTAGGAGGCCAGATCCTGAAGCTAAAATTCAAATCCTTTGGACACCTAATGAGAAGGAAGGACTCACTGGAGAAGAGCCTCATGCTGGGAAAGGTGGAGGGCAATAGAAGAAGGGGACGACAGAGAATGAGGTGGCTGGATGGAGTCACTGAAGCAGTAGGCGTGAGCCTAAATGGACTCCAGAAGATGGTAGAGGACAGGAAGGCCTGGAGGAACGTGGTCCATGGGGTTGCGATGGGTCGGACACGACTTCACAACTAACAACAACAACATCTGTCCATCCATCCATCCATCATCTCTCCCTCTACTTACGTATCTCTTTTTCTATCCATCCATCCATTCATCCATCTTCCATCCATTTTATGTATCTATATATGTATCTATCATCTATCTTGAGCTTAAAGGGACTCCAGAAGATGGTAAAGGACAGGAAGGCCTGGAGGAACGTCGTCCATGGGGACTCGATGGGTCAGACAAGACTTTGTAGCTAACAACAACAACACATTTTCTCGCACAATCAGCTCGATGTTTAGACTGGATTTGGCATTTCCATCCACCTGTCGGATCCTCCCCAAGGAGCTGGGATAGGAAGATAGGGATGTTTGATGATGTCAGAGGTTTGAGTTTCTGTTCTCCCCCATATTTTTTTTTTATGTGGGAGATGTCTGATTCCTCTCACCTGTTGCTTTTCGCAAAGGGCCTTAAGCACGTGGTTTTCTCAGCAGGGAAGAGCAACAAAGATGGTTAGGGGCTTGGGGACTAAAACACGTGAAGAACGGTTGGAAGAATTGGGTATGGCCAGTCTAGAGAAAAGGACTTGGGAAGACATGATAGCTGTATTCCAGTATTTGAGGGGCTGCCACAAAGAAGATGGGGGGGACAACTTAATTTCCAAAGCCCCTGAAGGCGGGACGAGAAACAGTGGATGGAAACCAAGTAGAGAGAGAAGCAACCTGGAACTAAGGAGGAATTTCCTGATAGTTAGAACAATTAATCAGCGGAACGGCTTGCCTTCAGAAGTTGTGGGTGCCCCATCACTGGAGGATTTTAAGGAAAAACTGGACAGCCGCTTGTCTGAAATGGTGTAGGGACTCCTGCTTGAGCAGGGGGTTGGACTAGAAGACCTCCAGGGTCCCTTCCAGTTCTGTTATTCTCTATTCAACATGCCTGGGGACTGCTAATGGACATGGGGCCAATCACGTGGCTAACTTGGAATGTTTTGTTGCTGCCGTTCGGATGTGCGCATGTATAGTTCTTTTTAATTATACAGTGGATATTTTAACGGTTGCAAGCTGCACGGAGTCGCCCATAAATTGGTTTAATCAGTAAAATAATATCAAAATCCCCAAAGTGGGTAGATGAAAAACCTTATACATATTCAGGATGTGCCCCTCTCCGCCGGAATGGGACGAGCTGGCTCACCTCGGCAACTCACGACTCGGGACAACTTGCCGTGGGCCAGTTCAACAATTCAAATCTTTAAGCAGTTAAACTGACCTTGCAACTGTTTCTATTTTTGCCATTCCCATTTCATTTTGGCAATCCTTTCTTTAACGACTCCATTCAGCCATGCCTTCAACGTCAGTGTATCTCTTGGGCAGCAGCGAGCCATATCGTCATCCCTCCACTTTTTGTGAGACGGATTTCAGGGATGCTTTTGTTGTAGTTGTTGTTGTTGTGACGATTGTGTAATCTGTTCTCCTCTTCAGTACCTGATGGAAGGTAGTTACAACAAAGTCTTCCTGGCCAAAGGCAACATCCCGGCAGAGAGTTACGCCTTTTTCATTGACATCCTGCTGGACACAGTCAGGTGGGCCTCGCTCCTTTCAGCTTGGGGACACCCGGGGTATTGGGGGAGGGCCCCCCCTCTTACTACAGGTAGTCCTTGACTTATAACAGTTCACTCAGTGACCATTCAAGGTCACAAGGGCGCTGAAAAGAGTGACTTATGACCCTTGTTCACACAACCGTTGCAGCATCCCTGCGATCCAAATTCAGACCTTTGGCAACTGGCTCACATTTACAACGGTCGCAGCATTCCCCCGGGGTCACGTGACACACACCCACCCCCCCCGTGCATCCTGACAAGCCACATCAAGGGGGGGGGAATCCAGATTCACTCACAACCACGTTACTAATTTAACAAGTACAGCAATTCACTTTACGACAGGGGCAATAAAGGTCATAAAACGGGGGCCAAACTCACTTAGCCAATGTCAGCAACAGAAATGTTGGGCTCGGTCGTGGTCGTAAGTGGAGGACTACCTGCACAGGTAATCCTTGATTTACGATTGCCGTGGAGGCCAGAATTTCCATAGCTGAGCAGGCAGACATGCCGGAGTTTTGCAAGCTTTTTTTTTCTTTTGGCCACAGTTTTAAGTGAAACTCAGCCCTTGTTAACTGAGTCATCCGTTTGTTAAGCAAGTCCAGCTTCTTCCATTAACTGTGCTGGCCAGAAACTGAGGACCCCGGGGAAGCTGCAACCATCCTGGATACATGCCGGCTTGCCAACTGCCTGAGAACCAGCATTCCAGGCTCAGTTACGTCCAGGGGGGTGTCAGGTTTACAAAGCACACTAACCAGGATCGCGTTTGATGGGTGGCCGGGCAATATTTGTGCATTTTGCCAAACTGTAAACCATGGTTGTTTACGGTCCGAGCCTGCTGGGTTGTATCTTGGTTTTAAACTAAGGCCAGCTTTGAGAAATGCGGCTTGAAAGGGACTCCGGTCCAGCCCTTCCCCACCAGTCTCTGCCCGGCCTCTCTCTCCTCCCAGGGCCTTTCCTGGCTCCGGGCCTCTCTCAGCGCTTCTTTCCCGGCTGGGGCTGACCTGGGTTCTCCCTTCCTTCCTTCCCCCCCCCCTCCCCCCCACCTCAGGGATGAAATTGCCAGCTGCATCGAGAAGGCCTATGAGAAGATCCTCCTGAACGAGGCCACCCGGATGCTGTTCTTCACCCCCAAAAAGATGTCCGACTACGCCAAGAAGGTGAGGGGGCCGGGCTGGGCCAGTCGCCGGGAGGGCAGCTCCGCTGACCAGGGCCCAACTCTGCCCACGCTCCTCCTCGTGAGCCGTCAGCCTGGCCGTGCGGCTTCCTCAGCTGCTTTGGCTTCTTCTGTGGAGGAATTTCTTTCTTTTTCTTTCTCTTCTTCCTTCCTTTCTTTCTCTTTCTTTCTTTTTCTTTTCTCTTTTCCTCTCCCTCCTTCCTGACAACCCTTTTCTCTTTCTCTTGCCTGCCTGCCAGCCAACTCTTTCCTCTCCTCTCCCTTTTTCTTTCTCCCTTTTCTCCCTCCCTCCTTCCTTCCTGCCAACCCTATTCTTTCTCCTTCCTGCCTGCCCTTCCTTCCTTCCCTTTCCTTTTCCTTCCCCCTTCCTTCCTTCCTTCCTTCCTTCCTTCCTTCCTTCCTTCCTTCCTTCCTTCCTTCCCCTCCCCTCCCCTCCCCTCCCCTCCCCTCCCCTCCCTCTTCTCTTGTGGGCAAGGAATTTCCCTTGGCTGCCTTGCTGGGCTGCTCCGTCAGCCCCTCAACTCACGCAGCTTCTCCTCCCCCCTTCCAGCGAGGCTGGCTCCTGGGTCCAAACAACCACTACTGCTTCATGGGGCAGCAGCAGAAAGCGGAAGACGCCACCATCCCCTCCACAGAGCTGGCCAAGCAGGTCATTGAATATGCTCGGCAGTTGGAAATGATCGTCTGAACGTGCCCTCGCTGCAGGCTGGGACTGTGGGCTGTGGCTTCTCTATATTTTGTTTTCTGTGTGACTGTGTGTGTGTGTGCGCGCGCGCGTGCCAGTTCCACTCAATCTGGCAAACTTTTGTCTTAAAATGGGAACATGTCGGAGCCCTCGGTGGGTGGTGCGGTCACTGTTTGAGTAAAGCTGATAAGCCAGGCTGGTCCACGTGTCGTTTTGAGTCATTTTGTTCCTTGATCCCAGGTGGAGAGAGGCCCTCTGAGCATGGAAAGAAAAGCTGATTGACCTCGGGCTTTTTTGACTGCAAAGGGAGGGTGGAACCTGCTATTTAACTTCTTAAGTATCAGGGCCAATTTATTATATGGTCAGGATTCTCTGGGTTTACCAGAAACAGATTTCCTTTGCTGTCTGACCAGATCGAAATTAAATAGCTCTCCCAAGACTGGCAATTGATTTTTCTTTTTTTTCTTTTTTTTAAAAAAAGATCATGCTTCCTTGCATCTAGTGGAATAGTTGTAGGTTAAATACAGGGTTTGTTTTTTTCTACAAACGTGATCATCTTAAAAGTCAATTTAACTTCATGCTATGTCACGGTTTGTTTCTCTGCAGTTTGTCAAATAAGCTGGGCTTGGAGTTTACATCGGGAGTCTCCAAACTTTGGCTGGGCAATTCTGGGAGTTGAAGTCCACAAGTCTTAAAAAGTGGCCAAGTTTGGAGAGTCCTCTCTACATTGGAATAAACCCAGATCAAACAGGCACTTTCCAGCTGAACGGGATGTGTGATAATATGACCACAGTGGGAGAGGCAAACTCACTTGATGATTATCTGAGACTAAAGACGTCCAAGGTCCCTTCCAGCTTCTATTCTATTCTGTTCTGTTCTATTCTATTCTATTCTATTCTATTCTATTCTATTCTATTCTATTCTATTCTATTCTAATTCTATTCCTATTCTATTCCTATTCTATTCTATTCCTATTCTATAATTCTGTAATTCTCTTCCTATTCTATTCTGTAATTCTATTCGTTTATTCTATTTCTATTCCTATTCTATAATTCTATTCTGTTCTTTCCTATTCTATTTCTATTCTAAAGGCAACTGCAGTCCAGCCTTCTCCGACCTGGAAAGGCCAAACTGTCTTGAATTAAAATCTCAAAACTGTTCAAGTCACGCGACTTGTGGGCAAGGCTGTCCGGGAACCGTAGTCCTAGATTGCAGAGAGTAGTACGGACACACATCTCCTAGCCACACTGACCTTTGTATCCCTAGTTCAGTGTTTCTCAACCATGGCAACTTTGAGAAAGAGTGGGGGGACTTCAGCTCCCGGAATTGCAGGAGTGGGCTAGTCTGGAGGAAAGAAGGGACTATGGCAACAGCATGATAGCCGTATTCCAGTATTTGAGGGGCTGCCACAAAGAAGAGGGGGTCAGCTTATTTCTTCCAAAGCACCAGAGGGCAGGACGAGAAACAACAGTTGGAAGCTGATCAAAGAGAGAATTAAGGAGAAACTTCCTGACAGTGAGGACAACTAACCGGTGGAACAGCTTGCCACAAGAAGTTGTGGGTGTTTCATCACTGGAGGTTTTTAAGAAGAGACCGGACAGCCATTTGTTTCAAATTATGTAGGGTCTCCTGCTTGAGCAGGGGGTTGGACTAGAAGACCTCCAAGGTCCCTCCCAGCTCTACTCCGATTGAATTCCCCAGCCAGCGAGGTTGCTTAAAGTGCCCTGGACTGCTGGCTGAAGAATGCTGGGAGTCGAAGTCCACAAGTCTTCAAAGTGGCCAAGGTTGGAGAACAAAGGCACACAGTCACAGCTCCCTGGTGGTGTACAAGGTTTATTGAGCAGGAAGCTTGGAGCAGTCGTAGCTCAGTCCTCGTTGGCTAAATGTTGCTGTTTGTAAGAATCCAGGCAGAACTTGGTCCCGGCTACCAAGGAGACAGCTAGCATGGCTGTAGCCACCCAGGGAGGCTCCGTCAGGTGGTTAGCAGAGGGGTTGAGCCTGGAACAAAAGAGTCCAAATCACAAGGGGAAGAACGACAAGCCCACTCGCTTGGTGCCAGCTCGGCCTTCTTCGCAGCGCCCCCTCCAGGGGTGCCCTTGCAAAGAGGCCGTTGCCCGGCCAAGGTATTGGCAAACGAGTCTGGATGTCGTTACAGACCTTGATACAGGTAGTCCTCGGCTTAACAACCATTTGTTCAGCGACCGCTCGGTGTTACAACAGGACTTTAAAAAGTAACCTACGGTCCATTCTAGCAGGCGCAACCATCGCAGCACCCCTAGGTCAGGTGATCAAAATTTGGTACTCCGCAGCCACCACGTACTTACAAGAGTTGCGGAGTCTTTGGGCCTTCCCACCCGCGGCTTCTGACAGGCAATGGGGCAATCCAAAGTTGCTCCACGGCTGCGTGGTTCACTTAACAGCAGTTCACATGACCACCGTGGCCTGAAATTCTGGTCTCAAATGTGGCCATACGTGATGGACCAGCTGTACAGGCCGTTTGTCCCAAGCCTAGGAATGCCGTATCTTTGTATGCACGTATAACACTATTGATATTAGAACCTGGTGGCGCAGTGGTTAGAATGTAGTATTGCAGGCTAACTGCCCACAGCCAGGAGTTTGATCCCGACCGGCTCAAGGTTGACTCGCCCTTCCATCCTTCCGAGGTGGGTAAAATAAAGACCCAGATTGTTGGAGGCAGAAGATGCAGATTCTGTAACCGCTTACAGAGGGCTGTAAAGCACTGTGAAGCCGTATGTAAGTCTAAGCGCTAGTGCTATTCCCCTCCCTCCCTTCCTTCCTTCCTTCCTTCCTTCCTTCCTTCCTTCCTTCCTTCCTTCCTTCCTGTTTATGGAGTCCTTCCTCCTGGTTTACAGTTCCTTCTTCCCTCCCTCCCTCCCAGTGGTTGGAATGTAGTATTGCAGGCTAACTCTGGCCACCGCCAGGAGTTTGATCCCGACCACCTCAAGGTTGACTCGCCCTTCCATCCTTCCGAGGTGGGTAAAATGAAGACCCAGATCGTTGGGGGCAATACGCTGACTCTGTAAACCACTTAGAGAGGGCTGTAAAGCACAAGGAAGCGATATATAAGAAGTACTATTGCTGTATATACATAAAGACTATCCCCCCTTAAAACCTCTGTATTGGTGCCCATCGCCCGTAGCCAGCATAGAAATGCCCATTTTCCATTTGCACCTGGCCACGGACGGCACCAGTTCCTGCTCACCAGGCCAGAACGTTCTTGGGTAGCTTCCTCTGCTCCTGATGTTTGCAGTAGCATCTCCTGGGACACGAATCGGCAACCCTGAAAGCCGGCCAGTGGTGGACACGGGATCGGTCGGCCTCCGGATCTCGTTCGGCACTAGGCTGGGTGAAGGAGGCATTTGGCTCGAGGCTGGTGGGCTTGTCCAGAGGAAGGGACCGGTCCTGGACATATAATGAGCTACAGGTCAGCTGGTTCTTATACTGACCCAAGTGGCTAACAGAAATATATAATATATAATATATAAAAGTATAGCTTCAGGTCTGCCGTCTTATTTAAGAAAGTATTCAAACAATTTAACAATTCTTTTTTTAAAACACACACACACACACAATTGGGTTCACCTCCTGCCTCGTCATGCTTTGTTTCACCCTGATGAATGGCAAAGATTCGTTGACTCGAGCGTCGCACAGAGTTCTAAGCCACGATATAGCCTATTGTGGGTAGTCCTCAACTTACGACCACGGTGGAGCGCCAAATGGAGGTTGCTAAGTGAGATGTTGAGTTTTGCCCCATTTTACGACTTTTCTTGCCACACCGGTTAAACCGAATCACGGCCGCTGGTTCCATTTGCAGCACCGCTGTTAAGGGAATCCAGATTTCCCCCTAGACTTGGGCTTGTCGGAATTTGGCAAAAGGGGACGCCACGAGCCCAGGAGACCCGTCGACGGTCATAAATGGGAGTCCGTTGCCAAGCACCCGAATGTAGATCACGTGACCGTGGGGATGCCGCAACCGTCGTGAGAGTGAGAAATGGTCACGAGTTGCTTTTTCCAGTGCTGTTGTAACTTTGAATGGTCGCTAAGCGAACTGTTGTAAGTCGAGGACTACCTGTAATTTTATTTTAAAAACACCTGGCTGAAAAAAAGGGGCCGCCTTTGAAGGCTCGTGAAGGGTGCCCTGGGCCGCAGCCTTTGGAATCTCTTCGCCTCTAGGTTGATGCTTTTTGTTTTCTTTTCCCATTGCTCCTGCTTTTGAGTTGGGTAAGCTCTGGGGATGTGAAATAAATAAATCTCCCTTTTCAGGGTGCAAAGGACGAGATGTCAAAGTGAGGATCCACCCTCCCGGGGGGGGGGGAGGATGTTAACCAAAACGATGCCTCTGGTCCCACCCTTGCAGCCGTAAGAGGGCCCTGTCCATCCTCCGGGGACCAAGGAAGTCCCAAATCTTTTCGGATTAGAAAAGGGTTTTTTTCTAAATATTCTTGATAGAAGGAGAGGTAGATAGGGGGCAATCGGGTAGGGGGAAAACGGGAAAGGAAAGGAAAGGAAAGAAAAAAAATCCACGCATGGCCCAATCCACCGGACTCACCAAAGGCTCTCCGAAATAAAACGGTCTTGCAACCTTTTCGAACGGCGGGAAAGGTGGGAGCCCGTCCAAGCGCAGCTGGGAGTTCATTCCGAAAGGCCGGGGCCACTGCTTCGCGCCTTTGCCTTTCAGCAGCTTCCCTTTCGGCTGCCCTGGAGGCTTGAGCTTCTCCTTCGACTTGGGGGCTGCCGGGTTTTGCTTGCGGGCCTTGGGCCTCGTTTGGGGGGCACCGGCTGGCGCCTTCGGGTCTGCCGCGGGTTCCAGCAAAGCGCAGGCCGGGGCCCAGAGATAGATGGCAGAATTGGGCTGGACCTCCAGAGTCTCCTGGGAAGGAGGCTGACTTGAGCCGACCAATTGCCCTGGGGGTGGATCGTTCCCCAGTGGAGAGACGGCATGCTGGGCGGCGCTGGAGGACAGGCCCTTAACTGGGGACCTCTCCTTGGCCGCCTCTTCCGGACCTTGGGACTTCCTGCAGGATCTCTGGGGACTCCCGTGGATTTCCGCCACCACGGCTTGGTCCAACAAGAGGGCGGTCACTGGTTGGGAGGCTCCCTCGCCTTCTGCCCCTTTGCCCCCGGGGCCGGGCAGGTCAGTGCAGTTGGCCGCACCTTCTTCTCCGGCTCCGAGCACCTCGTCCAGCGTCACGTCGCTCTCGTCGTGCACTAGCCAATCGTATTTGGGGTCGCTGCTCAGGAAGGCCACCACTTGGGACACGGCCGTGCCAAATTTGGAGAGCTTTTTCCCCTGGCCTTTGCGGCGCTGGGGGTACGGAGTCGGGGGCCGGGGCCTCTGCCATTCGGCCCGCTTGGGGTTGCTGGCGGACAGTTCCTCCAAGAAAGTGACCACCTGTTGGGTGGGAGTGGCTGGGCCCGATTCCTTGGGGGTGACCTTTTTGATGTGCTCCAAGAACAGCTGGCGGAGGGGGGACAACTCGTCCGGATTGTTCCTCTCCGGCCCTTTGAAGCAAGGCAGCTTCTTGCCCGCCGTGCTGAGGTGCTGCAAAGCTTTGGGCAAGACGGGCGCAGGGCTGGCGGGTGACTTCTTCTGGGGGCACTGCTTCAAGACGTCGGCATAGGAGACGCCGGAGGAAATGACGCTGGGCTTCTGCTTGATGATGCTGGGGGGCCACTGTCCCGGTTGGATGGTCACTCTGTAGAAGAGGTTCACCCCTTTGTCCAAAAAATCCTGGTAGATGGATTCATAATTGACCACCTCTGGTCCTGGAGCCTCCGTGTTCGCCTCGGTTTTGGTGTGGCTTTCCGGGGCCTGAAGCTTCTCTGGGGGGTTGGTGGAGGGGCTGAGCCACTCCGTGGGCAGCTGCCCAATGCCGGCTGGCCCTTGGAAGTCGCCATCGCTCCCAGGGCCACCGTCCGACTGTCTGGTCTTCTCCTTCTGGCCAGCTCCCCACGACGGTGGGACCTTCTTCGCCCCTGATGGAGCAAGACAGCCAGAAGGAGCCGGCCTGAACATATTCTTCTCGTTGAGGGGTCTCCAGCCAGGCCCTACCAGGTTGTCCTCACCTGTCTTCAGCAGCTCCACGCCAGGTGTCGCTGCCCCCACCGGTTTCTTCGCCGAAGCCGGAGGTTCTGGCTGTTGCTCCTCATTCTCCACACCTTCCTTACCACTCATAATGTGTTGAGTCCAACACACCTGAGTTTCCACCACAACCTTAGGTGGGTCTCCTCCTTGGCTCACTTCGGTCACTTTTCCGGGCTGAAGTAGCATTCCTCCCACGCTCTTGGCCAGCTGGATGTTCTCTGACTTGGCCTTCCCTCTCGTCGGAGCCTTCTTGGCGCTCAGATCTTGGGGGTCAGGGTGGGGGGCTGCTGCCGGAGAGGGCCTGAGCATCATCTTCAGGCCTTTGGGGTCTTCTGGGAGCCCCGGTCCGCTGGGAAGGTCAGCCCTGCTCAGAGAAGCCAAGCCCCATTTCTCTGCCCCGAGGTCCTTGTCGCAAAGGCTGGCCTCCTTCAATCCAGCACTGATCGAGTTCTGGGTCCACATAGAAGAGAGCTTGAGTTTTGATGTTTTGGAATGGTTCTTCCCCATCTCTGCCGTTCCGGACTGTCGGTCCCCTCCCCCTGGCTGGCTGCTCAGCGTCTGGCTGACCCCTTTGTGTTCAGGGACCGGAGGACCAGGGGGCTGGCTGCCCAAATCATGTTTGCTTCTGCTTAATTCCTGTTCCGATCTGTTCGTGTCCGGGTTCGTTTTCTCCACCCCATCTTTGACCGATTCTGATTCTGGGGTGGCTTCGGATTGAACATTGCCCATTATAGTCAGTCATCCTGCGGAGAAAAGCGGGGAGTGAGAGGCCAGGAGAGAAGGGGACGAGTCAGGGGGGGGGGGGTTGCAGGGCTAGCAGTGCCCAAGATAGCATTTGGGCTGGAATTCCAGGACTCCAGCTAGGAGCAAAATATACAGCACACCAAGAATTCAGTTCAGATGAATTTCAGTGATTTTTCAGCCTTGGCCGCTTGAAGATGGATGGACTTCAACTCCCAGAATTCCTCAGCCACCTTTGCTTTGCGGGCTGGGGAATTCTGGGAGTTGAAGTCCACCCATCTTCAAGCTGCCAAGTTGGGAAACCCTGCTTTAAGACAGGTAAGCCTCGGCTTAACAACAGTTCCTTTAGGGACCATTCAAAGCTACAACTTACAACCGGTGAGAACAATTAACCAGTGGAACAACCTGCCTCCAGAAGTCGTGGGTGCTTCATTCCCCCCCCCCCCAGGGCTTTTAAGAAGAGATTAGGCATTCCATTTGTCCGGAATGGTAGGGTCTTCCTGCTTGAGCGGCGGGTTGGACTAGAAGACCTCCAAGGTCCCTTCCAACTGTTATACCAGGGGTCTTCAAACTCGGCCCTTTTACGACTTGTGGACTTCAACTCCCAGAATTCCCCAGCCAGGCACGCTGGCTGAGGAATTCTGGGAGTTGATGTCCGCAAGTCGTAAAAGGGCCAGGTTTGAAGACCCCTGTGTTATACTGTTATTCTGACCCCATTTAGAGATGGAGGACCCTTCTCCACGGTTGGTTAGAGCAGCGTTTTCCAACCTTAGGAACTTGAAGATGCGTGGACTTCAACTCCCAGAATTCCCCAGCCAGCATAGCTGGCTGGGGAATTCTGGGAGTTGAAGTCCACGCATCTTCAAGTTCCTAAGGTTGGGAAACGCTGGGTTAGAGCTGTCAGCAGGAGTTACCAGGGCAAAGATGCTAACTCCCCCGCCCCCCCCAAAACACTCACCCCTCTTCGGGTGGGGGAAGGGAGGAAATGTCTGTCCTGCCCCCTGCCCCCAGGAGGGCTGACCCTTCCCTTTCCCCGCCCCTTTCCCCACGGTTGCTCCACCCCTACCCCGGGGTTTTAGCCCCCCCCTCCCTCCTCCCAAATCACGCCCCTCCCCCTCACCGTCTGGCTTTGCGGCTGCTCCCGGACGGAGCTGGGGAAATGGAACGGGTGGGCGGGGCCGCAACGGATATAACGGGCGCCCCGCCCCCTGCCGCCCCCGCCCCACCCCCTCTCCCCCCCCCTCCTCGCGGCGTTCGCGGCGGCCGGGCTCCTTTGCGCCTCTCGGCCGGGGGAGAAGCGCCCTGCCCGCGCCTTGCAGCGCTCGCTCCTGCGCCTGGTTGCGCAGCGGCAGCCGCGCTTGGAGCTGGGCTGGCTTCGCTAAGCGCGCGCGGTGCGCGGTCGGAGCAGGTGGTCGCGGCACCGGGAGCCTCCTGGGTCTGCAGCGGAGAGGAGGAGGAGGAGGAGGAAGAGGAGGAGGAGGAGGAAGAGGAGGAGGAGGAAGAGGAGGAGGAGGAGGAAGAGGAGGAGGAGGAGGAGGAGGAGGAAGAAGAGGAGGAGGAGGAGGATCGGGCATCCTCGCTGAACTCCATGCTGCGGCCCCGCGCACCAGGAGAGGCTTAGAGCCGGCCGGGAAGGTGCGGGCGCCGGGCGCCGGGGGCGCCGCTTGCGGGAGCGCATCCCACAGGTGAGGCGTGCTCGGTCCAGGTCCCTTCGGGTCGCCGGTCCAACCACGGCGGACTCCGGAGAGGCTTGGCCGCGCGTGATCGGTGCCGCGCGGGGAGCCAAGCAAGGGATGGAGATGCGCCTGGGATCTCTGGAGCCCAAGGGCGGGGGGGTGGGGGGGTGTCAGCCTGGTGGGTCCCGTCCTTGCTTGCACCTATGGCCTGGCGTTGCTTTCCAGCACGGGGGTGCGGGGTGTACGGGAGGGTGGGCGGGTGTCGGTCCCATCTCCCTGCATTGCTTTCCAGCACGGGGGTCGGGTGTATTTTGGGGGGGGGGGAAGCGGTCTCATCTCGGTCACCTCTCTTCGCATTGCTTTCCAGCTGGGGTGCGGTGTGTATGGGAGGAGGGGGGTTAGTTTTCCAATCTCCTTGCGCTGCTTTCCAGCAGGAGGGGGCGGTGGGTCCCAACAGCGTCTGAAGCCGCCCAGAGGCCCCTCTTCCTGTCAGTGGGGGCCCCCACTGAAGGTGGCTTCTTGGCTGCCCTTTGCCCTTCCGCTGCTGGATCAGGGGGGGTGGGGGGTCGGCTCCAAAGCACCCCCTCAAGAAAAGCTTGGCCAGGACAGGAGTGGGGGCGGGCAAGCCCTTCCTGGGCTTGGCCAATTTCTGACTGCGGAGGAGGAATTAGCCGGCTGCCTCCGGCTCCTTCTCCAGACTTTCCGCTGGCATCGCTGGCTCGGTGGCGAAGCAGCATTTAGATGGCATCTTTGGCAACAGACTAAGGGGAAGGAGCTTTTCCCGGCATACCTGGGACCGTCGTGATTTGTCATTGGCTGAGGGAGCTGTACATCTGGCAGAAGGTGTTCCCCCCCTTCCCACCCCCACCCCGCCTGGTGGGTGAGATCAAGAGAAGGAGATGGATGGGCACCAGGAGGCCCAGCCTCTCGGCCACAGAAGCTCCCTGGGCGGCCCGGCCAGCTCCACAAGGTTGTGGTGTTGGGAAACGTGGCAGGAAGCAGCAATTGGTGTATTAGTTTTGCTCCTGTATGCAAAAAAGAGAGAGAGAGAGAGAGAGAGAGAGGGCTAGATTTTATTTTGTTTAACTGTAATAAAATCTCATCTTTCTCCCCCCCTTCGGTTTACATGGCTGGCCTTTAACTCTGTCAGAGTGTGGCAAAGTGTCTCCCTCCATAAATACAGGCAGTCCTCGGCTTACGACCACAGTGGAGCCCAGGTTAAGCAAGTTAGTGGTTTGCCCCAGTTCATGACCCTTTTTCCCACACTTGTTATTAAGTCGGCCACACGGTTGTTAAGCAAGTCCAGCTTCCCCGTTGACTTGGCTGGTCAGAAGGTGGAAAAAAGGGGATCACGTGACAGACACGCCCCCAGGACACTGCAACCGTCATAACTATGAGTCGGTTGCCAAGCATCTGAATTTTGGTCACGTGGGAGTGATGCGACGGTCGTTAAGTGTGAAAAACGATCGTAGGACCCTTTTTTTCGATTGCCAAGTCACTTTTTTCAGTGCTGCAACTTCAAACAGTAGTCCTTCGTTCATTTAGTGACTGCTCAAAGCTACAACGGCACTGAATAGGGTGACTTAAGGCCCTTCTTCACAGTTACGACCTTTGCAGCATTTCCCAGGGTCAAAATTCATACATTTGGCAACTGGCATGTACTTATGACGGTTGCAGCGTCTCTGAGTCACGTGATCAGCTTTTGCCACCTTCTGACAAGCCAAAGGTGGGGAAAGGGGAGGGCCAGCCCGCTGTGGAGATGCTGCAGCGGTCGTAAGTGTGGGAAAACAGTCATAAGCCCCTTTTTTCCAGTGCCGTTGTACCTTTGAACGGTCGCTAAGTGAACTGTTGTACATCGAGGACCACCACTAGCACCTCTCACTGGCTGTGCTGACAAAATCCACCACTGTACAGCCCCACACAAGCACATTTTAGCCTAACCCCTTCTGTGGCTGCCCTTGCGGAGGGTGACAGAGTGCAGGGACAGTGATGGAACATCAGTTTAATGTTTAAGCAGGAAGAGGTGAGAAAGAAACTTAAGATCGCTCTGTCTTGATTCTCCTCGGTATAAGAAGGGAAGCGAGAGAAAGACAAATTCTGTCAGGTTTTCGAGATGCTGTTATTTTGATCTGCCACAATAAAAGCAGAATCCAATTTGCTTGTGGAGTCGTGATTCCTCTCCCAGCCTACCTCTCAAGGCTTTCCGCGCCAAAATTGTGAGGGGAAAAAAAGGAAGGATACGATTAAAACTGGCTGGGGATATTTCAGGCGCCGGTTAGGCCAAATGTTTCTGAACGATGGTCATTTAAAGATGGGTGGATTCTGGGAGTTGAAGTCCACTCATCTTAAAACGGCAGAGGTTGAGAAACACTGGGTTAGGGGTCATCCACAGGGGGAGTGACAAAGCTGCAAGGGGGGGTGAGTGTGATGCCAGCTCCTCCTGCAGATCTTCCCAGTCGTTCCTGGCAGCGATTTTGCCATACTGCTAAAGAATTCTGGGAAATGGAGTCCGGACATCTCAAAGCCGCCAAGCTTGAGGGGAAAAACTGCGGTAGAGCTCAAACAGATCTCACTAGAGATCAAATGCATTGCATGAACCATTAGGGTGCGTATCGATGGCCTTTCCTTGGGTCTGTCTTTCGAACTCGGAGCTTTTTCTTTCTGCCACCGAACACATCAGGATGCGACTCTGAAACCTTAGCTGCTTTGGAACAGCGGAAGGGGAGCAGGAAAACCAAACATTTATCCCAGAGTGAAGTTAAGAGGCAGGCTGGAAGAAGTGGTAGCCTTGGTCAGGATCACCTTGTGGTGCCAATCCCCTATCCCAACCTTTGGCGAACACAAGGGAGTCCTCTCACCTCTTTCGAGGCGAGACAGATGTTTGCCTCCCTATGACCGGTCCAAAGGTTTGCCACCTATGGCTCAGGTAGAGACGGGAAACCACCCCAGATCAAGTGACCGGCTTGATTGCGTGCAGGTCATCCTCGGCTTATGACCAGAATGGAGCTCAACGTTTCCGTGGCTAAGCGAGACCTTTCTTACGCAGGTTTTGCCCCATTGGGTGACCTTTCTCACTAGAGTTGTTAAGTGAATCATTTAAGCGACTCCGGCTTCCCATATGGCTTTGCTGGTCAGAAGGTGGCAAAAGAGGATCGTGTGACCCCTCTTGTGACCATGGAACCCAGCCACGGTCGTAAGTGTGAAACGCTTGCCGAGCGTCTGAATTGCGGCCGCGTGACGGTGGGGACGCTTGCAAAGTTTGCAACGGTGAAAAACAGACATATAGTCACATTTTTCAGGGCCGTTGTAAATTTGAACGGTCACTTAATGAACTGTTGAGGACCGCCTGGTGGATGGAGGGGTGAGTTTTTTTTATTAGTCACATTTTTTTTAAGGGTTGATTCAAGAAAGGCAGGCACCAGGCAGCTGCCTTTTTCCCTTGTGACAGCCCCTCTTGGGCTTAATATTGGCTTAATATTGGCTTATCCAATTTGCAACCCCTTGCCAAAGCTGGTTTCTCGTGCAATAGGACAAGTGGCCGGGCTTGGACTCGGGAACCAGCATCTAAAAAAAAAAAAACCAGCCTTCCAGTGGCTGCTCTCCTCCCACCTAAGACACCCGCATTTTCTGCAGCAATTCCCATCTTACACATACACACAATTTTTTTTCCCCAGGGCGTTAGGACCAAGTGGAAACCTTTCCCCCCCCCCTTATCAGGTTTAGATTCTTGTGTTTCCCCCCCCTCTATTTTCTTTTTTCTTTTTCTTTTTTGCAAGCTTTGCCCCTGCACCGCTGGTGTAAGAAACCTGGTCTTTGCACCCCCGTTTTTTGGTTAGTACCTCTGCCAATTAGGGCAGGTGGAGGGACCAGGAGGGGAGGGCCAGGCCCTCTAGGGAGGGGGGAGGGAGATGGGGCTGAGTTGGGGGGGGCAGCTACGAGGCTTAATGTGTGCCCCCCCCCGGAAAAAATGGCTGCTACTTTTCCCTCCTCTATATAGTATGACGACCGACGTCAGCCTATATATATCCTATCGATCCGTGTCAGCCTATATAGCCTATCGATCCGTGTCTGTGCGTTCAGGTTGAACGGGTTGGCGGGGCGCGTGTGGGTCTCTTCGGAGTGGGAATATGCCAGCCGGCAGCCTGAGCTGTAACCCTCGCCCATCCTCAGTGAGTTATTTTATCTCGTATCTACGTGGGTGGAGGTTTTATTCCCCCCCCACCCACCCACCTACCTACCTCTCTTAATAATTCGCTTTCCTGCCTCTCTAGTTGCATTATTTAGAATGAAGTTAATGCTGGCTTCTCCTCTGAGCCGTGGGAGATTCCCGAAGCTCCATTCATAAAAAAATAAAAATAAAAAAAAATCCGCATGTTTTAAAAGCCGGGTTTTTTTTTAACCACCCTCCCCGCGCGCCTCCCTCGGAAGCCTCTTTGATGTCTGGCTTTTTTTTTCTTTAAGTCCCTCTTTTTTTAAAAAATAATAATTATAATTATAATTATAATTGTAACCATCCTCTCGCTGGTGGAACTGGATTTTTTTTCCCCTTTCCCTGCTTAAAATGATGTTCCGTCGAGAGGCGACGTCGGTGGCGAGCGAGGGTGGGTTTTTCCTCCCCCCCCCCTTTTTTTTCTCAATGAGCCTTTCTCTTTGCCTTCGGAAAGATGAAGGTGGGTCTTTTTTTTATGAATGAAATTCAATCCCACCCAAAAAGAGGGGGGAGAGAGAGAGAGAGAGAGAGAGAGAGAGAGAGAGAGAGAGGATGGAAGGAAAGAAGGAAGGAAGGAAAAGAGGGTGGGGGTCTGTTTGTGAATCGAAGCCGCTCGAATCTGGATTCATTCATAAAAAACAGCCAGGTTTTTTATCTGCAATGGCCATTGTGGTGAGCTAATCGCTTTCTCATTTTTTTTCCTGGACGGGGTCCAAGGGCGGGTGGGGGGTGGGGGGGAGGGGGGGTTCTTGAGCCCGCCGTTTCATAGTATTTTTTATTATTATTATTTTTATTATTATCGCGATCATCTTTTGAAACCCCTGAAGGTTCAAAAGAAAGCAAAGGCTTTTCTCTAAATCTATTTTTTGTTCTCCTATTACAACCTAGGCTTAATATCCATATTCGGCTATTTTATATATGTCTGTGTGTGTATGTATATGTTTTTTTTTTTGTGTGTGTATATATATATATATATATATATATATATATATATATATATATATATATATATATATATACATATATATATATATATATATATATACATATATATACATATATATGTGTGTGTGTGTGTGTGTGTGTGTATATATATATGTACTCTATATATGTATATATAATCCCCCTCCCTGTTCACCTGTTGTTTATTCAAGAAAACGGGGACAAAGAACCTAGCCTAGGTCATGTGACCCTCCATTCACAAAAATCCAGACCAGGGTTTCCATTGAGATGGGTTGATGGAACAGGCAGCTCAGCTTGGCCATAGAGAGACCGTATTTTTTCTGAGCTTGCTCTGTAGTCCCAGCGAGGGAGGAGGAGAAGAGGAGGAAGACGACGAAGGAGGAGGAGGAGGACCACGACAACGACGAAAGGGGGCGAGTGGGTAGGTGGGTTTGCAGATCTCAAGAAGAGACGGTTGACAGCCTTCAGCATCCTTCTCACTTGGAGGGCGGGGGGGGGCAGAAGATTTTATTTTATTTTTTCTTCCTTCCTTCCTTCCTAAATATTTACATCATCGCAGGCTACAATTCTGCAACAAGGTTTGAAACTGGATATATATTTATAGAGAGATAGATGCACACATGCATATGTGCAACACATGCATATATATATATATATATATATATATATATATATATATATATATATATATAATAATAGACACCTAATTTTGCCTATGTATATGGCCTAATCTTCGTAACCTCTCTTGCATGTTGGGGGGGGGGGAATCTCTAGGGCTTGATCTTAAAAGGGAAAGTGTGATGCCGACTTTTCTGTTGGCCACTTTTCCCCGAAGAGGCTTTCTTTAAGGGGGTAGGGGGTATATGGATGGTACGTGATCAGTGTTATCTTTATTTGAGATATGGTGCCCAGGGCAAAGGAACCTTGAATGAGATTGATGTGCCTTTTCCAGTGGATCCAATCTCAGGAGCTCCAGGGCTGTGTGTACGTTTTCCTGCAGTTGACATGATGGCTTGTTGTAGATGTCAGATTGTTGGCTTGTTTGGGTGTGTACGTGGGGGGGGGAGGTTGGACAGGTGGGGATTGAGCTGAGTCTGGTCAGGTCTGGATTCCCGGTGTGTTTTCTCAGCCCTTCGAAATCACGCTGGCCGTTTTATCTGTGCCTGGGGTTATACCTGGCGAAGAGCTTTAAAAGTAAAGAGGCTTGGAGAAAAATGACATGGGAAATTCACTTTTCTTTTCCTTTCCCTTTTTTTGTTTTTTTGCTGTGGCTTGTTGGTTTCACCAAATACACACACACACACACACACGTATGTTTGTGTGTAGGAATATAAAACCTTGCGAAGAAAAAGAGAAGATCTTTTGCATTAGAAAATGGGTGGTTTGCTTTAGTCTGGCGTGCATTTTCGTGAAATTGAAAAAGGTTTGTATTTCGGGGAGCCTTCTCTTAATTTTTTTTTTTAAAAGGAGGGGAGGGAAGAGATAATTCTTCTCTTTCCCCTCCTCTTCTTTTTCTGACCAGCAAAACGAGGAATACGTGTCTTCACTTTGCTTCTTGATCTTGTAATACATAATGTCGTTTTCCATGGCAACGCGTTGTGATGTCACCTGTATGTTGAAAATACTGTGAGACAGATAGATAAAGATAGATAGATAAAGATAATATTGGGGATTGATATTTCTGGGGTGTTTCCCCCCCCTTGCCCTTTTGAAGGAAACCAGCATATCTCTTTGATTTTTGAGGATGGCCCCCAAATCACCATCCTTGTCCTGGATAATCCGGCACTGCTGCAAATGTTTGTGGGCGTACTGGGGAGTTCGTCCCTTTCGTCTGGCAATGTTAATCCTGGTTTGTTTGTTTCTTTCCCCCTCCCCTCTTTTTCCCCCCCTCTTTGCGCCAGGAAAACATGACAAATGTCGAAAAGGCTCAAGGTGGGGTTAGAATTGAGGTGGTGTTTTCCCCTCCTCCTCCTCCTCCTCCTCCTCCTCCTCCCCCATTTCAGTTTCACCTTTCCCCAAATTTGGGGTTTGTTTTGCTTTTGTTGGTGGAGTTCCTTAAAGATGGCTTGTCTTCAGCTTGGGATTGCGATGCAATTGTTTCTGTAGGCCGGTTCCTTCCTTCCTTCCTTCCTTCCTTCCTTCCTTCCTTCCTTCCTTCCTTCCTTCCTTCCTTCCTTCCTTCCTTCCTCCCTCCCTCCCTCCCTCCCTCCCTCCCTCCCTCCCTTTTCTCTTTGTCCATCCTCCTTCCTTCTATTCTTATTCCCCTCTTTCTTTCTTTCTTTCTTTCTTTCTTTCTTTCTTTCTTTCTTTCTTTCTTTCTTTCTTTCTTTCTTTCTTTCTTGTTTATTTTTCAGGAGAAGAGTGCTGTCTTTTTCCAAGCCCGTGAGCTGGAACAAAAAACAAAGGTCCTTGACTTGGCTATTAAAAAACAGGTTTGGTGGTTAGTGTTGAGCTCGGCCAGTGTCAAGATCTGCGCAGGTGCTCATGCCTTCGAATTCATTTTGGGAAGAGACCAAGGACCGATGGCCATCGCCGATCTCTGGCTTCAAAGCCTCCTAAGCCTTGGGGCTTCCTTGGCTCAAGGGACGTCTTGGCCAAAATTTCATAACCCCCCCAAGAAATTCCCGCCCATCTTCACTTGCACTGGAGAAAATCGATGCCGACTTAGCAATACCACAATGGTCCCACATCTGTTTTGTAACGACAACTCAACCGTAAAACACGTCCTTTCGAGCTTCAGCGCTCGATCATTATCTGGTTTAGGGAAATCATTACGAAATATTGAAATTTTTTTTCTTCCAAATTCCTGTTTTTGTTTTTTTGAAGCAAATTTTTCATCCAAAGTGTTTAGGAAAAGTGGATCGTGGATAGCTGAAAGCATTCCTCTTTTTTCGGTCTTCCCTGCCCAGGGCGGAAAGCCTTTTTGGAGGAAAGCTGCAGTGGGACGTGCAGGCCTTCTCCCACCCCACCCCACCCCCCAAAAAAATCAGGAAAACATTTCAAGGAAATTAATGGATTGAATTCCGGAAGTAGATAAACCTCATTGCCTAAGTGGGCGGTGATGATTTCATTTCGGCTGATCTGTGAAATGGGCATAGCAGCGTTTCCCAGTGTGACGCCCTGCCAATAATTTTTGAAATTTTGCACCCAGCTGCTCAAATGCATTCACCGTTATTCCACTGTGGTCCAGTGGAAATTGTCATTTCAAAGACTCAAAGGCTATCCTTTCAATTTTAAAAGGTCCCTTTTCCTTCCTTCCTTCCTTCCTTCCTTCCTTCCTTCCTTCCTTCCTTCCTTCCTTCCTTCCTTCCTTCCTTCCTTCCTTCCTTCCTTCCTTCCTTCCTTCTTATAAACAATTTTTGGGCCAGCCCAGCATCGAAAAGTATATGTAGACAATCTTTTCAATTCTAAAAGGTCCCATTCCTTTTCTTTCTCTCTCTCTCTCTCCTTTCTATCCTTCCTTCCTGCCAACCCTTCTTTCCCTTTTTCCTTCCTTCCTTCCTTCCTTCCTTCCTTCCTTCCTTCCTTCCTTCCTTCCTTCCTTCCTTCCTTCCTTCCTTCCTTCCTTCCTTCTTTCCTTCCTTCCTTCCTTCCTTCCTTCCCTCTCTATACTACACATTTTAAGACCAGCTCAGCATCAAAAAGAGCCGATGGACAATCTTGCAATTTTTATTTTTTGTTAAATGTTCAGGCAAGTCTCATGAACAAAACAGAAGCTTTTCCACCCATGTTCCAGATCTTCCCATCATCCCCATCCAGAATGACTATTGGCTGGATGGGATACAACCGAGCACATCGTTTCTCCATGTTTGCATTCCCCAGAACCTCCATTTCCTGCTTCTCTAAAAATCCTGGCTCTTCTAAATCTCTGCCGGGGGCGGGGAGGGTGTCTTCTAGGATATCTGGCTGAAGAATCAAGGACAATCTGTGAGGTCCTTGGTGCTCTCTGAGCTTGGTGGTTTTCTTGCAGACATTTCATTAGCCTAGTAGGTAGCATCTTCAGTGCTAGGCAGGGCTGGGGCTGGGTCTCTATTGATTAACCCCACTCCATTCTAGCACTGATGATGCTACCTAGTTTGGTAAAGAAATGTCTGCAAGAAAAGCATCAAGCTCAAAGAGCACCAAGGACCCCACAATCCTCCTCCTCTTTCCTTCTCCATTCTGCAAACCCCACAGCCTTCGAGCACTGGTGATGTAATCTAGTTGGGTCATGAAACGTCTGCCAGAAAACCACCCAGCTCAGAGAGCAGCAAGGACCCCAGAGTTTAACTGTGAGCTACAAATATTCCCTCGTATCGGCAAGGACAGTTTCAAGGTTTGAGCTTCCGAGGAGCGTCAGACCTGCCCATAAGACACGGTTGGGAAATGGACGCATATTTAGAAGCAACCACGAGGTTGCTATCTCATCAAGTTCCATCTTGATTCTCCCAGAAATCAGGAGAGGGAATGGGCCGTAAAGGGTCTGCTTGTAGAGTTCGTCCATCGTTTGATGGGGTGATTTGTAAGAAGCAGCAAGGGAAAAACGGGGGCGGCAAGTCACTTAGAGGCCGTGGATTTCCTGTCTTGGACCTTACTCGCTGCTCGTGGTGACGTTTGGCTTTCTTCTGTGTGGTGAAGAAGGATGAGGCTCTTTGCCAGCCTGCAGCTGTCCCAGGTTTCTGAGATTCAACCAAAGCCTGGAGGAAAAAGGTTTTTATACAAACAGCCGGCAAGGGCCCCACCAGGAGATCCAACGGAAGGACGTAACTCACGGTCCTTTGACTTGTGAGCCAGACATCCTTTTAAACATGTTAGGCGGCGTTTCCCAAGTCAGTCGTAGGAAGGTGAAGGTTGACGGGGGTGGGAGAAAGGGGCTGGGGGCAACCGAGAGGGATGGATGGTGTGTGTGTGTGTGTGTGTGTGTAGAACCTGGCATGCAAAACGAAGTGCACATTGAGGCGCCGTCTGCAAGTCTCTCGTCCTTCCCAGAGGATGGCAGTGTGAGACAGTTGTTAAGTAACTTTGGCCCCATTTCACCACCTTCCTTACCCCGGTTGTTAGGTGAACCCCTGCCGTTGGTAAGTTAGCGAGACGGTTGTTAAGCAAATTAACGTTGCTCGTCAGAAGGTCGCAAAAGGGGATTATGTGAGCCCCCCCATCATAAATATAGGCAATTACCAAGCATCTGAACTTTGATCACGGGACCCTGGGACGCTGCAATGGTCGTAAGTGTGAAAAAAGGTCATAAGTCCCTTTTTCAGTGCCGTTGTAACTTCGAATGGTCACTAAATGAATTGTGAGTCTAGGACTTCCTGTATATCTTTGTGTGTGGGGGTGGATTCTCGCCTGGGTCAACACAATCTGTTCTTTGCATGGGGCCCCTTCCCACCTATGTGGCAGCACACTCCCCCCCACGTCAATCATTTATTTATTCACTTTAATTATTTGTAAAATTTATTGGCTGCTCCTCCAAAAACAGAGCAGGAAAACCAGTTTGTTTTGTCAGAAAGGGGTCCCGTGTTGGGTTTTTTTCCAGAGTCCGTCTTCGTGATCCCAAAGCTCTAGAACCTTGTTTAAGAAATAAAACTGAACAAGGAATAACACCCACTCACACAGACACACCTACAAGCACCTCTCCAGCATCCGGGAGCTGAGGTGCTCAGCCTCTAGCCCAGCGTGCTGACTTTTTGCTTTACAGGCCATCATTCGGGGTTTAGCTAACCAAAGTTGAACGGCTGCCCTTTCTTGGTGCAACTTTGACGCAGTAGCCGGGGCTGAGAGTAGTTAGTTCCCTGTTGTTATTGTTTTTTTTTCCTTTTTTGCCATTTGTTTGCATTTCTTTCATGCTTTGTTTCTCCGGGGCCGGTGTGTGTTGGGTGTGCATTGTGGTCTGTGCGTGTCCTTTCCCCTTTGTGCGTTTAATCTGTTTGCCATAAAATGCAAGGGGGGGGGGGTGTTTCCCCTCCCACCAATGAACTCAGCTGCTAGTTTTATTCCCCTTTAGTGCCCGGTTTGTTTGCGTGTGCATTTGTGTCTCTGTGCGTGTATTGTGCCCCCTTAGTGCTCAGAACGCACCTCTTTGTTACATGGGGCTGGTTGGAGAGCAGCCGATGAAAAAAATTGGGGTTGGTAATTGCCAGCGTCCGTCCTGGGCAAGAAAATTAAAATGGCTTAATAGGCTTTAATGAGCAAAAAAAAAAATCAGGAGAAAAGAGGCATGGGACTGGAAACGGAATCGAGCATGTTGACGTCCTTACACAGACCGTCGTAGAAATGTTTAAAATGTTAGCGAAAAGGGGAAAAGCATATAAGAAGAGAGGAATATTGTTAATGTAGCTGCCTGAGGAATCTAAAGGATTTTCACTACGGATTTTATTATTCTGGGTATGAACAGGTTGATACGAGATAAAAAGCGAAGGCTGCTTGGCTAAAACTAAATTTGATTTAACGTTCAGAGAGGGGTTTTTTTTTTCTCCCTTTCTTTCGATTTTCCCTACTTTTCCATTCCGGCATGTTGCTTTAATAAGGAATTGTTTTTTTTAAAAAAAATAAATAAATACGTGTCACAGATAAAATTTGAACTGCACAGATAGGAGCTTTTAAAATGACATTTCTTCGGTGGATTTCTTTTATTATTTTGTGTTTTTACTCCAAACCTGGGGTAATGTGCATCTATATTTGATTGAAATAGAAGCGGTTAATTAGTGGATAGCTGATCACTGATGGATTTGCTGAGAGCGTTCATTTTCCGTTTGTTTCCTAAATAAGAATAATGATAAACGATTCGAGGTTACGGAGGAGAGGGGGAAGTGTTTGGCTTGTGGACCCCTGCAAGAAATAAACTCTAGAATTCTTGATGGATGCTGAAAATACTTTTCCCAAATACTGCAGGATGCGTCAAAATCCAGCCCAGCCATTATACCACAAATTTGTCTTCTGTCTTGACCTGTGACTGATTTACAGTTGCCGTTCCAGCCTTTACAAACTTAGTGCCTTCCAGATGTTTGGGCTTCAACTTCCAGAATTCCAGGATGAGGCAAACATCTGGAAAGGTTGGGGAAACTGGCGTGGATGTATTCTATCTGGAGAGCGTTCGAGGCGATGGCCTTAGCGATGGGTGACTTCCATCTCTTCGTCAAATGTGCATCTGTTTTATCACACCTTGAGGAGGGAAAAAAAGAAAAAAGAAAAACAAGTCAGATCTGTTTTAAATTTCCCATTTTGAATTTAAATTTCCTAGAAAAAAAAGTCTGCTGTTTTAAATTTCCTGTTTTAAATTTAAATTTCCTAAAAAAAACCAACCAGGTCTGGATTGGATTATTCATCTTAATCTACCTAGATGTTTGCTTGCCAGACAAGATGGTGGCCATCTTTAGCTGCTGTTCTGGTGGTGCCTTTGGGTGAATCGGGACCCGGGAATTTAGATTATGACCCAGAGGGGTGCATAGTGAAATGAAGCATTAGCTTGGACCTAAAATGAATCTGATCTTTGCTGGTAGAAGTTGGTGGCTTGTATCCTTTGTATAACAGAGGGACTTCGGAGATCTTCTATCTAGTCCAAACCAGGGACCGGTTCCGTGGAGAGAGGTTTTTTCCTTTTTTTAAAAAAACAAACAAGCAACTTTTTATTAATTTTCCAATGGTACAATTATATCTTTGAAAAACAACGTGTTGCCTGGGTTACAATAATTCCATTATTTCTTGTAGACTTCCACTCCCAGAATCCCTGAGTCAGCATGGCTGGTTCGGGAATTCTGGGTATTGAAGTCCACAAGTCATAAAAGAGCCAAGGTTCCTTATCCCTGGGCTAGACTTTCCTGGTTCCTGCGATTTTTTTATTGTATGGTTTAGTCTCCAGCCCCCAAATCAAGGGAGTCTCAAATACATTAAGCTAGAAGGCCTCTCTCCTGATTTGAGTTGCTGGCTGGGGGGGATTCTGGGACTTGAAGTCCAACCCATATGGAAGGTCCCGGTTAGATCCTCTGCTTCAATCCAGCTGTCTGTGAATTCTTTTCCACCAGCTCAAACATCCTTCGCTCCCATTTCAGGCAGTTTAATCATTAACGTGGAGAGCAAGATGTTGAAAAGCATCTGTTTGCTGAAGGATGAGATTACGACGAGGCCGGGTGGCTGAAGCTACTGTGCAAACGGTGGAGAAACAGAGGAAGCTGGAGAGGGAGAGAGAAGAGGGGAGACCGTGTGTCTCAACCTGGATCCCCTTCCAGATGGGGGGGACTACAATTCCCAGAATTCCCCCAAAGTCCAGACATCTTAAAAGACGCTGGCCAGGAAATTCTTGGATTAAGTAAGACCAGCCCTATTTGGCCAACTGAATTAGAGTTAAGGCTTGAATCGGAGTTTCTGGATGAAGCTCTTGTTTTTCTTCCTTTATTTGTCTTTTGTTCAGAAGTTTTATGAAGCCTACAGAACCACAGCCCTATGGGGGAAGCCAGCCTGAGAAAGTATGATTGGGCTAAAATCCTACAGAGGACTAGAATCTCAGTCCTCCCATAGCTAGTTCAACACCCAGCCTCCCAGAATTCCCATCTTCACGGTTTGTTTCTCGGGTTGCCCTTGTATAACTAGATTCATGCAGGACGCCACACCCAAAGCTCAAGTTAACAAACCAGAAATGTTGTGTTGACCAGTTTTGTACAAGCAAATAAGCCGTGTGGTGGCTTAACACAGTGATTCTCAGTTTGGGCCAGTTTAAGATGGGTGGGCCATGATGGCTGGGGAATTCTGGGAGTTGAAGTCCACACCTCTTCAAGCAACCAAGGTTGAGAAACACTGATTTAGATCGTCCTCTGTGGCGGCTTGGAGAATGTCAGTAGGTGAATCATTCTTCTGTTGTTGTTGTTTTTTAGTTTGTCAGGTGAAAAGTTGGATTTGTGAGTCACTTCCATAAATCCCTATATTCCTATTGAGCAGGGGTCTTCAAACTTGGCCCTTTTATGACTTGTGGACAGAGAGGAATTCTGGGAGTTGAAGTCCACAGGTCATAAAAGGGCCAAGTTTGAAGACCCCTGCTATTGAGCTTCTTACCTTTGAGGAGTTCCTCAACCAGTTTGAGGAATTCTGGGAGTTGAAGTCCACATGTCTTCTGGCCAAAGCTTAACATGATGGCCTTTTTTGCACACATTAAGACAAGAACGAGTTTTCCATAAGGGGATGAATCGTTAACTACTCAACCTCATTTCGGCTTGTTCCGCTGTGTTCTGCAAATCCATCCTTTGCATGAAGGTGAATTTTGTAGAGTTAGGAGAGATGTGAGCACCGTATAATAATGCTACCTTCAGCAGGCTGCTTGGCAAGACAAATCTTTTCGCTGTCTCTTGCTTCCTTATGTTTTTGTTTAATTTCCACTGCTCGAGAGACAGGTTTCTCGAATTTGGGGTTTCAGTCTTTCGGAGTCTTGTCTTTTTCACTTTTGTGGCTTTTGCTTTTGTAGATAATTTTATAATATGCTGATAATTTTATAATGAGGTGATTTGGTCACCACAGTATAAAACAGATGTTGAGACTCTGGAAAGAGCACAGAGAAGAGCAACAAAGATGATTAGGGGTCTGGAGGCTAAAACATATGGAGAACGGTTGCAGGAAATGGGTACGTCTAGTTCAGGGATCAGCAACCTGAAACAGTGAAAGAGCCACTCGGAACCGGTTCCCTCACAAAAGGAAAAACTGGGAGCCGCAAAAAATGTGTGCACATGCGCGTACATGTGCGCATGCGCAGAACAGGGTTTGACTGAAGAGTGGAGCCAAGGCGAGATATGCACCTACCCTGCATATTTGAATTGATTGGTTGAAATTTTTTAGTCCCATTTTTTTTTTTTTTTGGACTGCACATGGCAGAGGACTGGGAGCCGCAGGAGACGGCTGAAAGAGCCACATGCGGCTCTGGAGCCGCGGGTTGCAGACCTGTGGTCTAGTTTAACGAAGAGAAGGACCAGGGGCGACATGATAGCAGTGTTCCAATCTCTCAGGGGCTACCACAAAGAAGAGGGGGTCAACTTATTCTCCAAAGCCCCTGAAGGCAGGACAAGAAGCAAAGGATGGGAACTAATCAAGGAGAGAAGCAACCTAGAGCTAAAAGAGAAATTTCCTGACAGTTAGAACAATTAACCAGTGGAACTCCTTGCCTCCAGAAGTTGTGGGCGCTCCATCACTGGAGGTTTTGAAGAAGAGACTGGACAGCCACTTGTCTGGAATGGTATGGGGGTCTCCTGCTGAAGCAGGGGGTTGGACTAGATTCTAGAAGATCTCCACGGTCCCTTCCAACTCTGATGTTCCTTTAGATGGTTGGTTTTATTTACAATACATTAATTTAAAAATCCGCCTGGGGAACTTTGCTGCAAAAGATGGGTTGTAGGTAAAATGCCTTATCTTTGCAGGTGAAATCAATTCTATCCCCATGTGAATATGAGGGGGGAAAATATCTGAACTCCCTTTTCCTATTCTGTGTGTGGGTGGCTTAATAAGTAATGAGAATATTTAATGTCCACGTGGGACCTGTTTTTCTTCTGAAGTCTGCTTTGCATATCATGATCTGTTCTCACGTGGAGAGGAGATGGCTTCCAGGTGAAGGAGGCAGATTCATGGTGGGCCTTAAGCAAGCGGTACTTTACCCCTTAGGCCGCCTGGTCTTTCTCCAGGAGAAGAGATTGTGCTACCCAGAGCAGCTTGTAGAAGCGAAGCAGGTGCATTAAATAGACTCTTTAGTTACCACTAACCAGAACTTTATTCCACGTGAACCTCGGAGTAGAACCTTGAACTATCCTACAAGCAAACTTGAATTTCTGAGGTGGAGATCGTGTTTAGATCAGCCTTCTCCACTCAGGTGCCTCCTAGAGACATAAATGCCACAACCCCATCTTCCCCAGCTTACACAGCCTTGGGATCGGGGGGGGGGGCTGCTGAGTTAGCGATGGAGCCCTAAGCTTGGTGGACCTCACTTGTGGGGAAAGCAACGGCTCAGGTGGATCGGTGGGTTGGCCTGGCTTTGCCCTGATCCTTCCTCTCCGCTGTTTCCTCCCAGTTACATGGTTCGGGTGCGTGCTGTGGTGATGACCCGAGACGACTCAAGCGGCGGTTGGGTGCCCATGGGTGGTGGCGGCCTAAGCCATGTGACCATCTGTAAAGCCCCACACCCTGACGAAGGGCAGCGCTGTCAGTACCTGATCAACGGGGAGCGCCTCCGGGACCAGACGGTGAGACTGACAAGATGGGGAGACGGGACAGGGGGAGACCGTTGCAAACCAAAGAGATTAAGATTACCCTTCCTCTCCTTCCAGGGCAGGAGGTGATGGAGCAGGGATCCCCAGTCTGTGGGCCGCAGCCCACTACCAGTCCATGGCCTATTCATAACCGGGCCACTGCCTGGTGCGTGTACGTGTGTGCACAGCCCCACTCACACGAGCATTGCGGGCGCTCGTGGGCCCCACTCGCATGAGCAACGGGTGCTCGCACGCATGTGCGCCTGCATCTACCCTTCCCACAAGACCACCCCCTCTTTTCTCCCCTCCGGGCCGCCAATTCAGAAAGGTTGGGGAACTCTGTGATAGAGCATGAGGGGGGAATGTTGCCTTTAACCCAGTAAGTCTGCAGCAGTCCTTAATTTAGGATATTAATTTTGCTCAAGTGACTTCCCCGTCAGCCCCAGCCTTAACTCCAGGGACAAAAGTCAGCCTTTCTCCACATTTAGCTCAATGAAGTCTTGGTGGGCAGCATGAGGTGGGGGGGGGAGGTATCCTCCAATTGTTCTTCCCATCATCGACTCTTCATCCTCCTCATCCTCCTCTTCCTTCCTGTCCTGCAGACCATCTTGGAGTGTACCTTGAAAAGGGACCTGGTCTACAACAAGGTGAACCCCATTTTCCACCACTGGAAAGTCGGGGACAACAAGTTTGGCCTCACTTTTCAGAGCCCTGCAGATGCGGTGACTTTTGAGAAGGGTGTGCAAGCCGCTCTGAAGGAGATCACGGAAGGTGAGGGGAGTACAGGAAAAATGGGGGGGGGAGGCAAGAGGGGTTACCATGCTATGCATCTGAGCCATTGTGGAGTATGGCAACTTCCTTTCAGCCCGTTACAGTGGAAAATTTCAAGTTCAAAGCTGTCAGCATCAATCAACTTCTCACAGGTGTTTTTTTTTTCTGACTCCACCAATCCCTGAAATAGGAGTAATTTGTAAACACGTTGTAACGTTATGGTGATTACTACAGAGAGTTATTGAACTGTTGAGTAACTGCACTATCTTCTACCAGGGTTTTGCCATACTCAAAATGGACACAGGAAACATAGGAGAATTTCCTGAAGTAATTTAGACAATTTAGGAGTTCATTCTGGAATTATTATTAATGATGTTGTTGTTGTTCATCATACAGTCAGCCAGATGTTCAGACTGGAGCTGGCGTTTTTATCCATTTATCAAGCCCTTCCCAAAGACCTGGGACAGGCAGATGTGGATGTTTGATGGCGTTAGTGGTGTCATCCCAGGATGTTCTGAGTAAAGCTGCCTTTTGCAATTGACTGATGGTGACTTTGTCAATGCCGAAAGTGGAGCTCCAGTTCTCTTGGAGCTCCAGTTCTCTAGGAACCTATCACTACTGATATTATTATTACTATTGGAAATGTATAATAGCTGGCAGCTCCCATAGACTCACGGCAGGATGCAAATCTAGGTCCAAAACACACACAAACCCACAAAAAAATAAAAACAAACAATTACAAATCAAACTAGAGGCACTTTTCCTAAATTTTTTCATAAGCTGGCCAAGCCCTGAAGAATGCATTTTCATTTTTCCCCCTCACCTTTCCATATTTCATTCAGGATAAAGGCCTAATTGTATTTTTTTAAAAAAAGGACTTTGGTATAATTTTGTGCACATATTTAGATTTTTTTTACTTCCATCTTCCAGGTTCTTTTTCACCTTGCTCCAGTGCCACTGGCTCCTCTTCCTCCTCCGAGGATGAAGCAGCTGGTCGGGATGAAGCCCTTACTGTGAGTCGGTTTTCTACTTCAAATTGAATGTTCCTGATTATTGTAAAGCGATTTTTCTCATGCGTGTTAGCCAAGGAAGGCTTGAATTGAAAAACAACTCTTTTTTTAAAGCACGTTTCTGTCTTTTGGATGGCCAGAGTGAGGTTCAAATCATGCTTCAGTGCCTGATAATACAGGCGGTCCTCGGCTTACAATCATTCTTTTAGCAACCATTCAAAGTTACAATGGCACTGGGAAAAATGACCTGCCACTGGTCCTCGTTGTTAGGGAATTGCACAGCAGGTGTCCAAATGAAATCAGAGACACTGACACAAACTTGCAGTTTTATATAAATAAATTATTATTATTATTATTATTATTATTATTATTATTATTATTATTATTATTATTATTATTATTATTATTATTATTTATTAAATTTATATACCGCCCTTCTCCCGGAGGACTCAGGGCGGTGAACAGGGCATATAAATAGAAATACAAAAGTTAAAAAAGGATTAAATAATTGCCCAATTAAAACAATCACAATATAAAACCCATTAAAACCCTAACGTTCCCCCATCAGGCCAGGCCAGCTTGTTCAAATAAATGGGTCTTTAGCCCGTTTATATATATTTACATCAACATATACAATATATATTTACATCAACATATACAGCAAACTAGATCATGAGATAAACGGGAATCATGAGGTAAATGGGAATCATGAGGTAAATCACAGAGCACCGAAGAAAAGGCAGGAAAAAAGGGAAACTTCCCCTCCACACCCAAAGTAACCAATCACAGTGCAGCTTGCCTCATGCAAGAGTCAACATTCTTCAACGAGTCAACCATAACTGTGCGTTCTGGCTCAACCCCATTGCTCCAGCTCCTAAATTTAAATATCTACTGCTACTACTACTGGCACTGATGATTTTTATTTTATTTTAATTCCATTTATATCCCGCCCTTCTCCGAAGACTCAGGGCGGCTTACAAGCTTAGCAGTAGATGTTACCTAGTTTGGGAAATGAAATGCCTGCAAGAAAACCACCGTTCAGAAAGCACCAAGGACCCCTCATTTCAGTCCTGAGCTACAAATATTTTCCTTTATTGGTACTTTTCGAAGAGCAACACTGACGGCATTTGCACAGCAGGTGTCCAAATGGAGTCAGAGATGCTGACAGGAACTTGCAGTTTTATATAAATAAATACATTTTACATCAATATACAAAGCAAAGTAGATAATCAGGTAACAGGAGAATCATGAAGTAAAACATAGAGCAAACAGGGTACATGGAAGAAAAAGGCGGGGGGAAAAAGGAAACTTTCCCTCCACATCCACAGCAACCAATCACAGCACAGATTACCTCATGCAGGAGCCAGCACTCTTCAAACAGTCAACCATAACCGTGTGTTCTGGCTCCCTGCACAACCCCACTGCTCCAGCTGCTAAATTTAAATATCTCAACACTCATACTTACAACCGTCGTACCACCCCCTGGTCACGTGATCACAATTGGGGCACTTGGCAACCAATTTGCCTTTACAACCAGTTGAAGCAACATGTGATTTTTTGTCCTTTTCTAGCAAAAAACACCCCCATGCAAAAGAATGGATTTGCACTTGCAACCATGGATTTGCTTAACGACCATGATGATTCACTTAACGGCCATGGTAAAAATGGTGGTGAAATGAGATCTGACTCAACTTATGACCATGATGATGTACGATGGAAATTCTGATCCCAATTGTAGTTATCTCTTGAGGACTACCTGTAGCAGTAGCATCAGTGATACTCGGTTGTCATCTCTAAGTGTTTGAGGTCACCATGAAACCTGGACTTTCACAGCCAAAGAGTCCAAATTGGCAGAAGCTGTGGGCGTCTTGACCAGGTTTCTTGAAAAATCCATTTTTTAAAAAAAGATTATAGGTAGTCCTTGACTTATGATGAGTCACTTGGTTACAACCAACCTGAAAAGGGGCAGTTATGACTTGGATTCAAATTTCCAGTGGTCGGGCCCCCTTTCGGACATTCAGCAGCCTAGCGGAATTTTCTGCCCTTTGTAGCATCATCTGACCATTGTAGCAAAACGGCATTCACTTGACGGACAGGCTCCGTTATAGTCATATGTCAAAGATTACCTGTAAAAGTTGGTTCCTCATTTGGGCTCAAGTCTACCTTGTGCTAGGGGCAACTGAATGAAAAGCCATGAGGACGTGCTCTTGGACTCAGCATAACCTCTGCATTGTGGCTTCTTTCTCTAGGTGCGCACGGACAGCGAGTCTTCCTCAAACAGCCAGAAGGAGATGCTCCCCAAACCCATCACCATTGTGACCAGCGAGTCTTCCTCCACCTGTTTCATTCGCACCCCTATTTCTGAAGAGTTCCCCTTCAGTTCAACACAAGGGGCAACCTCAGCTGGACCAGTGCGTAGTTAGGATCATTATCTCCTTCTCCTTTTCCTGTTTCCTCCCCCCTTTCCTGCCCTCTCCTCTCCTCTCCTCCCCTCGTCCTCTCCTTGTCTTTGTCCTTCTCCTCTCTCCTCCTCCTCCTCCTCCTCCCCTTGTTGAATTCCCAGAGCTTGATTTCCATCCTCTTCTTCTCCACCTGCCCCCCCCCAGGTGCAAGCCGAGCCCTTGCAGCAGCTGACTCTCCCAGACGAGGAGGAGCTGGAGAGCATCAGCCCTTGTCCTTGGGTCACCAAAGGCTACGAGGACTACCGGCGGGCTGTGGTTCAGAAGCACCAGCCAGACCCCAAGAAGATCGACCTGTGCGTACACTTTGAGAAGGGCGGCAGGGGCAGCCAATCCCCCAGAGAGAAGGAGTACAGCTTCCCCCCTGGAGCCGAAGGGCGGCTCAAGGACCCCAAGACCTCACCCTCCTGCCGGATCCATGGGGCCTCCTCCCCCTTGAAACATAAGCCACTGAAGGAGCAGCAGCAGTCACCGCAACCGCCCTCCGGAGTTATCATGGGCGTGGAAGAGGACACGGTGCCCTCGCGGTGCGTCTACTGCCGGGACGTCTTTAACAATGAGGAGAACGGGCGGGGACAGTGCCAAGATGCGCCGGACCCCATTGGCCACTGTGTCTACCAGTTCACTTGTATGTGGTGCGCTGAGAGCATGCTGTACCACTGCATGTCGGACTCGGAAGGGGAATACTCGGACCCTTGTTCTTGCGACACCGGCCACCCGTACTTCTGCATCCGCTGGCTGGCTCTGGCCACCCTCTCCTTGGTGGTCCCGTGCATGTGCTGCTACCTACCCCTCCACGCCTGCTACTCCTGCGGCGAGCGCTGTGGTTGCTGCGGTGGCAAGCACAAAGCCGTCCGGTGAAACTGAGCAATTCCTTGGCGCCCCGTTTGGGTTTTTTTGCCACCCAGGCCGCGGAGGGCGTAAGCCAGGCGGCTTTCCTCCGAGACGGAGGCTTGCTGGGGTTCCAGTCCTTCCCCCAGCCAGCTCCCCCCCCCACACACACTCCCTTTCATTCCTTCTGGGGGGAAAAGGACCTGGTGAGGATGGTTGGTGGCCCTCCCAGGAGAGCTCCTGGGACGGTTTTCTGTTCCAAAATTGGGACTTTCTTTATTGCAGGAAAGGAAAAGCAAGAAGCACAGGTGACCCTTTCTTGTAACTCTGCAGTCAGATGTTGTTCTGGGTACCCACCAGGCATGTATTTTCCCCTCCTCCCTGCGATGTTCTCTCTAGGGGTCGTGTTTTGGGGAGGGTTTATTTTAAGGAAGGGGAGGAGGAGGAACTCGGGAAAACAAGTATGAGGACTACGCCGTAACTTAGTCCAAAGTTTACTATGAACTCCGAAAGCGTCCCGCGTTTTACCAATGTTGGTATCGTTCATGAGCTCCGCTCGTCCTTAATGTGTATGTTTGGATGAGTCCAAGGCAGGCTTGGGCAACCGCCACCGAGAAGGACCTCACCGGCCAGCCGTGTATTTTGACAAATTCAGTCAGGTAAAACATTCCTTGCCCCCCCCACTTCCCCATGCCACCCCCAAATGTCTTCTTAAGATTGAGACGTAATAGCATTGCCCGTAGGAGCCAGGCTGGGTGCCTCACCAGGGTGAGGAGAGGACGGCTATTTTTTCGGATCGCGTTTTGTTCTCCTTTTCCCTTCCCGGCCCATTGTAGCCCACCGGTAGTCCTCGATTTACCGCCACAATTGAGCCCAAAATTTCTGTTGCTAAGTGAGACATTTGTTAAGTGGGCCTGGCCCTGCTTTATGACCTTTCTTGAAACTCACAGTTGTTAAATTAACAACAAGGTTGTGAAGTGACTCTGGCTTTCCCCCTTGACTTTGCTTGCTTGGGACGCTGCAACCGTCGTAAATAGGAGTCAGCTGCCAAGCGCCCGAATTTTGATCGCAGGACCACGGGGACGCTGCAACGGTCGTCATTGTGAAAAACGGTCCTAAGTCGCTTTTTTTTCCAGTGCCGCTGTAACGTTGAGTGGTCATTAAATGAACTGCTGTAAGTCGAGGACTACCTGTATTTTTTTTTGCCTGATGTTTAACGATGTGCTGAGCATGTCTCTGTCTTCAAAGGCTGCTTTCCCCGAGTGAACCAGGAGCGCTTGCGGGTGGGGTGGAGGGTCCGGAAGACGGGACTGGTGGATTTGTTTCCTTGTCGTTAAGTGAGCCGTTCTCCCAGCCCCTCCCCCTTCTCCTCTTTCACCATTCCAGCTAGACCCGAATATGAATAGACTAGAGCTGGAAGGGACCTTGGAGGTCTTCTAGTCCAGCCCCCTGCTCAAATGTGAACATGAGGATGCTGCTACGGTCGGAAATGTAAAAAAAAATGGTCAATGGTCACTTTTTCCAGTTCCGTTGTAACTTTGGTCACTAAGTGAACTGTTGTAAATGGAGGACTACCTGGAAAGGTACTAAGTCTACAGCTACAAAGAATTTCTGTGGCTAAGAAAGGCGGTTGTTCAGCGAGTTGCGTCTGATTTTATGATCTTTTTGCCATCATTACTAAGTGAATCCCTATGGTTGTTAAGTCAACGATGCCGCTGTTAAGCAAATCCGGCTCCTCTTCCCCCGCCCCCCCCCATGACTTTGCTTGTCTGGAATCAGCTAGGAAAGTCGCACAACGGCGATCATCATAAATACAGACAGTCCTCCACTTACGACCACATTTGAGGCCAAAATTTCTGTTCTTAAGTGAGACATTTGTTAAATGAGTTTTGCCCCATTTGACCACCTTTCTCACCACAGGGGTTAAGTGGATGAGTGGAGTTGTTAAGTCAGTAACTCGGTTGTTAAGTGAACCTGGCTTCCCCATTCCCTTTGTTTATCAGAAGGTCGCAACTTACAACTATTGTAAGTTGAGGATTATCTGTACAGGCTGGTTAGCCAGGTGCTCAAATGTTGACCATTTGACCGTCAGGATGCTGAACGTTTGTAAGTGCAAGGACCGATTGTAAGCCATCTTTTTCAGTGCTATTGTCACTTTGAACGGGCCCTCAACGGATGGTTTTGTAAGTCAAGGACTACCTGTAGATAACCTGGTTGAGCAAGGGGGATGGACTAGAAGACCTCCAAGGTCCCTTCGAACTCTGCTTTTCTGTTAATCTTTCTTTCTCTCCCTGCTTTACCCGTTGGAACTGGGCACAAGTTTTTTCTGCACGTGTCTGGGTGGCAGACCCACGCACAACACACAATGCCTGATGCAAACGCACAACATTTTTTAACCAGGTTATATTTCTGTTAGAGGCTTCAAGGAAGAGATGGAAGTGGGTAAACTTTGGTTCATAAAAGATGGGGTTTGGCTTAGCTGGAAAGATAAGATCTGGTTTGCATACAACAGATCTTAGGTCTTCAGGTGGGCTGAGAAATTTCCGCCCCCCCACTGAATCTTAAAAGACCTCTTCCTTATTTGTCAACAATATTCAAGCCCAGCCACCAGTGCAATAAGAGCACTTAAAATCCCACAAGTTCTATTTTTCAGAAATCCTCTAATTTAGCTCCATTTAGGTTGACCTTTTTCCTTGTCCTCCCTGACTCAAAGCAAAAAGCAACATTTTTCTTTAATAACCCCAAGCTTCTAAACTGCAGGAATTATGTATGCAAAATAATCTGATAGGCAGACAGTACAGTTTGCATAATTTATTTAAAGCAGATGTGTCGATTTCCTCTAGCAAAAGATGGAAGACGTTTTTTTTTTCTTTTTAAAAAATAAGAATAAAAATGCCCAGGCTGTGTTTTAAAATCTGACCATAAGGGTCTTGATGTTTTGTAGGTGAGTTTTCGGCATCTAGAGGAGGTAAAATTATAGGCTGGTTAAGAGGTGGTGGAGGGGTGTCCAGCCTTGGCAACTTTAAGACCTGTGAACTAACTTCAACTCCCAGAATTCTCCAGCCAATCATGCAGGCTGGAGAATTCTGGGACTTTTGAAGTCCACAAGTCTTCAGTTTTTCAAGGTTGGATATCCCTGACAAGCTTGGTTCATTCCTCAATGCGGTCATTTTTTAAAGTCTGGTTGAAAACATTTAAATTGGCAGTTTTTTAACCTAAAATGTAAAAGGACAATTCTTAATTCTTAAATGTTTTAAGTTTTCTGCCTTGCCGTTTCTCTTCAGGCTGTCTTTGTCAGAACCCAATGGAAGAGTTTTAACGAAAGAAAGGATGTGTGATGCATTAAGGAACTGGGGCTGCCTGGGAATACAAAGCAGAGAGGAGCGCATTAAAAGCATGATTTCCTTTTATTGTTTGCCCATCCCAAAACGTCTGTTGCTAAGCAAGGCAGTTGTTAAGTGAGATTTGCCCCATTTTATGACCTTTCTTGCCCTAATTGTTAAGTGCATCGCCGCATTTGTTAACTGAGTCACACGTTTGTCTGGCTTCCCTCTGGACTTTGCTTGTCAGAAGGCCGCAAAAGGTGATCACATGACTCTGGGACGCTGCAACCGTCGTAAGTACATGCCAGTTGCCAAGCCTCTGAATTTTGATCATGTGACCACGGGGATGCTGCAACGGTTTTAAGTGGGGAAAAAAACACTCATAAATCACTTTTTACAGTGCCATTGTAACTTCAGACAATAAATGAACATTTGTAAGTCAGGGACTAGCTGTAGACCGGCGTAGGGTGTCTCCAGAATTTTAAAACTTGCATTTGTGGGAATATGCAAAGCTTAAAGGACTACGAAGAGAACACACAAGAGGGGAGGAAAAAATCAATGGATTTCCTCATTTAGATAAAAAATTATTACGGGATAGATACATATTCCAGTTTGGGGAAAGGGACATCTTTGGTTGACTAAGATAGCGCCTACATCCTGCCCTTAATATGTACAATTCTACTTTTTTGCGATTTTCCTGGTTCTTTACGTCCGAAAGCAAAGCCGGATCAATGTGATTCGCTTCTGAGATTTTATACAGCTTGTTTCAAAAGGCTCCTCGTGCAGACAGGGTTCGGTTTACAGGGTATACACAAAAACACAAATGCACACCTTGTTATCTTCCTGTTTGTTATGTAGATCAGTTGGAGAGGATGCGTGATCCTTGGTAAAGTCTGGGCTATCGAGAGGCACCAGAGGAAGAATTTTTTGTCCCGCACTTTTAACAGGGCCTTGCAAGGTTTTTCATTGCAGAACTGAGCTGCAGAAAATGGCACTTGGGGGGGGGGGGCAGGGGACGGAGTCCACTGGGTGGGACGGGGGTGGGGGGAGAGAAAAGCAAAGGGATAGGTGGGCTTTATTCCCCCTTTTGGCATCAATAATAATAATACAAGCTTCACTTTCTCCTGTGTTCCATTTCAATGAAATCTCCAAAGCACAAAAAACCCGTTGAACCATTATACGTCGTCGTTTAGTTAGGAAGTTTATTGATGCAACCCCAATATTGTTGTTGTTGTTTTTTTTTTAAAAAAAGTCCTTCTGATGTAAATTATGCCAGATTCCAATTTGCTGACTGGATTCACAGTTTAAGCCCTTGAACGCTTAAGTGCTTCAAAGCATCCGAGAATGAGAACTATGTAGTCTTAAGGGAGAGTTAACTTAAGGGGCGGGGGAGGGTTCCAACCTTGCCAGCTTTAAGGTCTGTGGACTTCAACTCCCAGAATTCCCCAGCTAGCCATTCTGGGAGTTTTAAGATAGGAACCCTGTAGTGAACTGAATCTGGCTTCCCCCATTGACTTTGCTTGTCAGAAGGCTGCAAAAAGGTGATCCTGGGATGCTGCAACCGTCCTAAGCACATGCCAGTTGCCAAGCATCTGAAATTTGATCGCGTAGCTGTAGGGATGCTGCAATGGTCATGAAGTGTGAAAAATGGTCACAGATCCCTTTTTTCCCCCTCTCAGCGCCGTCGTACATACAGTCACTAACCGAATGGTTTGTTTGTTCAGTCAAGGACTACTCTTGTCAGCCTAAAATCTGGCCTAAATTAAGGGGGTTTGCCTTCCCCTCTTTCTTCTCCTTGGGGTCCCAATCTCTCTTATTAGCAACACAGATCGATTCCATTTATTCTGAAATCCCATTCAGAGAATTCACCGATAGAATTCTGCTGGCCTGTGTCCCCTTTTCTACTATTTACGTTTCTAATTGCTTGCTTGGCTCCAGAAGTAAACTGGCAAAGGCTGAATTTCAGATGCTGCCTTCCTCCGTTGGGGCAACTGCTTCGGCCCTCCACCCTCGGGGTTGCACGGAATCCCTTAGGATTGCAACTCTCCGAATGCCTAGATAAGCTGGCAGCTATGGCAGGGAAGGCCGTGCTAAAAAAGAGGGGCAGACCTTGAGATTGGGGGAAGGCGGATGGGGCGAAGCGGGTATCCCACACTGGGCCGTTGCTGTCTTTCTCTTTTAGGTCTTTGCAGAGGAAAGGAGTCGACGAAAACCAAACCAGAAGATTTATGTTCCATCTTCCCCCCCCCTAATGTGGTTGCCAAGCTAATTTTCTTTCCTGTTTTAAGTATTTTATCAGATTTGTATATTCGGTATTGGAATTTCTGTGTATTTTAAAACAAGAATATTTTTAAAAGAATGGCACAGTGGGCACTGGAAGAGAATGCTCTATTATTTAAAACTGTACAATTTAAATTAAAAAGGAAACATTACACTTAAGAGAAGCAGCCTGGCGTTTGGATTCTTCTCCTCACTGCACACTGTTCATGGTTTCTTTCCAGGGGCCCAATTTTAAAAAACTTTCATGGCATAATCCTTTTCTCCCGCTCCCCGCTAAAAATTTGGGCAGAAGGTAACATCTGTTTCCTTGGATTGGAAAAGCCACCATCATCATCTAAGGCTAATAAACTACAGTCATGGTCATAAACAAAACTTGACCAAGTTACTAGTCCACAAGAGTCTGTTTCACTCTCAGTTGCGATCTTAAACTCCATACTGACAAGTGGAGTGGAATTCTGGTTGGTTGGCTTCATTATTTAAAACCTGAATTCAGTTTCCATCCTCTGTATCATACATCACACTTCTTGAATTTTTTGGGTGAATTGAAGAAAGGGGGGGGAATGGTCATATTTTATTTATTTCTTGAATTTATATTGCCACCTCTATCTCGAGTGACTCTGGACTGCTTACAATACTGTTAAAACATATAAAGGCATTCAAAGCGTTAAAATTAATCTTAATGCTTTGAATGCCTTTATATTTATGTTTGAATCACATAGGGGGGAAATTTAATTTAATTTAATTTAATTTATTGAATTTATATACCGCCCTTTCCCGAAGGACTCAGGGCGGTTTACAGGGTATAATTTTTAAAACATTAATACAAAAATTAAGACCAATTTAAAAAAGATTAAACTAAGTCCCTGCAACATGTAAAACCCCAGTTAAAACCCCAATTAAAACTCCAATTAAAACTCAGCCTGAGTTTTAAAAATGAAAAAATGCTGCTCTAATTTATTTATTAAATGTATATTCCCGCCACTATCTGGAGGGACTCTGGGCGGCTTACCGTAGCATGAAAACATAAAAGGCATTCAAAGCATTAAAATTAAGATTAGCAACAATGAAAGAGAATACACACAGCCTCTTAATACCCTCGGACAAGTTGCCACCGACGCACAAGAGTGTGAGTGCGTGAACCCTCTTGTGTGCATACAAGCGTGTTTGTACATGCACACGTAAAACCTACGCCTCCACAGCCAAGAAAGCTCGGCGTGAAAGGGAGCACTCTGCACGTGCTCAGAAGCCGGGCGTGTTGCTGAGCCAGAATGGAAGCGCGTAAGGAAGCAGGCGGCCGGCTGTTCCTCCAAACGCCGCCCCCGCAGCGCGCTCTGATTGGTCAACGATTGATACTTTTTTCCGATACTCTCCTGTGTCTGGCACGTTGCCATGGAGAAGAGGGGGGGGCGTCAGCGACGGCACCTTCCCATTGGCTGACGAGTGTTGCGGGCGTTCTGAGGTGCGATTCTCTTTCGGAGTTTGTTTGGTTTGTTTTTTTTTTTGTCCCTTTCCACCGCTAGAAGGAACTCCCGATTGGCCGGGAAGAAAGCGAAGCACAGTGGGAGGAGCCCCTGGGTTGCTATGATAGCCCTCAGCCAATCCCAGGCTCCGCACCGGGCCAGGGACGCCTCGGATTGGCGCCTCGGAGCTGAGTGGGGGGGAGAGAGAGAGAGAGAGGTCAAGCCCGTGCTATCATTGGCGGCCTTGGTGGGCGGTGTTTGACGTCTTTAGGAAGTGCTCGGAGGGCCTGGCCAATGGGGAAGGCCGCCTCTGCTTGGAAGGCGGGGCTACAGAGCTCGAGAGACCAGCGGTCTGTGCGAGGTGGGGATTCCAGCGGAGAGATGGAGCTGGAAAGCGTCCCGGGGTGAGCGGGGGCGGGGCCAGGGGCTGGGGCGGGGCCTAAGCTCAGCCGCGTGGGGGTGGGGTGGGGGGGCTGCCGGTGAAGGATTCCGGGGGGGCCTCTGCGCCCGCCTTCCCTTCTCGGCCTGGCCTACCTCGCAGGGTTGTTGTAGAGCAGGGGTCTTCAAACTTGGCCCTTTTATGACTTGTGGACTTCAACTCCCAGAATTCCTCAGCCAGCAAAGCTGGCTGAGGAATTCTGGGAGTTGAAGTCCACAAGTCATAAAAGGGCCAAGTTTGAAGACCCCTGTTGTAGAGGAAGGTTGCAGAAGGAGCCCTGTGCGGGCAGGAGGTGGCGAGGGAGCTCTTGGACTCTTCTCCCCGGGAAGGCCCGACGCTCAGGCCCCGGCAGGCCACAGAAGCCTCTGGACAGGAGGCCCACTCAGCCAGGGAGCCAGGCTATTCTCCAAAGCCCCTGAAGGCAGGAGAAGAAGCAACGGATAGGAACTAACCAAGGGGAGAAGCAACCTGGAACTAAGGAGAAACTTTCCGACAGGGAGAACAATTAACCAGTGGAGCAACTTGCCTCCAGAAGCGGTGAATGTGCTCCAACACTGGAAGCCTTTAAGAAGACTGGACAGCCAGGGGGTTGGACTAGATGACCTCCAAGGTCCCTTCCAAGTCTGTTGTTATCCTGTTATTCAAGGATTTATGAGTGGGTGCTTAGTGGTCTCTGAGCTGGATGGGTGACTTTCGGTTGTTTCATTCCCCAGCTCACCAGTGCCAAGGAGGTTGTGGTTTGCACTCTAGCGCTAATAATAATTAACGATTGTCAATAAGAAAGACAAGAACAGCTGGATAGCGGGCCTAGGGACAGCAGAAGAGATGACAAAGACCTGTCGAAAAAAATCGCAAAGTGTAAAAGACCTGCAAATAGATGTAGATCAGGGGTGTCAAACTCGCAACGTCATATGACGTGTCGCGACATATCGCGACTTTTTTGCCATTGCCGGCAATGGGGTGGGCGCGGTTTCGCTATGATGCATCCAGCCCGCGGGCCGGCAGTTTGACACCCCTGATGTAGAACAACTATGGCAGAAGAAAAGCAAAGATTGCACCAAGAGAAGAGGTGCTTTGGTTGCAATCCCAGAACATCTGGAGCACGACTTGAACCTCATCGGCATTGACCCAAGTCACTGTCAGTCAATTGCAAAAGGCAGCTTTAACCGGAACAACTTACGTCTTGTGAGGAGACCTTCAAGACCATCGGACAATATCTCCCTCACCCAGGTCCTTGGGAAAGACTCGAGAAGTGGACAAAAATGCCCGATCCAGTCGAAACATAGAGTAACCTCCAAGTAAAACTGCCTTTTGTAATGGACTGGTGCCAATTTTGCCAGTGCCAGCGATGCTCAAGTGATGCTCCAGTTGTTTGGGGATTGTACCCAAGGCACCTATGACTATCGGTATTGTCTTTGCTTCATAACTATCGTTATTTGTAGATTTCCATCAATAAAAACCTTCACCCAGGTGGCTGAAGCTGGGGTCTCCAGCCCTCAGTTCATGACGCTTTGCTCCTGGCTGGTTTCAGAGCTCCGAACTCTTTGTCAGCTGGAGGAGGATGTTACCCCGGTGCAGGGTAAGTTCTTGGCTTTTGTGAGAGGGGAAGGGCGGTTTCCATCAGGGCATCGGGCTTTGCGGAGATGGGACTTTGGAATATGTCTCAAAGTACGGGGAGGAACAAATCTGACTGCTCTAGATCATGTGAAAGAACTGAGAATGGGAAGGGGGAGGGGAGGGAGGGGAGAAGAGGAGGAAAGAAGGCAGGTGGAAAGGAAGGAGAAGAGGAAGGAAGGTGGGAAGGAAGGAAGGGGTAGGGAAGAGGAAGAAGGGATGGAAGCGGATGGAAGATGGAAAAGCTACAGATGAACAACACAGAAAGGTTAAGAATGAGCAGAGGCTGAAGGGGAGGTGATAGGAATCTTTTTTAAAAATAATAATAATAATAAATCATTCTGATCCCAAAGATGCTTTTTCACGAGGCAACTGGACTTTCTTGTTTTTCTTTGAAGACGTTCCGTTTCTCGTCAAGAAGTTTTTCTTTCTTTGAAGAAAGAAAAATGAGAAAGTCCAGTTGCCTTGTGAAAAAGCACCTTTTGGACAGCTATGACCTGGATGACCGAGTCTCTGATTCTATAAAACTCTAAGCTATTTCACCCTATCAGGACCTGAGGATGCCGAGACGTTTCAGATCGAAATCAGTGGCCTCCTCGGTGAGCTGCATTGCCCGTATCCTTCACTGACCACAGGGGACCTAATGGCGAGACTCAGCACCCGAGACAACCGCCTGCAGCTTCTGTGTAAGTTGAGAGAGATTGACAGAATTGGTGCACTGCACTACGCCATAGCTGGCTTAGCCGTGGTTGGTGAATTTAAACCCAAGTGGCTCCAATCAGACAAGGCAGCAGGCCGTCCACCAGGACTTCCAAACGACAAGTTGAATTTCCTGCCCTTATTCTATACAGCTGCTGCCTGGAATGGCTGGTTGTAATTGCCTAGTTTCTTGACAGTTTAATACACACAGAGGGGTTACAATTGGGATCTCAAGGTTTGCGAGTTTTGGGAAAGGAAACGAGTATTCTGAATACTGAGTAAGAACAAACCCACACCCTTCTAACGTTGATGAAGTTCCCTAGTTGGGCAATAAAATGTCTACAAGAAAACAGCCAAGCTCAGAGAGCATCAAGGGTGCCATAGTCCTCCTCCTCCTCTACATATGTTGTATATAGTATGTTTTAGGTGTGTGTCATGTATGTGTTTCACTTTGAGAACAGGCAACTAAATTTCATTTTTAAAGTGTGCCGTTGTGCCCACAGTAAAAAATGACAAAGATTATCTTACCTCCTCCTTGCACTGATGATGTTACCTAGTTGGGTAATAAAATGTCTGCAAAACCCCCCGCCAAGCTCAGAGACCAAAAGGACCTCAAAGTGCTCCTCCTCCCCCCCTCCCTAAACCCCCCTTCCCTCTAACTCTGATGATGTTACCTTGTTGGGTAATGAAACGTCTGCAGGAAAACCGCCAAGCTCAGAGAGCACCAAGGACTCCACTATTCTGAATAGTAGGTGCTGCCGAGAACCAAGGCCTTGACTGGCCTGTGTCCATCTTTTTTCTTCCCCCTCCTGCTTCCTTCCATTCCAGATTTTTTAAGCTCGGAGCTCCTGGCTGCCCGGCTCCAGGCCAGGAAAAAGGTCCAGTCAGCAAAGCAAGTTGAGAAAAATAGCGAAGCCTTGCGAGAACTCCATCAGATCTGCCAAGCCCTGGGGATGCCTCAGCCAGACCCAGCATCCTGTGTGGCTCAGGTTATGGAGGACATTGGATCCCAGGTGGGACTGAAGGGGCAGGCAGACCTGGGCTGGGCAGGTGGGGTCCCGGGAGGAGCAGTTCAGCCTCTGTCCTTTTCCATGTCGAAAGGCCTGAAGAGGCCCAGCTGCTTGCCGAGACGAGGGAGGGGATATACTGTAGTCCTCGACATACGGACATCCGTTCAGCGACTGAAGTTACAATGGTGCTGAAAATGGATGGGTTGAGTTGTGGGTCCTGCCAACACTGGAGATTTGTAAGGACAATATTTGTCTCGAATGGTATAGGGCAGGGGTCTGCGACCTTGACAACTTTGAAGACTGGTGGACTTCAGCTTCCAGAATTCCTCAGCCAGCTGTGCTGGCTGAGGAATTCTGGGAGCTGAAGTCCACCAGTCTTCAAAGTTGTCAAGGTCGCAGACCCCTGGTGTAGGGTTTCCTGCCTGAGCAGACAGTTGGACTAGAAGACCTCGGAGGTCCCTTCCAGCGCCTGTCATTCTGAAAAAGGTGGTTTGTGACTGGTCCTCGCGCTTACGAGCCCTGGCGACGCAGTGGTTAGAACGCAGAGTTGCAGGCTGACTCTGCCCACAGCCAGGAGTTCGATCCTGACGGCTCTCCAGCTTGACTCAGCCTTCCCTCCTTCCCAGGTTGGTCAAATGAGGGCCTCAGATTGTTGGGGGGCAGGGTGTCCAGATGCGACAAATGCTTGGTTTGTCAGTCTCCCACAGAGTGCTGTATTCCACCTGCGGCCTTAACACTTGATTGTGTTAATAATTGTGGTGTCATCTGCCTTTTTCTCTTTGAAAGCTAACTCCATGCTTCCTTCAGATTTCAGGAGCAATCACCGCACAGGCGCCCCAGTCCCAGTGGCCGGCACCGCTCCTGAAGGCCCCCTTGACCTCTGAGCAATGGGTAGGAGGGGCCTTGTGTTTGCGGCAGAGGAGGAGGGGTGTGTGTGGGGGGGTTTCTGGTCTGGCGCCGGTGGAGCTTCAGCATCTCTGCTTTCCGCTTCGCTCTCCTTGAAATGCCAGAAAGCGCTGGAGGAGATTCGCCGAGTGCTGGGGGCCGAATACCTGTGCCGAAGACACATGATGCTCACCCGTTTCGACGTGACCATTGCCTCCTTCCATTGGTCTGAGAGGGCCAAGGTAGAGTGAAGGAGCTGTTGTGTTAGCAGCATTGATTTCATTCCGTGACTGACTGACTGATCGATTGATAGCCCTCCTTTATTATTTTTTAATAACTCAAGAGGGTGAATGTATCCAACCCGCTGTCCTCTTTTCCCTACAGCAACAATCCTGTGAGGTGCTGAGGGAGAAAGACTAGCTCAAAGTCACCCAGCCAGCTTTCATGACCAGGACTAGAACTCACCATCTCCCGGTGATTGGCTCAAAGTCATCCAGCCGGCTTTCATATCTAAGGCAGGACTAGAACTCACCATCTCCTGGTGATTGGCCCAAAGTCACCCAGGCAATTTTCATGTCTAAGGCAGGACTAGAACTCACCGTCTCCTGGTGATTGGCTCAAAGTCACCCAGGCAACTTTCATGTCTAAGGCAGGACTAGAACTCACCGTCTCCTGGTGATTGGCTCAAAGTCACGCAGCCAGTTTTCATATCTTAAGGCAGGACTAGAACTCACCGTCTCCTGGTGATTGGCCCAAAGTCGCCCAGGCAACTTTCATGTCTAAGGTAGGACTAGAACTCACCGTCTCCTGGTGATTGGCCCAAAGTCACCCAGGCAACTTTCATGTCTAAGGCAGGACTAGAACTCACCGTCTCCTGCTTTCTAGCCTAGTGACTTAACCACTAGACCAAACGAGTTGGGGAAGAGGGACACAACTGTCTCAGGATTCTTGTTGTGTTTCTCATCTCTTGTCCTGGCTAGGACCGAAGCACAGCCATGTCCAAAGCCTTCCACCCCTTGCGGCAGTCTTTGCCGGAAGATACCCCGCTCTGCCTTGCCCACCTGCTGGCTGCCCGGGAGGACTTTTCTCGTATCATGAAGACCAGCAGCGGTGCCCTGCGGAGCAAAACCAGTTGTGCTGTCAACAAGGTATGAGCTGGAGGGGACATCTGGGTGACCAGCAGCTGGAGCCGGGTGGAGGAGAACCCTGAGGGGGTTTCAAGCTCTTCAAGCTTAGCCCATCCCCCAATGCCAGGTCATGCTGTTTACTCAGTCGACTATGGTTGGCATAGGAAAACCCTGACTTTACATCTGCAGCTTTGCCTCCTCAAAGGAATCTTAGAGTGGAGAGGCAGAGGAGGGAGGATGCTGGTATCCTCTCCCTTCATCCTTTCCTTCCTTCCTTCCTTCCTTCCTTCCTTCCTTCCTTCCTTCCTCCCTCCCTCCCTCCCTCCCTCCCTCCCTCCCTCCCTTCCTTCCTTTTCTCCCTCTCCTCCCTCCCTCCCACAGGTGTTGATGACTGGCAGTGTCCCAGACCGGGGAGGACGTCCGAACGAAATTGAGCCCCCCATGCCCACCTGGGAGAAGAGGAGAGATGGAGGTGGTGGTGGAGGCGGCCAACGCTGGGCTAAACAGGGCAAGAAAAAGAAGAAATGAAGAAGAGGATATTAAACTGGCTACTGTGGGTTGGCCTGGCCAGAAAAATGAAACGAAAGAAGCCACAGATTCTCACTGAAAGTGTCCAATCCTCAATCTTGCCTTTCTCCAGCATGGAGCCAAGGCAGCTTTAACTAAGGATGTGGCTCTTTATAAGCCAGCTCCCATAATCCAAAGACTATGCTGACTTTAGGAGAAGCGTAATTCTCCTAATATATGGGGAAGGTCGGGGACGAGAGGCTACGTGCCGTACCAGCTGGGTTGCTTTAAAGGTTTGGAAGCTGCTAAGCATGCGCTGCTGGCTTTTTGAAACCCAAAGTCGGTATTTTGTGTTTGGAGTTAATTTCCCCCAAAGTAAATGTCACTCTACACGTCTTGGAATGGGGTGCATAGCTGAGGAAAAAAAGAATAAGTTCAATGGGCTTTGATCTAGATTTCTACTGTAAAAAAATTAAAAGATTCCAAACTGGGTATCTGTTAATTCAGAAGCAGAAATGCATAAAATATTGCTGGGGTGGGAGCTATGGTTGGAGGGGAAAGTACCTCTTTTCTCCTTGTTGATTATCTTGGGGTGGGGGTTGTTTTTTTTTCTTTAACCTGAGGCTTTTTTAGAGGAGGATGACTAGAACTTTCTTAATGTCCAGTCAGCATATCTGCCAGTTCCCCTGGCTGGGCAATAAGGGAATTGTGGGAGATCTGGGAGACCCAAAATGATCATATGTGAGGATGGCCCAGGGGCCTTTTGTATTTAACAAAAAGCGGGGGGGGGGGCTGTCAGGTATTGTTTGAGGATGGGACAAATAGACACAGTTGAAATTTAGCATTCTGGGATCACTAGCGCAGCTCTGATAGTTAACTGTTCTCACTCAACCCAAACTCTTGCTGTGTAAAGATCCTGTTCAAAATAAAACTTTTTATTTTTCTGCCTTCTGGTTGGTTGTGTAGGATTTCAGGCGGGGGAATTCTGGGATCTGAAGTCCACCCATCTTAAAAGCATGCTGGCTGGGGAATTCTGGGAGTTGAAGTCCATCCCTCTTAAAGCTGCAGGCGGTCCTCTCCTCATGGCAAGGTTTTGTTTTTTGCCGTTTCACATTGGACTTGAAGCTTGCCTTCTTCACCTTGTGACATTTCTCAGGGACATTCCAACAGGTTACTTTTTAGGTTAGGAATATTAATGCCACTGGTATCAATTCTTGTGAGTTGTGGATTCACAAATCCCCAAAACTGCCAGAGCCATAAAATGGGGCAGCGCGTACTTTGGTGTTTTGTTTTTTTAAAAAAAATACATAATAAATAAATACAAATCTGAAGCTGCACAGTAAAGGGGGCAGATTCGCGCTGTTCCTCCTAGGACTGCAAAGGTTGTTCACAGGAAAGGTCCTCAAGTGGAAATTCAACAAAAACCGCTCGGACAGCATCTATTCCCAGCTCCCAGTTTTTCCTTTTTCTTGCCATTTTAATTTTTCAGCTTCCTCCGCCAGTCTCTTCTCCTGATCTCCGGCACTTCAAGGCTCAAGGCTTGCCTGCCAGGAAAGCTCTCTTAATTACTAGAGTTTGCAGCAGCAGCAGAGGAGTGACCGGAAGAGCTGGTTTCAGATAAACCGGGGGTCGATTTCATACAGGGATCCCGGGCTGCTGGCTTTCAGGAGCTGCCTGTTCTCGGCCTCCAGCTGTGTGTAGCGGTTCTGAAGACACTGGTTGGCGGTGACCAGCCTGTCCCGTTCCTGCAGGTCAGAGAGAGCCGTTTAGAGAAGAACCAATGATATCTTCGCTCAGGGTGATGGGAGGCTGACAGGTAGCGCCCCCCCCCCCCCGTGTTCCCTGAGCTTGGTGGTTTTCTTGAAGATGTTTTATTACAAGGTTGACTCAGCCTACTGAAGTCAGTAAAATGAGGACCCTGATTGTTGGAAGCTGATTCTGTAAACCGCTTTGAGAGGTTTGTAAAGCACTGTGAAGCAGTATATAAGTCTGAGTGCCCTTCTTCCTTTCCTTTCCTTTCCTTTCCTTTCCTTTCCTTTCCTTTCCTTTCCTTTCCTTTCCTTTCCTTTCCTTTCCTTTCCTTTCCTTTCCTTTCCTTTCCTTTCCTTTCCTTTCCTTTCCTTTCCTTTCCTTTCCTTTCCTTTCCTTTCCTTTCCTTTCCTGTGGTTAGAATACAGTATTACAGGCTGACTCTGCCCACTGCCAGCAGTTCGATCCTGACCGGCTCAAGATTGACTCAGCCTTCCATCCTTCCGATGTCACTAAAATGAGGACCCAGGTTGTTGGGGGCAAGAGGCTGACTCTGTAACCCACTTAGGGCTGTCAAGCACCGTGAAGCAGTATATAAGTCTAAGGGCTAAGTGCTACTGCTATTACTCCAACTAGGCTACATCATCAAAGGGAGTGGGGTTGGCTCTTATTTTTATATGCTAGTTTTCATATACTGTTTTTGTGTGTGTGTTTGTGTGTGTGTGTGTGTGTGTGTGTGTGTGTGTATATGTATATATATACACACACACACACACACGAGCAGCTTGCCCTGTTGGTGTTAGTGGGAGTGTTCTCGTTGGCTCCTTGATTAGGCTGTTGTTTACTGTTATCTTGTTTGGCAGTTCCTTGATTGGGGTATTGTTTACTTCCTATAAACAAGAAGTAAACAAGTAATACCCCAATGAAAGAATTGCCAAACAAGCTTAACAGTAAATGGTCCAAACCAAAGACCCTTCAAGGCCACTCCCACCAACGCTGACAGGGCATGCTACTAGTCTATAAAAATAAGAGCAAAGCCCACAGCCTTCCTAGCACTCATGCTGTTACCTAGTTGGGTCATGGAACGTCTGCAAGAAAACAGCCAAGCTCAGAGAGCACCAAGCACCCCTCATGTCAACCCTGAGCTACAAATGTTCTCCTTTATTGGTAGGATATATAGGCATTTGTCAATCAAGATACAGGTAGTCCTTGACTTACAATTGTAATGTAGCCTGGTCATAAGTCATGACTGTCAGAAGGTGAATCGCCCAATTTCACAAGCTCTTTTTGAGGTGGACATACACAATGCCACGGTTGTTAAACAAGCCAGTGGTTCTCTTAAGGGGCCAGTTTTAGCCAGTAAATGCCTATTTTCGACCAAGCTGTCGTAAAATGTGTTCATGATCCTGTAAGACATCGCAAACAGGCTAGGGAATTCTGGGAGGTGAAGTCCACACCTTTTAAAATGCCTGGGGGTTGAGAAACAATGAGTTCCACAATGATTTCCCTTGTCCATCTCCTCACCTTTTCCAGCTCTTTCACCAGTTCCAGGAGCTGCTTCTGAGTTTCGTTGCAACCATCCGCCAGCTGTTCCTCCTGCTCTTCAGCTGCTGGGCCAGCCTGCTCAGTCTGGGTGGAGGCATGTTTGACCAGCCGGTTGCCCGGGCTAGTTGACAATGAGAACATGGGACTCTTGCCCTGCTCCCACCTTGGTGGGAAGAGAAACATTTCTTCCTCTGAGCCTGCAAGGTGAAAGAAAGAGGCCGGGTTAGCCACAGAATAGTCAGTCCAGATCTCAGAGACGGGAGATGCTCTTGGGGTGATCCTTGCCTCTTTGGCCAGGTGACTTTTGAAGTGGTTCATCTTCAGGCTGTGATAACCTGGGATGGGATACTGCAGGTAGCAGTAGCAATAGCCACTTAGACTTATATACCACTCCACGGTACTTTATAGCCCTCTCTAAATGGTTTACAGAGTCAGCCTGTTGCCCCCCCCCAAAAGAAATCTGGGTCCTCATTTGACCGATCTCAGAAGGATGGAAGGCTCAGTCAACCTTGAGCCGGTCAGGATTGAACTCCTGGCAGCGGGCAGAGTCAGCCTGCAATACTGCATTCTAACCACAAGGAAGGAAGGAAGGAAGGAAGGAAGGAAGGAAGGAAGGAAGGAAGGAAGGAAGGAAGGAAGGAAGGAAGGAAGGAAGGAAGGAAGGAAGGAAGGGTACTTAGACTTATATGCTGCTTCATGGTGCTTTACAGCCCTCTCTAAGCGGTTTACAAAGTCAGCATATTGCCCTCCAACAATCCGGGTCCTCATTTTACCAACCTCAGAAGGATGGAAGGCTGAGTCAACCTTGAGCCGGTCAGGATCGAACTGCCGAACTGTAGGCAGCGGGTAGTCAGCAGAATTAGCCTGCAGTACTGCATTCTAACCAGTGCGCCACCAGAGCTCTCAACAACCACAACTGAGCCCAAAATTTCCGTTGCTAAGCAAGACAATTGTTAACCGAGTTCTGTCCCTTTTCTTTGCCAGAGTTGTTAACTGAATCATTGCAGTTGCTAAGTCAATAACCCGGACATTGTTAAGGGAATCCAGCTTCTTCCCCATTGACTTTGCTTGTCCGAAGGTCGCAAAAGGGGATCACATGACCTCAGGACAATGCAAGTGTGCTAACACACATGCCAGTTGCTAAACGGGCAGATTTTGATGCGACTCGGGAGATGGTGCAATGGTCGTAAGTGTGAGTCACTTTTTTTCAGTGCCATTGCAACTTCGAACCCTCGCTAAGCGAACGGTTGGCAGTCCAGGATTACCTGTGCAGGTAAACCTCGGCTTAAGGATCATAAGTTGGGAGAAGAATCTCCATCAACTAAGCAATGTGGTTGTGCATGTTTTGTTTTTGTTTTACTTTTTTAACCCTCAACGACCCACATTACCAAAGCTGGGATGGTGATTCGTGGCCAGCGTGGCTCTGCGTGGGGTGCTGTCGGAGGAGGAGGAGGAGGAAGAGGAAGAAAGGAACTGGTGACTTTGACACTCCAACTCCACCTGATTCTTGCAGTGTTTGTGACAGATCATGGAACAATCTGGAGAGGATAACCAAAAAAAACACCACCCCCCAAAAGGCTTTAAGTCAAAGAAGTGAAAAGATGGCTCCTGCCCCGCCCCCCATCTTCTCCAGCCTGATACTACAACACCCATAGGACTGGGTCAAGGCACTTTTATTGCTTCAGCACTAAAGAACTGCCTAAGTCAGGGGTAGGCCACCTTGGCTCTTTTATGACTCGTGGACTTCAACTCCCAGAATTCCTGAGCCAGCCATGCTGAGGGGAAAGGGAGAGGTTTCCATGCTGAGCCAGGTTGGCTCAGGAATTCTGGGAGTTGAAGTCCACGAGTCATAAAAGAGCCAAGGTGGCCTACCCCTGTGTACTTCCCCCCCCCTCCCGAAGCAGGAATGTGAAGAGTCAAACTCCAAACCAGGAGCCAGTGAAGTCAGAAGCACACTTAATAATAATTTCAGTTAAGATACTAACTGGAGCAGTGGGGTTGGCGAATTGGTAACAGAGTGTAAAAAAGGAGGTGTTTCTCTTTCTCCCCCACAAGCACATTTTTTCCCTGGGTGTGCTTTGTAATTTACCTCACGATTTACCTGCGGGGTTGATTTACCTCAGGAGGCTCCTGTTTGACTGACTGTCTAGTTGGGTGCATATCTTAAATTTGGATTTGCTTATATAAAACTACAAACTCGTGTCAGCCTCTACGGCTTCATTGGGACAGCGGCTGACAATTTCCTTGTGTTGATAGTGAGTGAAGATGAATTTTAGTTATTGTGAGCGTTATTCTCCAGCTTAATATAGTGTCCTGGGCGCTTTTGAGCTTGGTTGTTTTCTGGCAGACGTTTCATTACCAAACTAGGTAACATCATCAGTGCTAGAAGGATGTGTGTGTGTGTGTGTGGGGGGGTATTTGCTAACCCTAACCCCCTTTTTACACCTATTTGCAGCTGTCCCAATTCGGGGGGGGGGGTTCCCACTTCCTGGGATTCAGAAAAGCAGTTGTACTGCCCCGCAGAGCCCAGCAGAGGGCGTACTCACCCCTACATCTGTATCCCTGCTTGGACATTCCCCATAGCTACAACAGGAAAGGAAGAAAAAAAAGGGGGGGGGTCAGTTTAAGTTGCAAGAACCCCTCGAGACCACATCTGGAGGATGCAAACAGCTCCCAGAGCATCCCCAGCCCATTCTTGCACTATTTTAATGTCTGCCATTGTGCCCGCAGTGAAAAATGACAACAAATCTTGTCTGTTTTTATGTTCATTCAACTTCTTTGTCGCTTCACTTCCCAATTAGTCAGTGGAACAACCTGCCTCGAGAAGTCGTGGGTGCTCCAACACTGGAGGTTTTTAGGAAGAGACTGGACAGCCATTTTCTGAATGGTATAGGGCAGGGGTCGGCAACCTCGGCTCTTTTATGACTCGTGGACTTCAACTCCCAGAATTCCTGAGCCAGCATAGCTGGCTCAGGATTTCTGGGAGTTGAAGTCCACGAGTCATAAAAGAGCCGAGGTTGCCGACCCCTGGTATAGGGTTTCCTGCTTGAGCAGAAGGTTGGACTAGACCCGTCTCAAATATTACATCTTGATTTGAGAGCTTTCCTTTATTGTTTTTTAGTTCTTTGCAGTCCCCAGAGTTAGCTTCCAACAGGGTTAGGGTTATGGCTGGGGAATTCTGGGAGTTGAAGTCCATAACTCTTAACTGGCTAAGCTTGGGGAGCAATGTTTTAGAACAGCTTGTGCATATGCAGGGCAGCTAGAAAATGGGAATAAAGCATCCTTGAAGATACTCTGGCCTCAAATCACTCTTTTTCTTTAAAAAAATAGTATGTTCCTAGTCCTGATGGAGGCCCTTGAAGGCTGAGAGACTAGCAGGGCTGATAGGTCTGGAGGGAACTGCTGAAATATGGAGGCTAAAGCATATGAACGGTTGGAGGAATTGGGTATGTCTAGTCTAGTGAAGAGAAGGACTAGGTGTGACGTGATAGCAGTCTTCCGATATTTAAGGAGCTGCTCCAAAGAAGAGGGAGTCAAGGTATTCTCCAAAGCACCTGAAGGCAGGACAACAAACAGTGGATGGAAAGTAATCAAAGAGGGAAGCAACCTACTACTAAGGAGAAATTTCCTGACATTGAGAACAATTAACCAGTGGAACAACCTGCCTCCAGAAGCTGTGAATGCTCCAACACTGGAGGTTTTTAGGAAGAGACTGGACAGCCATTTTCTGAATGGTATAGGGTTTCCTGCTTGAGCAGAAGGTTGGACTAGAAGACCTCCAAGGTCCCTTCCAACTCGGAGGAGGAGGAGGAGGACGAGGAGGACAGAGTCTAGCTGCAAAATTTCCTTTCTATCACTACTGGCTTTGGGCATAGGTGCCAACTCTGGGCAACCCCTTCAGTTGTCTTTATTTGTAAGTTGTGCAAAAACATCTCTGATGTTACGTTTCCAGCAGTCATTTCTGCCAGTGCAAAATTGGGGGGGGGTGTTTATCAGGAAAGGTGCGTAAACTCACAAAGCCACTGCAGTGGTCGCAGAAGGTGGGTTTCTTAAAGCTGACCTCTTGGAAATCGTGCAGGCACCCAAGGCCCAGCTTAGAGAAGATGGCGCAGGCCCTCATGAAATACCCCGAAAGGTCTTCTCGACTCCAGGTTCCTTTCCTGCGATAAAGAGAGAGACAGTTTGGTTTAGTGGTTAAGGTGAGAAACTGGGTGTGTGTGAGTTCTAGTCCCACCTTGGCCATGAAAGCCAGTTGGGTGACTATAGGCCAATCACCAGGAGACAGTGAGCTCCAGTCCTGCATCAGATATGAAAGCCAACTAGGTGACTTTGAGCCAATCTAGGAGATGGCGAGTTCTAGTTCCGCCTTAGGCATGAAAGTTCTTTGGGCCAATCAATAGGAGAGAATGAGTTCTAGTCCCGCCTCAGATATGAAAGCCAACTGGGTGACTTTGGGCCAATCACCAGGTGACGGTGAGTTCTAGTCCCGCCTTAGCTTGAAAGCTGGCTGAAGAGTTCTGAGGAGCTGAAGTCCACGCCTCTTAACGTTGCCATGTTAGAAAAACCCTAATTTAAATGGAGCACCACATAGATGCTTTTGGGTATAGCTGGTCGCTACCATCCTGAATTGTATGTTTTTTAGGCCAAGGGTTATTTTCTATCTAGCATTCATAAGCTCCTAGAAACCACATGTGAAAGCATACTTGATGCCAACACCCACTGATTCTTATACCGCAATCTTATTCTTGCAAAGCGTCTTTCCCTATTTTAAAAACATTTTTTTTAACAAAAAATTTTTTTGCAAAACGCAATTGGCTATCCCAAACACAGAACGCCTTGGCGACCTCTTGCTTTCTGTCCTATCTCCACGATGCGGCATGCCCCTCTTCCTGGAGTAAGGCAGGGCTAGGTCATCCTTAACAAGCCCTGTCTTGTCCCCTGGTTCCATCACTTGTCGGGATGGGTAAACTCTGTGGCGCTTGGTTGTCTGTTCCTTAGGAGGGAAGTCTGGGGCTGGCTGTGGGAGAAAGCAATTTTATTTTAATTTTTTTTTTATTTTTTTTGCTGGTGGAGATGTTTACTGACCCCAAGCTATGGCTGGCAGGAAGAGTCTGGGGCTGTTTATTTATTTATTAGTTCGGTTTATATACCGCCCTCTTCCAAAAGGACTCAGGGCGGTTTACAGGGCAAAATTTAAAAACAATACAATATAAAATTAAAATAAAATTAAATTAAGGATAGCCCCCAAAAGTTAAAATCACAATTTAAAATCATTAAAACCCCTCAGTCCAGGCCAGATAGCTCAAAGAGCCAGGTTTTTAGGTCCCGGCGAAACGAACCTCCCTTCAAAATGTTTCCTTCCTACTGTTTGCTGGGCAGCTTGGAAATAAGAGGGCGGAGAATCAACAGGCATGCCCACCTTGGCTAAATACAGAGAGTCCTCGATTTACAGCCATTCATTTAGTGACCGTTCAAAGGTTATGATGGCATTGAAAAGAGGGACTTGCGACCAGTTGTCACAGAAGCTGTGAATGCTCCAACACTGGAGGTTTTTAAGAAGAGATTGGACAACCATTTGTCTGAAATGGTATAGGGCAGGGGTAGGCAACCTTGGCTCTTTTATGACTCGTGGACTTCAACTCCCAGGATTCCTGAGCCAGCATGGGGGAACTATGGCCCCCTCATGACTCGTGGACTTCAACTCCCAGAATTCCTGAGCCAGCATGGCTCCCTTTCCCCTCAGCATGGCTGGCTCAGGAATTCTGGGAGTTGAAGTCCATAAAAGAGCCAAGGTTGCCTACCCGTGGTTTAGGGTTTCCCACCTGAGCAGGGGATTGGTCTAGAAGACCTCCAAGGTCCCTACCAATTCTGTTACTCTCACCGTTGCAGCATCCCCATGATCACGTGATCAAGATTCAGACACTTGGCAACTGATTGATATTTATGACGGTCGCTGTGTCCCGGGATCAAGTGATCCCCCTTTTGCAACCTTCCGACAAGCAAAGTCAAAGGGGAACAGCCAGATTCACTTAACCACCGGGTTGCTAACTTAACACCTGCAGCGATTCCTTTAACGGCTGTGGCAAGAAAGGTCGTAAACTGGGACCAAACTCACTTAACGACTGTCTCACCTAGCGACAGAAATGGAGACGTTTGTTAAGCAAATCGCTCCAATTTTATCTCTCTTTTTTTTGCCACCATTAAGCAAATCTCCGCAGTTGCGAGATGAATCTTGCGGCCGTTAAGCGAAGCTGGGCTTCCCCTCTTGATTCTGCTTGTCAGAAGCTGTCTGGGAAGGTCCGAAAATAGCTATCCCCTGACCCCAGGAGGTGGTGACCCTTGCAAACACATGGGGGTTGCCCAATGCCCAGATTTTGACCAGATGACCGTGGAGCTGCTCCATCAACCGCAAAGGCTGTGGTCACCTTGAACAAATGCTTGTGAGTCAACAACTGTCCGTACTCACAGGAGATCCGGGTGGGCCTCAGATTTCAAGGAGACACCCTAGCTTTCCACTTTACGACAACCTGGCAGTGCTTCCTTTCCCCACAACCCCTGTGCTTACCGTTCTCTTTCCAAGCCGTAGAAGGAGAAAGGGAAACTCATAGAAATGCTCTCGAAGTCTTCCTGAGAGATGCTACCCCGTTGGTCAGGATCGTAATTCTTGAACACGGACTGGGGGCGGGGGGGGGGAGAGAAGAGAGAAGGCTTCAATCGCAGCCATGGAGATGGAAAAAGTCTGCAGAGTATTTATTAATAGAGGAGAACACGTACAGATCAGGGTTCACCGGTGCGGCCCTCGGTGGTCTCTCTCAGCTTGGTTTTCTTGCGGACGTTTCATTACCCAACTAGGCAACATCATCAGTGCTAGAAGGGGAGTGGAGTTTGTGAAAGAGGAGGAGGAGGAGGAGGAGGAGGAGGACTGTTGGGTCCTTGGTGATCTTTGCACTGGGTGGTTTCCTTGCAAGTGTGTTCTGAACCAGCCTGCTACCGGCCTTACAATAAGGCAAACCCCTGTTCAAACAGTAGAGACTGGAGAGCGTCTAAGGCTGGAAAGCGTCTGCCAAGATTTATTACTCAAACAACAGAACAAGAAACAAAAACACTGGAACTTGAATCCTCAAACGGAAGGGTTGCTTTCAGCAACCAGCCCTTCCCCAAACACTCCTTTTATTTAGAGATCAGGGCGTGGCCTCCCTGTGCCTCCTCCCGAGGAGTCCCACAGCCTTTCTCTGTTTGGTCCTGCTCGACTGCCTCCTGCGTCGGGCGTCCTTGAACAGGGCCAGCTGTGGGTCATCATCCTCCGCACTATCGGGCTCACGCAGCTGAGAAGAGGGCCCCGGCTGGGAGCTCTGCCAAGCCTGCAAGCCATCATCAGCCGGTTCGTCTTCCACACACTCCTCCTCCCCCTCATCTGAGTCATCCGATACATCTGAGCCGGCTGCCGGACCCACAGGCTGGCCCTGAGTCACAACAAAGTGTTTCATTACCCAACTAGGTAACATCCTCAGTGTTACAAAGGGAGTGGCGTTCATTCTCTGCTAATATATTCGTCAGGAGCTGGCTGGGAAGTTTACAAATGGTGACCCCAGGACCCCAGGACTGTGCAACTGACATAAATACCTGCCGATTGCCAAGCACCTTAATTTTGGTCAAGTGACCATGGGGACGCAGCCACGGTTGTAAATGTGAAAAATGGGGATACGTCGCTTCCCCCACCCCCAGTGCGTTTCCACTTCAGACAGGCACTAAACGAATGTTAGGGGCGATGGCTCAGTTTCCTAGAAATTGCATGCTTTTTATGCATGCAAAATGCACTTTTCAGCTAACGCCAATTTCCGCATAGCAGGTTAAACACGAAAAGTGATCACGAGTCTGTAAGGTGGCTGAAAGAAGCTTTCGACTCTGGGCCTGCCCTATTTCTTTTCTCACCACATCCTCTTTTTCCCCCAGCCCAGGACCTACACGCTGTTCTCGAGTCCCTCCCCATCCCCAAGATTGGGGCACAGTCCTGCATACGTAGTGTAGATTCTCAACACACACACACCACACATCTCTCTAGGGCTAGGCAAAGCGGTAGGTGCCTTGCAAGTAAAGTTCCTTATTTCTCCTGCCGTGATTTTCAAAAGAGTTGCAGCTCTTGAAAATACAAAGAACAGCTGAACTGTAGTATGAGAGAGAGAGAGAGAGAGAGAAGAAGGGTTAAATACTCCTTCTTTAGCAATGCTGAGGTTATCTGATAAAAGATAACCCCAAACATCTATGCTATTTGTAATGGAGCATCTAAAACCATCATCTGCTAATTGGACACTCTTAGGTAGCGCTTCTCAAGCTGGACAGTGTAAAGGTTGTATGGACTTCAACTCCCAGAATTCTCCAGACAGCAGGGGGGAAGGTGTTGGATGTGGACCCCTCCCTGCAAACTAATTAAGCCCGGGGATGGTGTTGCTTTTCTCCTCTCTCCGTCACTCTCTCCATTCTCCTCTCTCCGTCACTCTCTCCGTTAGCCATGCACAACCTTGTTTTCAGCAGCATGTTTTATTTGTAGAAGAGGATGTGGTTGGAGTGGCCGGATTTGAGCATCTTCCTTTAAGAGAAAAGGAGGGGGGGCTGGGTGGAAATGGGAGGGGAAAAGCGGGAACTGGACTTGGCCGCTGTGGGGGGGGGAGCGGAATAATTGAGGCCATAGGGCTGCAAAAGCTGAATGCCAGGCTCACCGACTTGCCACAAAGAACTCACATCATCAGTGCTAGATAGGGTTTGAGAGAGAGCTGATGTCACCTATCTAGGTCATGAAACGTCTGCAAGAAAACCATCAAGTTCAGAGGGCACCAAGGACCCCACAGTCTTCCTCCTCCTCCTCCTCCTCCTCCTTGCCAACTCCCCTCCCTTCTAGCACTGATGATGTTCCCTAGTTGGGTCACGAAAGGTCTACAAGAAAACCACCAAGCTCAGAGGGCACCAAGGACCCCACCGTCATCCTCCTCCTCCTCCTCCTCCTCCTCCTCCTCCTCCTCCTCACCAACCCCCCTCCCTTCTAGCACTGATGATGTTGGGTCATGAAAGGTCTGCAAGAAAACCACCAAACTCAGAGGGCACCAAAGACCCCCACTGTCCTCCTCCCCCTCCTCTCCCCCTCCCTTCTAGCACTGATGATGTTCCCTAGTTGGGTCATGAAAGATCTGCAAGAAAACCACCAAGCTCAGAGGGCACCAAAGACCCCCACCATCCTCCTCCTCCCATTCTTCCTCTCTGCAAACCACTCCCTTCTAGCACTGATGATATTCCCTAGTTGGATCATGAAACATCTGCAAGAAAGCCACCCAGCTCAGAAAGCACCAAGGGCCCCACAGCTCAACCCTGAGCTCCATATGTTCTCTGTTCTCCATTGCTTTGATTGTCCTACCTCCACCATCTGCTGGACGTGCTTCTTGATGCCAAGACGGTCCGGCTTGGTGGCTACTCTGGGCGCCCACTCCACGACCACCGGGGGCTTGAATTGGGTGGACGGCTGGGAAGCGGGAAAGAGAGCAGAAAACTTTAGGAAACAGGATGTCAGGGAAGACGTGGTCCTTCCTCGGGCCCTTGTCCTCCTCTTACCAGCAGTTTGCGGCAGCGAGGTTCACGAGAATACGAGAGGCTGTAGATTTCCTCCTCTGAGTAGTAGAGATCTAAGGAGAGCTGGAAGGCAAGAAGGCACTTAAGGGCAATGGAAACGAACTATGGACCCTAAAATCTCATGAGTGAGGGGGTCCTTGCTGCTCCCTGAGCCTGCTTGCTTTCTTGCAGACATTTTGTGACCCAACTAGGGAACATCATCAGTGCTAGAGGTAGTAAGGAGTGCTGTTTGCTCTCAGTTTATGTTCTGGTGTCTTGTCTTTATGTTCTGGTGTCCTGTCTATGCAGGACAGAGCTGTCTTGGGGATTTTTTGGTTGGATGTTTTTACTAATGGCTCTTTGGCAGTTTCTTGATTGGGGTATTGCTTACTTGATTGTTGGTCTGAAGTTGACCTTGGAATTAATCTATGCTGATCTGGGTGCTGATTGCTGATGGAGAGGTGCTGGAGTCTTTTTTCTCTTATGGGATGGTTGATTGTCTCTTTTGCATAGTCTAGAGAGGTTGTTAATGTCTAATTTCATGAGTGTTGGGCAAGAACCTTTGACATTCTGATGACCATAATGGACAAGGGGGCAGCCCCCTTGAGTGGATCAGGACCCCAAGGCCAGCTTTACCGCCGGAGTGGTTCCAGTCCATCTTTCTCCTACATCTTGTCCCCGTCTCCCATCCTGGATGAGTTGTTCGGGATGACTTCCTCCTACAGCCTCCTGTGTGTCTGTCCTCATTACAACACTACAGTCCTTGTCTTAACCCGTGATACTGCTGCCTGTGCCATCTTGACAGGCGGGCTTGAAACTCCCTTCCTTCCTAGTCCACCTGGTGAAAAATAGAGTGGGAAAGATGGGAGTTGTAGTCCAACAGCTCTGGAGGACACTGGGCTCCTGACTGAGGGTTGCAAAGATTCCCCATGGGGGCCTGTAGTCATGCTTCACCCTGCCTGGGTTGCTAAGCAACATTTGCATCACCATGCTCCACGGTCCTGCCCACACTGGGTGCTGCTAGGCAACCAGGCATCTGGGTTAGGACACATAAGACCCGGCCATCTTTTCAGCTGCCAGGCCCCTATTTCTGTGGCAAGAGATAGTGCAGCCATTGGGATGACTGAGTCAACCCACTAGGCCGGGGAAAATAGGCCGGCCCTCTTTGCCTGTAGTGGGAGGCGGTTGCTAGGCAACCCTGCAGCTCTTGTAGACTCTCCTCCTGGAGGAGAGGTTTCTAAGCAACAGGTTAGAAGCCTGTAGAAGAGGTGTTTGCCTGTTGTTGGGCGCCGTATCCCAGCAAAAGGCAGTGGGTGAAGGCCTGCCACCCTCTACACTTCCCCTATTTATTATTTATACATAATACAAATTAGCTGCCGGCATCAACTTCCCTCCGCCCTGTGCGTTCCCACAGAGAGGGCCTCCTCAGGGTGCCACCGGTCAGAGAATGTCGATTGGTGGCCCCCAGGGGGAGATCCTTCTCTGTGGGCGCCCCGGAACTATGGAATCAGTTACCGGTTGAGCTCCGGACGGCGCCCGATCTTCGCTCCTTTCGCCGCGATCTAAAAACATACTTGTTCGAACAAGCCGGCCTGGCCTGATGGGGGGATTGGTGGGGTTTTTACTGTCATTTTATTGGGGTTTTACTATGTATTAATTGTTTTTTAGTGGGCATGTATTTAATCATTTTTTAACTTTTGTAATTCTGTGTTTTTATTCTTGCCCTGTTCACCGCCCTGAGTCCTTCGGGAGAAGGGCGGTATAGAAATATTAATAAATTAAATTAAATTAGTAATATAATAATGTGATAGGCCACACTGTGCTGGTAGGGACTTCTGCAAAGGCCTATTTCCTGATGGAACAATTCATCAATGGAATAGTTTGCCTCCGGGAGTTTGGGATAATTGCTGGAGATTTTTAAGAAAAATATCGGACAACCATTTATTCAGGACGGTATAAGGCAGGGGGGCCCAACCTTCTGGGCACCAGGGACCAGTTCCGTGGAGAGAGGCTTTTCCATGGATCAGAGGGGGCCTGGTTTCGTGTGCTGCCTGCATCCCATGGATAGGGCTTCGCTTGTTTGTGTGGGCCGGTTTCTGACATGCTGCGGACCGGTGCCCATCCATGGAGCAGGAGTTGGGGACCTCCTGGTATAACGTCTCCTGCCTTGGTCAGAGAGTTGGAGTAGAAGACCCCCAGAGTCCCTTCTAGCCCAATGACTCTATGAATGCTGGCGGGAAAAAGGCCACATTCTCCAGACATGGGGCCAGATGAGCAGTGGTTGACTTTGACTCCAGTTGATTTCCTTTCAAGGCAGCCAACAGGACGTCCTTGAACTTGTCCACCATTGGGCCACCTGACCATCAACCCTCCTAGGTCTCCGTGAGTTCTCCACGGGTCTTTCTTACGGTCAGCAGATGCACCAGGTCCTTGTTGGCTTCGAAGGGCGGCTGAGTTCGTTGCCGCAACCGGAATTCCCACACCGGCTCATAGAGGCTCTGCAGCTTGCTCAGGTTGAGACGTCCACCCTCTACACGGTCTGGGAGGGCTTCGTGCAAGGTCACCAGGTCCTTGAGGTGGACTCCCACAATGGGGATTTTGAAGTCCTTGCAATCGGCATAGGCCCGACGATACGCCCCATAGTTTCCGCTTGACGAGAGCAGTTCAGTCATTTCAGCAAGCACCTGCACGAAGAAGGGAGAGGCAGAGTCCAGAAGAGAAAGGGTAAAATCCATTTTTTAACCATTGAGCCATGCACCTCTTCTAAAGAACCCCTTTCAAAATGAATTCCTGGATTCGTGGTTTTCTTGGCTTCTGACAAAAAAAAAGTCCGTGGGAGAAGCCAGATGCACTGAACACCCACGCACAATTCGCTTAACAACTTAAGACTCCCTTAAGTGTGAAAAAAAAGACTGTAAAATGTAAAGGGCTCGCCCAGCCTCCAGACTCTATAAACAAAAGAACATCCAGCTCTTTAGGGACTTGGCATAAGATTTGCATCTTGTAGACCTGGGGTCTCCGACCGTGGCAACTTTAAGACCTGTGGACTTTAACTTCCAGAATTCCCCAGCCAGCATGGGAGTGGAGAGAATCGGAGAATCAGAATAAAGCTGGAAGGGATATTGGGGGTCTTCTAGTCCAGCTCCCTGCTCAAGCAGTAAACTCTATACCATTTCAGACAAACGACTGTCCAGTCTCTTCTTTAAAACCTCTAGTGATGAAGCACCCACAACTTCTGGAGGTAAGTTGTTCCACTGGTTGATTGTCCTCACTGTCGAGAAGTTTCTCCTTAATTCCAGGTTGCTTCTCTCCTTGATTAGTTGCCATCCGTTGTTTCTCGTCTTGTTTTCTGGTGCTCTGGAAAATAAGTTGACCCCCTCCTCTTTGTGGAAGCCCCTCAAATACTGGCACTCTGCTATCATGTCTCCCCTGGTCCTCTTTTTCTCTAGGCTAGCCAAACCCAAGTCCTGCAACCGTTCTTCATATGTTGTATTATCTCCTTTGCTCTTCTTTGCTTCTTTTCCAAAGTCTCAACATTCAACCTTGAAGTCCACCAGTCTTCAAGTTGCCAAGGTTGGAGAGCCCTGTGGTGGACAGTCGAGAGCCAGGATGCTAACGCTGTTATTCTAATTCTAATTCTAATTTGGACATGGCTACCTTTAGGATACCTCACCAAGACTAAACCTCCTCTCTTTTTCTCCTCAGGAGGATTCTTTCCTTACCTTGGTAACCTCAGAAGGTAGAAGCGCATGGGTCTCCTTGAGGCGAGCGATGGTGCTGTGGCAAAGGCCCCCCACGACTGCCATGAGCGTGTTGAAGTTCTGCAGCTGCCTTAATTTCTGCAATAGGAGGAAGAAGAAGAGGACAATTCATCAGCGGAACGGCTTGCCTCCAGAAGTCGTGGGTGCTCCAAGACGGGAAGTTTTCAAGAAAACAAGTTTTCAAGTTTCCGACGTATGGGCTTTTCAATGCTGCTAACATCAAATGTTATTGCTTGACAAAGAGATTGGACAGGACAGGCCTCTCCCAACTCTGTTCTTCTCCATTCTATAGGTCTCTTTCCCCCCACCCCACCCCCCGCTGCATGGCCCACGCTCCCACTTCTGTTTCTTTCTAGTGGGACCTTACCTGTGTCACACGGATGAACTTGGTGAAGACTTCTGCTCGCTGTTGGGGTGTGGGACGCTTGAGGATCATCACTTGCACCCACTGGGAGATGCTGTTAAACAGGGTAATTGCGCGTTCCAGGGCTGAGATTCCATGAACGGATCCACGCAGCACGTAATTCTGGAAATCCAAGTACTGCCCAACAGAAAATTAAAAGGTAAGAACCGGTCTGGCTGGATTAAACCGAGTCCTAACTTAATCCAAGGTCCTGTTTTCCAGTTGAGTCATCAGGGGATGCCACTTTGAAATCACTTAAGGGACACCCACTTTGGATGTCTCCTTCGCTGATTTTGAGATGGACGGATGGTGGGTTGGGAGGTCCTTCCACGTTTGTGGCAATGTTCTTGTACACGTCTAAAACCCCGTCTCTTACGGCCACTGCTTCTTGTTCTTACCGCGAAGAGAATGCTCATCACATTCAGCCATAGTGGTGTAGGCTCTCCTGCTTGAGTGGGGGGTGTTGGACTAGATGACCTACAATGTCCCTTCCATGTTAATCCAGCTTCTCTAACTGTAGGTGGGAAAATTCTACATGTGTGGCAATACATGTAGTCCTCGACGTACGGCCACAGTGGAGGCCAAAATTTCTGTTGCCTAAGCGAGAGGTTAGTTAAGTGAATTTTGCCGGATTTTACAACCTGTCTTGCCAGCGTTGTTAAATATATCGCTGCCGTTGTTAAGTTAGTAATGTGGTTGTTAAGCGAATCTGGCTTTTCCCATTGACTTAGCTTGTTGGAAGCTCGTCAAAGGGGATCACGTGATTCTGGGACAACTGTCATAACTATGAGTTGGATCCCACATGTTCGAATTTTGATCACATGACCGTGGGGGAAGCTGCAACAGTCATAAATGGGGGAAAACGGTCTTCAGTCACTTTTACCGGTGCTGTTGTGACTGCGAATGGTCACTAAATGAGGTAAGTCGAGGACGACCTGTACGCTGGTTCCTTCTAGGGACACAGGATACACAGACATTTCAAGGTGGAGAGCAGTACTGGGTTCAAGTGGCAGGCCCAGAGGTTTGCGGTGAGCAAGCAGAACAGGTTCCAAAAAATTGCTACCCCGGTTAAAAATTGGGGATAAGCAATTGCTTTCTTGCCTTCCAATTTTTAATTACATTTATATTTGGTTAACTTTGCTTTTTTTAAAAAATTCAGATCTTCAGTCATATACTGTATCCCTTTGGATCACATTCAGGTTTGATGCCAATTCTTGAAAGGGCTTCGGAAGCAGAGGACAAAGTTGTAAGGATCCACTAATGGTCTCCAGGCCATTTTCAGGCCAGTTATATAGGAAGTCCACAATGTACAACCACAATTTCTGCTGTTAAATGAGGCAGCTGTTAAGGGAGTTTTGCCTGACCTTCCCCACCCCCCACCCCCGGAGTTAAGTGAATCAGTGGGGTTGTTAAGTCAGTTATGTGGTTGTTAATCAAAGCGAATTGACTTTGCTCGCCGGAAGTCGGCTGGGAAGATGGCAAGTGGTGATCACATGACCTCCCCCACCCAAGACCGTCATAAGTACATGCCAGTTGCCACAAACTCAAAATTTGATCACATGACCGTGGGGATGCTGCAAAAGTCATTAAGCATAAAAACCGGTCGTAAGTCACTTTTTTCAGGGCTGTTGTAACTTCGAACGGTCATTAAACGGATAGTTTTTAAGTCAAGGACCACCCGTACAGTCTAACTCCTCCCAACTGGAATTCCTCTTCTATAGCCTTCTCCGAAAGGGTGGCAGAATTTGGTACCAGCTGTGAACACAGACAGAAAAGCTCAGAAAGACGCATGCCCTATCTTATGGCTTGATCTGGAATTTCCACTAGACAGGAAATTTCCACATTTCCTGTGCGCCTCTAGATGGTTGGTACACAAGGTCCCGGCTTACTAGTAAGTTTTGGTTGGGCGCTCGGGGGGGGGGAGAAAATGTCGTATGTTGTATTAGATATTGGTCTGGTGCTACCAAGGATACAGTTGTCAACAATGCTTGGGGCGTTGTTTGCCAGAAATCAACCACAGACCAGGGAAAAATCAGTAGACAGGATGGCAGCAGTCAGCGTTAACACAACATTTCAATCACCCAAATTGGGCAGCCAGACACGGGGTTGATGCATAATTGCACCCTAAAGGTCAAGGAGGCAATTGCTGTTAAAATGCTTAAAGCAATATTTCTCATCCGTGACCATTGTTAAGATGGGTGGATTTCCCGCCAGAATTCCCCAGCCAGCCATGCTGAGCTTGCCATGGAAGACTGCATTGGACCCCACCACAGGGTGAAATATTTTTCCTTCACCGCAGTCATTATCCTAAAGAACCAGCCAACAATTTATGCCAGGAAGAAGGTCTTGTGGCAGATAAGATAATCTTTATTGTCATTTTTTACTGTGGGCACAATGGCGCACATCAAAAATGAAATTTAGTTGCCCGCTCTCAAAGTGAGACACATACATGACACCCCCCCAAAACATACTACATACAACATATGTATAGACCCACACCCCTACATATAGTACATAACAATAAAATATTAAATACTGTCCAACTTAAATATATATAATGGAAGGAGGAAGGCTGAGAGTTCACAAGGATGTGGATTTGAAAGGACCTTGAGGCTAAAACATAGGAAGAACGGTTGCAGGAACTGGGTATGGCTAGTCTAATGAAGAGAAGGATGAGGGGTGACGTGATAGCAGTCTTCCAATCTCTCAGGGGCTGCCCCAAAGAAGAGGGAGTCAAGCTATTCTCCAAAGCGCCTGAAGGCAGGACAAGAAGCAACGGTTGGAAACTAATCAAGGAGAAAAGCAACCTAGAACTAAGGAGGAATTTCCTAACAGGGAGAACAATTAACCAGTGGAACAATCTGCCTCCAGAAGTTGTGGGTGCTTCATCACTGGAGGCTTTTAAGAAGAGACCGGACATCCACTTGTGCAGGAGGTTGGACTAGAAAACCTCCAAGGTCCCTTTCAACTCTGTTATTCTGTCCTACCTTCTTTGTATGAAGGACCTTCATACTTACTTTAGGTCAGATGGATGTACCTGCACACACACACACACACCCTTCAAATGGGAAAAACAACAAACCTCTTAGCTGGTTATGGATAACCATCACCATTGCTATTCCAAAAAAAGAGGGATCGCCCTGGTTTCAGAGTAGGAACGTCTCCCTTTGGTTGAGGAAGTTCCTGTTTTGAAGCCCATGATCTAGTCAAACATTTCTCAACCTCAGCAACTTTAAGTTGTACAGACGTACTGTTCCTGCTGGCTGGATTCCAATAAAGGAAAAGATTTGTAGCTCAAGATGAAATGTGGGGTCCTTGACGCTGTCTGAGCTTGGTTGTTCTCTTGTGGACATTTCATGACCCAAATTAGGTGACATCAGCACTGATGATGTTACCTAGTGTGGGTAATGAAACATCTGCAAGAAGACAACCAGGCTCAGAGAGCACCAAGGGCTGAGACACACTGATTAATATATACGGTACACAGCCATCCTCAACACAGAGACTTCCTATGTCTAGCACTGTCTTCAACCAGCCAATTTCCCCCGCCAGTCCAAGATATTTGTAAAAGATACAAGGATGAGAAAGGCTTTCATAACCATCCATCCATCCATCCTGCAAAGCTTTTGGTGCTCCTCTGCAGCTGCTTACCGAGAGACGGCAGAAGGCCTTGAATTCCAGGTAACTGAGGTGGTCGGCTAGTTCACCTGGATCCAGGTGATCAAAGAGCAGAGAGACCTTACGTTTCTTGCCACTGGCAGGGCTGCTCTGGCAACTGAGAGAACGGTTCCAGGTGTGGCTCACCCTGGAGGAAGAACAAGCGCAGAAGGGACTCATTAGGGACCAAGTATCCAAAGATTCACAAGACCAGAGGACCTTCTCTGTGGAACTGCAGAGCGCTCTGTGTAAACAAGACCAACACAACTGCTAGGTGGTGGATGGTGTGCACCTGAGTTAACTAGAGAAATGTTAGCTTCCATGGATAGCTGTGCAAAGATGGGATGGTCTAAGGGGAAGGATGAAGAAGGCAGATGTTTTCCTGAGGAATGAGATCTGCGGCTCCTTTGAACAGCAAGCGTTGGAGAGGTGACGAGGCCAAGCGGTTGGAGATCAAGCAAGGAGAACCTGAGAAGCAGGACCTTCAAGTTCTCCTGAGGAACAGGAGAAGGCTTAGTAGCACCACGGAAGCTCAGAACGGGTTTTAAGGCAACACCCGTGGTTTTTCGTCATTCTTGGTCCATCTCCACCAAGTGACACGTTCGTTGGACTTTCCTTCTGCTTTACAGCCTCACTGTGATTGGGCAACGTCTTTGGAGAACCTGCTGAATCACTCTTCCTTGCCATTGAATCAGAAGATTTTTTTAAAGGATGGGTAATATCCTGGAGCTCCCCCCTTCCACCTCCTCCTCCCCCAAGGAATTTGCATTCAAAATAAAGTTTGCTACAGAACAGGCGCATTCAACCTTGGCAACTTTAAAACTTGTGGACTTCGACTCCCAGAATTCCCCAGCCAGCATGCCCTCTAGTAAGAAGACATCTACAAAATAAAATTGAAAAGGATCCTTTGTAAATTGCCCTGCGCCCATCTCATTCTGATAGATGAGACCCAATTCCCTCATGCCTCCATAGCGAGGTGTATCTTTATAACTCAAGATACTTGGAACGTACTTGTTTTTCTAAGAACAATCAAGGAAGGAAGGGAGGGAGGAATAGCATTTAGACATATACCACTTCAAAGTGCTTTAAAGCCCTCTCTAAGCAGTTTACGGAGTCGGCATATTTGCCCCCCAACAATCTGGGTCCTCGGAAGGATGGAAGGCTGAGTCCACCTTGAACTGGTGAGACTCGAACTGACAAACTGTTGGCAGTCAGCAGAAGTAGCCTGCCGTACTGCATTCTAACCACTGCACCACCAAGCAGCTACTAAGGGAGAAGGCTGCGTGACTACTTTGCTCAATGTCTGTGAGCGCCCTTTCTCCACCCCACCACAGAACTCCTCTCCGCCTCCATGCTGGGAGGAGAGGGGAAATCAGGGCACAGCAACTTGCAACCTTCCCTACAGGCTTCTCCACTGACTTTCTGGGGGAAGCCAGCAGAGAAGATGACAAATGACCATCGCATGATTTACAGACTGCTTGGCAATCGGTTGTAAGTGCAGACAGGTTGCCAAGAGCCCACACGGCAACCACATGACCCCAAGGGTGCAGGGCAGCAGTGGTAACTCCGAGGCTAGGTCTGAAGTAGGCTTTTAAGAAGTCCGTCATAACTTTGAATTTTTGTTAAATGACCAGTCGTAAGTTGAGGACTACCTATACGCAGCAGGTTTTTTGAAGTATCGTGGAGCTAATATTATAATTAATATGGGATGCATTCAGATTCCCCCTTTTTCTCTACCCAAAAGCCCCCTTTTGCAAAACAAGTACATTTAATACATAAATAAATAAAATAAAACAGCAGCACACGGAGTCTCGCCGTGCCGATCCCGTCCCTTCCACAGAGCAATTCCCGTTTCTGAACTGGTTGTCGCCACTCACATGCAGGATGCATCAAGCACGGTGCAGTGTTCGGCTGGGCCTTGGTTCCTCACCACCTCCAAGATTTCTGTGATCACCTCCTCCAGGTGGGGGTCCAGGTGAAAGGCCTCCGGATAGTTCACAAGCCAGTAGCTGAAAACAGAGCAAAAGTTCAGATTGGAGCTGAGTGTTTGGAGAATTCTGGGAGTTGAAGTCCACACATCTTATTGTTTACAAGCTTGCTGACAGGGGAATTCTGTGAGTCGAACTCCATATAACTTAAAATTTACTAGTGTGTGGCTGGAGAATTCTGGGAGTTGAAGTCCATATACCTTAACGTTGACCAGCTTGTGGCTGAAGAATTCTGAGCGTTAAAGTCTACACATCTTAAAGTCTACTACCGTAGCTTGCTAACCGGGGAATTTTGGGACTTAAAAGTGTACGGGGCTGGAGAATTCTGGGAATTGAAGTCCACACATTTTAAGTTGGCAAAGTTGAGAAACCTTGGAGGAATTAAAGAGGACAATGAGAAGAGCGTTCAGACCGGACAAAGTAGCAGATCCTCAGCTGACGTGAAGGATTCTTGTCCTGAGCTGATTCCTGATATGTGATCGATAGAGTTAAGGCTTAATTAGCTCTCAGATTCTTGGGCAAAGCATTCGAGCGTCTACTTTGCTAAAATGCACTCCACTCTTTCAACAGAGTTCTTTTACTATGTGAGACTTTCTAGCAGGACCGTACTAAGAGGACATAACGGCGGAACATTTTTCCCCATGGAAATACGCCTCCTGCTACAAAGCTCACACTAATTCACTGGCATAATTGCTCCTTAGGAAGTTAATTCTCGAAGAGCCTCAGCAATTCACCCAGAAATTGTTCACTAGCAATTGTCGTTCATCGCAAGCGCTAAAACCCGAGATCCCTTTTTGTGCCGGTTTAAAAAAACAACAAAAAAACCAGAATGCCGCTGAAGTATATAAATAAGGCTGCTTCTGAAGCTGTTCCGGGAGGTCCGATTGAAGATTCGGCAAAGAAATCTGTTAGGTTCATACTGTATAATGCACGAAAAGCCCCACATCCAGGTTGACATAATGTACTGTAAGAATATAGGAAAATCGTGAGGCCTGACTCAGGCAGCCTTCGAAACTGACAGCTCAGCAAACTACGCCACCAACTAATCGACCCCTTTTATGCAAAATCAGCCCCTTTAGAAGCTTTGGCTCCGCCAGGATCACCAGTAAGCCATGGTTTTACCTTTAACGCAATTTTTCAATTTAAGATCTTTAAATTTAAGAGGTAATTGTTTTTATACAGCATTTTATTCAGTGTCTGGAAGCTGCCTGGAGTCCCCTTTGGCGAGATGGGCGGCCAATGAATGAACGAATGAATGAATAAACAAACAAATAAATAAGCCACCATCCCATTCAAGGCTGCCCCTCGGGAAGACATTCTAGATTCTCAGTCATCCAAGCCGTGATTGTCCCAAAAAGGTGCTTTTTCAAAAGGCAACAGGACACTCTTGGTTTTTTTTCCCCTTTGAAAACATTTCGCTTCTCATCCACGAACCGCAATGTAGAACTGAAGAAGCCTCTTGGATGTGAAACGAAATGTCTTCAAGGAAAAACCCCCCGAAGAAACTCCAGTTGCCTCTTGAAAAAGCACCTTTGGGACGTCTTAAGGAGAGATTCTTTGGTGTTCCTCAAAGGATATAAAGTCAAAAGACGGCGAGCGAGCTCTGCAGACGGGACCACCCAGCTGTGAATGGTTAGTGTCATGTTGACCATGAAGTCGCTGGTGCACAGATTCCCATCCACATCTGGAAAAGAAAAACAGGCATTAAAGTGGATCCATCCATAGGCAGAAAGGGAGCTGAACAGAAATTGAAGGAAACAAGCAGACACGGCTAGATCTGCCCCATAATACAATACGCTCCTGGTTTTTAAGAGTTTGGTTTACTCTAGAGGTTAAGGCACCAGGCTAGAAAGCACAAGACAGTGAGTTCAAGTCCTGCCTTAGGCATGAAAGCCTGCTGGGTGTCTGTGGGCCAATCACCAGGAGATGGTGAATTCTAGTTTCGCCTTAGGCATTAAAGTCAGCTGAACGTCTTTGGGCCAGTTACCAGGAGACGGTCAGTTCTAGTCCTGCCTTGCACATGAACGCCGGCTGGGTGCCTTTGGGCCAATCACCAGGAGATGGCGAGTTCTAGTCCCGCCTTAGGCATGAAAGCCGGTTGAGTGACCTTGGGCGAGTTCCTCTCTCTCATCCCAACCCACCTCAGAGGGTTGTTTTGTGGGGAAAACAGGAGAAGGGAGGCGTGTTGGATATGTTCTCTCCGCCTTGAGTGATGTGTGAAAATAACAAAAGGCGGGATACTCCTGGCTGGTAAGCTGGAGTATCTGTGGCCTGATTTGCACTAGACTCAGTCCCGGTTCTTTAGCCTTATGGAACATCTTCCCCTCCAGCCAGCCAGCCACCCACCCCAATCAAAGCAGGGGTTTCCATCCCACCCTCCCGTCCACGGTACCAAAGGAGCGAAGGCATTTCTCGATCAGCTCCTCCAGCGTGCAGGAGCGATTCAGCTCTCCCAGGCTGATGCAGGCCAAAGCCTGGTTGATCTCCCGAGGGTTGGGGCAGGTCATGTGGCGTCGGCTCTTCCGCCGGTAGATCCTGCCGGCTCCCGGGAGGGTGCTGGAATCCATCCTACCAGCAGCCTCGGTCCGAGATCTCCTGCAAAAGCAACAGCCCTGCTATTTGGCCATTGTCAACAACCTGGGCTACTTCGCTGGCATCCAAGAGAAGAGAGGGGGGAGGGAAATAGGACCAATCGCTTGCCGTCCATCGCCAAGTCCCTACGCACAAAGACCCTTAAAACAGCAACAACTACAGGTTGTCCCGACTTATGACTCACTCGTTTAGTGACCGTTCAAAGTTACGGCAGCATTGAAAAAAGCCACCTATGAATGGTCCTCACCCTTAACGTCCATTGCAGTGTCCCCGTGGTCACGTGATCAAAATTCAAACCCTTGGCAACTGACTCGTATTTAGGACGGTCGCAGTGTCCCAGGGTCACGTGATCCATCTTTTGTGACCTTCCGAGTGGCAAAACCAATGGGGAAGTCAGATTCGCATTGGCAGCCGTGTGACTAACTAAGCACCGGCAGGGATTCTCTTCCCTTCAGAAAGATTGTAAAACGGGGCAAAACCCACTCAAGAACTGTCTCGCTTTAGCAATGGAAGTTTTGGGTCGTAAGTGGAGGATTAGCTGTAATCATCACTTCTCCGCTTTTGGGGGGAGCGACTGAAATTATCGTAGTTAATCTTGCAGAAAGTCCAAACCAAGTTTCGGCATTGGCCAAGGATAGGTCCTTTCTGTGGTGTGACATCATCAAGATGGGGGGGGGGGAAAGATGGCTAGTTTGATATGCTGGCTCAGGAATTCTGGGAGTTGAAGTCCACAGATCCTAAAAGGGCCATACTAGTTGCCCACCCCTAAGAGGTCCCGTCTTCAACTTTGCAGAGGAAAGTAAATGTTTTTCTCCTTGCCCAATTTCCTTCCCTGCCTGCCTGCTTCCCTACTCGGTGAAACCAGACCTCATTGCCGATCGCAGGATCCTTCTGTCAGAGAGCCAGTGTGCCTTTTGTTGTGGTGTCTCATCTCCACACTACGCTCAGCCTTATACCAAACGCTGATCAGCTGAGTACACTGAATCCAAACAAAATCTCTCTTCTGAAGAGGCAGAATTTGGAGCTGGCCAGGCTCCTTCGCCCATCTCCACTCCCTCCTACACCAAGTTAAATAATTCTGCTCAGCCTCAATAGCAGAGATAGAGCCAGGCAAAGGCGTTTTGTGTGTTTTTGCAAGTTAGCCAGTAAAATAAAAGAGGCGAGTCGATCAGCCAGGGGACACCAAAGACCATCAACGTAACAATAGAAGAGAATTTGTAAGCTCAGGATTGAACGGTGGGGTCCTTGGTCTTCTCTGAGCTTGGTGGTTTTCTTGCAGACATTTCCTGACCGATTCATTACCATCAGCTAGCACCGATGACGTTACCTAGTCTGGTAATGAAACGTCTGCAAGAGAACCACCAAGTTCAGAGAGCGCTAAGGGACTCACTCCAAATGTAATCTTCATCTCGAAAATAGAAGGTTGAAGATGTTTTGAAATTAGCTTAGGAAGGTAACATGAAACCAAGCACCCATCACTTAAAAAAACCCAAAAAGAAATATTCTTCTTCAAGGTGGAAAATCTTGAACTTTCTAAATGGGGCTGTGGTGGATCATGCAGCTGGTGCCTCCATCAGCTCTGGAGTGCAAGTATGCTTTCATCTTATCTTCTACACACCAAAAGCCATAGCAGCTCTACTCCGAAGACAGATGGAGTGACAAGGAGCCTTTTGGGAGATCCCAAGGGGTGGATTAATCTCCTCTAACATTTAAGACCCCTTGATCTGTCCTCTTGGTGGAGCAGTGGGCTAATGCCTCCTTAAGTAACACCAGCTGCCTGCAATTAGTGCAGGTTCTCATCCCACCAGGCTCAAGGTTGACTCAGCCTTCCATCCTTCCCAGGTAGGTAAAATGAGGACCCAGATTGTTGGGGGCAATTAAGCTGACTTTGTAATAATGCCGCTTGGGGGGGGGGGCGAAAGCCCTAATAAGCAGGCTTATACATAGAATGAAGACTACTGCTAAGCTTGTAAGCTGCCCTGAGTCTTCGTAGAAGGGTGGGATATAAATGGAATTAAAATAAAAAATAAAAAATCTTCCCCCCAAATGGTCAGGAACCTTGGGCCCTTTGATGCTGCTGGTAGCGCTGTGATTAGAATGCAGCATTGCAGGCTGACTCTGCCCGCTGCCAGCAGTTTGATTCTGACTGGCTCAAAGGTTGACTCTGCCTTCCATCCTTCCGAGGTCGGTAAAAATGAGGACCCAGATGTGTGTGTGTGGGGGGGGGAGCAAAATGCTGACTTTGTAAACCGCTTAGAGAGGGCTGTAAAGCACTACGAAGCGGTATATAAGTCTCAGCAGCTGTTGCATTTGCTTTTCCTGGAGAGGCTCTGCTGATTGCCCACAACAGGCCTCTGAGCCAACTGCTTGCAGCCCTGTGCGGCGATCTTGCACAAGTTCCTCAAATGCCCATTTCAAGAGCTCCACATCCCGGCAGCCTTAAAATGCGCGTGCACGTGCACGCACACACGCACACACACACACACACACTGTGCAGCCTCAGGTTGCCTGGCTGTTTCAAGCCCCAGCTATTCGGCAAGGCAAATAGGAGGCCCTGTGGGAATTCCTGCCAAGTTCCCCCCTCTCAGCCCCATGGAAAGACTCTCTTCCGCCACCCTGCTGCCCTCCCTCCAGTTAGTTTCCCTTTCTCGGTCCTGTTGCTGCGTGCCGGCATCTTGCAGGTGTGCTAGGAAGCTGCCTCTGAAGCACCCACCCTTCCCAAGTGCAAACATCGGCTAGCCCAGGCTTGAGACTCTGCGATCTGAGTCGTTAAGATTTCGCTCCGATAAATTTGGGGTTGTTGCTGTCAAATTCAGAGGTTCCCCACCTTTCCAGCGGTCTTGTGCACAGCAACATGCAGGTCTGAAGGTGCCCTTCAACCTTTCCCCAAACGCGACAGCTGTCATTTTTCAATTTAGAGTTGGCTCTTTTTTCCCCCCCCCTCGTTAAGTTGTACTGAGTTGAAAAGAAACTTACCTGCGGGTGTCCGGCCATTAGGGCCCCCTGAGCTGCAGGTAAGAATGAAGAACCAGCTGCCTGGCAAATAGATCGGCTGCTGTTTTTCTAGGCGGCGAGAGATTTCCCGAGTAGAAAAGTCGAAAAGCTTTTTCCAGGATAGGAAGGAAGGAAGGAAGGAAGGAAGGATCTTCCCCCCTTGTAAGTTTCTGGCTTAGCCTATCCTGATGCCCGTCAGCCCGGTGCCTCTCCCCAAAACTGGCGCCTTGGGAAAGCTTTACTTCATGTGACAGAAGGGTGTATGGAGGGCAACGCCTCCTCTTCCACATGAGCGCAAAAGAGGAGAAGTGAGAAGATAAAGTTGAGCTCACCTTACTCAGAATGACACGGAACTTAGGGAGAAAAAACAAAAACAAAACACCCAAGGAATTCCCCGGTGACTAAAAGGAGAAAAAAAAGAAAGAAAGAACGGGCGATTTCAGTGCGTTTGGCTTACCGCTTGCTCTCCCGGCGGATCATGGTTTCTTTCTCTAGCTCACCAGGATCCTTCCCTTCAGTCGGTTGTGACCATTAGGGCGGGTTGCCTCTTCACTTGGGAGTTCTTTGCCAAGTGCCAAAAGCTTCCCGTCGGCCCCAGCAAGGCGCAGGCAAGTGGGATGGCAGAGAGGCAGCTGAGTCAAAACGAACTGGTCGGTTTTCTGCTGATGTGGAGTTAAAAGGAACTGGGTTACACATGTGGTTTGTGTGTGTGTGTGTGTGTGTGTGTGTGTGTGCGTGTGTGTGTCTGGAAAAAAGTAGAACTAAACCTTGGTTTTCGCTATATGGTTAATCAGAGAGATTCCTGTTCATGGAGCTTTAAACCAAGAGGCCAAATTCAACAGGTGAACTTCCTCTGTTGCGGTGGTTTTAACTGGACAGGTAGTCCTCAACATACGACCACAACGAGCCCAGAGTTTATGTTGCTCAGCGAGACATCTGTTAAGTGAGTTTCGCCCCATTTTATGACTTTTCTGGCCACGGCCGTTCAGTGAATCACTGCAGATGGTTAAGTTAGCCATCCGGTTGTTAAGTGGATCTGGCTCTCCCCTCCATCGACTTTGCTTGTCAGAAGGTCACAGAAGGGGATCAGACGACCCACCGGGTCATTGCAACCGTCATAAATGTGAATCAGTTGACAAGCATCTAAATTTTGATTACGTGACCCTGGGAATGCTGCAAGGGTCGCGTGAAGAGTGGCCTTAAGTCACTTTTTCCAGTGCCGTTGTAACTTTGAATGGTCACTAAATGAACCATTGTATGTCAAGGACTGCCTGTGTTTGAATGTTGAACATGCATGAAAAGGATCAGGGCTTCCATTGTGTAGAGCTGGCCCCCATCTTGACGTATTTTTTTTAAAAATCCCTTCTACCCCAAAAATTGCCCCTGGTGTTTTGCCTGGCTGGGAATTAACAGAAAGGAATCTCTCTCTCTCTCTCTCTCTCTCTCTCTCTCTCTCTCTCTCTCTCTCTCTCTCTCTCTCTCTCTCTCTCTCTCTTTTCCCTCTTGTTCTTTCTCACTCCCTTTCTTTTTTTCTCTTGCCTTTCTCTTTCTCGTTTCTCTTTCTTTCCCTTTCTTTCTCTTTCCCTCTTGTTCTTTCTCTTTCTCACTCCCTTTCTCTTTCTCTTTCTCTTTCGTTCGTTCTCTTTTTCTCTTGCTTTTTTTTCCTCTTTTTCCTTCTCTTTCTCTTTCTTTCCCTTTCTCTTTCTGCCCTGATTTCTGTTTCTCTTTGTTTCTTTCTTTCTCCTCCGTTTTCTCTTTCTCTTTCTCTCTCTCTCTCTCTCTCTATTTCTTTCTCTTTCTTTTCCTCTTTCTCTCTCTCTTGCTCCTTCCTTTATTCTTTCCCTCTCTGCTGCACAACTGCAGAATTTTGAGGGCCATAGTCCGACCCTGAACCCACCCATTGCACTTAACTAATGACAAAGTTTTCAAATCAGCCCTCGTTGACCAAACACTTCTTATCATTTACCCCAAACACGCTGAGCAGGAAGCCACAGTGGTTGGCAACACACTCGACCAAACCCAGCGGACCACATTATAAGAACAAGGGAGCCAACCCCAGAAAAAGTGGGAAGGAGCATCTTTCCATCGGCCTGTGTGCTTTCCCTCACCTATTTGACCTGCATACCTGAACAGGTGAGAATGTTTCTCTCTGAAGCAGGAGGAGCTTCAGCAGCTGATGGTTGCCTGAAGGAGAAGGTGTAAAAACCACAGGAGTAGACCACAGAAAGGAGAAAGAGAAGCTGATCCTACTTTTCTTTGCAACCTAGTGAATGCTATCAGATTTAAGAACAATTAACCAAAAGAAAGTCCCTCCGTCCCAATACACATTTATTCAGGGAAATGTCACTTTGCAACGGATCCTACACTGAAGATGATTACACACACACACACACACACACACACACACACACACACACGGTCAAGAAACGCAATTCAGATAGTCTAATTTTTTTTTCTCTCAATGTAATTTTATCACTGGATCCCTGTAACTACCAAGGGAATCACCTCTGCCGGTTTGATCTTCCTTTCGCAAATGCTGTGTTTCCGTTCTTTTCCAGGAGAGATGCCCCTTTAAATATTTTCTTTCCCCTCTGCAGGGGATTTATAAATGGGATATTGCTTCTTCTTCTTTTTTTTTTTCTTCTTTCCGAAGCCTGTTGGTTTTGTACCTTCCCCGTTGTGGTGACACTTGTAGGTGGGGGAAGGCTGAGCTTTCTGCCTTAGAAGAGAGCTTATTTCAAAGGAAAGGAAGGCCAAATCTGGTGGGCGTTGTGGAAATGTATAGATAGCCCTAAAGTTGAAACTATCCAGGCTTTTTTTTATTGTTTGGATTTTTTTGTGTTTTTTTTTTTTTGTTTGTTTTAAGATTCTCATTCGAAGACGTTCTGAGGTCTTTCTGAGTGGGAAAACGGATCAACCTCTCGAGAAGGTGGAAAACCCAGAAGTTTAATATTGGGCTCCAAAAATTGAAAATGTGGTTCCGTTGGTCTTACTTGAACGCGGCTGGCTTTGGAAAAGAGGCAACGTTTAAACCCCTGGGGGTTTGAGTCGACTAATTGGGCTGGCTTGTGCTTCCTTCAACCTTTTGCATTCGCTCTCGCCTTGCCCTGCTTGTCTCCAAAGCTTCCTCTCTAAAGTATCTCTCCTGTTTCTCAGCCAGAAAAAGGAAGGCTTAGCCATGCAGGCTACCTTGTGCAAAACGTAGCCTCCCGCCTAGCAAGAAGCATGTCAGGCCCAGAGAACAAGCCAAGTGAATTGTCTCAAGCCCTCATCTCCTATCTTGCCAGTAGTGGCATTTATGTCTGTCCTCCCAGGACCGGCCACAGGCAGGTGAGTAAGGCAGGGGAGGGCCTGATCTGAAGACTTAAAAAGGGCTCCCTAAAAATGGCTCTAAAAGTAAAATTTCCTTGGGAGTCCATCTTGACTCTGCTGGCTTAACAGGATAACAGAGTTGGAAAGGGACCTTGGAGGTCTTCTAGCCCAACCCCCTGCTCAGGCAGGAAACCCTAGTTATAGCATTCCAGACAAATGGTTGTCCAATGGCTTCTTGAAAGCCTCCAGTGTTGGAGCACCCACGACTTCTGGAGGCAAGTGGTTCCACCGGTTAATTGTTCTCACTGTCGGGAAATTCCTCCTTAGTTCTAAAGGTTGCTTTTCTCCTTGGTGAGATTTCATCCATTGTTCTTGTCCTGCCTTCAGAGGTTTTGGAAAATAGGGTGACCCCCTTTTCTTTGGGGCAGCCCCTTAGATATTGGAAGACTGCCGTCATGGACATCTCCGCGTAGGTTTTCTGGATGAGATACAAGCAGTTAGCAGGTCGCAAAAAGAGATCACATGAGCCTGGAACACTGCAGCTGTCATAAATATGAGTCATTTGCTAAATGTCTGAATTTTGATCATGTGACTATGAGGATCATGTCATAAGTCACTTTTTTCGGTCCAATTTGTAACTTCGGTTACTAAATGAACTGGTGTCAGTTGAGGATTACCTGTGTCTCCCACATTTTCCCATTTGCTAGGCCCGTGGTGGCGAACCTATGGCACGCGTGCTACAGGTGGCACGCAGAGCCCTCTTTGTGGGCACGCGTGCCGTCGCCCCAGTTCTAGGCCTTCAGCTGGATTTTATGAAACCTTTTCGCTTCAGGCCTCGTGCAAAAAAAAAAAAAAGGTTCAATCAATCAATCACTTTCAACTTCTCATGGGGAAAAAAAAAGATCTCGCAAAGTTGGAATTTATTGATTGAACTTTTTAGTCCAACCCAGTCTGACCTTACCACCTCAGCCACGCCCACCCAACGGGCCACGGCCACCCAATGGGTCACACCCAGCCAATGGGCCACGCCCACCCAGCACCCGACGATACATAATAATAATAATAATAATAATAATAATAATAATAATAATAATAATAATAATAATAATAATAATAATAATAATAATAATAATAATAATTTTATTTGTATACCGCCCTTCTCCCGAAGGACTCAGGGCGGTGAACAGGGCAATACATGTTAAAAGACAAGAATACAAAAATTAAAAGAGATTAAACAAGATGCCCAAGAACTATAACAATAAGTTAAAATACATAAAAAGCAATAAAACCCAAACCCATCACCCATCAGGCCAGGCCGGCTTGTTCGAACAGGTAGGTCTTTAGATCGCGCCGGAAGGAGCGAAGGTCAGGCGCCATCCGGAGCTCAACCGGAAGATGGTTCCATAAATCCGGCGCGCCCACAGAGAACGCCCTCCCCCTGGGGGCCACCAGACGGCATTCTCTGACCGGTGGCACCCTGAGGAGGCCCTCTCTGTGGGAGCGCACTGGGTGGAGGGAAGTTGACGCCGGCCACAGGTGCTCCCCGAGGTATTCCAGACCCATGCCATGAAGGGCTTTGTAGGTCATTACCAGCACCTTGAATTTCACACGGAAGACAACTGGAAGCCAATGCAGCTCGCAGAGCAGGGGTGTAACATGGGAGTGTCGGGAAACTCCCAACACAACTCTCACGGCTGCATTCTGTACCAGTTGGAGCCTCCAAGTGGTCTTCAAGGGCAGCCCCATGTAGAGAGTGGTTTTTGGGTTGCAGTTTGGGCACTCGGTCTCTAAAAGGTTTGCCATCACTGTGCTAGGCTATGAACTTCAGTGGATTAAAAAAAAATCGCACAGACTAAAGGAAATAAATATTTAGTTCTCAAGGGAATGGTTTGCCTGTTTAATTGCTCTTTGCTTTGTTACAGAAGGCTCCAGGTGGGCGTTTTCCAGCCTTGGGGCTGTTTGGCATCCCGCTGCACTTGTTGCATCCTTCACAACAGGTCGAAGGTGTGCCGGAGTGAGTAATTTTGGATGCCCTTCTCTACACATCCTGGATAATCCCCCCAAAATTTCTTCCCCTCAATTAATTGGGGGAAGAGAACTGTTGGGATCTGTGAACTATAATTCAGGAGCCGTTATGCTACTTCTCTGTGCAGTGAGGAAATAAGGAGCATCGCTACCAATAAAAGATAATATTTGTAGCTCAGGGTTCAACTGGGGGGTGGGGGGGAAGAGTCCTTGGTACTCTCTGAGCTTGGTGGTTTTCTTGCAGACATTTTGTGACCCAACTAGGGAATGTCATCAGTGCTATGTTTACAGAGTTTACAGAGAGCAAACCACACCTTCTACCAGTGATCATGTTACCTAGTTAGGTTATGAAATGTCTGCAAGGAAACAACCAAACTCGGAGAGCACCAAGAACCCCACAGTCATCCTCTCTCTCCCCCCCTCCCTCCCTCCCTCCCTCCCTCCCTCCTCCTCCTCCTCCCCTCAAACCCCACATCCTTCTAGCACTGATGATGTTACCTAGTTGGGTTATAAAACGTCTGAAAGAAGACAACCAAGCTCAGAGAGCACCAAGGACCCCACAGTCGTCCTCCTCCTCCTCCTCCCCTCAAACCCCACATCCTTCTAGCACTGATGATGTTACCTAGTTGGGTTTTGAAGCATCTGCAAGAAGACAACCAAGCTCAGAGGGCACTAAGGACCCCCCACATAAGGAGCATTACTGTCTCCTATGAATTCTTCATAGCTGGCTCAGCAATTCTGGGAGTTGAAGTCCACAAGTCATAAAAGAGCCAAGGTTGCCTACCCCTGGCATAGGGTGAAATCACACCACACCTTCCCTTGTCGTACACCAGCCCGACGGAGACTGATCCAATAACTGCGTCTTTGTGTTTCCCATCCCAGGTTTCTAGTGGAGGCCTGTGAGCTCCTGCGGCCCCATCTTCACACCGAAGGCCTTTTCCGCAAGTGCGGCTCGATGACTCGGATCAAAGCTTTGAAGGTAAACTCTAGAGCTGCGGCAAGAGCACAGGTCCCCCCACCTGAGGCTTCCGCTTCCCCAAAATAGTTTTCCTTCCTTCCTTTGCCGAAGCGTAAAACCTTGGCATCTTTCCCCGTTGCCCAGCTTCTCTTTCATGCCTATAAGGGTCTGCATTTCATCTGTTATTTCGAGGGAGTAAATCGAGAGGATTTATTTACTTACAGGAAGTCCTCGACTTTCAACACTCCATTTAATGACCATTCAAAGTTACAACGGCACCGAAAAAAGGGACTTGTGACTCTTTTTTCACACTTACGATCGTCGCAGCATCTCCGTGATCACGTGATCAAAATTCAGACGCTTGGCAACTGGCTCGTATTTATGACGGTCCCAGGATCACGCAATGCCCTTTTGCAAAGCCAATGGGGAAGAAGTCAGAGTCCCTTAACAACCCGTGTTACTAACTTATCAACTGCAGTGATTCACTTAAGAACTGTGGCAAGGTCATAAAATGGGGCCAAACTCACTTAACAAATGTCTCGTTTAGCGACAGACATTTGGGGCTCAGTTGTGGTTGTTAAGTCCAGGATTGCCTGTATTGCAGTTGTTGGAATCTCCAAAACATTTTAAAACAATAAAAAGAGTAGAAACCGCTAAAACGTTTAAAAAAACATTAAAACAGCTAATTTGTCAGTTTACAGCCCTTGGTTGTCACGTGTCAACACTGCTGACATCAGATGTTTTGCTTTGACAACAGATGAAGATGCAACCGTTCTCTTCTGATCTTTTACCCTTAGTGTTAGAGTTAGATGATGCTGGGGTGGCGGGGAGGAATGTGCGTGAGGGTTTAGCTAGACATAACAATGCTGCACCTAGTGTGAGAACCAAGGTTATTGAAATAAGAGATGATAAGAATTGGCGAGCTGGAGAACTGGAGGGGAAGCCTGCATTTCAAACTAACTGGAGAATGTGATTTATGACTGTTAATTGGAGGAGGGAATTGTGCTTTGATGCTACGTGCTCAGGGGAGGCGAACATGACATCACGTTTGCAGCCATGACTTCCATGCCTGTTTTACAGAGAGGAAAACCGAGTCATGTATGGCTCTGGGAGAAAAAGAGGCAGGGATCTTTCCTAGGAGACAGGAAACTGCAACCGTCCTGTGTACATGCCAAGCATCTGAAGTCTGACTACGCGATCCTGGGGATGCCGCAACGGTCGTTAGTGTGAAAAACTTTTTTTTTTAGTACAGTTCTAAACTGAACAGTCGCTAAATGAATAGTAGTAAATCAAGGACTACTGGTTATTGTCAGTTTGAGAACGGGTGTTGGAGCTTGTCTTTGGTAAAGGGTCCTGGAAAGGAAGGGGGATGAAAAAAACGAAAGAAGGAAAGAATGTTCAGTCGGCTGCTTGCGTCCGTTCTTGAAAATCTTCTGCCCCCAAGTGTGAGAAACGAGAAATGTAAAAAGCCTGGAGGATATTAATGCTTTCGATAAGAAAGATACGGGTTTAAAATCTGGGACTATTCGGACTGTTCTTGGGGTCATTGAGAGCTTTTATCTTTCTCCTCTGCTTTCTCCTTTTCCCCTTCCCCTTTTCCTTTCTTACCCCTTTCCTTTCCTTTCCTTCTTTTTCCTTTCCTTTCTCTTCCCTTCCCTTCCCTTCCTTTCCTTTCCTTTCCTTTCCTTTCCTTTCCTTTCCTTTCCTTTCCTTTCCTCCCCTCCCCTCCCCTCCCCTCCCCTCCCCTCCCCTCTCCTCCCCTCCCCTTCCCTTCCCTCTCCTCCCCTCCCCTCCCCTCTCCTCTCCTCTCCTCTCCTCTCCTCTCCTCTCCTCTCCTCTCCTTTCCTTTCTCCTTTCCTTTCCTTTCCTTTCCTTTTCCTTTCCTTTCCTTTCCTTTCCTTTCCTTTCCTTTCCTTTCCTTTCCTTTCCTTTCCTTTCCTCCCCTCCCCTCCCCTCCCCCTCCCCTCCCCTCCCCTTCCCTTCCCTCTCCTCCCCTCCCCTCCCCTCCCTCTCCTCTCCTCTCCTCTCCTCTCCTTCCTCTCTCCTCTCCTCTCCTTTCCTTTCCTTTCCTTTCCTTTCCTTTCCTTTCTCTTTCCTTTCCTTTCCTTTCCCTTTCCTTTCCTTTCCTTTCCTTTCCTTTCCTTTCTACTATTGGAAACAGGATTGCTACTGATGGACAGTTTCCCCCAGCCCTGTGCCTTTGAAATGTCTCTGATTCTCGACCAGGAATTTTTGACTTTGTAGTCCCGCTCATCTGGAAGGTACCAGTTTCAGGAAAAGCAAATCTCGGTGAAGGGGGGACCTCGTCCTGTCCAACGCTTCTGATCTTCTCTTTTAACCATGACCTAAGCTGCCCGATGCTCCCCTTTCAGCCCAGGAAAGATTGCCTGGGCCTTCAGGTGCCATAGCACAGAAGTGAGAGCTGCAGGGATAGGAGGCAGGACCTTGAGCCCCGTAGATTTTGTAAGGTCTTCACTTAAAGAGCTGGAAAAGGCGGGCAAGGTGGGATTTCTGCAACCTGGATGGGATCGCTGGCGTTTCTGCCTTCCAGGCCCGGCTGGAAGCGGGGGAGCGGTGCCTGCACATGGCGCTCCCGTGCGACGTGGCCGCTCTGGTGAAGCAGTTTTTGAGGAGCCTGCCTGAACCCCTGATCTCTGCCGAGCTGCAAGGACCCCTCTGCCAGGTGCAGCAACAAAGCCGAGAAGATCACGACCGGGACTCGCTGACTCTGCTCCTCACCTGTCTGCTTCCCCCGAGCAACTCCAGCATCCTCCGCTATTTTCTGAGCTTCTTGCAGGAAGTTGTGGCCAGGTGAGCCCCCCCCTCCAAATATATCTCTCTATTGATTAGCTGATTAATAATTATTTCTCCTCCTATTTTCCCCACAACAACAACAACCCTGTGAGGTGGACTGGGCTGAGAGAAAGAGCCACCTAGCTGGCTCCCCTGCCTAAGGTGAGACTAGAACTCACCGTTTCCTAGCGATTGGCCCAAAGTCACCCAGTTGGTTTTCCTGCCTAAGGCGGGACTAGAACTCACCGTCTCCTGGCGATTGGCCCAAAGTCACCCAGCAGGCTTTCATGCCTAAGGCAGATCTAGAACTCACCGTCTCCTGGTGATTGGTCCAATGTCACTCAGCAGGCTTTCCTGCCTAAGGCAGAACTAGAACTCACCATCTCCTGGTGATTGGCCCAGAGTCACCCAGCAGGCTTTCCTGCCTAAGGCAGGACTAGATGTCTCCTAGTTTCTAGCCTGGTTCTGTCTGCCCCACTTTTGCCTAATTCTGTGGAGCCCCATAGTCACTGCAGCCCCCTCCAACTGCTCTGCACACCCGTTGGGAATCCTAATTCCCTCCCCCCACCCCAAGTAACCTCTGAGGATTCTGCCACTCTTGCTTCTTCTTGTCTTCATGCCTGTTTTTGCCTACTTTGATGGCTGGAAACCTAAATTCCTGGCTCTTATTTTGTTTTGTTCCTTTGTGACTCAGGGATCTTTGTATTCTGCATACCTCATACTGCTGTGTGTGTGTGTGTGTGTGTGTGTGTGTGTGTGTGTTTTGCGGAGTTGGGCTGTTCTAGAAGGATTGTGCGCTTGGCATATTTCTGTGAAAAGCCGGAACGGGCACAGAGGAACCCCAAAATGTGACTCCCCGAAAGCTCTGCTCCTGTCCTGCATAGAGCTGTCTGTATGGCGTGGACGCCCCCCCCACAAAAGTGAGAATGGCGGCAGCCACGAGGCTGCACTCAAAGCTCTGGCTGGTTGTGATGGGCGTTTGCACGCCTGCCAACACCCCTGCTCCTATGACGGATGTCTGTTTGCAAGAATGAATGAATCTTCCTGTGCTGCAAGGACACAGGGTCCTTAATCCCCCTCTTCTGCCGCGTGATCCGAAAGGATGGCAGAGCCCTTTTCTCCAAAGAGCACGCAAAGGAGCTGCGTGCGGAGAAGTTTCTGAATGAGTCACCGCCAGCTGAACATTGTAATGACGATGTTGATCATGAAGCTCATATTCATTCTGTAAAAAAAGGCTCATGGGGGGGAAGAGGAGGAGGAGGAGGAGGACATCGCGCGGCACGTAAAGCATGCGCCCCGCTAACAGCCCTGAGGACTAGCAACTTGTTTTCACCTAAACAAACCCAAACTATGATTTTTTTCAGAGAAGGGCAGGCGAGGGACTAGCTCGGATCTCCTCACCTCTCCTTCTCCTTGCGTTATTGTTGGATTATCTCTTGCTCATTCCAAACCACTTGTTTTTTTTGTGTGTGTGTGTCTTTTTTTGTGGCTTCGTTTCAGGTGTGCTCAGAACAAGATGGACCTGGCCAACTTGGCCATCATCTTTGTGCCCAACCTCTTCTCGGCCGAGACGTCCAGCCAGCTGGGCATTAGCAAGGCTGAGGAGCGCCTGCGGAATCAAGTGGCGGTCACTCAGCTGTTGATCAGCCGTGCCTCGGAGATTGGTGGGTCATGGGCACATGGGGGGGGGCATATTTCTACTTGGCACCCCCTGGAAAATTGGGGGGGGGGAATGTGGCAGGTGAGTGAATGCTGACCTAGAAAGCAGGAGATGGTGAGTTCTAGTCCTGCCTTAGCCATGAAAGCCTTCTTGGGTGACTTTGGGCCAATCACCAGGAGAAGGTGAGTTCTAGTCCCGCCTTAGGCATGAAAGCCAACTGGGTGACTCTGGGCCAGCCCCTCCCTCTCAGTCCAACCTGGTTTTTACAGGGTTGTGTTGTGATAAAAAGAGGAGGAGGAAGGAGGAGGGAGTACACCCACCGCCTTGACTAATTTATAACTCAGTAACCAGTAAATATGGGAGAAACAAACAAATGCCTGTTCCAATGCCTTGATGGTGTGAAAGTGCTGCCCCCTGTTGTGTTCAGGTGGAACAACAGCAGACCCTCTGCCAGCATCCAGACTGGGTTTCCTTGATACTTGCCTGGCCAATAGGACGGACACACACACACACACACACACACACACACACACACACACACACACATACACACGATTCTTCCTGGAAGGCTATCCCAGCTTCTACAGCCCTGTTCCTTGCCTGCCCTCCCTTTCATAAAGACCCACTGCTAAACAAGGGGGTCACCATCTGGCATGACTATGCCTTTTCGGTTTGTCGCAGCCCCTGCCCCATGGACCCCTCTTGCTCTTGCGATCTGGCAGCCTCCCCACCACCACCACTCTTGTAACCTTCCGGAAAGCCCTTAAGACCTGGCTTTTCTCCCCAAATGCCAGCGTAGGGGGAGATTAAACAGTGCCGCCAGTTGGGACCCGGAAAGCCTCCACCTCTGTAGCAATGCCTGCCCTCTGGAATGAGGCTCACCCCCAAAATTCCACTGGCTTCTCCTACCCTACTAACCTTTGGGAGGGCTGCAAAAACCTGGCTTTCCCAAAGCCTTCGGGGAGAAGACAGTTGCTTGCCCCCTTCTTCTTTTCTCTGACACCCCCCCCCCCGGCCTTTTTTTGAATTTTTTCTTCACCGCCGTTGTTCTTTTGTCTAGTGCGGGTTTTGTGTTTCTTTGCGCCCTTCCTTTGTTCTGAAATGCTTTAACCAATGTGATCAGCCCAGAGGAGCTAAGAGAGAGCTAGCGTGTAAATTTAATATTTAAACTTGATGTTGTGGTCATCGCGGGAAGCGTAGGTTGCGGGCTGCCTCAGAAAGTTCAGCTGCGTGCCCGGTCTTTCTGCTTGTGGCTCTGCTGTTGTTATTTTATCGATTGCATATATATTGTGTTATATCCCTTGGGTTGGGTGCCACCCAGAGTTTGGTTTAAGATGGGCGACTATATAAATGTGTTTTAATTCATTGCTTGTTGTGAGGGGTGGTGGTGGTGGGGAACTCTGGAACAGCAGCAACAAACAAACCTGGCCTGGTGATGCTCTCCTGTTTCACCAAGGAGGGTCCGTTTGCAGGCACAATTCTCGGTTCTACTGAGTGGCTCAGTCCAGCTAAAGTGACGGTGAGGCTGAAGGTGGGCCCTTTGCGCCGCAAGGAAGGGACCTGAGCCATTTTGTGCGCATGAGTCACAGGAGAGGCTGTTCAAATAAAGGAGTGCCTGTTTACTGGGAGGTGGGGAATAGAGCAATCTTGACTTGTTATCCCAGGAACAGGCCGTTCTCTGCTGCCAAAAATTTACGGGAAAGGAAATTGCTGGATGATAAATTCCTTCCTTCTCTGAAGTGTGTGTGGGAAGCAGCAGACAGATGTGCATACCTTACATTTTGCAGCAGCTTGCAGGGACTTGCACGCACGACCGTCTTCTTTTCTTTCCGTGACATGCACAACACAAGTCATTGCAGAATGGAATGGAATAGAAAAGAATAGAATAGAATAGAATAGAATAGAATAGAATAGAATAGAATAGAATAGAATAGAATAGAATAGAATAGAATAGAATAGAATAGAATAGAATAGAATAGAATAGAATAATAGAATAGAATAATGTGATGGAATGGAGTGGAGTGGAGTGGAGTGGAATGGAATAGAATAGAATAGAATGGAATAGAATAGAAAATAAAATAGAATAGAAAATAGACTAGACTAGACTAGAATAGAAGAGTTGGAAGGGACCTTGGAGGTCATCTAGTCTAACCCCCTGCTCAGGCAGGAAATCCTATTCCATTTCACCAAATGGTTGTCCAGTCTCTTCTTAAAAAAGGTGACCACTTTACCCCAGGAGACGGCAACGTGTCATAAATACATGCCCAAATTTTGATCACACGACTGTGGGGATGTTGTGACAGTTGTAAGCACGAGAACCAGTCACAAGTCACCTTTTTCAGCGCTGTAGAACTATCAAATGGCCACTAAACTACTCGTCGTTGAGGACCACTCGTAATAGAGCTATATGATTTTTGTTACTTGTTTTTCCCACTTTCGGTTTGTTCTGTTATTCCGTTTCCCCTCTTCTTTTTACGATGCTCGTCTTTTCATGTTGGACTTTGAGCCTCAATAAAGATTAAAGATTCATATGGAGTGAGTGGGGTTGTTTTTTTTCCTCCCCCCTTCCTTCTCTCCCCCCCCCCCTTCTTGGCTTTAGGCACGATTCCTGAGCCTCTCCGGGGAAAAATCCACGCTGCCGTTTCAGACCTGGAAAGCCAGCGGCAGTTTCGGCGAGGGCAGGGAGTGGCTGCCGAGAGCCGCACCGCGGGGAGAAGGAGACAGCGGCGCAGCGTAAGCTGTGAGTGTGCCGTGGAAAACCCAGATCCGCTTTTCAGAATGTGAGATGTCAGGAATAGAGAGGCCTGTTTGGGTCAGGTCTGAGGCTGACCTAGGCCAAAATTTGCACCTCCGATGGTCATTCAGCGAGACCTGGGAAGTTTGGTGCGCAGAGATGGGAGAAAAGAAGACTACGGAAGATAGAATAATCAGACTGGACGGGACCTTGGAGGTCTTCTAGTCCAACCCCTTGCCCCTGGCAGGAGACCCTATATACCATACCGCCCACAATATTGGGGCTTAGCCTTTGTGACTGAAGTCCTTTTGGAGTAGTATGGCGTAGAAATATGTACCGATGATGATGATGATGATGATGATTATAGGTAGTTCTCAACTTACAGCCATAATTTGGAGCGGAAATTCGGTCGCTAAGTGAGGCAGGCAAAGTGTTTACCTGCAGTTTTCAGTATTACAGATCGAATGAAAAATATCCAGTGCTTTTCCAGTCTACAATAAACAAGCTAGCCACTACTACAGAAGAGATGAAACGGTTACCAAACATGCGTTAGGAAATCGGCTGTTTGTTTTTAGCCACTAATGTAATCAGGCCAGAAAAAACAAAAAAACGACAAATGCAATTTGGGAAACTGCCGAAATGCTGGAATTCTTTTGATAGAGTTGGTAGTAGGGGAACTACCTCTGACCGCCGTGGTTCCTTCCCAGAAAACATTTTCAAATTTTCTCCTGCAATTCTCTTCCATGCACATCACATTATTTGCTGAATTACGGCTTTTCCTTTCGAAAACCCTTTAGAAGAAAAGGGTCTTTGAAGGAGAGAAGGTGGACGGGGTGAGGTTTTTTTAGGACTGTAAATGCCTGTCTCTCTCTCTTTCTCTCTCTCTCTCTCTCTTTTTTTTTGGGCCTTGCAGATATGGTCACTGAGGCCCTGAGCAAATTCAGGACCAGTCGAACTCTTTGCGTTACTCCTGACCTGGGAATGAAACAGGGTGAGGATGAATTGCCTTTGAATTTGATTTTTTCCCCCCAGTTAGTTCCAGGGTTTAAACGTGTTTGATACCTGATTTCCCCAAAATTAAGACCCCACCGGAAAATATAGCCCTAGCATGATTTTTCAGGACACTCGTAATATAAGCCCCCACCCCCAAATTAAGCCCCAGTTAAGATCGTCAGCCAGGCGGAGGCATTTAGTACCGTATTTCCCTGAAAATAAGACCTAACCGGGAAAATAAAGTCCTAATGCGTCTTTAATATAAGACCCAGTCTTATTTCCAGGGAAACATGGTAGCAATGGAGGGTTGGTGAGAACATGTAACCTGCTGTGTGGCAGATCTCTTGGCCCTCATTTCAGCCCATCAGTGTTGCTGAAGTGGCTGAGAGGCCCGGTTTGAGGCTGCTTTGAACCTGTTCCCACAGAGTCTCAAGGTAGCCCAGTCCTAAAAATATCCTTCGGCTCCAAGCGGAAAGCATCCGAAGAGGTGGCGGCAGTTACCGAGCTTTCTATCAAAAAGAGGTGAGATCTTAATTCCCACCACTGGTGGAACAGTCAGGGTGGGATTGCTAAGAAACCCAGCTTGGTGGTGGTGGAAGTTTGGCCAGAGTTGCATTGCAGAGTGGGATGGCTGGCATATAAATTTAACCTATAAATGAATATGCTCTGGAGATCAGTTGCCAGACAAGAGAAGTCCTCAGTTTTCAATGATTCTCACTGTTGGGTTCAAAGTGATCCGAGGCGCTTGCATTTGGGAGAAAGGTATCACCAAAATTGGCACAGGGCACCTTATCTAAGGAGCTGTGGCAGCACAGTGGTTAGAAGGCAGTATTGCTAGCTGACTCTGCCCACTGCCAAGAGTTCGATCTTCACCGGCTCAAGGTTGACTCAGCCTTCCATCCTTCTGAGGTCGGACAAATGAGGACCCAGATTGTTGAGGGCAATGTGTTGACTTTGTAAACTGCTTAGAGAGGGCTGTAAAGCACTGTGAAGCGGTATATAAGTCTAAGTGCCCTTCCTTCCTTCCTTCCTTCCTTCCTTCCTTCCTTCCTTCCTTCCTTCCTTCCTTCCTTCCTTGGCTCAGCTTGGTTCATGTTTTCGCGAAGGATCCTGTTCCCTCAGGTCTGACCTTCTCAGCTTTGGACAAGTCAAGCAATCTTGTCCACAAGTCCCAGCTTTTCTCATCACCCTGCAAATCCAAGCGGACAATTCTCCCCTGCTTTTTCTTCCTAGCCAACCCGGGTTGCATTTTTTGCGGAACCTCGGAGCTGGGGAAGAAAAGTCTGATCTCTACTCATGGTTGAGTCATTCTGCTTTTAAAAGATCTTCTTTTAAATACACACACACACACACACACCCCACCGGGAAACCAGACCAAATGGTAAGATTTGTCCGTCGTTTTGCCTGCAGGAGGTCAGACTTGGGAATAACCGGTTCAGACCTCTTGGATGGAAATGGTGGGCCTTCGTTTGATCAACCAGCTGACTTGACTTCGGTGCAAGGTAATTTCCTTGACCTCCCCTCCCCCCCATAGAAGGACGCCTTTTGCCCCAGCATTCATTATCTGCTATAATACAGTAACTTAAATCAGTCTTACTCCCAGTCCGGGAATGATGGGCATTGTAGCCAGACATATCCCTATCCCACAATTATTATTATTTATTTAGCGCACGATGATAAGGTGACAGAAGGGAAGAAAACACACACACACACACAATCCACCTGATTATACAGAAAACGTCTATGGGGATACGGCAGTGGCCTCGTAACTGGATGCCCAGTTCAACTGTCTAGGCCACGGGTAGGCAACCTCGGCTCTTTTATGACTCATGGACTTCAACTACCAGAATTCCTGAGCCAGCTATGCTATGCTGGCTCAGGAATTCTGGGAGTTGAAGTCCATGAGTCATAAAAGAGCCGTGGTTGCCTACCCCTGGTCCAGGCGATGGCCCCTGGCGTTGCTTCGTGCAGATCTTCTGGGGAACCAGAGAACGCACGTCATGGGGAATCTTGCACAACATTGCGTAATAGTTTCCATTCCCACTGAGACAGGGCAGAGGCCCGCCTTCCAGAATCAGACCGAATTCTGTTCCATTTCAACCAGACCAAGAGAGATAGGTCAAAAGCAGCTGGTTTGGTAGAGGGATCACTAATGGTCAGGCTGCAAGAAGATAGCTTGGATCATTTCTCCCTCCAGGCATTCTCGGGGTTGATTCTGCAATTATAAACCCCTAATCTGCAGATTCCCCTCTTACAAGGGAAGTGATGATCTCCAGGGGGAGGTCCTTCTCTGTGGGCACCCCGGAGCTATGGAATCGGTTACCGATTGAGCTTCGGATGGCGCCCGACCTTCGCTCCTTCCATCGCGATCTGAAGACACATTTATTTGAACAAGCTGGCTTGGCCTGATGGGGGATGGGTTGGGTTTTTATTGTCACTTTTAATATATGTATTTACTGTTTTTAGCTTGGGCATATGTTTAATTCTTTTTAACCTTTGTATTTTTGTATTTTTATATGTCTGCCCTGTTCACCGCCCTGAGTCCTTCGGGAGAAGGGCGGTATATAAATAAAAATAAATAAAATAAATAAATCTCTTTGCATCGCTCGGCGTCACCCTAATATATTGTAACCCCGCTTTTTATTTCACCCCGCCAAGAAATCCAGGTGAAAATGTTTGCGGGAAACCGAATCCAAGAGGTCACCCTGGTCAACTTTTCTCGCTTCTGTGAAGCCGGTCTGCCTCTTGCGTTCTCCAAGCCTTTCTTACACCGCCTCTTTCTTACAGGCAGCTCAGGAACTCCACCCAGGAAAGTTGAGCGGAAGCAGAGCAACAGCAGGAAACGCCCTCGGAGGTGGGTGGGGAAGAATCTTCCCTAGAGATATTTCTTTGCAAAAGCAGGAAGATGGTTATCTTGACAAATGCAAATATGGATTTCCCAATGGGGACTCGCCGCTGCAAAGGAGTTGCGTCAGCTGCAATTGTGGTCTGCATTTTAGTGGCATGATGCATTGCATGCATCTCAGAGGCGAGGCTTCCATCACATCACAGCCACCATTTTGACCCCCTTGCAATCCCCCCCCCACACACACCAGGTGCATTTTAAAGTTTGTGCCTTTCTCCCAAAGGTGCTTTTCAAAAGGCAACTGAACTTTCTTGATATTTTTTTTCTTTTGGCTTGAAAACATTTCGCTTCTCATCCCAGAAGCTTCTTCGGTTCTGAACTTCAAAGAAATTTTCAAGGGGGAAAAAACAAACAAGATTGTCCAGTTGCCTTTGGAAAAGCATCTTTGGGACAACTACAACCTGGATGGTTGAGAATCTCCTTTCTGATTGCTTGTTTTTCTCTCTGCTCTGTTCTTCATCCTGAAATTGTCCTAGCTAGAATATTAATATATACTAGTGAGAAAGGCTAAACAGTTCACGTCTTCTGGCTCACCATGTAAAAAAAAATACACAGCAGGAAAGAAAGAAAGGAGGGGAGGGAGAAGGAAAACTATATATCCAAGGGACCATTTTTTATTTTTTTGGCCTTTTTTTATTCCTATTTTAAGGGGCGCGGTGGCTCAGTGGGTTAGGACGCTGAGCTTGTCGATCAGAACGTCGGCAGTTTGGCGGGTCAAATCCTGAGTGCCGCGTAACAGAGTGAGCGCCTGTTACTCGTCCCAGCTTCTGCCAACCTAGCAGTTCGAAAGCACGTAAAAATGCAAGTAGAAAAATAGGCACCACTACAGTGGGAAGGTAACAGCGTTCCGTGCGCCTTTGGCGTCTAGTCATGCCGGCCACATGACCACGGAGACGTCCTCGGACAAGCGCCGGCTCTTCGGCTTTGAAACGGAGATGAGCACCGGCCCCTAGAGTTGGAAACGACTAGCACGCATGTACGGGGGAACCTTTACCTTGACCTTTTTATTCCTATTTTAGCAGGGCATGATGGAATTGAGCTGTTCAGGATGGTCCAAACAGCACGGTCTCCTTCAGATTAGATGCACATGTTGCTCTATTTCTTAGCAGGCACGTGGGGTCCTGGGAGGATTGTTTCCCAGTTGCCACCCTGCCTCCCCCCATCTTTTCTTTCAGGAAGTCCACTATTCCTGCCTCCAGCAGCTTTTCACCTTCTGTCACCGAGAGGAAGCAAACAGGGCACAAATCCTTGAGCATCTTCTCTGGCAACAGCAAAGACCAGGTGAGAACTCTTGAGGATGTTGCTGGAAACCACAGAGGGTTTGTATGTATTTTTCGGTAGAGCTGCTATTGTTAGCTGGACTACAATCCCCAGGAACCATTGCCAGCAGGAAACAAGAGTGATGTACTCCAAAATGGCTAGGGTTAGGGTTACTTTAAAATATCGCCTCAGTAGGGCAGGTGGGGACAACCATCTTTAAGTGGGAGAGCACAAGAATGTGCACACAGAGAGAGAGAGACTCATTGTATTTGTCTATACAGTGTTTCTCAACCCTGGTTACTTTAAAATAGGTGGACTTCAATTCCCAGAATCCCCCCAACCAGCATGCTTTATGATGGAGGGACTTCAGCTCCCAGAATTCCTCAGTCCGCATGCTTTAAGATGGAGGGACTTTAATTCCCAGAATTCCTCAGTCCACATGCTTTAAGATGGGTGGACTTCAACTTCCATGCTGACTGCAGAATTCTGGGAATTGAAGTCCACCTAGCTTAAAGTTGCCGAGGCTGAGAAACACTGGTCTGCTGTAGCCAAAAATCAGGAGTCACCTGGCTGCCCTTTTTTCAGACTAACAAATTTATTAAAAGGCATCAGCTTTTGCGAGCTCCATACGTCACCAGAAGTCTGGGGTGGATAAATTGATTTAGGATTTAAAGGGGGATGGGGGAAAGAGAGGAAGGGCAGAGTGGTTGTATAGATTGAGCTGACAAAGATTACGATCATCCTATCAATTAACAATTGCAATGTATTAAAAACCCAGTGTGTTGGCTGAGATAGTGTGAGATAGCTTGGGACTTTTCAGTGCCTTTGCTGATTGGTGGTTTTAAAGTCCTTTTTCCCCTGAATGGGTACCTGGTTTCTCTAACAGAGGATCCTGGGAGGTTAAAATGCTCTCCCATTCCTCTGCCCCTATTTTGAGTCCTGATGTTAAACCTGTGTCTGTTACACAAGGACTGTCCAGTGTGTCCTACATGGAATACAGAACAGGTAATATTGTTGGCAAATGAGGACATCGATCACATCAGAGGAAGGGCAGGTGAAGGTGCTTCTAATCTGAGATATGCAGAGATTGGGATCTATGATGGGATCCTGGGGGGGGGGGAGACAGGCCTCTGAGCTTCTTGCAAGGTTTGGTTTTCCCATGTCAGCACCTGTTTTATGTTGCTTGTGAGAATCTCTCTCCCTCTCCCTCTCTTTCTCTGACCTGGATTCTCACATGCAAACCCTGGTGTGTTTCGTGTGCTGAATCTATGCAAAGCACAACAAATAAACCTGCAGGCAACCAATCATCCAAATTTACATCAATAGGGTTAGATAGAGCATAGAATGCTGGGCTGATGATCAGCAGGCTCACGTTTGAGACCCGTTGCTGCCACTGGGTGGAGTGAGCTCCTGTCACATGCTCCAGCTCCTGCCAATCCAGCATTTCGAAAGTGGGTGATCACAAGAAGATAAACGGGTACCACTTCAGTGGGCAACTTCATGGAGACACGAAAGGAGCCTCCAATTGCATATCCCTTGGGCAGTGGTGATGTTATATAATAGAGTTAGATGGAGGAGAGAATGCTGGGCTGACGATCAGCAGGCTTGTGTTTGAGACCCGTTGCTGCCACTGGGTGGAGTGAGCTCCCGTCACATGCTCCAGCTCCTGGCAATCCAGCATTTCGAAAGCGGGTGATCACGAGAAGATAAACGGGTACCACCTCGGTGGGCAACTTCACGGACACACTGCATGTTCCCCGGGCAATGGTGATGTCATTGGCAGATCCTTTCACCGCCCCCAACAGCACTTTGGGGCTTCTGACGCAGAAGTAGTTCTAGTAATTTTCACGATGAGTGGACCGAACTAGAGAAAGTGCTACTGGATTTATTCAAAGTTGTTCCTTTTTCCAGCCCTCATCCCAGCCACCCCACTCCCTCTCTGCCAAAGGAGCAGACCCCAGTGGATGGTTCCCTCTGAAGAAGAGGAGGCAAGATGCAGGAGACCTCACCATGATCCTACCACAGTGGGCTTGCCTGCAATCCTACAAGGTCCAGGAAGATCATGGAGGTACACTTGCTTGAGCTAGGCCCTCCTGAAGGGCTACCAAGAAGGGCTTCCTTAACTATGGTTTGGGTGTGGTTTAGCATGCAATGCTAAAACCAACTGTATGCCTTTATGGAGTGTGTGAACTCGGGGGACTCTGCAGGGTGTGGTCAAAACAGGCAAGGTGGTGGCTACCACAGAACAATTGAAATTCTGCATGCCACATCCTCAGTCCTCCAGGTCCTGGTTGTCCCAAAAGTGCTTTTTCAGGAGGCAACTGGACTTTTTTGTTTTTCCTTTGAAGACGCTTCCCTTCTCATCCAAGAAGCTTCTTCATCTCTGGCTGGATGGTGGGGAAGGGAAGGATTTATATTCCTTGCAGACAGCTGGTCGCTTGCATGCTTGTCCTTGAGGCCACTTGGAGGTTTATCTGTGTCCTCAAGGTCACCTGAGTGGTGCAAATGGGTGTGGGTCCTTCTTTCAGCAGTTCCAAGAAGGCTTTACACCCGTTTGCACCACTCAGGTGACCTTGAGGACCCAGACAAACCTCCAAGTGGCCTCAACGGCTCTCTAAATGGATGCAAATGACCAGCGGTCTGCAAGGAGTATAAGGGAAGACTATAGGGAAAAAAATAGTTTTTACTGTGATGCCTCTCTTACTCTTGATATTTCCCTCCTCCCCAGTTAAACTTTCAACAGCCTTTCCTTCCTCACATTCCTTCCACACCCTTTATTCGTTGCGTGTGCCCATCAAAAACCCTTCTCCAAAACAACAGAGATCCATACCACAAGAAGGGGCTAAAACAGCTGTCGTTCTGGATTTCTTTGAAGGTTCTCCAAGCTGCTCGCCCAGTGCAAAGGCAAGTGCCCGCATCTCCTTAGACCCGAGGGCTTTTGAGGAGGTGAAATCCAGAAGACCTGCAGAACCAAGGCCCTATTTTGAGGTGCTCAATTCTCGGCCCTCAGGGCAGGATGCAAGGGCCCCACTTGGAAAGAGAGGGTTGTTGGCAAAGATGGAGGCCCTGGCAGAGACGAGTAGGCAAGGCATCTCGCTCGTCATGTGCCACAAAGCCCTTCGGCGATCTCTGAGCTGGCCAGAAGAGCTGTCGCTGCGGGATGCCACAGACGAAAGCAATTTCTCTCCAGACGAAGCTCCCATGAGCCCAGGAGGGCAAGAGGACCCTGGCCGAGCTGAGCCAGCTCAATCTGGCATGAAAGAAGTCATATTTGGCCTGAAGCAACTCGGACTCCACCCGGTGTGCGTGGCACCGGCAGAGAGCCCCATGGCTGGCAGTTCAGGAGCTGAGTCTTGCCATCTTTCTCCAAGGCTGTCTCCATCCAAGCCGGATGTGCTGGAGACTGGTGGGAATCTCACCGGTCAAGTCTGCCAAACTCTTGCCAGGCAACTCGCCATCAACGTCCAACGGGCTCCAGTCCCGTCAAACGAAGAGCCTCCAATCAGCATCCTCAGCTCTCCCAAACCCAAAACTAGGCGCCGTTTTGGCCGGTCGGTGAGCCACGAAAGCGGCCTTCCCTTGCAGGGTGGGGTCTGCAAGGCAGGGGGGTCCAGTCTGCCCCCCAAGAACCCCCTGCAGCAGCTCAAGGCTTGCGGCCGGCAATTCGTCATCACCCACAATCACATCAGGAGCTCTTTGGCGGGGCTGTGGGGCCGAAAAGAGGGATATGGACCCAGGGCGGATCCCCCAGACCAGCAGGCCGGCCTCCTGTTCGAAGATGACCAGCCGCCCGAGAGCTGCTGTTCTCCCCAAAACCTGGCAGGGGAGATGTAGGTTATGGTTCATTCAAGATGGTCACCGTCCCAGCGGGAGCCAGACCTCCGTTCTGGGTAGGAGCCATTGATTTGTGTTTTGGGCTTACATATTGGGCTCGATTTGCCATTAGTTGGAACTAAATTTGAGCAGAAATGGGTCTGTTGTTGGGGGGTGGGGGCAAGTCAAGGAGGGGTTTGCCTCTGCCCAAATCCTGCGGGTGGCGTGTGTGAATCCCACCTGTAATTTTCCCCCTTAACAAGGTAAATCTGTGGAGACGGCTAAGAGCCCTCCTCTCGGCCATTTGGATAATGTTTTTTTCCTGCAGCTCTTGGCGCTACCTCTGCCTTCCGTTATTCGTTTTATTCCCCCAAAATATGAAGGGGGTCTGCAAGGCGCGAGGAAAGGGCTCCGGGTGCAGCGAATGAAAAACCTACACATTTCTGCTTGGCTATGTCAGCTTTCCCCCCTTGCAGTTCCTAGCTTCCCCTTTCTCCAAATTATGAATCGCTGGAAGAGAAATAAAATTCACTTAACTCCGTCGAAGTTTTCGTGTAGGTTTATGTGGAATGATGTACTAATTGGTGCAATGCTTACAGATGCCCTCAAGGAGGCGCCAAGAGCCTTCCTAATTGCCAACATGTAGCATTCTATTTCTTTTAAATTTTTCTCTCTCTCCCTCCCTTCCTCTCTCTCTCCCTCTCTCTCTCTCCCTCTCTCTGTTTACTTGCTTGCACGCTGGGTGTTCAGCAATCCTAAATAATTAAAAACAAGATGTGCCACACAGCTGCAGTTCTCTGGCCTGACCTTTCCCTGCTTAAGCTGCTTTTAATGAGAAGCTTTCTTTTTAATTGCCCCACGGTTGCATTTATCTTTGTTAAGCGATGTCACAGCCACGCTTCTCGCCCAAAGAACTCCAAAATGCACAGCCCGCTACGAGAGCTTCATGAAATGAGCGTAGCTGTTGCAGCCTAAGCCAGCGTTTCAGAGTCCTCTTCGTATTGATTTTATTAATTCCTGTATGCAAAGCCTTTCTAAGCCTGGGGTGTTTGGAAACACAAGAGAGGCAGCCAGGTTATGTAGACATAGGTGGGCCAAAACTGAAGGTTAGCGAGACTTAAAACTGTGATTGTCACATTCGTGTTATCTAGGCTTTCCTTTGGTGCTGTCGATTGATGCCACCGCAGCCGCAAATAGTTTTGAAATGCAGCAGCAAAGGAAAAACGATCTTGAAGAAGGAAGTTTTACGCAATTTACATAAATAGACTGTTAAATCAAGATTGCTTCTTGGATGAATGTTTATCTCCCACCTTTATTATCTTTATAATATTATCTTTATAAAAAAGATGTCGAGACTCTAGAAAGGGTACAGAGAAGAGCAACAAAGATGATTAGGGGGCTGGAGGCTAAAACATATAGGAAACGGTTGCTGGAATTGGGTATGTGTAGTTTAATGAAGAGAAGGGTGAGGGGTGACATGACAGCAGCGTTCCAGTATCTCAGGGGCTGCCCCAAAGAAGAGGGAGTCAAGCTATTCTCCAAAGCACCTGAAAGCAGGACAAGAAGCAACAGATGGAAACTAGTCAAGGAGAGAAGCAACCTAGAACTAAGGAGAACCTTCCTGACAGTTAGAACAATTAACCAGTGGAACAACCTGCCTCCAGAGGTGGTGAATGCTCCAACACTGGAGGTTTTTAAGAAGAGACTGGACAGCCATTTGCCTGAAAAGGTATAAGGTTTCCTGCCTGAGCAGGGGGTTGGACTAGATGACCTCCAAGGTCCCTTCCAACATTATTATTATTATTATTATTATTATTATAAACCATTCAAGGTGGCAGACATACCTAATATTCCTTCCTCCTCCTGTTTTCCTAAGAACATCAGCTCTGGCCCAAAATCACCCAGCTGGCTTTCATGTCTTAAAATGGGGCTGGGCTGGGCTGGGCTAGAATAGGAATAGGAATAGGAATAGGAATAGGAATAGGAATAGGAATAAGAATAGAATAGAATAGAATAGAATAGAATAGAACAGAATAGAATAGAATAGAATAGAATAGAATAGAATAGAATAGAATAGAATAGAATAGAATAGAATAGAATAGAATAGAATCTGGAAGGGACCTTGAAGGTCTTCTAGTCCAGCCCTCTGATCAAGCAGGAGAACCTCTACCATTTCAGATAAGTGACTGTCTAGTGTCTCTTCTTAAAATCCTCCAGCGATGAAGCACCCACAACTTCTGAAAGCAAGCTGTGTAGCCTATATCTGTGTAGACCTGGAGCCTGTCCTCAACTCTAGCTGTCTCTGAGTAGGACGCAACAAAAATGCATTAAAAACAGGTGTAAATAATAAAAAAGAAAACGTGGCACTTACAGTACAGGCAGTCCTTGACTTATGACCATAACAGAGCCCAAAATGTCCGTTGCTAATACACAAGACACTTGTTAAGTGAGCTTTGCCCCATTTTATGACCTTTCTTGCAGTTAATCGCTGCGGTTGTTAAGTTAGTAGCACGGTTGTTAAGTGAAACTGGCTTCCCCGTTGACATTTGCTTGTCAAAAGTTTGCAAAAGGTGGTCACATGACCCAGGACACTGCAACCGTCCTAAGTACACGCCAGTTGTCCAGCGTCACCACGGGGATGTTGCAACGGTTGTAAGCGTGAAAAACGGTCATAAGTCAGTGCCGTTGTAACTTCAGACTGTTGTAAGCAGAGGATAACCCTGTAAGATCTGCTTTGGCTGGTCTCTGGAAAACACCAATCGAATAAGGAATGTTTTCATGATGAGAAATATGGCATAAAATTCATTCTGCTAAAATCCCAGATCCCTGCAGACGTGAAGAATTGATTTCTTCCCAGCGGTTGCTAAATTTGTAGCCTCTGTCCTTCTTTTGTCTGATAGGAAAGCCGGCGTCTTCCTTTTTGCTAATTAATTGAGTGCTTTAAGCAATTTGCCCTCTTTTTCTTCCCGCTGAATCCTAGGCAATTTTCAGAGGGGAGTGGGGAAACGTGCTTAATAGTGGAGTGAGTCAAAAACAGAAAAGAAAAACTCCAGCCCATTGGCATACCATGAATTTAGAAGGTGGAATGCAAAGAAATGAACAAGATTGTGCTACATAAAGCTCTCCAAGGGAATAAGTTTAATATCCTGAGTCTGTAAAAAGCTGGGATGCCTTGACCCTGTGATTCTTACTTTCGGTTCGACACAGATAGATAGATAGATAGATAGATAGATAGATAGATAGATAGATAGATAGATAGATAGATAGATAGATAGATAGATAGATAGAATGAATAATAAGTTGGAAGGGACCTTGGAGGTCATCTAGTCCAACCCCCAGCCCAGCCCCATTTTAAGACATGAAAGCCGGCTGGGTGATTTTGGGCCAGAGCTGATGTTCTTAGGAAAACAGGAGGAGGAAGGAATATTAGGTATGTCTGCCACCTTGAATGGTTTATAATAATAATAATAATAATGTTGGAAGGGACCTTGGAGGTCATCTAGTCCAACCCCCTGCTCAGGCAGGAAACCTTATACCTTTTCAGGCAAATGGCTGTCCAGTCTCTTCTTAAAAACCTCCAGTGTTGGAGCATTCACTGCTTCTGGAGGCGGGTTGTTCCACTGGTTAATTGTTCTAACTGTCAGGAAATGTCTCCTTAGTTCTAGGTTGCTTCTCTCTTTGACTTCTCTCTATACCATTTCAGGCAATATATATATTTGTAGGCCCAGGGTCGCTTACAAAAGGGCCAGCTTGCAGAGTGAAATTCACCTCAGGTTTGAGTGTGTTTTAGCTGAGCAGCTGCAAATCCTACGGGTCGGTCAGAGGCATTGAACTGGGCAGATGCCCGATATAGTATCTGCTGCCACAGGAATATTTTTATATCTGTACGCTCTGTGCTGTAAGCCAGCAGGGTCCAGCCTTGGCAACTTGAAGGCCTGTGGACTTCAACTCCCAGAATTCCCCAGCCAGAAATTTGATTGTGGGACTGTGGGGATGCTGTGACGGCCGTTAGTGCGAGGACTGGTTATGAGTCACCTTTTTTGTAACTTTGGAGAGTTGCTAAATGAATGGTTGTAAGTTAGGGATTACTCGTAGTGTGGTGTTTCTTGACCTCAACCATTTTAAGATGTGTGGACTTCAGTTCCCAGAATTCCCCAGCAGGCATGGCCTGCTGAGGAATCCTGAGAACTGAAGTCCACACTTTTTAAAATGGCCCAGATTGAGAAATATTACTGAATTAGAATTAGAATAACAGAGTTGGAAGGGATCCAGTAGGTCATCTACTCCAATCCCCCGCCCATAATGTAGAGAATGCATCGTTAATTTTTAGCCCCTTAAAGCAGTTCTCCTGAAGGTGTCTTTACTCTGTTATTGATACAGAGTCCTCGACTTACGAACACAATGGAGCCCAAATTTTATGTCGCTAAGCGAGACCATTGCTAAGTGAGTTTTGCTCCACCTTGCGACCTTTGTCGCCAGAGTGGTTAAATCACTGCAGTTATTCAGTTAGTAACACGGTTGTTAAGTGAATCTGGCTTCTCCACTGACACTGCCGGTCAGAACGTTGCAAAAGGAGATCACGTGACTCCGGGACACCACAATTGTCGTAAGTACAAGTCAGTTGCCAAGCCTCTGAATTTTGATCACATGACCATGGGGATGCTGGAACGGTTGTAAGTGTGAAAAACGGTTGTAAGACACTTTTTTCAGTGTTGTAACTTTGAAGGGTCACTAAGCAAACTGTTGTAAGTCAAGGACTACTCCTAGGGACACCCCTTTTCCTAAAACACAGCCCTGCCAATCAAACTCCTGCCATGCATTTGATTTTTTTTCCCTACAGAACAATCCTTCCCAGCATCTGCAATCCTTTCTCGGTTTCCTTTAGCTTACTGGGGTTTGACTGCCTGCTCCCCATCTTTTCTCTCTCCCTCCCTCCCTCTGGCTTTCACCTTCAGCTTTCTCGTCCTTTTCAAAACAATTTAAAGAAAAACAAAACCCAGGAATCTTTTGGTAGCACTTTTGCAACTAACACCTTGTATTCAAAGCCACCAGTTTTTGCAAGTTTCTGCTTGTTAATCCGATGAAAACTCCTGCTTGTTAATCCGATGTGTTGGTCATAGAAGGTGCTAGCAAACAATTCCTGTTTTCTCTCTCTCTCTCTCTCTCTCTCTCTCTCTCTCCCTCTCTCTCTCTCCCTCTCTCTCTCCCTCTCTCTCTCTCTCTCTCTCCCTCTCTCTCTCTCTCTCCCTCTCTCCCTCCCTCCCTCTCTCTCTCTCTCTCTCTCTCCCTCTCTCTCTCCCTCCCTCCCTCTCCCTCTCTCCCTCCCTCCCTCCCTCTCCCTCTCTCCCTCCCTCCCTCCCTCCCTCCCTCTCTCTCTCCCTCCCTCCCTCCCTCCCTCCCTCTCTCTCTCTCTCACACTCCAGACTACAGTAATGCAGCTGTCCTCCTCCAGTCTGTCCTTTTCAGTAATTCCCCTTCAAAGGTGAAAAATGAGGACATTTCAGAATTTGCTGCTTGCTTGCTTGCTTCTCTGGAAATTTTTTGCTCTTGATGCTGATCGGCTGGGGTGAAAATCCAAATTCAAACAGGGAAAAAAATGACCTTCAGCATTATTTTCCTGCTGTCCTTCCTGCTGTCCCCGAGGCCTTTGCAGTACCTTTTCCAAAACTTGATTTTGAAAATCAAATTACTGTATTCAAGAAACGGGGGTGGGGTGGGGGGGAAAATGTCTTTCTTTCCCATCAGTTGAAAGAGGGTAGAAGAAGAGACACAAAGTTCATTGCAAGATAAATTAGATGTGGAGAATCGCATTGAGGTAATGCTTCAGCTGAGCTATGGTTTGTTTTAACCATGGTTGGTTGATTAAGCCATGAATGGGACAAGCCAGCTTCATAACAGCTATGCCTGAATTAAAGAAACTAGATTAGGGCTTAACTTGCCGTGGGAACCAGCCGCGGGTCTCTGCAGAAAGCCACAATAGCATTATTATTATTATTATTATTATTATTATTATTATTATTATTATTATTATTATTATTATTATTATTATTATTATTGCAAAAAGTGAATTATAATCTTATTATTGTCCCAACATCCTCAGGTCACCTGATCCAAATTCAAAACTGGCCTGTATTTATAGTGGTTGTAGTGTCCTGGGGTCATGTAATCGCCATTTGCGACCTTCTCAGCCAGTTTCTGACACGCAGTCAATGATTTATTTAACAACTATATGATTCCCTTCACAACTGCAGCCATTTTGCTTAACCATGGCAAAATAAGTGGTAAAATTGCTGTGACTCCCTTAAACAACCACCTTGCTTAGCCACGGATCCCAACTTTCACCATAAATCAAGGATCACCTGTACTTCCTTTACGGATTTGGATACCCACCAAAGTTGCACACTTAACCGTATTGTCTGACTTTGCAAAACACAGTTAAAATGCCCTTGACTAGCTTACACAGATAGTTCTCAATTTACAACAGTTCATTTTACTGACCATACAGAGTTACGGGGCGCCACCGAAGAAGTGACTTATGACCGTTTTTCACACTTACGACCTTTGCAGCATCCCCAGGGTCACGTGATCAGAATTCAGACTCTTGGAAATTGCCTCATAGTAATGACAATCGCAGCATCCCGGGGTCACGCGATCCCCTTTGGCGGCCTTCTCACAAGCAAAGTCAACGGGGGAAGCCAGTTTCACTTAACAAATGTGTTACTAATCTAACTGCAGTGATTCGCTTAACAACTGTGGCCAGAAAGGTCATAACATGGGGCAAAACTCTCTTTACAAATGTTTCATTTAACAACAGAAATTTTGGGCTCAGTTGTGGTCGTAAGTAGAGGACTACCTGTAGTTCAGTGTATCACATGAATGCAAGTCTGTCTGTGACAGGAAGGAAGCTGGATGTCTGGAAGAATGGAAAGGAAGAGAAGAGAATTAGAAGAGAATTAATAAAATAGAAAATAGAATAGAATAAGAAAGAATAGAATAGAATAGAATAGAATAGAATAGAATAGAATAGAATAGAATAGAATAGAATAGAATAGAATAGAATAGAATAGAATAGAATAGAATAAGAAATAATAGAATAGAATAGAATAGAATAGAATAGAATAGAATAGAATAGAATAGAATAAGAAATAATAGAATAGAATAGAATAGAATAGAATAGAATAGAATAGAATAAGAAATAATAGAATAGAATAGAATAGAATAGAATAGAATAGAATAGAATAGAATAGAATAGAATAGAATAGAATAGAAGAGTTGGAAGGGACCTTTAAGGTCATCTAGTCCAACCCTCTGCCCAAGCAGGAGACCCTACACCATTTCTGACAGATGGCAGTCCAATCTCTCCTTGAAAGCTTCCAGTGATGAAGCTCCCACAACCCCTGAAGGCAACTCTGTTCCATTGGATGATTGTCCTCACTGTCAGGGAATTTCTCCTTATTTCTAGGTAGAATCTCTCCTTGATGACTTTCCATGGGTCATTCCTTGTCTGGCCTTTGGAAATCAGGTTGACCCCCTCCTCTCTCTGTGACAGACCCTCAAATATTGGATGGTGGGGCCCTGGCCAGTCCTCCCCCAAGACCCGATGCCTCTAACCATTGGCTTTACCCCCTGGGTGCCTGACACCTGCTTATCCCATCAACCGGTTATTGAATCCAGCAGCCCTCCCAGCTTTTCCCAACCTTGGCCACTCTTTAAGGTGTGTGGACTTCAACTCCCAGAATCCCCCAGCCAGCATTCCAGGAAGAAGGACGACCCGTAAAGCAGCGAGGGGGATGGATGCTTGCAAAGACCGGAGTCGCGGCGCACTAAAGCTCGGGCGTTCCAGCCCAGCCCTGGGGCTGCTGGTCTAACCATGGTTTAGAGCAGCGTTTCCCAACCTTAGGAACTTGAAGATGCGTGGACTTCAACTCCCAGAATTCCCCAGCCAGCATAGCTGGCTGGGGAATTCTGGGAGTTGAAGTCCACGCATCTTCAAGTTCCTAAGGTTGGGAAACGCTGGTTTAGAGCAGCTTCCCCGTTCGGGGGCTAACCATGTTTGTGGAGTCGGGGGCTTGTGGCTGCAAAGGGTGGGCCCAGAGACCCCAGCTGGGGGGAGGGCAGAATAAATGAACGAGGACGGGAGAGGTGCAGCAAACAAGACCCCGTCACGGCAGCTCCCGCGCGTCTGCTCCGAGCAGCCGCCCCGCTCGGCATGCCGAGCCACGGTAGACTGCTCCCGACCCGGCAGGCTCCACTTGGCGGCGGAGGGCCGGCGGGCAGTCTCGCCTTCCCCACCCACCCACCCACCTCCCTCTCCTAGGGGCGGGCCGGGGGCGGGGACGGCTGGCCGGCTGGGGCTGCTGGCGGAGCCGGGACGCCCGGTGAGTGTCTCCGCAGGAGCTCCCGGCTGCTGCGCCCGCACCGCTCCGGCCGGCCATCCTCGCCGCCGCCGCCGCCAGCTCAGGGCCGCCCAGCCCGCCGCGCAGCCATGGCCGAAGGAGGCGGCGAAGGGGAGGACGACGTGCAGTTTCTGCGGACGGTGAGCCGGGCTGGGGGGCACCGAGGAGGAGGAGGAGGAGGAGGAGGAGGAGGAAGGCCGGGGGAAGGAGGAAGGGGTCGGCGGGAAGGGGCGTTCAGGAATTGGGAGGCGCTGGGTTAGGGGACACCGAGGAGGAGGAGGAGGAAGAAGGAGGAGGAAGGGGCTGACTGGAAGGGGTACCCAGGAATTGAGGGGCGCTGGGCTGGGGGGCACGGATGAAGAGGAGGGGGGGCTGGCTGGAAGGGGCATCCAGGAATTGGTGGGTCACTGGGCTGGGGGGCACCGAGGAGGAAGGGGCTGGCTGGAAGGGGCATCCAGGAATGGGGGGGGGCGCGAACAGGTGGGGGGGCGAGTCAAGCCAAGGGCAATGCCGGCTCGCCCTGCCCAGAGAGCCCCCCCCTCACGCAACCCTCCTAGCCGGGGGAGAGTTGTGCCTCCGGGCTGTGCCAAGGTGGAAAGCGGGCTGCTAAGGCAGGACCCCAGTTGAGACGCCAAGTGGAGAGGACCGCGGGGTGATGAGGGAGGGAAGGCCGACTTCAACACGGTGGGACAAAAGTTTGCAGCAAGAATGTCCTGAACCCGAGACCAGGACACGCTGCCCCCCAAATACAGTCCAGGGAGTTGATGCCCTTTGGACTGCTGGGGAGATGGACGTGGGTTGGGGGCTTTTGATCCCACCCCCACCCCGTCGTCATCTTCTTCAGAGGGGGTCCTAGCGGCACATGGCTGGAAGGAGGGGTTTTCCAGGGGCAAAACCTCTGCAAGGGCTGGTTTCTGGGCCCAACATTTGGGCAGCCCAGAGGAGGGGAGGAGCCGGGGGGGGGGAACACAACCCCCTTGATATCTGGGGTCGGCCTGCCTACTTGGGGTGTTGATGGCCAGGCAAGAGTGGGGGGTGGGTGGGGGCAAACTCATCTATCTCCCTCTGCCCTCATTCACACAACCTTGTGGCGTCCCCTCTCTCCTTTCCCTTTCCTTGCCAGCTGCCAAGGAAGGAAGGCAGGGCGCTGCTCTGGCTCAGTTTTATTGTGGGCAAAGAGGCTTCCTGGCCAGCTGCAGCCTTGTGGGAATCAGCTGGGCGGCTTTGGGAATAACCGGGACGGGCAGGCCGATGAAACGAAGCAGGACCCAAAATACTGCAATCCAGAACAGCCATGGCTAGGACAGGTCTATTTCTTTCCCTTCCCTCAGCCCTGCCGTTGGAGTTTTGCCCTCTTTTTCTTCCCCACTGGGGCTGAGCGACACTAAAATTAGAGTCTGTTCCTATTCCCAGGCAGATGGATCCTGAGAACAGGTGGTGCGCCAGGACTTAGTGGAGGGCGCTGGATTCGATTCTGCTTCCTCCTCCTCCTCTGCCCCCTCCCCCGAGACGAGCGAATCTTGCTGGACCTTGGATGGCCGTCTTCTAGCTCAGGGGTCCCCAATCCCCCAGTCCGTGGACTGCTACCGGGCTGCGGCATGCCAGCAACCGGTCCACACAAACAAGCAAAGCCCCATCCGTGCGATGCAGGCAGCACACAAAACCACGCACCCTCCGGTCCGTGGAAAAACCTCTCTCCGTGGAACCGGTGGTCCCTGGTGCCCCAAAGGTTGGGGAACTCTGCTCTAGCTCATCAGGAACCTAAGGCCTGTCCTCCCCCCCCACCCCCCCAGCACTTCCTTGCTTTCATCCAGCTGTTGTCTCCCCTCTTCCACTGGGGTGCGGGCTGAGAGATTCCAGCTGCTGCCTATTCCACGGGGCAGGGACTGGCTGCTGCTGGGCCCTCAGAGGGGTCGAGAGCTTTCAACATCTGCATCTCAAGCCTGCAGCAGCAAAGGAACGTGGTACGTGTCACTTGCAAGTGGGACGGCACGTGCGGATGGACACGAGTTTGGTCCTGCCTAGATGCCACGGAAAAGCTGATGTTTTTTCCAAGTCTGGCCTTGGCAGCTGATGTGTCCATCAAGTTAATGTTGACTCTTAGCAACCGCAGAGCAAGATTTTCTCCCCGGGAAAATCTGCCCCGTCTGGAGTTTTGCCTTTCCCAATGATGTAGCCCCGGCTGCTGTTGTCTGCGGAGGTTCTCGATCATCCAGGTCAAAAGGCAACTGGATTTTCTTGTGTGTTTTTTCCCCCTTGAAAATGTTTTGCTTCTCATTCAAAAACCTTCCTCAGAACCGAAGAAGCTTCTTGGGTGAAAAGTGAAATGTTTTGAAGGAGAAAAAAATCAGAAGAAAGTCCAATTGCGTTTTGGAAAAGCAGCTTTGGGATATTGCTGCTGTTATTAAGTCCCTCCACCTTCCGCTTTCCTTTCTCCTCCTTTCTTCCTTTTCCTTCCCCTCCCTCCCTCCCTCCTTCCCATCCTCCCTCTCCTTCCTCCCTCCCTCTCCTTCTTCCTCCCTTCCTCCCTCCCTTCGCCCCAAAGCCTTCTCCAGAGACTTGGGTTTTTGCATAATGTGTCCGAAGTAGAATTTCAGCCTTGTATTTGTCCCTTGGCTAAAAATTCCGGATTGATTTTTTCGGGGATCCGTTCGTTTCTTTTCTTGGCTCCCCACGGAGTTCTCAGGAGTCTCCTCCAATCCCCAAGTTCAAAACCATCCCTTCTTTTTCTCTCCTGCTGCTTCAGAATCTCTCCGTTGCTTCCATAGAGAGTCACAGGGAAAGTGGGCCCTGTGCAGTGGCTTCTCCGGTTACAAACCTTTATTTATTTCAGGTTGACAGCTGAGGGCTGTTCCTTATAAACTGCCTTCTCAGGTTTAGGACCGCAGTTGCTGTCCCGGTCCAAGACACACACAACTCCTGGAATCTGCCTGGAGAAGTCTCTGCAGTTTTCTTAGTAACATTTTCAAAAATGGTTAGCCAATGCTGCCTTCTTAGGGCTGAGAGAGAGTGTCTGGCTCAAAGTCGCCCGGCTGACTTTTGTGCCGAAGGGAAGATGTGAGATTGAGTCTCTCCACTCCGTTGCTTTAACCACCACACCACGCTGTCTCTCTAGGGCAGGGGTGAGGAACCTTGGCTCTTTGATGACTTGTGGACTTCAAGATCCAGAATTCCTGAACCAGCCCTGCTTACTTAGGAATTCTGGGAGTTGAAGTCCACAAGTCATCAAAGAGCCAAGGTTCCCCACCCTTGCTCTAGAGTCTAGGGTAATCTTTCTCAACTCTGACAACTTTAAGATTGTGGACTTCAAGTGCCAGAATTCCCCAGACAGCATGCTGACTGGGGAATTCTGGGAGCTGAAGTCCACATATGCTGACTGGGGAATTCTGGGAGTTGAAGTCGAAGTAAGCTGGCTTGAGGAATTCTGGGAGTTGAAGTCCATGTGTGCTGGCTTGGAGAATTGGGATTTGAAGTCCACATATGCTGACTGGGGAATCTGGGAGTTGAAGTCAAAGCATGCTAGCTAGGGAATTCTGGGAGTTGAAGTCCTTGTGTGCTGGCTGGGGAATTCTGGGAACTGAAGCCCACACTTCTTCAAGTTGCCTTGCTTGGGAAATGCAGCATTAGAGGATTTTGGGTAGGGCTTCTGATGGGTTAAAGACTGCATTCGATTGGGTTCACACGATGCCCTGAATCCTCAGCCTAGCTAGGATAAGGAGACACAATTGCCGCATTCACAAAATGTTCTGTGGCTAAGCAGATGAAAAGCATGGAAAGATCTGCTTCCTATCACGTTCCTTAAGCAAGGGCTGCATTCCCAGAACAGCCTGGATTGTAAATTAACTAACTGCCTTCTAGCCTAGTCTGATGTGTTCTGTCAACACAACTAAAGTTTGTCTAGGCTCCAAGGCACCTATGGCACTGGATAGGAGGAGGATGAGAAGCAATGGTGTGTGTGTGTGTGTCTGTGTCTGTGTCTCTCTGCTTCTCAACTTCATGGTTTCAATTCTCCCTATTGCAACCTGTACAACTCCAGTGTCTTTGCACCATTCTCTCTGCGGTTGGGAAAGTTGTTTCCAGAAAGGGAAACTGAGGCACGTCTCTCCCTAAGTCTTCCCTCATACCGCTGGTTTGGTTTTGATCTGACCTGTGATGTAGGCTACTGAGGCCTGTAAACCGCCACCTGTGGCTTATATTATATCTTAGGTTGTTGTGATTTGTTCCAAACTAATTCAATATACCCGGGGTTAGTGGAGGTTTAGCCAGAGAGTTCAGGCAAGGAAGTGAGCAGCAATCAAAGATACGGAGAGGGGATGAACTCCCGTCAGGGTGATATTTCAGCCCAGCAACCAAAATTCGAAGCCGCTGAGCTTGATCATCTTTTGATAGCGTTCTCCAGGCTGAGGTCGAATTTGGGATGGCAACTTCCTTGATTCCTCAACTGCAGGAAGGGGAAGGAGTCTCACATCCACATTTGAAATGGGGTTGAACTGAGGGGTCCTTGGTGCTCTCCGAGCTGGGTGGTTTTCTTGCAGACGTTTCATGACCCAAGTAGGTTACATCATCAGTGCTAGAAGGAAGGGAGGAGGAGGAGGAGGAGGACTGCGGGCTCCTTCGTGCTCTCTGAGCTTGGTTGCTTTATTGCAGACATTTCATTACCAAACTAGGTAACACCACCAGTGCTAGAGGGATGTGGGGTTTGCTCTCTCCAAACTCTGTCAACAGAGCACTGATGATGTTACGTAGCTGGATCATGAAACGGCTGCAAGAAATTATGGGATGGTTTTATTGCAGGGAACTAAGTACCAATAAAGGAGAATATTTGTAGCTCAGGGTTGAAATGAGGGGTCCTTGGTGCTCTCTGAACTTGGTGACCCGACTTCATCAGGGCTAAGGGAAATAAGTCCTTATCTTTATCAAATAATATGAGCAATTAGCCCAAAGAAGACTCTGCGTGATGAAATGAGTTCTTTGCTTAAAGGGCTTCAAACAGAGCACTCTTTCTCTCTCCCTCCCTCTCCCTCCCTCTGTGAGTGTGTGTGTGTGTGTGTGTGTGTGTGTGTGTGTGTGAGAGAGAGAGAGAGAGAGAGAGAGAGAGAGAGAGAGAGGAGAGAGAGAGTGAGAGCACACAACTTTTAAGATGTGTGAACTTCAACTCCCATGCTGGCTGGGCAATTCTGGGAGTTGAAGTCCCTACATCTTAGCACTTAAAAATCCAGCTCTGGTAATTCTGCGCTGAGCAGGGGGTCGGACTGGATGACATCTAGGGTACCCTTTACATTTCAGTTCTAGAGTTCATGTTTATTCCCAAACTACTAATTACTAGTAATTTTTTTTAAAAAAAACAAAGATTTGTGCAGCGTACTGGTTTCTGATTGCTAATATCCAATCATCCTCATCGGTTAATCACAGAGAAGGTGTTTGACTTGGAGACTTTGGAAATATTTAAACTCCAGGATGAATTGCTCAACGGCTGTAGTTTTAAAAAAGAAAAAAAGAAACACCCCAGATGCATCGTTACGCCGCTGGGTATCTTGGGTTGACGTGGTCCTTCTTTGCCACAACTTTTATTCCACGCTATCTGGGGTGGGAGTGTGCCCTCGGGTCTGTTGTTGCCCCACCGTCAGTCCTGAGCGGTCTGCAAGGCATGTGTGCATATGTGAGTGAGTGTGTTTGTATGTCAGCAAGTTCCTGGACTCTAAGCTATGTGCTTACCCAGAGTTGTAGGAATGCTTCGAACAGGTGCAGAGACCAAAAATACCCATTTCTCCTCCCCAGGCCCATGGGGTGGAATGGTGAATGAAGGCGGGTGAAACAGGGTGGGGTGGGGGGGTGGGGGAAGGAAGCTTGAAAGGATGGGAGTTTGATCTTTCTGTTTCCAGCGCAATTTTCTTCTCAATTGTTCTCTCCGCCCCCCCCCCCGTTCAAAAACCTCAAAAAACCCAGCCCTCCTCAAAACAAGGTTTGTTTGTTTTTCCCCAACGGGTTAAATTTTTAATCTGGACTCTCGTGGGTTGGTTTGAACTCAGGTTACAGAACTGGGGGGAGTCTGAAAGCGGTCCACAATTGGTGAGTTAGCTGGAGCTACCTAGAACGCTGGTTTCCTTAAACCTCGGAGACTTTTAAGGTGTCCGGATTTCAACTTCCGGAATTCCCTAGCCAGCAATTTGGTTCAGTCTCTCCCACCCCACCGCCCGGAGCCCCTTCCTCATATTTTGGGTGGGTGGGTGAGTGGTTTAACAGACCCCCCCCCAGCTCAGGCGGGGCTTGTGAGAGGGCAAGGCTGCTTTTTTGCACAAGCCACAGCTGATGGCGCACATTCCCAGGGCAAAAATAAGCTGCCAAGGAACCTGATCTGCAGGGGGCTGAAGAAGCCAGCTTGGTTTTGAGGTCAGCCAGATGGAATGAGAGGGGCGGAGGGGGCTCTGGGGGTACAGAAGGTAGATCTGGGCACATTTTAGATTTTTTAATATGTGTGTGTGTGTGTGTGTGTGTATGTGTATATGTGTATGTGTATGTGTATGTGTATATGTATATGTATATGTATATGTATATGTATATGTATATGTATATGTATATGTATATGTATATGTATATGTATATGTATATGTATATGTATATGTATATGTACAGTGCTTTTTTTGTAAAAGAAAAAGGTGCCGGAACTCACACATGTCATACAACCCTAACCCTTGCCTACCCTACAAGGTTCCATCCAAAAAAGGTGCCGGAACTCCGTTCTGAGCGTTCTATAAGAAAAAAAGCCATGTATATGTGTATGTGTATGTGTATATGTATATGTAGGTCTTGGCGTATTCGGGTCTTTTCCCGTGTAAGATTGATAGTGTCTTGGTGACGTTTTGATTTTGATCGCGTGGCCTGCAACGGTCGAAAGCGTGAAAAACGGTCCTAGGTCGCTTTTCCAGGTCTGTTGCAATTTAATAATAGTCACTAAAGGAAGGGTTGCAGCTGCAACCATCATAAATATGAACCAGTGGCCGAGCATCCAAATTTTGATGGGGTGACTGTGGGGATGCTGCAACAGTGCTAAGTAGGAAAAAACGGTCCTAATCCATTTTTTTCAATGCCATTGTAACCTGGAATGGTCACTCGGTAAGGTTCTACATTTAGGCAAGAAAAACCAAATGCACAGGTATATACAGTAGTATAGGTGGTACTTGTCTCAATAGTAGCAACTGTGAGAGGGATCTCAGAGTTCTAGTGGACAATCACTTAAATATGAGCCAACAGTGTGCTGCAGCTGCCAAAAAAGCCAACACAGTGCTAAGCTGCATTAACGGAGGGATAGAATCAAGATCACGTGAAGTGTTAATACCACTTTATAAGGCTTTGGTAAGGCCACACTTGGAATACGGCATCCAGTTTTGGTCACCGTGGTATAAAAAAAATGTTGAGACTCTAGAAAGAGTACAGAGAAGAGCAACAAAGATGATCAGGGGGCTAAAACATACAAGGAACGGTTGCTGGAATGGGGATGTCTAGTTTAATGAAGAGAAGGACCAGGGGTGACATGATAGAAGTGTTTTAATATTTGAGGGGCTTCCACAAAGAAGAGGGGTGTGTGTCAAGCTATTCTCCAAAGCGCCCGAAGGCAGGACAAGAAGCAACAGATGGTAGCCAAGTAGTGGGAGGTGGGAAAAGATTTGGGTGAGGAATGTAAAATTTATATAAGTTTGAAATCTAAGAGAGAATTTTTACAAAATGTTTTATAGATGGTAGGCTTTTTGGATAAAAGTCTGATGGAATATACTAAGTTGATGTTGAATTTAACTACGGCAGTAAGACTTTTGATAGGATAGTACCGGAAAGAGGAACTGCCGACCATAGAAGAGTGGATTTTAAAGGTTTCCGACCTGGTTGAAATGGTGAAGATTTCGGCCTATTTGAAAGATTACTCGCAGGAACGCTATATTATGGAAGGGAGGAAATGGCTTGAGTTTATTCAGAATAAGTATAGGGTTAAGAAGTTTTATATTTGAATAAGTCTTCTTTCTTTGTTTTTTTTTCTTTTTCTATATTAGTATTTTTTATATATATTTATATATATTTAATATTACTAAGGTTTGTTTTATCCTATATAAGCTAGAGAGTGATAGATTTTAGAGTTTATGGTTGTTAGTATATGGTTGTTTATGATTGTTTTTTTTATATATACCTTGTATTTAGCTCTGGGAAGTTGGGGGGGGAGGGGGGGAGGGGGGAGAGGAAGGGGGGGAGGGAGAAGGGGGGGGAGGGGGGATTTTTTAAGGGAAAAATTGTATGTTAAAACTTTTCAATAAAAAAAAAAAGAAGCAACAGATGGAAACTAATCAAAGAGAGAAGCAACCTGGAACTAAGGAGAAATTTCCTGAGAGTGAGAATAATTAACCAGTGGACCAGTTTTTAAGAAGAGACTGGACAGCCATTTGTCTGAAATGTTGTAGGGTTTCCTGCCTGAGCAGGGGGTTGGACTAGATGACCTCCAAGGTCCCTTCCAACTATGATGATGATGGTTGTAAGTCAAGGACTCTCCTTGGCCTGCATTGCCTATACCAGCACGGTGGAGAAGCATCTGTCAAGGCTGGAAGTAGGACACTGCTGTCCTAGTACTTCCTGAGTCACCTTCTCCATCGTGGCTGCGTTCCAAGGTCTCCATCCTTGGTTGCGCATCGCGGCTCTTTGGCTGGTGCATACCTGCCTTCCCAGCTCTCTTTAATTCCCTGCCCAGGTGCTGCAGGTTTCCTTTCGGTGCCCTTGACGGATGGAGGCTGCCAGCTACGGCAGCTGGGCTGATCGGAAATCTTCTCCTTCTGAAACTCCAGTTCGACGGTCATTAACGACGCCGGCTTTGAAACACCACTTCGATTCTGATGTTGGGGGGTGGGGAAGGGTTGAAGGACTGCAAAAATAGACTTTCTAGCCCAAGAAGCTTCATGCAATGCGATTTTTATTCTGTTTGATCCGGCAGCGGAAAATCAATTTATCTTCCTTTTTCACCTTTTTGGATTTTACTGTAACTTCTTCGTTGGACTGTTGTGAGTTGCCCAGAGTAATTTGGAGTCTGCTGACATACAAGTTTCATAAATTACGGTGTCAGCCAGGTGTTTCGACTGGATTGAGTCCTTCCCAAGGACCTGGGAGAGGCAGATATTGTTTGGTGGTCTTGAAGATCCCACAGGATGTAAGCTGTTCCAAGTTAAAGCTGCCTTTTGCAATTGACTGACTTGGTCAATGCCGATGGGGTTCAAGTGATGCTCCATGTGTTTTGGGACTGCACCCACGACAGCTATTGGTACTACATTTGCTTTCTGTTGCCACAGTCGATCTATTGAATGACAGAATAACAAAACAGAATAACAGAGTTGGGAGGGACCTTGGAGGTCATCTAGTCCAACCCCCTGCTCAGGCAGGAAACCCTATCCCATTTCAGACAAATGGCTGTCCAATCTCGTCTTTAAAAGTTCCAGTGTTGGAGCGCTCATAACTTCTGGAGGCAAGTTGTTCCACTGATTTATTGTTCTCACTGCCTTGGTGGAGCATACAGCTAATGCCTCCTTAAGTAACCCCAGCTGCCTGCCATTAGTGCAGGTTTGAGTCCCACCAGGCTCAAGGTTGACTCAGCCTTCCATCCTTCACAGGTAGGTAAAATGAGGACCCAGATTGTTGGGGGCAATTAAGCTGACTTTGTAATAATGCCGCTTGGGGGTGTGTGTGAAAGCCCTAATAAGCAGGCTTATACATAGAATGAAGGCTACTGCTAAGCTTGTAAGCCGCCCTGAGTCTTCGGAGAAGGGCGGGATATAAATGGAATTAAAAAAATAAAATGTTTCCTTAGTTCTAAGTTGGTTTCTCTCCTTGATTACTTTCTCTTTTCTTTGTATGTTGTTATCTCCTCCAGTTCTTTCTCTTCTCTTCTGCTGTCTCCAGGCATTGCCATTGTTCACTATCCTGATTATTTTATCTTGTTTGTCAACAACGGTTAAGTCTGGGGTGTTGTGTAGCAAGTGCTTGTCGGATTATTATTATTATTATTATTATTATTATTATTATTATTATTATTATTATTATTATTATTATTATTATTATTATTATTATTATTTGTGTTTTCCCTTTGTTGAAATGTCTTCTCCCAACTCATTTATGTGCTGAAATTTGAACCAGAAGTCTGTCTTTCAGGCACGGTAGCTACAGCCACCTTCTTGTAACCTATGTGTACGTGAAGGATACTTAGAGCTAAACTATGATTCACAGTTTACACAGGGAATCCTAGGTATAGAGACCACTGAACCGAGCCAGCTCCTACAACAAAAAGTCAACTGACACAAAGGTTTTCATTCACTTTTGTGATGGGACAACTTTTCCTAGGACAGAAATTATCCGCAAATAAATGCTTTACCGTTGGATTCTGCTGTTTGATGGCTTCGGCACACATTTTTAGAAAAGAACCAGAAAGGAATGAATGCATATTGTTACCGGGTGGAGTTTTTGAATTTTTTTATTCATCGCTTGTTTTTTATACTGCACACCGTCCAGAGTCATATTTTTTTCACCCTTGGGCAGCCTTACAAATAAATAAATAAAACCAATAAATAAAATAAACCATATCAGAGCGTGTCCCAGAAAAATAGCATTTTGATTTATGACCACACCTTTGAAATAATAAACTTAAAAAAAAATCTATCTCAGGGTAATTTGAGCATTCAGGTTGCTAGTCCTCGTGATTTGGTCTAACAATATGTTTTAGACAGGGGAGGGGAGAAGAAAGACAACCATAATAAGTTGACCACACCATGTACGGGTGGGAGCATTGTTTCTCAATCTTAGCAACTTTTAAGATGGGTAGACTTCAACATGCAGAATTCCCCAGCCAGCCCTGGGGAAACGCTATCGGAGAGAAACAGTCTGGTTTGGATTTCCAATAGAATTTGCCTTGCACACAATTGTATATAAATGATATGTTTATACGTATGTAAAATGTATATAACACACACAAAATGATGTAAGACGAGAAGGTATGTTAGACCAATAACGCCATGTCCAAAGTTTCTAAATATTTTAAATAATAAAATTTGTTGAAAAAAGAACTTACCTTGAACATCTATCATTCTGAACAATTTTTCCTCCCTCAGGACGATGAGGTTGTCCTTCAGTGTTCCACCGTAGTCTTCAACGAACAGATGAAGTTATGTCTGGCTGCCGAAGGCTTTGGAAATCGGCTCTGTTTCCTGGAACCTACCTCTAACGCTCAGGTGTGTAGTAAGGCAGGTGACCCAGGTGGGTGACTTGCAAAGGGGCCTGAACAACAGCTTAGGCCAGGGGTAGGCAACCTTGGCTCTTTTATGACTCATGGACTTCAACTCCCAGAATTCCTGAGCCAGCATGACTCAGCTTGGAAACCTATCCCTTTCCCCTCAGCGTGGCTGACTCAGGAATTCTGGGAGTTGAAGTCCACGAGTCATAAAAGAGCCGAGGTTGCCTACCCCTGGCTTAGGCCATTCTCCGTGACCTGCGGCCACCTGCTCGATTGGCTTTTCCTGCTGGGAATTAGGTAGGGAAGTCTATCCATCTGGAGAACTTGGCTTTCCTTCCATGGATGGATTGACCAGATTTATCATTTATTAGATCTATTAGATTTTTAACCTGCTTTATGATTTTGTAAGTAACTCAAGGCAGTGAACATTTGTCGCAGTCCTTCCTATTCCTGTTATCCTCACAACGACAAACCTGGGAGGTCGGTTGGGCTCAGGAGGAGGGACCGGCTCAAAGACACCCCAGCCGGCTTTCATGCCTAAGGCAGAACTAGAACTCAAGAGTCTCCTGGTGATTGGCCCAAAGTCACCCAGTCGGCTTTCATGGCTAAGGCGGGACTAGAACTCGTGGTCTCTTGCTTTCTAACCCGGGACCTTGCCCGCTAAACCAAACGGGAATCACGTCTCAGACTTTTGACCTGCTTGCAAAGTTTTATGGTGTACCTTAAAAGGTGGCGTAACGGTTGTAAAACTCTGTCAATGGAGACAAATCCTGGTTTTCTATCCCCACGCAGAAAGTCCCCCCAGATCTGGCAATATGTTGCTTCATTTTGGAACAATCCTTGTCCGTACGAGCCTTGCAGGAAATGCTGGCCAATACCGTGGAAGCCGGTGTGGAGGTAAGAAAGAGAAACATTTCTTTCCTTTGTGGGCAGTAAGTTAGAAGGCGAGCTCGTGGTGTCCCCCTCCCCCCCGAGATCTGACCATGGATGAGAATGTACGTCTGTTTGTTCAAGAGAGCTACAAGTATCTTACTAGGGGGAGCAAATGAGCCTCTCTTTCGTGTGTCCGGCACAAAAGCTATGTATACGTGCCAGCCTTGTGAGGTAGTCCGGATAAGAAGCACACCCAGGAGTGCCAGCTCTACCTTTCTCATAAGCTTGCGAGGACAATTGAGCCCAAAATTTCTGTCGTTAAAGTGAGACGTGTGTTAAGTGACTTTGGCTCCCTTTTACGACCTTTCTGGCCTCTTGTTCTTAAGCAAATCACTGCAGCTGATAAGTTAGTAACCCGGCTGCTAAGTGAAGCTGACTTCTACCTTGACTTTGCTTGGCAGAAAGTCCCCAAAGGGGATCACGGGACCCCCTAGGGCAGGGGTAGGCAACCTCGGCTCTTTTATGACTCATGGACTTCAACTCCCAGAATTCCTGAGCTGGCTCAGGAATTCTGGGAGTTGAAGTCCATGAGTCATAAAAGAGCCGAGGTTGCCTACCCCTGCCCTAGGGCACTGCGAGCGTCATAAATACGAGTCAGTTGCCAAGCATCCAAATTTGGATCACGTGATCACGGGGAGGCCGCAACGGTCCTAAGTCATGAAAATCGGCATAAGTCCCTTTTTTCCAGTGCCGTTGTAACTTTGAAGGGTCACCCAACAAACTATTGTTAACCTGAGGGTTACCTGAATAAAAAGTCAGTTGCAATACTGCCATTTTGAGCCTTTTGTGCCTTGAATTAATAGGTCCCTTCTGTTTATTTTTTTATTTTTTATTTATTTATTTATTTTGAAGTCTGCCTGATGATTAACAGTAAACTGCCCCTTTACTCAGTCAACTTTGGGGCCAGGCGAAGAATGTCTTTCAGCCTTCATTGCTTTCGCTTTTTATGTTTTTGGTTATCAAAACAGCACCATTTCTCTGTAAAATAAAACTGCGAAAGCTCACCGTGGGATTAAAAAAAATTAAGCAGTGATTAGTTCTCCAAAAAAAAAAAAAAATGCCAGAGGAACATTTTAATTAACATTACAAGGTGGTTTGGTACGTATGAATAAATATTGCACTGTAGAAATATCAGCGGGAGTCTTATCCTTACTTGGGAGTCTACCCAGTAAGGAATTCTGTACACAATCTCAAATTTAGTTGCATCTGGTTAGTTGTGGGAAATAATATTCACCTAAAGGGCTTTAGTGTGGAAGTAAAGTTATTGATTTCTTAGTGATGCCTAGTCCTGGACAGCTACAAGCAAGACATAAAGCTTTTCCCAGAGCTGTATTTGAAAGAAGAGACGCTGTTTGATTCTCAGATAGTTGGGTGAATGCAAAAGTATTTCCTCTCTAAAACTGCAAATGACGAAAAACCCGAGATTTGCTGAGGGCTGTCACTTCCTGGTTTTGATCCCATGGTCCTCGCTTGAGGCTGAGCACGTCCTGGGTCTGTTCTCAGCTTTCTCCCAGTGGGGAGAACCCAACGGACGTCTTGAATGGTGAATGAATGGGAGGCGGGGGTCCTTTTAAGGGGTGAAGTGAGACATCCAGCAAAGCCGCAGGTCTCCCCGCGATGCTTGTTGGCCCTTGGTCTGAGTAAATCCTCAATGGTTCATCTTGTCTTCCTCTTCTTTTCTTTGGCTTCTCAAATCTGCCGACTGACCCTCTAGGGTGTTGACTTGGACAAGTGGGTAGGTCATTCAGCCGCTGCCGTGATCCCATCTCCTCATGCCTTTCCTTCTAAACCTCTTCGCCCCCCACCCTCTCCCTACCCTGATTTGGTGTGTGCCTCCCAGTTCCCGTTTCCCTTCTCGGGGTTCCCACCTCCTCAAATTGAACCCAGAATAGACAAGTGACAGGTTTCAAGAAGATAGTTGATTTGCCGTGGGGGGAGGGGTGGGGACGTTGACCTAGAGTGGATGCAACTTGGTTTGAAAGACATTCCAGACTGTTCACGCTACGTCAGGGGTCAAGGGCCCATTTGGGAAAGAGCGTTGAGATGCCTTGAAGGGTGAACTGAGCATACTAAGGACCTGCAAATGGTAAGACAGGCCCATGGCCTCTTAAAACTCTCTATCCCCAACTCCATACAAAAGTTCTACTCCTAGGGTGTAGGAGAAAGAGTGGCAGAGCTGGAGGCAGAGTTAAAAGAGAGATCAGCCTAGAATCCTTATGCAGTCAAGTAACTCCAATCTCCCTTGAATTCCATTGACCCTATCAAGAAACCAGGAACCAGGATAGTTTATATAAACCCTGAGGATTTATTCCCTGCAACCTATATATAAGAACCTCATCTTTAACGGTCAATGCAAATTGGCGCCAGAGAAGAATCAACAGACTTCAAGTGGGGGGGGGGGCTGGACTCGGGTCTCTTTTAGGGGTGTAGGGATTCCAGACTAATGTCGTGGTTGATCTCACCCTTGGGTTCAGCCTGGTAATCTTCTACAGACCCTTAATTTAATTCCAAGCAGGTGCTAACCATTAGTTGAGAAGATTCCCTTTGCATAGGCAGGATTAGCAATAGTAAATCAGTTGAATTGGACCTTCTGATGTGGACCTGATCTTCCACGCAGGACCCCCCAAATACTTAATTAAGGTGCCTTTCTTCTAAGTTATGCTAGCCATCAGCTACCACTCTGATATATTGAGTTACATCTCCCAGAACTGAGCCAGCATTCTCGCAATGACAGCAGGATCTGGAGTGGGCCTGGTTTTGTTTTGTGTTTGGTTGTGTCGCCTTCTCACAAACTGTCCCATTCTGATCACAGGCCAGTTCTCCTCTGTGAATCGAAGCTTTGGAGCAGTTGTGAACTCCTATGGAAATATAGAGCAATACCGCAGTTTATGAAGTTGGGGGAGGGAGGGGGCTTGCCATCCCCACAGTTCTTAGCGATGGGTCCTTTGTGGGTGTTCCTTGTGGCAAACCAGGTGGGATCCCCTTGTCCTCTCCCTCCAGTAATCTTTTATCTCCCTCCTTCGTGCCTCCTCCTCCTGCTCCTCCCTCCCTTCCACGTTTTCAACCCATCTTCCTTCCTGTTGGAGTTTTTCACCGATGGTTGTGGTTTCCCAGATTTCTCCCTGTGTCCCTTCTCACTTCACTGCATGGTTCCTATCTGTGAACCCCTCTTTCCTTCTGGAGAATCCTCTACTGCTCTGGTTGGGTGAAGAAGGGAGTGGGACAAAACAAACATGGTACTTGATAAAGGAGGTTTGGGAGGGAGAGTTGCTGCTCCTTGTGGAAACTCTCTATCCTGGAAATCGTGGAAACTCTATCACCAAAACCTTGAATCCAGAAGCAACTTTACGTTGAGGTCCAGAAAAGGTTCATAAAGCCTTTCAGAGGGGAATGATGAGGACCCCGGAATGTAGCCAGCTTGGCTCTGATCACACCCCTCAACCCTGTTCACGTTTTGGGGAAGGACATCCATGAAATCCTAGTTGATAAGCAACCCAGGTTGAACCTGCCAAATGGGCACACCGGTTCTCTTGCTGTTTTATTGGGATAAAATTGGGGTGGGGTGGGGTGGGGGACCCAGATGGAGCTGTTAGAAGGAGGAGCAATTTTGCAAGGTAGCTAAGCTAGGAGGATATGGATCCTGCCCTATTCTGGATAATTTGATCCCAAGGAAGAAAATGTTAAAATCCAGTGTCCTACAATAATTTGAATTCTGCAGTAACAATTTCAGGCTTGTATGAACTGCAGATGCTCTGCTCTTAAAGCTCTAATCTATTCCAGTAATCTGGACCTAATTGCCTACTATGATGGTTACATAGCAGTTGGGTCCATGCTCATGTGATGTGAGTTTTATGGCTGCAAGAATACATTACATAATTAGAAGTTCCTGAGCATGCTTTGGAGCTTCCGATGATGATTGGCATTTTCTGCAGTGAGTCAGGATCTGGTCACATCTGTGCAGGCGTGGCTCAAACATATCCACCCTTTGAGTATGTCACTCACTATATGCACCTTGAGATATGAGATTCAGGAGTTGACCTCTCCCCAGGGTGGTGGGGACCAGATTTTGAGGCACGTGCTAAAGGAGGCGAGATTGGGACATCCTGGAAATCTCCCCAAGCAATATGTTAAGAGCAGTTTACTATGAATTAATGGAGATGGCAACCTTTATTCCTATTCCCTAAGAGGAAATCTATTTTAGCCTTAGGAGAAAATTCCGACTTATGCTTTAACAGAATCAAAAGTGGCTTTTATTTTTGCAAAGGCAACTGGACTGATTTTTTGAGGAAGAAGAAAAAGATCTTTCGCTTTCTATCCTGGAAGCTTCATCGGGATAGGATGAAACTGATGAAGCTTCCAGGATAGGAAACAAAACAACAACAACAACAACAACAACATCATCTTCTTCTTCTTCTTCTTCTTCTTCTTCTTCTTCTTCTTCTTCTTCTTCTTCTTCTTCTTCTTCTTCTTCTTCTTCTTCTTCTTCTTCTCCTTCTCCTTCTCCTTCTTCTTCTTCTTCCCCCTCCCCCCTCCTCCTCCAAACAAAAACCAGTTCAGTTGTCTTGCAAAAATAAAAACCACTTTCGTTACAACTATGACCTGGATGACTGAGAATCTCAGTAGACATTTGAGCTTTAACTGAGCTTTGGCATTACATGGGTAACATCTGTTTTCCAGGCTCCTGAGAAGTGCAGTAGGTCTGCCTGAGTCAAATATAAGTCATTGCGCTCTTTACTACACCGTAACATAGACCCGGGCGCTCTACGGCCTGTGGGCCACATCCGGCGTTTTGGCTGTCCCTATCCTGCCCAGGGCAGTGGTGGCCCTCTTGGTTCGGCCCTTTGCGATGGTCCCAGTTTCACATGTGGCTCATTGTGAAAATTAACATGTTGAGTTGAAGCAGTCACACTATCTGTTCAATCTTGGCTGATCTTAGAAAGCTAAGCGGGGTCAGTTCTGGTTAGTAACTTGGACGGGAGATCAGCAAGATCTCAAAAAAACAAACAAACCCCAATGGAAAACTATATTATTGCCAAGAGAACAACATGAACCTCCATGAACTAATCAAGGATCAAGCTTGACTAAGAGATTGTTGCCTTCTTGCCTTTCGGTTAGTAGGTTTCAATCCCACCTCTGAATGTTTCGTTAACCACAAGGTGTAGAATCTTGTCCATAAATGCAAAAAGCCAAAAACTGGCAATGATTGTTGTGGGAATGGTGCATGGATCTGAGTGAGCTCAGGTTGAACCTTCCACAGGTAAGGCTGTCAAATGCCCTGAGTGATTTGGATTTATCTTTTGCCTTGTCATCCTCCAGTCCTCACAAGGTGGTGGACACCGGACTCTCCTTTATGGACACGCTATTCTTCTCCGGCATTCCCACAGCGGCATGGTAAGAGGGAATGGAATTTAAGGAAGCTGCGGATTCAGACATGGGGACAGGGGAGGGTTGGGGGGGGAGCTTCAACACAGGGCAAGGTGACTCTACATTTGGCCCAACTGAGTGGCGCTGGCACACAGTGGCACCCAGGACCTTTTTTTGGGTCAAAGCCAAGCAGGTTTATTTTCAAACGCTGAGTCATCTGTTCTCTACTAAGGGGAGTAGAAATTGCAAGGAATCTCGAAGGAAGGCTTGGGAGTTGGGATGTCGTTCTCGGCCAAGTAAACGTCAAGGTTTGAAAAGGCTGGGAGATATTCTGGAGGCCACGTTGAAGTTCTAAGTAAAGAAGCTGAGGTCATCTGAGGTCATCTGTTCCTTGCCTTCTGTGTCAATGTTCCTAGGAGAGCCATAGCTACGGGGTAGGTTCACTACCCCAGCAAGTCGGCCAAGCAGGTATTCGCGTTGGTGGAATTACTTGCTTGAGATGTCCCGTTGCTACCACTTTGATTTGATAGCCCAGAATGAATTGATTGCTGGCTGACGTTGCAATCAACACCTTAGCATTAACTCCCTGGATCAGGCCTAACCTATCTTCTCAGAAGCTTCTGCCTCTAAGTGGTGGCTTCTTCCTCAGCGTCTGATCTGACTCTTTTCCAATTATCTTTCGGGTTTTCAAAGGCGACAGTGGTTCAGGAAGACCGCAGAGATGATGTTGGAAGGACCAAATCTTAATACACCCTGGATCCAGATTCCAGATCAATTGGGAGTAAAAAAAATAATTAGAATTCCCATCAGCCTAATTTGCTTGACGTTTAACAGAATAATGGGGAATAAGTGAAGGCTTCAGTCATGCAAAGAGGAGCAGAAGTGGGACATTGAAGGGGGAATGTTTAGTACCAAAGTTCACAGACCAGGAATAAACAGCTAATGTTGATTAAGTCAAAAGCAGAAATCCTCTCTTTTTAAATTTATTTTCATCCTACCTTTATTAATTTATAAACAACTCAAGGCAGCAAACAGACATAACGCTCCATCCCTCCTGTTTTTGAACCCTGGTTAGAGGTTCGCCACCGCAAAACCCTACTATAGTGTTTCTCAACCTTGCCAATTGAGACAGGCACATTTCAACATGCTGCCTGGGGAATTCTGGGAGTTGAAGTCCACTCATCTTAAAGTGGCCAGGGTTGATCTAAAGGCTGTCTAAACTCAGCTGTATATTACCAGAACAATCTCAGTCTAGATTTCTGTGTCTGAAACATGTTGCAGCAACAAGCTCCCCACACCTGTGGCCAGTCGTCACATCGTCTAGGCCAGGGGTAGGCAACTTTGGCTCTTTTATGACTCGTGGACTTCAACTCCCAGAATTCCTGAGCCAGCCATGCTGAGGGGAAAGGGAGAGGTTTCCAAGCTGAGCCAGGCTGGTTCAGGAATTCTGGGAGTTGAAGTCCATGAGTCATAAAAGAGCCAAGGTTGCCTACCCCTGATCTAGACCAAGGGTGTCTAACTTCGGCAACTTTAAGACCTGTGGAGTTCAACTCCCACAATTCTGGGGAATTCTGGGAGTTGAAGTCCACAAGTCTTAAAGTTGCTAAGATTTGACATTCCGGGTCTAGATTGTTTTTTTGCACTGATTCTGTATTTGGGATAAGCTAGGAATCCTGGCTTATTTGGAACTTTTCTCCTTCCCAATGTTCAGTATTTAAGCTGCTTGACCACATCGCGTTCCTTGACGGATAAACTCGCTTTTGACGTGGGCCTTCAAGAAGATGCTTCAGGTATGTGGTGTGGCTGAGCCCTCAAGGGAACAATTGGAGGCCTGATGGTTTAATTCAGAGGTCCCCAACCCTTGGTACCATGGACCAGCACCAGTTCCACAAACCAGTCCATGGAAAAACCTCTCTCCACGGAACTGGTCCCTGGTGCCCAAAAGGTTGAGGGCCACTGGTTTAATTGGTTTTCTTACAGGATGGAGAGGGTTGAACTAGATCAGAGTTTCCCAAGTTTTCTGCATTGGCGGCCTGATGGGAAAGGGAGGGGTAGGTGGCTCTATGTACACATGCGCACACACAAACGGGGCTGCAAGCACATGCGTGAGCGGGGCTGCAAGTCCCCGCATGATGCAAACAGGGCCATGAGCACCCGTGTGACGCTTACACCAATGCTAGTGCACAGGCAATGCTCATGGCAAAGCCAGGCGTGAAGGGGGGGTGAGTACACGCCCCCAGTAGTGGGCCATGGCCCATAGGTTGGGTACCCCTGGACTACATGACCTTTGAGGTCCCTTACAGCATCTATGGCAGAGGTCCCCACCAGGGATCACCGGTTCCGTGGAGAGAGGTTTTTCCATGGACCAGAGGGGGCCTGGTTTTGTGTGCTGCCTGCATTTCGCAGATGGGGCTTTGCTTGTTTGTGTGGACTGGTTGCTGGCATCCCGTGGGCCGGCACTGGTCCACGGACCAGGGGTTGGGGACCCCGATCTATAGGATGCTTCAAAGGGATGGGGAGAATTTATGTATCAGACTCTACATAGGACTATTCCAATTATTCTGTGTACTTTGGGTTACATTTTTTATTTATTTACATTTGCTTATACTTCTTATGCGCTATTTATGCTTTGGGCAGTGTACAATTTATGCCTTGTTGTTTCTTGTTCCCATTTTCTTATCATCCTCATTAGCAAACTACCCAGGTACAGATAGCCCTTGACTTGCAACTATTTGTTTAGTGAGTTTTTAAGGTTATGACAGCACTGGAAAAAAACGGGGACTTACAGCCAGTCTTCACACTTACGACCATTGCAGCATCCTCGGGTGCTGTGACCGCCGTTTGCGGCCTTCTCAGCCAGCTTCCGATAAGCAAAATTGGATTTTCTTAACGACTGGGTGTTTCGCTTAACGACCGTGGCAAAAAAACAGGTAGTCAAATTGGGCACGGCTCACTTAACAACCACCTTGCTCAGCGATGGGAATTTTGCTCCCTGTTGTCGTAAGTTGAGGACAACCTGTAACTGAAACCGGGTGCGAAGTAGAAGCAGAGTTTTGTGGTCTGCATGAGTTCCGTATTCTATAAATTGCATTCCCTAGCAAGCCCTCTCCCCCCCCCTTGCATAATTTGCATAATTGGCTTGATCTAATTTCCTTCTCCTTTGGACAAGGAGTTATCAGCTGTGTGGGATGCCAGAGCATGATTGACTATCACATAGATGCCCTCTTCTCCTCGCCTTCCGAAACCGCCGGGCGTTGCCTATCCCGTTTCTCTTCTGATAGGCTGGACTACAATGCCCATCATTGTAGGGTGACCCGGGGAAGGGCTGCTGCATGGCTGGGCAGAGAACTGTGCTTGAATTCTTGGCCGCCATCTTGGTAGCCGTCCACGATTCTTCCTTCTCGTCCGCAGGGGAAGCCTGTTGGTGGACCATCCACCCTGCCTCAAAGCAACGGTCGGAAGGGGAGAAAGTGCGCGTTGGGGACGACCTCATCCTCGTCAGTGTCTCCTCTGAGCGGTATCTGGTGCGTGTCCCAGTTTGGTAGGGGTGGTGGTGGTGCCTTCAAGGCAGGTGTTCGGGTCGGGGATGAGAGCTTGTAGGCCAGTGTTTCTTGGCAACTTTTAAGATGTGTGGACTTCAACTCCCAGAATTCCAGGCGTCAAGGTCCACCTGAGGTAAAGTTGCTCAGGTTGAGAAACACAGGCCTCAAGAAAAGGGATTGTGTATTTATTTATTACATTTATCTCTAATTACCTTTGTTACTTTAGAAGTAACTGGAAATATCAAATATAGCTAATATTCCTTCCTACTCTTGTTTTCCTCACAATAGCAACCCTTTGAGATGGGTTGGGCCAAGAGAGACAGAGATTGGGCCAAAGTCACCCAGTCGGCTTTCATGACTAAGGCAGAACTAGCATTCACCGTCTCCTAGTGATTGGCCCAAACTCACCCAGCCGGCTTTCATGCCTAAGGCGGAACTAGAACTCACCGTCTCCTGGTGATTGGCCCAAACTCACTCAGCCGGTTTTCATGTCTAAGGCGGAACTAGAACTCACCATCTCCTGGTGACTAGGTCAGCATCTTAACCACAGTGAAAGACCATCTTCAGCATATGTTGTGGTTGCTTACTCGGAGAGACAAACACTTGGGCAAAATCTCCGCCTCTTGCACCAATTTCTTCTGCTGCTCTTTCCTTTTGGCCTGGCCTGACCATTGAGGCGGGTGGTCTTTGTCTTCTCCAGCACTTGTCCACCGCCAGTGGAGAACTTCAAGCCGATGCTTCCTTCATGCAAACCCTTTGGAACATGAACCCCATCAGCTCTGGCTGTGAGGAAGGTGCGTGGCATTTTTTTGCGGGATGGGGTGGGACTCCTTTGGCCTTCAAAGGTTTCAGATCACGTGGGAGTTTTTAGGTAAGGGTAGCCGATGCGTTGCAGAGGTGAACCTGTGCACTGGATGGGAACTGAGTTGACCTTGGGCCTTGCCCTGTTGCCATCTCAGCATCTGGAGATGGTTGTTTCCTCACTCTGCTGTCTCTTCTCTCCAAGGCTGTGTGACTGGTGGCCACGTCATGCGCCTCTTCCATGGCCATATGGATGAATGCCTCACCATCTCCACCACGGACCAGAATGAAGAGCAGCGCAGGTAGATCTCTTGAGTAGATCCAGAGATGCACACACAGACCTTAACAGGACAGAATAACAGAGTTGAATGAGACCTTGGAGATCTTTTAGTCCAGGGGTAGGCAACCTTGGCTCTTTTATGACTCATGGACTTCAACTCCCAGAATTCCTGAGCCAGCCACGCTGAGGGGAGAGTTTCCAAGCTGAGCCATGCTGGCTCAGGAATTCTGGGAGTTGAAGCCCACAAGTCATAAAAGAGCCAAGGTTGCCTACCCCTGTTCTAGTCCAACCCGCTGCTCAGGCTGGAAACCCTGTACCATTTCAGACAAATAGTTGTCCAATCTCTTCTTAAAAATCCCTCATGTTGGAGCAACCTAGAACTAAGGAGAAATTCCGGACGCTTAGAAAAACCTATCAGGGAATGACTTGCCTCCAGAAGTTGTGGGTGGAATTGAGCTGACTGAGGAATTCTGGGAGTTGAAGTCCACCAGTCTTCAAGTTGCCAAGGTTGGAGACCCCTGCCATAAACCAACAAGTCCCTTGGGAAACATTGCCTGCAGTGGACACAGACTCCTACTCAAGGATCTGGTAACTAAGTCCCATTCCTTTTTAAATCTTTCTTCTGCAGGGTGGTGAACTATGAAGGAGGAGCCGTCTGTTCGCAGGCCCGATCGCTCTGGCGCCTGGAGCCCCTGCGGATCAGGTAGGCTGGTTTTTCCATGCTTTCGTCTTCCATCTTCTCCTTGGCCTTGGACCTTTCAACATTCTTCGCTAAATTGCCTTCTGTGAAGCTTCTTACGCCAAGCTGACGTTTGCTTGCTTGGGCAGAACAGAAAATTAAATCTGACAGGGAACAGGCTGGTCTGTATCCATGTTGTACTAAATCGTGATTTATCCATGGCTTATGGGATCAACTACCTTTAGAAGATAATATTTCCATTTTTGGAAGCCATCTTCACTGGGACTACCATGACGTGCTAAGCCATAAACAGGGAGATAACTAACCATCTTCGTCCCAAGCTAAACCAAACCGAACAACATCTTTCTTATGGTTAAATCTGGGATTCCTTCTGTCCTACAGCTGGAGTGGTAGCCACATGAAATGGGGTCAACCGTTTCGTGTCCGTCATGTCACAACAGGGCGCTACTTGGCCCTGACTGAGGATAAAGGGCTGGTTGTGGTGGATGCTGAGAAGGCCAACACCAAAGCAACGTCATTCTGCTTCCGCGTCTCAAAGGTGAGAGGTCACCTCAGGTTAAGGGCTGATCCTGCCCAGAAGGGCCGTCTAAAGAATGGGAACTTCTACGCTTCCCTTGGAGAGGTTGAAAGTGGCCCAAAGGCTATGCTGGAAAGCAACATTTCTCTACTATGCTGACCTCCAGAGGTGTGGACCAACTCCCAGAATTCCTCAAGCAGCACACACTCTGCAGAGAATTCTGGAACTTTCGAGTCCACACATCTGGAATTGCCCAGATTGAGAAACTCGAATGTTAAGTTTTTCAGAAGTGGAGTGCTCGGTGCTCTCTCAGCTGGGTTGTTTGCTTGCAGACATCTCATTACCCAACTAGGTAATTTCATCAGGGGCCTGTAGTGAGTGGGTGGAGCCCCCCCTGCATTTGTGTTTTAAATAGCTCCAAAGTTTGGAACAGTTTAGGGGATTTCACTGGAAAGGCATTGGCCTTTTAGCAATGATCCGGTTTCATTGGATCTTCACGTGTGAATCGGGTCTTTCGTGCCTGACACCTCTTTCTCTTTCAGGAAAAGGTGGACGTGGCCCCAAAACGAGACGTGGAAGGCATGGGCTCCCCGGACATCAAATACGGAGAGTCCATGTGCTTCGTGCAACACGTGGACAGTGCTCTCTGGGTGACCTATGCAGCGGCCGACACCAAGGCGATGCGTCTGGGTTTGGTCAAGAGAAGGGTAAGTCTGGCCTTGTTTATTTATTAAATTCCCATGCCACCCACCTCACCAATAAGGTGACTCCGGGCGGTGTACGAGCGCTCAAAAGATAAATACAAAAACAACAAAAATTTGGAAGAGTTGCATAAAAATTAGGATCCCGGGATGGACGGCGGGGTGCGTGGGTGGGGGTGAGGTGGTCTTCTTAACCCTTCAAATGGCGCCAGCAAAAGAGCGCCCCCATCAGGGCTCTAAATCAACCGGTAAAACTCTCATGCCTCATTTAGGATCCTATTTTTTCCTAGGGCCTTTCTGGGACTCTAATGGCCAAAGTTCATGGAATCCTGAGGCAAGGACTAGGGTTGGGATGTTTAATGAGGACTAGAAACCCTATTCTATTCTATTCTATTCTATTCTATTCTATTCCAATTCCAATTCCAATTCCAATTCCAATTCCAATTCCAATTCCTATATTTCTATTCTTATTCCACTCTATTCCATCCCAACCCAACCCATTCACCCCATCCCAACCAACTCAACCCAACCCATCCATCCCAACCCAACCCATCATCCCAACCTATCCCATCCCAACCCAACCCATTCCATCCCAACCCAACCCAACCCAACCCAACCCATCATCCTGACCCATCCCAGGATTTAAGGCCCTTCCTTAAAAGGACTTTCCTCTCCTACCCAAGTAGCCATACAGGGAATTGCTGATCTTGACTGGCTCAGCCTATATCTGAGCATTCTCCTGGCTGGCTTTGGCTGGCAGCTTTTATGAGGCCAAATACGATCAGATTGGCTCTTGCCAATCAGCTGACCCTTTTGCAACAATGGCCCAGATGCTCCTGGATCAGAGTCCAGTGCTAGATTGCCAGGTCATGGTTGTGCATCGTTCATGGAGCTGAAGGAGCAGGGAGTGGGCTACCTCCAAGGTTCTTTCTAGGCTTAGGAGTCTCTGAGCTTTCCCTAAGGCCTCTCTTCCCATCCACAGGCCATCTTGCACCAGGAGGGCCACATGGACGATGCCCTCTCGCTCACCCGCTGCCAACGTGAGCAGTCCCAAGCCGCCCGGATGATCTACAGCACTTCTGGGCTTTATAACCAGTTCATCAAGTAAGCCTCGTCCGGGTCCTTTTCTTCGGGATCACCAGGAACTAGCTGCTTGGGAGCTGTTGTCAAGTTTCTCTTGACTTCTGCTTTCTCCGTCCTCTAGAGGGCTGGACACCCTGATCGGGAAGGCCAAGTCGAGCACTCCGGCGACTCTTCCCATTGAAGGGATGATCCTCAGCTTGCAGGATCTGATCAACTACTTCCAGCACCCCGAGGAAGAACTCCGGCACGAAGAGAAGCAGACCAAACTCCGCTCCCTAAAGAACAGGCAGAACCTCTTCCAGGAGGAGGTGAGCGAGTCGTACTCAATTCAGGGCGACTAGAAAGCAGGTTAGGCATCCTGTGGGCCACTCTATAGGATGCAGGAACTGGGTGTGGCTGGTCGAGAGAAAAGAAGGGCACGGGTGGGGTGGACATGATAGCAGTCTTCCAAATTTTGGGGGGGTCAACCTCCAAAGAACCAGAAGGCAAAACAAGAAGCAACGGATGGAATCTTATCAAGGAGAGAAGCTACCTGGAATTAAAGGGAAACTTCCTAACAGGGAGGACAATTAACCAGTGGAACAACTTGCCTCCAGAAGTTGCAGGTGTTTCATCACCGGAGGCTTTAAAGAAGAGACTGGACAGCCATCTGTCTGGAATGGTCTAGGGCAGGGATAGGCCACCTTGGCTCTTTTATGACTCCTGGACTTCAACTCCCAGAATTCCTGAGCCAGCCATGCTGAGGGGAAAGGGAGAGGTTTCCAAGCTGAGCCATACTGGCTCAGGAATTCTGGGAGTTGAAGTCCAGGAGTCATAAAAGAGCCAAGGTGGCCTATCCCTGGTCTAGGGTCTCCTGCTTGAGTAGGGGGTTGGACTAGAAGACCTCCAAGGTCCCTTCTAGCTGTATTCTGACTGGCTGGCTGACTGACTGACTGATTGATTGATTGATTTTTTTCGTGGCTTATCTACCAGCATCCCAAGGTCTGTTTCTTCTCCTGGGGATGTCTGGATATAAGTTAAAGTCTACAAACACAGCCAGGATGTGGCTCTTATTGCTTAAAACAAATAAGAGTATAGTTGAGTATAGTTGCTTGTCCTATCGTGTCAGGCACTCTGCTGCTGTTCAGACATGAAGTTAAGACAGGTGAGTCGGGGGGGGGGGGGCAGCATTTGGCCTTAAGGGGATCTGCTCTTTTGCAGGGCATGATCACCCTCGTTCTGAACTGCATCGACCGCCTCAACATGTACAGCACAGCTGCCCACTTTGCTGAGTTCGCTGGAGAGGACGCGGCCGAGTCTTGGAAAGAGATTGTGAATTTGCTGTATGAACTGTTAGGTGGGTTGAGTCGAGGAGACGATCCTGGTACATTTGGGTGACCAGCAACCGTGTTTTGAACACAAATGCTGTCTCTTGAGTTTGTCGGAATCTCAGGGCAGAGAGCACGGCCCTGCAAATTACTTGTGGTTTACTTGCTACTTTTACAAAGCACACCTCTGATATCAGCTTTGTGGGATCCACAGAGGGGGGACTGCTGTGTGCCTAGCCTAGAAAAAAAAATAGGTGGTTGTGGGTGCAGAAAGCAGACCAGTTTCATGGAGTCCATGGTGGTTTGCTTGCAGACGTTTCATGACCCAAGTAGTAACATCATCAGTGCTAGAAAAGTGTGTGGTTTGTTGGGAGGAGGAGGAGGAGGAGGAGGAGGTGGTAGTGGAGGATTATTGGGGGATCCTTGGTGTTCCCTGAGCTTGGAGATTTACTTGTAGACATTGCATGACCCAACTAGGTTACAACATCAGTGCTGGTGGGACAATAAATTCCGCTCTACTTTACAATGACTGGGGAATTCTGGGAGTTGAAATCCATACATTGTCCAGTTGCCAAGGTGGAGAAACGCCGTGCAGGTCCTTCAGAGGACAAGCTAACTGACAGGCAAATGACTTAACGCTGTCGTGGAGATGAACCAAGGGCATAACCACCATCTTGCCTTCCTACCTTGCAGCCTCGCTCATCCGTGGGAACCGTTCCAACTGTGCCCTTTTTTCCAACAACCTGGACTGGCTGGTCAGCAAACTGGACCGACTGGAGGCGTCCTCTGGTGAGCTGAGGGGGAAATCACAAGTTTTGGGGGCTTCCTAACCCACCACCCCCAGGCAGTTAAGGGGGCTGGGCTGCTTCAGAGTCTCCCTGAAACCACTAGGTCTGCTGTTCCTGGACAACGGACCACCTTGTCAGGATAAGGAGTTGCTTTCATATCCAGTGCCTGCTCTGGTTACAGGCCATCCTCGACTTAAAACGATTCGTTTAGTGATCGTTTGAAGTTGCAGCCACATGGAAAAAAATGACTTGTGGCCATTTCTCACACTTAACGACCGTTGCATCATCCCTGTGGTCACGCGATCGAAATTCAGGTGCTGGCTCATATTTATGACGGTTGCAGCGTCCCCGGGGCCACGTGATCCCCTTTTGCAACCTTCTGACAAGCAGAGTCAATGGGGAAGAAGCCAGATTCATTTAACAGCCGTGTTACTCACTTAACAGCTGAGTGATTCACTTAGCAACCGTGGCAGGAAAGGTCGTAAAAATGGGTCAAAATTGACTTAACAGCTGTTTTGCCTAGCAGTGGAAATTTTCGGGTTGGTTGTGGTTGTAAGTCAAGAACCACCTCAATTCCACCTGGTTTAGTGATTTTTCTGGATTTGCACAATGCAGTTTGCAGCCGTTTTAAGCCCAGAGAAGAACTAATCAGTCTTAATTAAATATGAGACTGCAGGGCAGGGTTTGTTACTGAGGAGAGGGTGAAAAGAGGCTCCTTCATCGCATTCTTCTCCTTAATCATATTCTTCAGGCATTTTGGAGGTGTTATATTGTGTCCTCATTGAAAGCCCGGAAGTCCTGAATATCATACAGGAAAACCACATCAAGTCCATCATCTCCCTCCTGGACAAACATGGACGCAACCACAAGGTGGGTCCCGATCATGGCTGGCTCAGGAATTCTGGGAGCTGAAGTCCACAGAGTGTCAAGTTGCATAGTTGCTCGCCCCTGCCTTAAATTCTGCTCTATAGAGTAGTTGCTTTCCTTCTCAGCGTATCATGAGGATGAAATTCATTCTCATGCCTCATTTAGGACCCTATTTTTTTCCTAGGGCCTTTCTGGGACTCTAATGGCCAAAGTTCATGGAATCCTGAGGCAAGGACTAGGGTTAGGATGTTTAATGAGGACTAGGAACCCTCTTCTCTTCTCTTCTCTTCTCTTCTCTTCTCTTCTCTTCTCTTCTCTTCTCTTCTCTTCTCTTCTCTATTCCTATTCCTATTCCTATTCCTATTCCTATTCCTATTCCTATTCCTATATTTCTATTCTTATTCCACTCTATTCATCCCACCCCACCCCATCCCAACCCAACCCATCATCCCATCCCAACCCATCCCATCCCAACCCAACCCAACCCATCATCCCATCCCAACCCAACCCATCATCCCATCCCATCTCAACCCACCCCACCCCATCATTCCATCCCAACCCATCCCAACCCAACCCATCATCCCATCCCAACTCATCCCAGCCCAACCCAATCCATCCCAACCAACCCAACCCAACCCAAACCATCATCCCAAACCATCCCATCCCAACTGAACCCAACCTAACTGTGACTCCTCCCTCCTTCCCTTTGCAGGTGCTGGATCATCCCATCCCATCCCAACCCAACCCAACTCATCATCCCATCCCAACCCAACCCATCATCCCATCCCAACCCATCCCAACCCACCCCACCCCACCCCATCATCCCATCCCAACCCATCCCAACCCAACCCATCATCCCATCCCAACTCATCCCAACCCAACCCAATCCATCCCAACCAACCCAACCCAACCCAAACCATCATCCCAAACCATCCCATCCCAACTGAACCCAACCTAACTGTGACTCCTCCCTCCTTCCCTTTGCAGGTGCTGGATGTTCTCTGCTCTCTGTGTGTTTGCAACGGTGTGGCCGTCCGCTCCAATCAAAACCTGATCACTGAAAACTTGCTGCCAGGGAGAGATTTGCTGTTGCAAACAAAGCTGATCAACCACGTCACCAGGTTGCTGCTTTGTCATCTTTGATGTCCCTCTGCTGGGGGTCTCCAGGGATTGGGCCGGAGTCAAAGAGGAGAAAGACACATCAAGGATAGACTGGGGGGTATACAGTGGAGCTGAGGTGGAAACTTGTCTTTAATCTACTGTATTATATAAGCCCAAATATAAGCCCTGACTGGAAAATAAGCCCTAATGCGTATTTTAGAACAAAAATTAATATAAGACCTGGTCTTATTTTTAGGAAGGCATGGGTAGTATCCACCTCCGGGATGGCACCCCGCCCCCCCCCCAATCTGGACCCCAGGCCAACCAGCAGAGCTTTTAACTTTCTATTTTTCACCTGCTTTTAGGATATGTAAGCTCCCAGAGTCACCTTGTAGGGGAGACAAGGCAATGAATGAAATCAATGACTAAATGCTGCTTGGCTTTTTGGAGACCCATCCAGGGTCACGTTTCCCCCCCCCCCCCGGTCTTCTCGGTTTTCCACGCTGATCCTTTCTGTTCCCTGTCCTGCCTTCTCGTCCCTTTGCAGCATACGCCCCAACATCTTCCTGGGCACCCACGAAGGATCCACCCAGTACAAGAAGTGGTATTACGAGCTGATTGTGGATTCGGTGGAGCCTTTTGTGACCGCCCAGGCCACACACTTGCGAGTTGGCTGGGCCATGGCGGAAGGTTATAGCCCCTATCCAGGGGGCGGAGAAGGCTGGGGCGGCAACGGCGTGGGGGATGACCTTTATTCTTTCGGCTTTGATGGTGTCCAGCTTTGGTCAGGTAAGCTTCCTGCATCCATGGCTGATTCCCTCAGGGCAAATAGAGGGAGAGAGAGAGGGGGGGAGGGAGAGGGGGAGGGAGGGAGAGAGAGAGGGAGAGAGAGACAGAGACAGAGAGAGAGAGAGGAACACACACACACAAAGAGAGAGACAGAGAAAGAGAGACAGACAGACAGAGAGACAGAGAAAGAGAGAGAGAAACACACAGAGAGAGAGAAAGAGAAAGAGAGAGAGAAACACAGAGAGAGACAGACAGAGAGAGAAAGAGAGACAAATAGAAAGACACACACACATACACACGTGTCAAATAGTGGCCCAAGGACACTTGGAGAGTCAAGAAAGTCCAGTTGGTGGACGCAGCTGTGTGGACACATCCTCCTCAGATGCTCCAACTGTGGCCTTCTCTCCTTAAGTTGCCAGAAGACCAACTTCTTAATGGACGCTCCTCAACCCTCACAAATAAATTATATAAATTATAAGGAATAGGAGGCAGCGGTCCAATTTGTAGGACCATTACAGCTGACCAAACTCAGCCCTGACCTCACGGACCAGGTAGCAGAAATCTTTTCCAAGATGTCTTAAGCGCACCTCCCAGTCTCAGCTTTGGCTCTTCCCCACGTTCTTCTTCTCGGGGTGATTTCCCTCTTGTCTCCTTTCCACTTGGCTCAGGCCGCGTGGCTCGGGCAGTGGCGTCCCCCGGGCAGCACATGCTGGGGGCGGACGATGTGGTGAGCTGCTGCCTCGACTTGAGCGTGCCCAGCATCTCTTTCCGCATCAACGGCTTCCCGGTGCAAGGCATGTTTGAGGACTTCAACCTCGACGGCCTTTTCTTCCCCGTGATCAGCTTCTCCGCCGGCATCAAGTAAGCTCCACCCCGACAGATGGAAAAGGAGAGCCACGGGCAGGCCTTGACTTGCAACCGTTCACTTAGTGACTGTTCAAAGTTATGGTACTGAAAAAAAGGGACCTAACGATCATTCCCCACACTTAGAACTGTGGCAGCCATCCCCCACGGTCTCGTGTTCAAAATTCAGACATTTCACTACAGCTAATCCTTGGACGCGGTGGCTCAGTGGGTTAGGACGCTGAGCTTGTCGATCAGAAGGTCAGCAGTTTGGCGGGTCGAATCCCGAGTGCCGCGTAGCAGAGTGAGCGCCTGTTACTCGTCCCGGCTTCTGCCAACCTAGCAGTTCGAAAGCACGTAAAAAATGCAAGTGGAAAAATAGGGACCACTCCGGTGGGAAGGTAACAGCTTTCCGTGCGCCTTTGGCGTCTAGTCATGCCGGCCACGTGACCACGGAGACGTCCTCGGACAAGCGCTGGCTCTTCGGCTTTGAAACGGAGATCAGCACCGGCCCCTAGAGTCGGAAACGACTAGCACGCATGTGCGGGGGAACCTTTACCTTTAATCCTTGGGTGGGACTGAAACTGTCAATTGATGTCGTCATTAAGTCGTCCCTGATTTCCTGACCTTTTTGCCACAGTTGTTAAGCAAATCACTGCGGTTGTTAAGTGGATCATGCAGTTGTATAAGTGAATCTGGCCTTCCCAATGACTTCGCTTGTCGGACGGCAGCGAGGAAGCTCATAAATGGCCACCACGTGACCCCAGGATGCTGCAATCGCCATTAAATACACGTTGGGTGCCAAACAAACAAAAATTTTGATCGGATGACTGTGTGGAGACAGGGCGACGGTTGTAACTGTGAGGAGCGGGCATCATCTATTTTTGTCAGCCCCGTCGCAACTTCAATGGTTGTTAAATGAATACAGGTAGTCCTCAATGACCATAGTTGAGCCCAAACTTTCAGTTGCTGAGTGAAACATTTGTTAAGTGAGTTTGCCCCATTTTGCAACCTTTCTCGCCACAGTTATTCAGCGAATCCCTGTCACTGTTAAACTAGTCAAACGGTTGTTAGGTGAATCCGGCTTCCTTTGATTTTGCTTGTCAGAAGGTCGCAAAAGGAGATCACGTGACACCGGGGCACTGCAACTGTCATAAATAGGAGTCACCGAATATCTGAAGTTTGATCATGCCACCACGGGGATGCTGCAATGGCCATAAGTGTGAAAAACGGTCATGAGTCACATTTTTCAGTGTCATCGTAACTTGGAACGGTCGCTAAATGAACTGTTGTAAGTTGTTGCAAGTCAAGGACGATCTGTAGCTGTAAATCAAGGACTCCTTATGTGTGACTGAGTCAGTTGCTTCACATCAGCCCCTCCAACATCACAGAACAAAATCAGAAAAAGCTCCTTTTGAGCAGAGCTCCCCAGAGGGAAGAGCCAGTCATCAATGAGCATCTACATTTCCCCCCCCCTTCCTCCCTGCCAGAGTCCGGTTCCTGCTGGGGGGGCGCCACGGAGAGTTCAAATTCCTGCCTCCCCCGGGCTACGCCCCCTGCTACGAGGGCGTCCTTCCCCGGGAGAAGATGCGCGTGGAGCCCATCAAGGAGTACAAGCAGGACATCAACGGCTTCCGGAACCTCCTTGGGCCGACCCAGTCCCTGTCGCACACTTCCTTCACCCCCTACCCTGTGGATACCATCCAGGTAGGCACCTCGGGCCTTCCTGGGCCGGAGAGCGTGGGAAGAAAAGGTGGGAAAGCGGAAGGGAGCAATTTTAGGGCTGGAGAGCAAAATCAGCCAGAAGGGTGACTGCTGCCAGGACTCGTGGGCACTTTCACATTCTTCTTCCTTCCTTCCTCTGTTCTTGTTCTCCTTCCTCCCTCCCTCCCTCTCTCCCTTCCTTCCTTCTCTCCCTCCTTCCTCCCTTCCTTTCTTCCTTTCTTCCTTCCTTCCTTCTTTCCGTCTTCCTTCCTTCCTTCCTTCCTTCCTTCCTTCCTTCCTTCCTTCCTTCCTTCCTTCCTTCCTTCCTTCCTCTGTTCTTGTTCTCCTCCCTCCCTCCCTCCCTCCCTCCCTTTCCTTCCTCCCTGCCTGTTCTTGTTCTCTTTCCTTCCTCCCTCCCTCTCTTCCTTCCTTTCCTTCCTGCCTGCCTGTTCTTGTTCTCCCTTCCTTCCACCCTCCCTCTCTCCCTTCCTTCCCTTCTTCCTTCTCTCCCTCCTTCCTCCCTTCCTTCCCTCCTTCCTTCCTGTTGTATGTTGAGGACTGCATATATTTTAAAATCGCCTCTTAAAAGCCTCCGCTTCTCATTCTCATTTCTTTTTTTCTTTATCCCCGCAGATCGTATTGCCTCCACACCTTGAGAAGATCCGTGAGAAGTTGGCGGAGAACATCCATGAACTGTGGGCCCTCACTCGCATTGAACAGGGATGGATATATGGGCCGGTGAGTTCTGCTCGCTGGGAACCAGATGTCTGACATTGCCACGTCTTTCCTAGTTGCAGCAAGAAAGATTGCGTAGTCTTAGGCGTCCTTAATAAGCCACAATGACGCCATGCCCCTCACGATGACATCACACAAGCGATGCAGGCTTTAGAATTGTCCGTGGAGATTCTCGGTCATCCAGGTCACCATTATCCCAAAGGTGCTTTTTCACCAGGCAACTGGACTTTCCTGTTTTTCTTTGAAGACGTTTCGCTTCTCGCCCAAGAAGCTTCTTCAGCCTCGTGAAAAAGCGTCTTTGGGAAGCTTTGTAGTTCTTGCCCTTTGTGTGACAAGAGATCATAGCTCGGGTGAGATCAGCAGCCTTTTCAGCTGCCAATGAAATTGCAACAAGCATCCCCGATCAACCGTTGTCTCCTCTCAGGTCCGCGATGACAACAAGCACCTGCATCCTTGTTTGCTGGATTTCCACAGCCTTCCAGAGCCGGAGCGCAATTACAACCTCCAGATGTCAGGAGAGACTCTCAAGTGAGTGGTGATGGGGGAATCCCTGGGAGATAACCTTGAAATGGGTCTGGATTTGCTGAGCCGTGACCTCCTCTATACTCTTTGGGTTGTAGCCAGTTTCAGCGATTGTGTGGACATTTACATACAGGTTGCTTAGCCGTGAGAGCAGAAGAGTTTGGAAAGCGAAACGAAACCGAGACACAAGAAATGGAATGTCTCCATCAGTTCTGATGGAGTCCGTCTGGGTGAAGCATAAAGGAAGTGTTGAGGTCCTTGGTGCTCTCTGAGCTGGGTTGTTTCCTTGAAGACCTTTCATGATCCATCTAGGAAACATCATCAGTGCGAAGAGGAGGAGGAGGAGGAGGAGGAGGAGGAGGAGAACTGTGGGGTCCTTGGTGCTCTCTGAGCTGGGTTGTTTCCTTGAAGACGTTTCATCACCCAACTAGAGAACATCATCAGTTCTACAAGGGAGTGGGGTTTCCTTTCTGTGTATACAGTATATTAGCGGCTTACCCAGTCGGGGTTTGTGGGAATGCTCTTGGAGATTTTTTGCTTAGCCTGTTTACCATTCGCTTCTTTGTCTGAGTTGCTTGCTCCTTAATTGTTGGTCCAGTAGGAAACTGCAAAAGTAGTTGGGTTTTTTTTCCAATTCGTTGGATAACAATTTAGTTTTTCAACACATGGCAGATTTTGGGAACTGCCCTTGGGGCTTGAAGCACGTTGCGCCTTATGCGCTACCCAAGTGAAGAGAGGGCTGTGGCTTATCTCCCCAATTCCCCCTCGGAATTGTTACAATCTGACCTCTTCCTTTGCAGGACCTTGCTTGCTCTCGGCTGCCATGTGGGGATGGCGGATGAGAAAGCTGAAGAGAACCTCAAGAAAACCAAGCTACCTAAAACGTAACCGGTTTGGCTCCCCGTTGGTTGGGTGTCCAGAGGCTGATTTTTGGACTGTAGTGTCCTGAGTGTCCATCTGGTTTCCTCCTTTGCAGGTACATGATGTCCAACGGCTACAAACCAGCACCCTTGGATCTCAACCACATCAAGCTTACTCCAGCCCAGAATACATTGGTGGACAAGCTGGCTGAGAATGGACACAATGTCTGGGCAAGGGATCGTGTCCAACAGGGCTGGACCTACAGCGTTGTGCAGGTGGGGGATTCCAGAGGAAAAGGTTTTCTATGGCAGCAGTCCCCAACCTTCCTAGCTGCCCGGCCCGGGGTGGGGTGGGGGAGGGGATAGTTCCCTGCGAATGGCAGGCGGGTGGACATGAGCGTGTGCAGATCCATTTGTGTGAGTGGCGGGTGCACGCTCACACAAATAGAGGAGCGCCTTGCACACGTGCCTGCGTGCACCTGCTACTTGTGCAGCCCAGTTCCAAAGAGGCCGTGGCCCAAGAGTGGCTCGCCACCCAGGGACTGGGAACCCCTGTTTTTATGGGGTCCCTAAGGACGCGGTGGCTCAGTGGGTTAGGACGCTGAGCTTGTCGATCAGAAGGTTGGCAGTTTGGCGGGTCGAATCTCGAGTGCCGCGTAGCAGAGTGAGCGCCTGTTACTCGTCCCAGCTTCTGCCAACCTAGCAGTTCGAAAGCACATAAAAAGGCAAGTAGAAAAATAGGGACCACTACGGTGGGAAGGTAACAGCATTCCGTGCGCCTTTGACGTCCAGTCATGCCGGCCACATGACCACGGAGACGTCCTCGGACAAGCGCTGGCTCTTCGGCTTTGAAACGGAGATGAGCACCGGCCCCTAGAGTCGGAAACGACTAGCACGCATGTGCGGGGGAACCTTGACCTTGACCTATGGACTGATGGCTGAAAGCCACAAGCTGGCAGGGGAAGAGAGTAAAGGAAGGTGCAGTATGGGATGAGGGACCACAATGGTGTATCTGGTGAGGTACCACACACTTCCGGGTCATCTCTTCCACTCCTGCTGGCTTTCTAGTAAGATGTGTGTGGCTTTGTGATATGCTTCGTTAAACCGCTTTATGCTCATACACCTTCTGGGGCTGCGCATCTTGTAGGACATCAAAAACAAGCGCAACCCCCGGCTGGTGCCCTATCACCTCCTGGATGAGCGGACCAAGAAAACAAACCGGGACAGCTTGCGTGAAGCGGTGCGGACCCTCCTCGGCTACGGTTATAACATTGAACCCCCAGATCAGGAAGCTTGTGAGTGTCCTTCCATTCTTCAGCCTCTGGTTTCCTTCATTCATGCTTTCGTTACATTTATATGCCACCTATTTTGCCGTCAAGCAGCGCTGAGCAGCTGACAAACTTCGTAAAGGCAGCGGTGAAAAACATTAAAACGTAAAATATTAAATAAACCAAAATTAAAGGGAGCAGCCCAAATTCGCTAGATCAGTGAGATGGGCGGCATCAACATTTAACAAATAACTTAGTTAAAAACCAGATTACTGTGAAGTATAATGTGGTTGCAGGAATTGGGTAGGACTGCTTTAATGAAAGGAAGGGCTATGGGTGACATGATAGCAGTGTTCCAATATTGGGGGGACTGCCACAAAGAAGAGGGGGGGGTGTCCACCTATTCTCCAAAGCACCTGAAGGCAGGAGAAGAAGCAACGGATGGGAACTTATCAAGGAGAGAAGCAACCCTAGAACTAAGGAGGAATTTCCTGGCAGTGAATTAACAATTAACCAGCGGAACAGCCTGCCACCAGAAGTCGTGGGTGCTCCATCCCTGGAGGTTTTTAAGAAGAGACTGGACAACCATTTGCCTGAAATGGTATAGGCCAGGGGTAGGCAACCTTGGCTCTTTTATGACTTGTGGACTTCAACTCCCAGAATTCCAGAGCCAGCATATCTGATTCAGGAATTCTGGGAGTTGAAGTCCACGAGTCATAAAAGAGCCGAGTTTGCCTACCCCTGGTATAGGGTCTCCTTCCTCAGCAGGGGGCTGGACTGGAAGACCTCCAAGGTCCCTTCCAGTTCTCTTACTTAAGTGGAGGTGGGATGTTCTTCCTAGTCCACTAACCACCTCTGGTGCGTATGTCATTTTGTCTTGCTTTTCCATGCTCTCGTCTTCTTGATCTCTGAACAGCTCAAGAACTGACCAAGGGCCGGCTGGAAAAAGTCCGCATTTTCCGTGCTGAGCAGTTCTATGCGGTGAAATCGGGCAAGTGGTACTTTGAGTTTGAGGCCGTCACCACCGGCGAGATGCGGGTGGGGTGGGCCCGCCCGAACGTGCGGCCTGACGTGGAGCTGGGAGCCGACGACCTCGCCTACGTCTTCAACGGGCACCGGGTGAGCCTGGGCTGCATTCTCCTCTTCACCCTGGGCCAGCCCTTGTCCGTCTTCTTATTCCATTTCCCTGAAGCCTCCCTCCGTTTGTCTTGGTCCTGCAGGGTCAGCGTTGGCACATAGGGAGTGAGCCTTTTGGTCGCCCGTGGCAACCGGGAGATGTGGTCGGATGCTTGATTGATCTGATTGATAACCACATCATGTTTACGCTTAATGGGGAGATGTTGATCAGTGACTCGGGCTCGGAGCTGGCCTTCAGAGAAATAGAGACCGGAGATGGTAAGCAGAGCGCCTCGTTCCTTCAGAGCCTGAACAGCCTTGTTGTCCTTTTCCTGTATACACAATGGCACATATTAAAATGACATTCCAATGCACCGCCCTCAAAATAACCGTAATACTATAGTAACAGCATCAGCATCCAGGAATGCCAAATTATACAAAAATGACGCCAAAACATACGCACATACATTAATCACAGTCCATCTTAAATACATAGCAGGGGGGAAAAATATCTCAAGAGTTTACAGAATCTAGTTGTTCTACTTCTGGTAGCAGAATGCCTCCTCCCAGAAGGTAACAAAGAAAAACAGTCCTAGAGAGGACATGTAGCATCCCTGACAATACTGTGGACCCTGGTCAGGCAGCGCTGATATGTTCTGGATGGAAGGAAGTGGACTTCCAACAATCTTTTCCGCTGTCCTCACCACTCTCTGCCCAGCCTTCCTGTCCAAACCAGGTGGAGGCTGGACGTTTCTTTATTAACTGTCAGCGATCTAAAGTTCACTTTTTCCCTCCTCATCTTTTACAGGCTTCATCCCAGTGTGCAGCTTGGGACTATCCCAGGTGGGACGACTCAACTTGGGTCAGGATGTCAGCAGCCTTCGCTATTTCACCATCTGTGGTCTCCAAGAGGGTTACGAACCCTTTGCTATCAACACGAAACGGGAGGTCACCATGTGGTTCAGCAAGAGCCTGCCTCAGTTTTCTCCTGTGCCTGATGAGCACCCTCACTACGAGGTGAGAGCAAGATGAGTCGAGGGTGGAGCCTCGGAGAGTGTCTCCTGCAGCAGGTGTGCTTTGGGACTCATGTTGACAAGGAGATCACGTAGGAGAACCAACCGTAGCAGCAGAAGGACATTCTGAAAGGGGAAGGATTGATGAGCGAGATGCTTTGGGGTTGGCTTGATGAGGAGAAGGGGGGGCCACTGTTTTGAACGAGTGGAAGTTGGAAGGGATTTGGAAGCTTGGTGGGTAGTGCCTTCTGAGGGAGCTTCATGAGCCAGACAGCGGCCTGGGCATGGAAAAAATGTGGCAATGAAAAATGACCACAAAATTACAGGACAGGGGAGTCCGAGGCACTGATGGTGGCATGTGTGAAGGTTTATTTGTTGTACGTCAAGATTGTAGTTGATCTCATGACTGAAATGCAATGAGAGATGCTGCATGGCTGAGAGGAGATGTGGTTATTTGACTGCTCCTCTGATGCCACCTCCAGGTCTACATGACCTATCAGAAGATTAGCAACATTGAGTGAATTAAGCTTTGCCACATTTTTCTACTAACGCAGGGGTCTCCAACCTTGGCAACGTTAAGACTTGTGGACTTCAACTCCCAGAATTCCTCAGCTGGAGTTGAAGTCCACAGGTCTTAAAGTTGCCAAGGTTGGGGACCTCTGTACTAACGGATATTTATAAGTTCTGGAGGATTCTAAAGAGGGATTGTCCATAATACTTTGAAAAACAGTAATGGAAGACTGGGATGAGCCTGGGAAGAAGCTTGACCACTGCTAGTCTAACCTTCTGCTTTGGTCCTCCATGGACAGATTTCACGGATTGATGGCACTGTGGATAACCCGCCGTGTCTAAAGCTGACACACCGAACGTTTGGCTCCCAGAATGCCATTGTGGAACTCCTTTTCCTGCGTCTCAGCATGCCAGTGGAGTTCCGTGAGAAGTTCAAAGTCCTAGCTGGTACCACACCACTCACTCATGCGCTCACCATCCCTGAAGATGAGGTCAAAGATGTTGACTTTGATTCTGAGTTTGAGCAGTTGAAGAAAACTGCCAGCCGCAAGGAAGCAGAGGAAGCTGAGAAGGAGAAGCAAGGCCCTGGTTCCCCGGCCACCCACAAGGAGTCACCCAAAGAGGCCCCCAAAGCAGAGAACGAGAAGGATTCCTCCAACGAGAAAAGCAAAGCCAAAAGAGGGTAAGAACTCTATGGAAAGCTTACCAGGAGTTCAGGAAATCTCCTAGTGTTGAAATTATTGGGTTCAAAAGGAATAATGAAAAGATCTTTACATATCGGAGTGAGGGAGAAGCATTTTTGGTGTGGAAGGCTATCAACATAATCAGACATATGTTGACTCTGAACTAGTTCTCACTGAGTTGAGTAGGGTTCATTTCCGAGAAGTGTGCCTGGAGAAAATCAGGTGGGACATCTTAGATGAAGGATCTACTGACCTTTCTGATCCTACTCTCCTCCCTATTTATTTTCTCCAGATTCTTGTTCAAAGCCAAGAAAGCCACCACCCTCATTACCCCTGCTCCTGTGGTCTCCACGGTACCACGACTTGAAGAGGAAGTAGTTCCCGATGACCGGGATGATCCAGAGATCATCATGAACACCACAACGGTAACAGGAACTTGGATATCTAGTGACTTAGTGCAATATTGCCTATTGTGCCTACCTGACAATATTCAGATTTGTTTGGAGGGCACTGTAGTGGAATGTAGTCTGAATTCCCAGAAGGGAGGGGCTGCATTCCAGAGGACCAAGAGATAGCGGAGTTCAGATAGTTTGGTTGGAAGAGAAGGAAGATAGCGCCTCCCTAGAAGTTCTCAGAATCTATTTTTAATGATGCAAGTAATTGCTTTAGTTTGGCAGTTTCCTTTATTGTTCATCACCTACAGACATCAATCTTAGCAAACTACTTGGATCATTAAAGAGAGACCCCTGAGAACTTCTAGGGAGTTCATTTTCAACCTTTTTCTCCCAAGGAAACTTTCTAAACTTTGCTGTCTCTTGCTCCTCTGGAATGCAGCCCCTTCCTCCTGGGAATCCAGACTCCATTCCACCACAGTACTTCTGGTGTTCCACAGTGGAAATGCTGGATGGGGGTGAAATTAGCATGTTCTTTTGATAATCTCTACCCATGAGTTATTACAGAATACTTTGCCTATTCCTCATAATATTTGTATGAGGAACTGCACTTCCCATGCCATATTGTTTACCCTTTGCTCCTTTCTCTTTCCAACGTAACAGTATTACTACTCAGTCCGGATATTTGCAGGCCAAGAACCGACTACTGTGTGGGTGGGCTGGGTGACCCCTGATTACCACCAGCACGACATGAACTTTGACCTCACGAAGGTGCGCAATGTCACAGTCACCATGGGTGACGACAAGGGAAACATCCACGACAGGTGAGCGTTATCCTGACCTGCTGTGCGTTGTGGATCAGTTACAAACAATTTCTGACGAATGGAAGTAGGTACCAATAGGGTGGAGATCTGGCCAGATCTGGGGGTGTTTGAAGAGTCTCTTTCCCTGTGCAGGTTGACCAAAGGGGTGAAACAACCTTTTGATGTGGGGGAAAAAAGGGGGTGCAGTTGCCATGAAGGATTTGGGAGAAAGGAGGGAATATAACTTCAAACTTTCTGGATCTCCAATCCAGGGACTTGTAGTATCTCAAGAAAAAGTAGGTTGACATGTCATCTCCACTGTCTTTCACTTCAACAGCATCAAGAGAAACAACTGCTACATGGTTTGGGGAGGGGATTTCGTCAGCAGTACCCAGCAGACCCGAGTGAGCACAGTGGATCTGGTAATCGGTTGTCTTGTTGATTTGGCAACGGGGTTCATGACTTTCACAGCCAACGGGAAAGAAGTCAACACTTTCTTCCAGGTAAGCTGATTCAGGAGACTTTGACAGGGGCTGAAATTTATTAGGGAGATCTTTGGATAGTTGGATAAGAAGTCCAGGAAGTGTTTAGAACAGATAAGGAGACGGCAGAGAAGGTGGATGACTACAGCCCTTGGTGGATCTTTTCTTGGCTACAGAAGACACAAAGGTGAAGTCCTCGGGATGAAACTTTTAGACAAGGAATCTAGGGTAGCTGATGGAGAGAAGATCATAAAGGTTTTCCCAATGACCTGCAAGTAATATAAGAATAATCCAATCCAGATGATATTCAGCAGAGTATTTAAAAATAATAATAACCCAATCCAGATGATATTCAGCTGGATATTTTTTAAAAAATTGGAAAATTGGCACTGGAAGACTGGAATGGGCCATCTGTAGAGTTCAAACCAGCTACTTTATTGTCCTCTGCCTATAATACAGGAATCTCCCCAGATTGGCAGCTTTTGTCTGGGAAAGACCAGATAAGGCTCAGAGGCATTTGGGTGTGTGTGTGTGTGTGCTGGTGGTGGTGGATGAAACCTTGTCCACTTAGTTCAGGCTAATTACCCCCCTCAGCCCTCCTCCCAACTGGGATGATGGCTCTCCACCATGACTTCAGGCTGTGGAAAAGGACTTTATCCCCTTCCTTGAGAACCATATTCATTGGACTTAATGGGATTTACTTTGTAGTTGATCTATATATCAGGGATCACCAAACGTGGCAACTTTTAAGACTTGTGGACTTCAACTCCCAGAATTCCCCAGCCAGACCCGAATACGCCAAGACCTACATATATGTGTGTATATATATATATATATATATATATATATATATATATATATATACAGTTTATGTATATATATGTATATATATTTATATGTATATATGTTTTCTCACAACTGATCCATCTCAGGTGGAGCCCAACACAAAACTGTTTCCTGCTGTGGTCGTGCTCCCAACAAACCAGAATGTAATCCAATTTGAACTGGGCAAACTGAAGGTAAGGCCCATCCCTGAAGCTGCATGTTGGAAAAAAGAAAAAAACACACATTGCTCCTGGAATAATGATGGAATCCCACTTGGATCAGGGTGGTTTGGAAATATTATACACAGATTAGTTAATAAAACAATTTTCTTTTGCTTTTCCAACTCCTCGCGGGACAGAATATTATGCCGATATCAGCTGCCATGTTCCGGAGCGAACGAAAAAATGCGGAACCCCAGTGCCCACCTCGCCTTGCCATCCAAATGCTGGCCCCCATGACCTGGAGCCGTATGCCCAATGAATTTCTACGGGTGGACGTTACTCGCTTTAGTGACCGTCATGGCTGGATGGTTGAATGCGTAGAACCAAACATAATGATGGCTCTTCACATCCCAGAGGAAAACCGGTGAGAGTCGGGGGGGGGGGATTTTGGGACTTAAAATCTGTAGGGTGCCAGGAAAAGGAAGACTATTGGCTAGGTTTATGGTTCTGTCACTCAAGGGGAGCGTGATGGAATTATGGTGGGAAACTCCCAGCCAAGCAGGGAGGAGGGGGTCAAGCAAGGAACTAGCCTTGCATCCTTGCGCAGCTGCACCCTTAAGTTCCATGGAACCTTCTCTGGTTGTTGCCAAGGGAAAGCAAGCAACCTTGGGGAGATTTCTGTCATATAGGTCAAACACAATAAAGTTGCTGATGTGGACCTTTCACAAGAGATCTGGTTGCTTGCACCTGACAACGTAGTCTGGTGTTTCAGAAGAGAGAGGCTGTTTCTAAGAGGGCAAAAAGACAGTTGAGCTTTGGAAGGTCTGGTGAGCTGGAAGAGACTATGGTTGAATCCTCTTTCGCAACTCACAGGGTAGATCTAATAGTTATGCAGATAGTTGCTTTAATCTGGCAAGACTCTTATCTATAGGTGAAGAACAATAAACTACTCCACGTGGCATTCTTGGTTCTTTGGGCCTGCCAGAGAGAGAGCAAATATAATTATATTAAAAAAATGACCCAAATGCCTTTGTCCTCTAAAGATCTTTAATATTTAGGTTTTCGTCTGCCAGTCTAATTTAGCAAAGGGAGACATCTATCGATCGATGTAGTTGGTAAACATTGAACGATAGAAAATCTGGGCGGATTAGCAAATATTTTACTTTCTTAATACTGTACCAAGCTTGGAACTTCCACCCCTCTTTAGCTCTCAGACTTTTCTCCATCCCTCTTTCAGATGTATAGACATTCTGGAATTGTCCGAGCGCCAAGACCTGTTGACTTTCCATTCCCATAGCCTGAAGTTGTACTGTGCCGTGTGCGCCTTGGGCAACAACCGGGTGGCCCATGCCTTGTGCAGCCATGTGGACGAGTCACAATTGCTTTACACCATCGAGAGCAACCATCTTCCAGGTTTGCTGCGTGGTGGCTACTACGACCTCCTTATCAGCATGCACCTGGAGTCGGCCAAGCGTTCCCGTCTCATGATGAACAGCGAGTTCATTGTCCCCATGACGGATGAGACCAAGAGCATCACGCTGTTCCCGGATGGGATGAAGAAACCGGGGTTGCCCGGGGTAGGCATGAGCACCTGTCTACGTCCTCCGTTGCACTTCTCCGACACCTGCTTTGTCAGCACCACCTCTGAGCTCTACCAGCTGAGTCCTTCCATCCCGTTGGATGCGCTGAAGGTGAAGGCCATCAACATGCTGACAGAGGTTGTCCAAGATGGAGGCCAACATACCCGTGACCCTGTCGGGGGTAGCGTGGAGTTCCAGTTTGTGCCAGTTCTCAAGCTGGTCTGCACCCTCCTCATCATGGGTGTGTTTGAGGATGAAGATGTGCGCCATATCCTCAAGATGATTGACCCCAATGTCTTTGGAGAATCCAAAGAGGAGGAGGAAGTGCCAGTGGGTGGTGAGGAGGCGGCGGGGGAAGGAGAAGACCAAGGCTATGTGGAGGAGGAGGAAGCAGAGGAGGAGGAGGAAGAGGAGGAGGAGAAAGAGGCTGGAGGAGAGCAGAAGGAGGAAGCCGAAGAAGGAGAAAAGCAGGAGCTGAAGGCCATTGAGGCTGGAGAAGCTGAACACAAAGAGGATGAGGAAGGATTGGAAGAGGGCCTGCTGCAGATGAAGCTTCCTGAATCAGTCAAGTTGCAGGTAAAAGAAGGAGCTTTGAGAATTCTCTTCGTTTCTATCAGCTTCCCCAGATGCATCCTTCAAATAATTGAAAGGACCTTGAGCAGAAGAAAGAAACTACATATATCATCTCAGAACAGAGTTGGAAGGGACCGTGGAGGTCTTCTAGTCCAACCCCCTGCCCAAGCAGGAGACTCTTTACCATTTCAGACAAGTGGCTGTCCAGTCTCTTCTTGAAAGCCTCCAGTGTTGGAGCAGCCACAACTTCTGAAGGCTAAGCCGTTCCACTGGCTAATTGTTCTCACTGTCAGGAAGTTTCTCCTTGGTTCTTAGAACTAGAAGAGGGGGGGGGGTCACCTGTCCCCCAAAGGCCTTGAAGACAGAACAGGAAGCAATGGGTGGAAAGTAATCCAGAAGAGATCCAACTTAGAAGCTAAGAAAAAAATTCCTGACAGTTAGAACAATTAATCAGTGGAACGGGTTGCCTCCAGAAGTTGTGAATGCTCCAACACTGGAGGCTTTTAAGAGGAGACCGAACAACTTATTTGTCTGGAATGCTATAAGGTCTCCTGCTTAAGCAGGGGTTAGACTGGAAGACCTCCAAGGTCCCTTCCAACTCTGTTATTCTGTTAAGCTAGGTGCCCATCTGGAGGCATCTTTGGATCCTCATCATGCCCAACCTACTTTGCATTTCCCACTGCAACACCTAGATAGCCAGAAGCATTTTTCTTCTCCTCCTTCGTCCCTTCCACCCAAGTCCGGTAGTTGCCTCCATCTTCTCTCTGCCCATCTCCCTTTCTCCTCCTCCCTACAGATGTGCAACCTGCTGCAGTTCTTCTGGGACCGGGAGCTACAGCACCGCGTGGAAGCCATCATTGCTTTCTCCGAGCGCTACGTAGACAGACTACAGACCAACCAACGGCAGCGCTACTCCACGCTGATGCAGGCCTTCACCATGTCGGCTGCGGAGACTGCCAGGCGCACCCGGGAATTCCGCTCTCCTCCCCAGGAGCAGGTACGGGGCGGGACTCTTGAGGACGAGGAGGAGCCAAAGTTAAATGGAGTGGAGAACCACTCAGTGGTAGAACATACAAATGTGTTATGTGCGTCTGCAATGTTGGGCTTAGGAGCTTGAAACTCTGGGAAGGGCTAGTAAATGATTGTCCGAAACCCAATGCGCCTGAGGAATTGCAGTTTAGGTTTAGATTTTAGATTTTTAGATTTAGATTTAGATTTAGATTAGATTTTTTATTTATAAGGCCTCCCAACTACCACATAGGTAGACCTCAGCTTACAATCATTCATTTAGCAACTGTTGAAAGTTATAATGACACCAAAAATAGGACTTCTGACCACTTCTTGCACTTATGACCATTGCAGCATCCCCATGATCAGGTGATCAAAATTTGGGCTCTTGGCAACTGGCATGTACTTACGACAGTTGCAGTGTGCCAGGGTCACGTGATCAACGTTTGTGTCCTTCCCAGTCAGCTGCTGACAAGCAAAGTCGATTGGGGGGGAAGCTGGATTTGCTTAATGACCACGTGATGCACTTAACAACCGTGGCAAAAAAGGTCGTAAAATCAAACATGACTCAGTTAACAACAGCCTTGTATAGCCACAGAAATTCTGGTCTCAGTGGTGGTGATAAGTCAAGGAGGACTTGTACGCTTAGAACAAACCCATAGTCCGTGCAACTCCTGTAGTAGTGGGATCCTGTGACCGTACCACAGTTGCTGGGTTTGGCCCCAGCTGAAATTTCAAGGTGTCTCCTAGAGTAGGGCTCCTAGAGTAGGGCTCCCCAACCCCCGGTCTATGGGCCACAGCACACCAGCAACCAGTCTGCGCACAACCAAGCAAAGCCGCATCCATGGGATGCAGGCAGCACACAAAACCATGCACCCTCCGGTCCGTGGAAAAGCCTCTCTTCATGCAACTGGTCCCTGATGCCCAAAAGATTGGGGACCTCTGTCCTAGAGCAGCTGCCGAGAATATGGAATTTGCATCGTCAGAACCAGGGTGCTCTCCTCATAACAGATCAACATGCTGCTACAATTTAAGAACGGCGCCGATACAGAGGACTGCCCAGTACCTGAACAGATCCGAGATGAATTGCTGGAATTTCATACCGACCTGCTATCCCATTGCGGTAAGACCCTGGAAGCCGAAGGGCACATATCAACTCAAAGTAGAGAAGGATAACGGCAGAGTTCTGGAAACAATTATGGAATTATGGACCACTTCAGACTAGAGGAAAATTGGGAATGAGCTCATTCAGAAAAGTGTTTCCATTCATCTGATCTAGAACAAGGGTGTCCAACCTTGGCAATGTTGACTTGTGGACTTCAACTTCCATAAATCCCCAGCCAGCTTGGCTGGCTGGGGAATTCTGGGTGTTGAGGTCCACAGGTCTTAAAGCGGTTAAAGTTGGGATTTTGGGAGTTGAAGTCCACAGGTCCTAAAGTGGTTGAGGTTGGAATTCTGGGAGTTGAAGTCCACAGGTCTTAAAGCGGTTAAAGTTGGGATTTTGGGAGTTGAAGTCCACAGGTCCTAAAGTGGTTAAAGTTGGAATGCTGGGAGTTGAAGTCCACAGGTCTTAAATTAATCATGATTGGACATCCCAATATAGAATCAGTGGTAGACAAACCCTTTTATTGTAGTTTCTAATCTTAGTTTCCACAATGACCTCATTCGTTCTATTTTAATATCTTTTCCCGGGCAGTCAGGGTAGGATTTTGTTTTATGCTGCCTTCGATCTGCCAGGCAGGTGTCGCCTGTTATCGGATTTTGCGTTCAGCAGCTCGCCATCTTTCCTCTACAGGAATCCAAAGCGACGGGGAGGAGGAACAGGAAGAGGAAGATACTCCCTTTCACCGGCGGTTGATGAATTTGGTGGAGAAGGTGGTGAACCTCCGCAAGAAAAAAGAAGACCAGCAAGATGAGCAGCCTCCAGAGGAGGAACCAAAGCCCAGTAGGTATCCCCAAGTGGTGGAGGGGAAGAGAGTGATGTAGCCAACCCCTAAATCAGTTTTGGTGGAGCCCATGGCCTTCCAAGCATTGTGAGATCCAGTTCTTACCAGCCTTAGCCCGTGTGGTCAAAGTTCTAACAGGAGAACATTAATAGTTATGGAGGCGGATTGGTGAAGACCAATTGAAGAAGTTCTGAAGAAGATGCCCTGGGTTCATCCTGTTCTCCCCACTTTGTAGCCACGTTGCAAGAGCTGATCTCCCACACGATGGTCCATTGGGCCCAAGAGTCCTTCGTCCAGAACCCAGAGCTAGTCCGGTTGATGTTCAGCCTTCTCCATCGGCAATACGATGGCCTTGGTGAGCTTATCCGTGCTATGCCCAAGGCTTACACCATCAACGCCAATTCGGTGGAGGATACCATGAGTCTCCTGGAGTGCCTGGGGCAGATCCGCTCGTTACTCATTGTTCAGATGGGACCTGAGGAGGAGAACCTGATGATCCAGAGCATTGGGTATGTGCTTTCATCTTCTGCAGCTTCTTGAATGGTAGATGTTTTTCACCGCGAAGCTTTTTCATAGGCTCCAATTCAGACTGGAGCTTTTCATTCCATTTGTCACGTTTTCTTCATACAGATTCATTCTGGGGCCATCTAACTGAGAACGATATACTTTGCCTTGACAGGTTTCTCCAGATTTCAAGTAACATTGCTTTTCTGCTTCCTGAAGTCCCTTCTAGTTTGAGATACCTCAAATTGAACTAGGACCCTCTCCAGTAAATTAAGAGCCTCATTTGCAAGAAGGCATGCATCTCTCCCAGATGGTGGATGCTGACCCCTGTTTAGTTCTAAGAGTACAGTGACTGCAGAGTGTAGATTCAGGTGTCCATCAATCTCTTCCCCTGCTCCTTGGCCTAAAATTATCTCCATACTTCCTAGATTATACTCGGATTTCCTTTAAATCACAGCCACTTTCCACCCAAAATACTTAACCTTCTACAGTTGATCTTCTCCAGATACATTGCAGGTCCTAAAACCCACAGCCCAGAGTCTAGAGTACATCCAGAAGACATTAGGGTGTAGTAAGGTGATGTAGTACTAGTAACTCTTTCCTAAGACCTACCTTTTCATTCTTCCCCTGCTAATTCTCACGTTCAGCCAACCTCTACCTGTTAGGTTGAGACTTCCGTTCTTCTTTTTCCATCCTCACTTCTTCCATGTGCTCTGGAGTCCAACTGTTGCTTCTCTGTGTTTCTCTTTGCTAGCAATATAATGAACAACAAGGTCTTCTACCAGCATCCCAACTTGATGAGGGCCCTGGGAATGCATGAGACCGTCATGGAGGTGATGGTGAACGTCCTGGGAGGAGGGGACTCAAAGGTAAGGGACCTTGTCATTTGGCCAGTCAATGCTCTGGTGCCTCACACTTAAGTCATGGGTTGCACACCTGGGCCACCTTTTCAACCTTCCCCCATGCAAAAAACAAAAAACAAAACAAAAAAACATGTCTTGTACCTGTTCTGACAAAACGTTGCTGGCTCCTGGATCTTGGAGACTTTCTTCAAATCAGCCCATTTGAGGTACCTTGTTTCCAAAACTCTTGCTCTTCAGTGCACCGCTTCACCCAGGAAAAGGTCCTAACAACGAGAGGTTTGGTAGTATATTGCCGGTGGAAAAGGACCTGATGATGCAGGTGCTCCCCCAGGCCATCAAGGAAGCTCTCTCTCGTCCCCAACAGGAGATCCGCTTCCCTAAAATGGTGACCAACTGTTGCCGCTTCTTGTGCTACTTCTGCCGGATCAGTCGCCAGAACCAACGTTCCATGTTTGACCATCTCAGCTACCTGCTGCAGAATAGCGGGATCGGGCTGGGTGAGTCGCCGGGCTCAGTACAAGGCCTGGGATACGGTGGAGACGATCAAGCCCAGAGATGAACGCTGTCCTATGAAGAGGGACTCTTCTGGCGGGTTAGGATTGAGCCTATGCGGGTCTCTGACGTAAACCCAACATTTGTCCTCAAAAGTTGAGATATTTTAATTGGGGTTTTGAAATTGGTCTGCAGTTTGATGCAGGGGAGAGTGGTGGGGTCTTCATCTCCTGTTCTCAGGGGGCATTGCCAGGTTCCTCCAACCTCTGAGGCACTGCTAAGTTCACTGATGGATCTCCCTCCCTCCCTTCCCTCCCTCCCTCCCATCCATCCACCCACCCATCCATCCATCCATCCATCCATCCATCCATCCATCCGTCATCCATTCCTTCCCTCCCTCCCTCCTTCCTTTTTTCCTTCCTTCCTTGCTTGCTTGCTTCCTCACTTCCTTCCTTCTCTTCCAGGCATGCGAGGATCCACGCCCTTGGATGTGGCAGCTGCTTCGGTCATTGATAACAATGAGCTGGCCCTGGCTTTGCAGGAGCAAGATCTGGAAAAGGTAGCATTGCCCACCAAGAGGGTGTCAACACGCAAGGGTGGATGGCAAAGAATATCCCACTCATATCCTAGAGTGGGAAGGAGGTCTTGGGGCTCCCTGCTCAGGGCAAGAATCCCAGTGGAAGCACCCCAGACTCATGGTGTTCCATAGTTTGCTAATGAAGCGTCTGCAACAAAACCGCCAAGCTCAGAGAGCACCGAGGAGCCCACAGTCATCTTGCTCCTCTCCCCAAAGCCCACTCCCTTCAAGCACTGGTGATATTACCTAGTTGGGTCATGAAAGCTCTGCAAGAAAACAGCTAAACTCAGAGAGCACCAAGAACTCCACAATTCAACCTTGAACCTGAGAGACCCTCCTTTATTGGTTAACATCCTTTCTACCTTCATTCCATGCATCCTGGGCAGTCTCTGATTATGGTTAGGCTATTATGCGATAGGCCCTTCCTAGGCAATGATTACAAACTCTTCCAGTTCAGCTTGCTTTGATGTATTTGCTTTGGTAGGAGCTCCCTGGAGATCTATGGACTTCTTGAGAACTTTTCTCCTTCCCTCCGTAGGTGGTGACCTACCTTGCTGGCACTGGCCTCCAGAGCTGTCCCATGTTGCTCTCCAAGGGGTATCCCGACATTGGTTGGAACCCTTGCGGAGGCGAGCGATACCTGGATTTCTTGCGCTTCACCGTCTTCGTCAATGGTGAGTTGGGCGGCCAGCATAGTCACACACTGAGACAAAGAGCAGATGTCTTCTAGCCCTAAGAACGTTGCAGTTGCCAAAGAAACATTTGGGAAACAAGATTCTGCAACTCATCCTTCTGTGGTGAAAGTACATGGAAGCTAAGTATATTCATCCATCCATCCATCCATCCATCAAATTTGTAGAGTTGCCCAACCCACCCATAGGTGACAATGAGCGGCCTACATTTTTTTAAAAATGGAAATTTATGATTTAATAAAATCTGTTTGAAAAGCTCAACCCATCCCCCCAGGGCAGCAGCAACACAATCAAAGGAACTGCTTGATGGCCTCCATTTCCATTTTGGGAATGCTGACAAAACATTTTTAGGGCCTTTCGGAAAAGCAGCAGGGTGAGGGATAAAGGGATGATATTCCATAAAAAGGGGGCCACCACTAAGAAGGTCCTTTTTGGTGACTCTACCAGAGGACAACCTCTAACCGATAGGAGCTGTCACACGCCTTGCTTTCCCAACCTGGTGGATTGGATGGATGTAAAAGGGGAGAGGCAGTTCTTCGAACACCCCGGCTCCCGATGTTACCACCTCCATTTTGCCTTTCTAGACTCCTGGGCTAATCAGTTACTCCCGTAGGGTCTCCTTGAGGTCCTTCTCTTTCCACAGGTGAGAGCGTGGAGGAGAACGCCAACGTGGTGGTGCGCCTGTTGATCCGTCGCCCTGAGTGCTTTGGACCGGCCCTGCGCGGGGAAGGAGGCAATGGCCTACTGGCCGCCATAGAGGAGGCCATCCAGATCTCCCAGGATCCTGCCCGGGATGGTCCTACTATCAAGAAGGATCGCCGCCGGGAATTGTGCGTGAAGGGCTGGCTGGAAGCTGGTGGGGGGCGGGGGAGAAACCTGTTGCATAATCTGGAAGGGCTTCTCTTGCTTGACCAGCCTCCAAGTACAATTCTGGTTTGGAGGCCAAGCTTCTCCTCATTTTTCTGTTCTCGCCATCTCTTTCTGGCCCGATGAGTTTTTAAAAATTGAGAATTTCTAAAAGACAACCCTGACTGCTCTTTAGAAGGCCAGATCCTGAAGCTGAAACTCAAATGCTTTGGCCACCTAATGAGAAGGAAGGACTCACTGGAGAAGAGCCTAATGCTGGGAAAGGTTGAGGGCAAGAGAAGAAGGGGACGACAGAGAACGAAGTGGCTGGATGGAGTCCCTGAAGCAGGAGGCCTGAGCTTAAAGGGACTCCAGAAGATGGTAGAGGACAGGAAGGCCTGGAGGAACGTTGTCCATGGGGTCGCAATGGATCAGACACGACTTCGCAACCAACAACAACAACAAGGGACACTTTGCATTTATAGTATTGGGAATATATCTTAATGAACTGCCCGCCACTCTGTATTTTGCGCCAGAGTCACTGAGAGTATAGTCGTCGTTTCCTTTTTTTTTTTTTTAAACCCACTAACCCAGGGGTAGAGAACCTCGGCTCTTTAATGACTCGTGGAGTTGACGTCCACGAGTCATAAAAGAACCGAGGTTGCCTACCCCTGCACTAGCCATTCGGATCCCCCTTTATGCCTCCTGTGTTCACCTTGTCCTTTAGACGGGCGACCTTGCTTGCTTGCTTGTTGATTTTATTACATTGATAGGCCGCCTGCCTTGCTGCTGTGGGCCGCTAGGGTGCTTGTGACGTGACAAACAAAGCCATATTTTGAAACAGTAAAGAGAACATTAGAATGGGCAAAGATGGCGGGGAGTACACAATGGAGGGGCGGAGGGATCTTCTATTTTAATACTCTAAACGCCTCAGAAAGGCCTGCCTTTGTAGCTAATGCTGCTCTCTCCCCCTGCTCTCTTTTTCACTCCCTCACCCCCAGATTTGGGGGAGAAGAAACTCACGAGGATTACCGGGTCCATTTGGGCAACGCGATCATGTCCTTCTACGCCGCCCTCATCGACCTGCTGGGACGGTGTGCCCCTGAAATGCACGTAGGTCTCCTCTCTTCCCTTCATTGTTGTCTTGTCCCTCAGGGGCAGAAGGTTGTCAGGTTCTCCCAAGTTTACCTTACGACCACAGTGGAGGCAAAATTTCCGTTGCAAAGCCAGACGGTTGTTAAGTGAATTTTGCCCCATTTTTATGAGCTTTCTTGCCGCCGTGGTTCAGCCAATCACTGCAGTCGTTAAATTAGTAAGCAAACCTGGCTTCTCCGCTTTGCAAGGTTGCCAAAGAGGATCAGGTGATTCCAGAACACGGCAACCGTCATAAATCTGCCTCGCCCAGTTTTCGAATTTTGATCACCTGCAACGGTCGTAAGTGCGAAAGATGGTCAGGTTGCTTTTTCCAATGCCATTGTAATTTGGAATGGTCACTAAATGAACTGTTGTTAAGTCGAGGACTACCTGTTCAGCATTCAGAGGTTTGGGCCATCTCCCCTCCCACTGATCCCATTTCTTTACAAAACAGCCCTTTCTTCTCTAGCTTTCTTTTACACCCAAGCGAGCCCTTGCTCGGATTACCTACTAGGTTAGGGTTAGGTCACCATGAGCTCATAGAGCACAGTGGTCATCGCCAACAAATTCGGAGTGGTTGGGTATGGTTAGGAGGGCACTGACTTTTCTAGCCTGCCCTATCTAGGTTTCCTGGTAAAATACATGGGAAAATCCCATTGGCGGAAAATTCCACTTAGAGGCTCACACTGTCTCCCCTCATCTGGTTTCCTTTCTTAACAGCTCATCCAAGCTGGTAAGGGGGAAGCCCTCCGGATCAGAGCCATCTTGCGTTCCTTAGTGCCCATCGAGGACCTTGTTGGAGTCATCAGCCTCCCGCTGCAGATCCCTTCATTTGGCAAAGGTATGGTGGCCCTTTGGGCAGCAAAGTATTCGTAGGAGGTTCTACTTCCTACTCCTAGACTTAGTTCATCTATTGCCCATTTGTGGTGGAACCATCGGCTGAAAGGGGGGCGCCCTGCCAGTTGGAGTGAAGAGAGATTCCAGCATAGAGTCAATTTGGGGAATGAGACATCAAAGATCAAAGCCTTAGGTCCATATCTGCCATTTCCCAAGTGAAGGCAGACAGTGTGGCAAGATTCTTGTAATGTAGGTGTTCAGCAATAAAATATCTGCTTCAGCCTATCCACTGGGTTGCTTGTGTAGGAAAAGGGCAGGCAGAGCTGGGGGACTAAGTTCGGTGTGTCATCAGCTTAAGAGTCATTACGTTCTCACAAAGCGCTCCAAGTCCAACCCCTCTTGAATTCCACTGACCCACATCGGGTGCCAATTTAGTATTGAACTATATACTTGACCAGGTTAATGTTAGGCGCAAAGAATCAGGACCGTATGTTGAGTTGCAGTTCATAAGATTTATTGCTCAAGCCTATACGCAAGAACCTAGTCAACTAAAGTTCAAAAGTAAATTGGCGCTAGATAAGGGTCAATAGAATTCAATAGGGTTTGGATTGTGACTTGTTTGTGGCAACGTAATGACTCTAAGCTAATGGCACACTTCACTCCCCTAGCTCGGCCTGCCCTTCTCCTACATTTTGTGCCTGACACCATTTGACCCTCACTCCTTGGAAAGTCTGCCTTTCTCTCCTCTCTCTGGTCACTACCCCCACCTCCATCTCCTCTGACATATAGTCTGCCCTTCCCACTCTAGATGGCAGTGTCATTGAACCCAAGATGTCTGCCAGCTTTGTGCCTGACCATAAGTCACCCATGGTGTTGTTTCTGGACCGTGTGTACGGCATCGAGAACCAGGACTTCCTCCTCCATGTGCTGGAAGTGGGTTTTCTCCCAGACATGAGAGCTGCAGCCTCCTTGGACACAGTAAGTAGCTCTGGGGCTGGATGATATCATCACAACATTCAAAGTCTACACATAGGATCGGATTATTGGTGGAACCACTGTCTCCAGTGTTTTCTGATCACCCCACTGCTCCACACATGCTCAAGCATGCTCAGATCTGTCGTGTGATGGGACTTGGGAGGAGTTGCTTTTCTGTTGTGGTGTCTGCTCTGTGCAACCACCCTCCACCTCGGCATCAATCCTAGCTTGCTATGGTGGGGAAAGTGAACGTTGTGTAAGGTTTTTGTCCACATCTGTAATGCTTTGGGGTGTTTCCCTTTGGGTTAAGAGCAGGGGTTGGTTAAACAAAGACTGGAGATTTTCCCCAGGCCCATCTTTTGACTGAGTTTGAGAGGGATTCCGATGTATCTGCTGAGAGAATGTAAAGTTTTGTTTAAGGTTCTCCAACTTTGTGCATGGCTGTTGGGAGAGATGGTGCCCATAGACAGGGAGCTGGTGTGACTACACGCAGTCCTCGACTTACAACAGTTCCTTAATGACCATTTGAAGCTACAATGGCACTGAAAAAAGTGACTTATAAGTTTTTCACACTTACAGCCATTGCAGCATCCCCATGGCCAGGTGATCAAAATTCAGACGTTTGGCAACTGACTTGTATTTGTGAGGGTTGCAGTGTCCTGGGGTCACGTGATTCTCTTTTATGACCTTCTGACAAACAAAGTCAGCGAGGAAGCTAGATTCCCTTAACAAATTAAGAACTGCAGTGATTCACTTAACAACTGTGGCAAGGAAGGTCATAAAATGGGGCACATCTCTCTTAGCACCTGTCTCACTTAGCAGTGGAAATTTTGGTGGCGGTCATAAGTTGAGGACTACCCGTACAACAAACCAGCAGTTTTCCAGGAAGGGGGGGGGAGAACATTCCGGAAAGGGAGGGCAGATAAGAGGCAGCCCAGCCCAGAACTGTATAGGACAGGGGTGGGCAACCTTGGCTCTTTTATGACTCGTGGACTTCAACTTCCAGAATTCCTGAGCCAGCAGGAATTCTGGGAGTTGAAGTCCACGAGTCAAAAAAGAGCCAAGGTTGCCTACCCCTGGTATAGGAGACAGAGGACAAGAGCCATTCCCTAGAATTTCCCAGGGTATATCCATTAGGATGAGAGTAGTAAGGGTTTAGTCTGGCAAAATTCTGTCCGTTGGATGCAAACAAATAAAAAACTGAATGGAGTTGAATTGTTCTTTATTATTCCTGGGTTTTAGCCTGACAGCTTTGAAAAGACAAATCGGGCCAGGATGTGCCTTGGCCACTCCTTTCTCTCTCAGCCAAATGTCCCTCATGGCTTCTCCTCCCCACAGGCTGCCTTTAGCACCACAGAGATGGCCCTGGCCATGAACCGCTACCTCTGCCTGGCTGTGCTGCCGCTCATCACCAAATGCGCCCCTCTCTTTGCTGGCACTGAGCACCGGGCTATCATGGTGGATTCCATGTTGCACACCATCTACCGGCTGTCTCGTGGTCGCTCCCTTACCAAGGCCCAGCGTGACGTCATTGAAGATTGCCTCATGGCGCTGTGCAAGTAAGGAGAAGAATTGTAGGAGAAGGAGTGGTGGAACCTGGGGGTGGCGTTAAAAGAGGGATCAGCCTAGAATCACTACGTAGTCGCAAGCAGGCTAAGCCCAACCTCCTTTGTATTCTGTTGAGCCTTACCCGACTCCAAGCAGCTGCTAGCCATTAGTTGAGAAGTTTCCTGTGCATAGGCAGTTTAGCAATAAAATAATTTAACTGGACCTTCACATCTGGACCTGGTCTTTCACACCTGACCAAGAATCAGGAATTTGTGGGTCAGCTCCAACATTCCTGCACTGTGGCAGCTTCGTCGGAGTAAGCTTAGCCCTTGAACAGGAGAACTTCTAATGATCATTCATACAACTTTCCTTCCCTCTTTCTCCTTAAATTCCTTCCAGATGGTGGCCTCCAAAAATTTTTACTTAAAAGATATTAGGAAGCTATTTTGTTTATTCCGTCCTTAACCAATAAGGATATTTTTTAAAAAGTGGAAATCTTAGCGAGAAACACAGGAAGTAATGGAAAACAACGTAACGTGGCCACCAGGTGATAGTCTGCCATTTAGACCTACGGTAGCATCATCTGGAGGCAACTGAATTGCCAGCCAGAAGGAGAAACGGGGTGGACAGATCATTCTTGACTATAATGCCTTTTTGACTTTGCTTACTCATTGTCCGGCTTGTCCTTCAAGGTATATAAGGCCCTCCATGCTCCAGCATCTTCTCCGCCGGCTGGTGTTTGACGTACCCATCCTCAATGAATTTGCCAAAATGCCTCTCAAGGTAAACCATTGCCGTGTGACCATATTAGGTAAAGTATTAGCCAGTGCATTGCCAGAACAGGCCAACATCCAATGCTTGGCTATTGTTAACTTAGAATTTTTTCCCATTACCATATAAAACACGACACCCTGCCTGCTGTAGCCTTCCCCAGCCTGATTGTGACTATATATGGCCTTCCGGCTTACGACATGTTCTTTTTCCTGTTCTCCATCCAGCTGTTGACTAATCATTATGAGCGTTGCTGGAAGTACTACTGCCTTCCTACTGGTTGGGCCAACTATGGGGTCAGCTCAGAGGAGGAACTTCACCTGACACGGAAACTCTTCTGGGGTATATTTGAGTCATTGTCCCATAAGGTGAGCAGTGTGCTTATCCTTGACCTCAAGTGGGGGCTTCGAGATAAGCCAAAATCCCAGGTTTGCAGTGTTCTAGAAGCAACATCTTTTCTAGAAGGTCAACATTTGCGTCCATCTATGGGCAACTGAATAGGAACTGAGAAAAGATCAAAAAGAGCAGCGTTTCTGAACTCGGGCAGCTTGAAGAGGTGTGGACTCCCAGGAAGTTGGCTGGCTGGGGAATTCTGGGAGGTGAAGTCCACTCTTCTTCAAGTCGCCAAAGTTGAGAAACACGGAACAAGAGCTTGTTAAGAATGGAAGACCACCTCTGAGCATTCGGCAGATCTTCTTCTTCTTCCTATATTTGAAAGCAAAGAGATTGTGGCAACCTTGGCTCTTTTATAACTCGTGGACCTCAACTCCCAGAATTCCCCAGCCAGCATAGGGAAGGCGTCCGGAGTTTGCTTCCTTTTGGGCAACTTCCTTTGTCTGTGCGATCGGGTGCCATCAAACTCTCGGCCATTAATGTTGAGCTCTAGCTAATTCAGGGGTAGGCAACCTCGGCGCTTTTATGACTCGTGGACTTCAACTCCCAGAATTCCTGAGCCAACATGGCTCAGCTTGGAAACCTCTCCCTTTCCCCTCAGCATGGCTGGCTCAGGAATTCTGGGAGTTGAAGTCCACGAGTCAAAGAAGAGCCGAGGTTGCCTACCCCTGAGCTAATTGAATGAATGAATGAACTTTTGTTGTCAAAGTACAACATGTGCACAGTGAGATTGGCTGAGCCTCCCTTCGTGCCCCCCCCCACAACTCACAGTGACAACAAACCCACCATCTTGTTACGCCGTGTGAGCTAATTGCACAACACGCTGGCCTTGCAAGTCAATCATCTGACGGGAAACATTGCTGAAAATGATAGTGGAGTTCTGAAAAACCACAAAAATATTCTTGGGGGAGCATTTCAATGGACGGTATTGCCTGACGAAGCATCTTTTCGCTCTTCCTGTTCTTCCTTTGATGTTCAGAAATTTGACTCCGATCTGTATAAGCTGGCCATGCCCTGCTTGTGTGCCATCGCCGGCGCCATTCCTCCAGACTACGTGGATGCCAGCTATTCTTCAAAAACCGAAAAGAAGGCTTCAGTGGATGCCGAGGGCAACTTCGACCCCAAGCCAGTGGAAACGCTAAAGTGAGTGTTTACAGGGGAAAGTTTTGACTGGCCAAATTTTACATCATGATGCTTAGAATGTCATTCTTACCCCTCTGGCTTGTAAAATAATGTTCTAGTATAGACAGCAGGGTTTGAAAAGATATTCCCATTGGCCAATGCGAGCGGTGACTTCTAGAGGTGGCCATCCAGCCTCTCTTTAACCCGCCCCTCCCCAGCAAAGAAATGCCCACCCCCCCTCCTTCAGACAGGGTCTTTCCTCGTTGATCCTGCCAGGCCCAAGAATCAAGAACGACACGTGGAGTAGTTTATTGTCATTTGCCTACAGACGGAATCTTGCCAGGTTAAAGCAATTAGGTGCCATCACTATATATTTATTTATTATTTAGTCATAATCATAGTAAAGTTGGAAGAGACCTTGGAGGTCATCTAGTCCAACCCCCTGCTCAGGCAGGAAACCCTATACCATTTCGGACAAATGGCTGTCAAGCTCTTCTTAAAAACTTCCAGTGTTGGAGCATTCACCACCTCTGGAGGCAGGTTGTTCCACTGGTTAATTGTTCTAACTGTCAGGAAGTTTCTCCTTAGTTCTAGGTTGCTTCTCTCCTTGATTAGTTTCCATGATCTGTTGCTTCTTGTCCTGCCTTTGGGCGTTTTGGAGAAGAGCTTGACTCCCTCTTCTTTGGGGCAGCCCCTGAGATACTGGAAGACTGCTATCATGTCCCCCCTCATCCTTCTCTTCATTAAACTGGACATACCCAATTCCAGCAACCGTTCCTTATATGTTTATTTGTATATATATGTATATATTTATTTATTTATATCCCACCTTTACTATTTTTACAAACAGCTCAAGGCAGCGAACATACCCAACACCCCTTCCTGCCCCTGTTTTCCCCACAACAGCCCACCCCTCCAAATGTCCTTCTCTTCCTCCTTTTCTTAGTGTCATCATTCCCGAGAAGCTGGACTCTTTCATCAACAAGTACGCTGAGTACACTCATGAGAAGTGGGCCTTTGACAAGGTAAGAAGCCTGCCACACAACCTCTCTGGTTCCCTGAGATCTGATCTGGTGGCTTCCTGGTGTCCTCGGCAAGTACTTCCTGCTTCCTGGTTGGGCAGAGAAGAGCAGATACAACCCACCTTTATTATTTTTATAAATAACTCAAGGCGGTGAACATACTCCTTATGCTTTCCTCCTCCTATTTTCCCCACAACAACAGCCCTGTAAAGTGGGTTGGGCTGAGAGAGAGTGACTGGCTGGGTGACTGGTCACCCAGCTGGCTTTCATGCCTAAGGCGGGACTAAAACTCCCGGTCTCCTGGTGATTGGCCCAAAGTCATCCAGCCAGCTTTCATGCCTAAGGCAGGACGAGAACTCATGGTCTCCTGGTGATTGGCCCAAAGTCACCCAGCTAGCTTTCATGCCTAAGGCGGGACTAAAACTCCCGGTCTCCTGGTGATTGGCCCAAAGTCACCCAGCTGGCTTTCATGCCTAAGGCGGGACTAGAACTCCCAGTCTCCTGGTGATTGGCCCAAAGTCACCCAGCTGGCTTTCATGCCTAAGGCAAGACTAGAACTCTCAGTCTCCTGGTGATTGGCCCAAAGTCACCCAGCTGGCTTTCATGCCTAAGTCGGGACTAGAACTCACCTGGTTTTCAACTACTATGTCTGACAGTCTCCTTTTTCCACAGATTCAGAATAACTGGTCCTTTGGGGAGGCGTTTGATGAGCAGGCCAAGACTAATCCTATGTTGCGTCCTTATAAGACATTCTCTGAAAAGGTTAGGGCTCCTTCCCCACCATTCCTCCCTCCGTAAACGGGCACAAGGATTGCATGACTCCTCGAGTCCAAGGCGGAGGGAAAGGCGCACGTGGCATTTGGAGGCCTTTCCGGAAAAAGAGCCTCCCTACTTGTCACCTGACTGGTTTTTTTCCTCTGGCAGGATAAGGAAATTTATCGGTGGCCCATCAAAGAATCTCTGAAGGCCATGATTGCTTGGGAGTGGATGATGGAGAAAGCCCGCGAGGGCGACGAGGAGAAAACGGAGAAGAAGAAAACCCGCAAAATCTCTCAGACAGCCCAGGTTGCTTTCTAGAAAAATCCTTCTCCTCCATTTTTCCTGTCCGTACGGTCTTCCTGTCTCAGCTACTACCTGAGTGTTTCCAAGCGTGCACTTACTCTAGGTCGCTGTTTCTCAAACCTGACAACTTTAAGATGGGTGGACTTCAACTCCCAGAATTCCCCAGCCAGCATGGGGAATTCTGGGAGTTGAAGTCCACCCATCTTAAAGTTGTCAGGTTTGGAAACATTGTCCTTAGCTAACGGTGATGGTTCCTTGTAAAACTATAAAATCATATATTTTTTTTAAGAAGAAAAATTGTACCTCCACAGGATTTCGCCTCAGGCTTTTCTGCACAATGTGCCGCTCACTCTTCAGGTGTAGACATCGCGGTTATCCTGAAAGGCAGTACCACAACCGCCAAAAGAGCCTCCTCAGAAACCGAGTCTAGATCTTGCTGCGTTGTGTAGAAACAGAGAGCGAACCCCACTCCCCTTCTAGCACTGATGAGGTTCCCTAGCTGGGTCGTGAAACGTCTGCCAGAAAAGAGCCAAGCTCGGAGAGCACCGAGGACTCCACATATGGAAATGAAATAAAAATTTAAAAAAAAATGAACAAGCAGTAGACTTGGGAATCTGGAGGATGGGATCAAGGAGAGCTAGCTAGGAAGATGAGAAGGATGGGGACAATGGATGTCAAGCATGCCTGTTTCTGTGTTTTCCTTCAGGCCTACGACCCCAGCCATGGTTACAATCCTCAGCCAATAGATCTGTCTGCAGTGACTCTTTCCAGGGAATTACAGGTGAGAAAGGCTGGCCTCACAAGCATCGATGACCTGCCAACAAATAGGGAAGGAATAATTTGTAGTCAGAACAAATAACCCAATAAATGTAGACCTCAAGGTTACCCTGAAAAGCAGCATCACAACCGCCAAAAAGTCGAGATCTTTCTGCATTGTACATAAACAGAGTGAACCCCACTCCCTTCCAGCACTGTTGATCTTCTCTAGTTGGGTCATGAAACGTCTGCAAGAAAATCTCCAAGCTCAGAAACCACCAAGGACCCCACAGTTCTCCTCCTCCTCCTCCTCCTCCTCCATGTAAATTAGGATTCAGTTGGCTATGACCGGGTCCTTCGTATCCACCCAACTGATCTCGGTTCTCCTTTCACAGGCCATGGCAGAGCAACTGGCTGAGAACTATCACAACACCTGGGGACGCAAGAAGAAATTAGAGCTGGAGAGCAAAGGTGAGATTCCGGACCTTTTGAAGGACGCTGATGTTCTCTTTTCTTATTGCCCCTGCAGGGAAATAACTTACCTGCTTTCTCTTTTTCTCCAAGGAGGTGGAACCCACCCCTTGCTGGTGCCGTATGACACGCTGACGGCCAAAGAGAAGGCTCGGGACCGGGAAAAAGCTCAGGAGTTGCTTAAATTCTTACAGCTTAATGGCTATGCAGTGACTCGGTAAGTATGGAGGGGGCTAAAAATGGGTTGGCTGAAATAGAGTGTCTTCTCACAGTTGCACTGATGACGTTCCCTAGTTTGGTAATGAAACGTCTGCAAGAAAAGAACCAAGCTCAGAGGGCACCCAGGACCCCACAGTCGTCCTCCTTCCTTTCTCCTTCTCCTCCTCTCCACAAACCTCACTCCCTTCTAACACTGATGATGTTACCTAGTTTGGTAAAGACACATCTGCAAAAAAAAATAAAGGCCCAACAAGTTCAACACCAAAGGCCCCACAATCTAGCCTTGAGCAACAGAGATTCTCTTCTTCTTGAAGTTGTTTTAAAATAAATCAATTCTTCTGCTGCTTTGAATGTACAGGGATTAATGTCTGCATATCAAAGGCCTTTTCGTTTAGAGGCTCTTTATTTTTCTAAGATGCTAATTGATTTTAATGTATTAATCAATGGTTGTTTTCCTCTGGATCTGGCCTGCACTTAGGTTTAAGTGCCTAATAAATGACTACTGAACAAGCAAAGGACTGGGGAAATATTCCCATGTATTTTGGGCATTTGAGAATTCCTGGAAAAGGGTTTCATGGTCTCTTCCTGTAGAGGACATAGAGAATGTCCTTGAGGACAGGAGGAATAATCAGTATCAATTCAATGTCAACATCCAGTTGGAAAATCCAAATAAAACTCCAGATTAATTTCCATTTCCGAAAATCTTACTGTTTACTGAATACATTGCTTGGTTACGTTGAAGCAAAACTAACTCTGTGGTTCCCACACCAATTCATAGACTTAAACGATAGTTTTCCCAGCCAAACCCCCAATGTCTTATGTAATCCATATCAACAAGTCCACTTTGTTATGGGAACCATCTGCTTTAAATCCACACCTGTTCTGGTGTCCTTGACAAGGCTTCAAGCTCCCATGGTCTGTAGCTGAATTGAAGAAGTTTCATTTCTCCAACTACTCACTGGAAAGTAACACCTCACACTCCCTTAATCAGAATGCAAGTTGAAACGCAGAGGAACGTAGCTGCCAAGGTTTCATCCTGGGTTAGATAAGAGGGGGTTTAGCCTAGGCCAAGATAGTAACCAAGCAAAAACCCCTCCCTAGTTCACACAAAGATACAGTGAGGAAGTGGGACACACATTCAGACTTATAAGATTCTGTTAACTATAGCTGTGATAATAAATGTACGGTAATTCTAAACCTAAGTGGCATTGGTCCATCATTCATGGACAACTCTCAAAGCTAACACCAGCCAGAGCATAGAACAGTTCAAAGAAGTAGTGCAAGATCAGAAGATGTGGAGAGGCCTGGCCAAGAGTTGGACACAACTGAATGGATAAGATCACCAGCATCATCATAGACAACTAAAGCAAAGCCAAACCAACCATCTTTAAAGGAGGCATCTTTAGCAATTTCCTGTCTTGCTCTGGGTGTTTCCTAGCATTGCCTCTCTTAAAAGCTTGGCACACAATCTTTTGTCACCCACCTGAATCCAAATTCCATCATTTCTCCCAGGGGTCTGAAAGACATGGAACTGGACACTTCATCCATTGAGAAACGCTTCGCCTTTGGATTCCTGCAGCAGCTGCTGAAGTGGATGGACATCTCCCAAGAATTCATCGCCCACTTGGGTAAGAGCTGTCCTCTTGCTCTCCTTAGCCAGCTCCTGGAAGGTGGGCCCCATAGTGTTAACTCATGATTTCCTGGGAGAGGGAGAGGGAAAGTGGGAAGATAGACGAAGGCTTGGAATCCAGAATCCTACCTTAATTTATAGTGCTGGACAGGGAACAGAGTCTGATCCAGAAGCCTTTGAGATACAATCTCTGAGTTTCTCCATTCTGATAGTGGGAAAACCAGATAAGAAGCCATTGCTGGGCTGCTTGGCTTCCCACAGTTCAAATACGATCGGAAAGTTTTACCTCTGCCTTGGGTTCTCTTGAGATCATCTCACCTGTGGTCAGAGGTCGCACAGTGCCAAGTTTGGTCATCCAAGCAGAGTAGCAGGATAAAGTTGTAGAGCGCTGCAGAGCTGGCCTTGAAAAAGGAATGTAAGAGCCATTAGTAAAACATGAATTCCACCTGGGAAGACAAGACCTTGTGAGAAAGAGACTCAAGATTGCCGAACCTTGAGTCTCTTTGGTATCAGAGGGAAAGAAGGAGATAGGCTGCCCAGATTTCAACATTCTGTTGTTATAGTCTAAGCCAGTTTAAGTAAACTTTTTGTATTTCTTGGAGGATTTATTTCCTGACCTTCCCCCCCCCACTCCAGAGGCTGTGGTGAGCAGTGGACGAGTGGAAAAGTCCCCACATGAACAGGAGATCAAGTTCTTCGCCAAGGTAAACCTGCCTTTGTATTTTTATTTATTTTATGTTACTGTTGGGTCAAGAAGAGGATGGATATATATATATATATATATATATATATATATATATATATATATATATATATATATATATATATATATATATATATATATATATATATATATATATATATATATATATATATATATATATATATATATATATATATATATATATATATATATATATATATATATATATATATATATATATATATATATATATATATATATATATCGGACAGTTCATATATTTGTGTAAATTACTAACAAAGAATTAAAGGGAAACTGAAATGCATTTCTAACTCTTTAGTCTTCATCAGTCAGCTATACTCTTCTGAGATTCGAACCTGGGCTGATTGCAATAACACTGCCTAATATGCAATCAGCCCAGGTTCGAATCTCAGAAGGGTATAGCTGACTGATGAAGACTAAAGAGTTAGAAATGCATTTCAGTTTCCCTTTAATTCTTTGTTAGTAATTTACACACACACACACACACACACACACACACACACACAAATGCACAAAGTTCCTTGGAATTCCTCTCCCGTCTTAGTCCAAGCACTCGAGGGTGGGGGTGGGGGTGTCCCCAGTCTCCTTCCCACAATGCACTTGCATTTCCTTTTCAGATCCTGCTGCCCCTCATCAACCAGTACTTCAACAACCACTGCCTCTACTTCCTGTCCACCCCGGCCAAGGTCCTGGGCAGTGGAGGCCACGCTTCCAACAAAGAGAAAGAGATGATAACCAGGTGAGGGCTGGGCAACCCCAGCGGCGGCCGGTGGCAGGTGTGAACCAGCCCTGCAGCCTTCAAAGAGATGCTGCCTCTGCCGTCTTGCCCCGCTGCGTGTCCTCATCTTGTCGGGAGGGACCTCTTTCATTCTCTGTTCTTTTCCTTTCTTTTCCTCCGTTCAGCCTTTTCTGCAAACTGGCAGCCCTGGTCAGGCACCGGGTCTCTCTCTTTGGTAAGCCTCCCTCTCTGCTCCTGCTTTCTGAGCCCACCTGTTCCCTCACCTTCTCCCTGTCACTGCTTCAGTGGGGCTCAGCGCCGCCTGCACCGCTCTCAGGTCCTCATCTTGACTTTCCTGACACTGTGTCAGCTCTATTCCCAAACCAACTTCCTGCTGCTCCAGCCCTGAGGCCATGTTTCTCCTGCCCAACCTGCCCATTGCTTCGTACGGGGGTCCTAAATCCACCTGTTTGATCCTCTTCCTTCAGGTACCGATGCGGCTGCCGTGGTGAACTGCCTCCACATTCTGGCTCGCTCCTTGGATGCCAGGTGAGCAGGCTTCCTCTGTCGTGATGGTCTGCGGAGAGTCTCCGTCATCCGGTCCTGGTTGTCCCAAAGGTGCTTTTTCAGGAGGCAACTGGACTTCCTTGTTTTCTCTTTGAAGACGTTTCGCTTCTCGTCCAAGAAGCTTCTTCAGCTCTGACTGGAGGGTGGGGAATGGAAGAGCCGAAGAAGCTTCTTGGACGAGAAGTGAAACGTCTTCAAAGAGAAAAGAGGAAAGTCCCGTTGCCTGGTGAAAAAGCACCTTGGGGACTCTGTCATGATATATAATGTAGCATTATAAATGTCACATGATTTTGATTAAACGTATCAAAATATACCATCATGTATCACATTAACTGATCAAAATATATCGAAATCACGAAACCGCGTCTTATTTTGGCCGTGTTACGTGGGGGAGAAAGCAGTTTGGAAGAGTTAGCGGTAAAAGGAAACCGGGTACCCCAAAAACCATGATGGCTGCACCCCATCAAAGCTGACACCAGCCAGAGCTCAGAACAACTCAAAGAAGTGGTGCAACTTGGAAGATCTGGAGAGACCTGGCCAGTAGACTCAGCCAAGGGATGGGTGTGACTGAACGGATTACGTCATCATTATCATCAGATCAAAATATAAAATGAAAATGAAAATTAGTGGAAAAATGGAGAAAGGGGAAGAGAGAAGTGTAGGAGAAACGGGGGGGAGAGAGAAAGAAAAGCATTTAACTTCTGACTCAGAGCAGTAGACTAAAATAAGAACATCACAGCCTCAACTTTTTATTTTTCCATATTTAATATGCATTAGCCATTTCTGTAACAACAAACTGGAAGGCTGTAACGTTGGGCAGAACTCGCCTAACAAACTTCCTACTTAGCAATGGGAATTCTAAGTCGAGGACTCTTTGTATACATATTTGTGTTAAATCTGTTTGGTTTTGTTTCAAATGCCGTGTATATACTGATGAATGGGGCAACATTCTAGCTTAGAAGTTTCTTTCTTTTGAAAATTTGAAGAACAAACAGGTTTAGTTATACTGTTCCGGTGATGAGCGCCTGATAGCTTTATTCATGAGCATCTGAAAAAAAATATCTAGGTGCTGATTATTATTCCCCCCCGCTATTTCCAGGACAGTCATGAAGTCAGGCCCTGAAATTGTCAAGGCGGGACTGCGTTCGTTCTTCGAAAGTGCCTCCGATGACATTGAGAAGATGGTGGAGAACCTCAAGCTCGGCAAAGTGTCCCAATCCCGCACTCAAGTCAAGGGTGTGGGGCAGAACATCACCTACACCACCGTGGCCCTGCTCCCGGTCCTCACCTCCCTCTTCGAGCACATTGCCCAGCACCAGTTTGGGGACGATGTGATGTGTGAGTAGAGCAGGAGAAGGGAGGGTGGGCTGAGCAGGCTCTGAAGTGAGGAGGCCATCAGAATGCCACCCATCTAGCCCAGGAGTGGTGGAGGCTTTGGGAGAAGGTTTTGGAGGAGCGAGAACATGGGAGCACCTCCTGACATCAAAGAGGAGGATGGAGAAGTTGCATATCTCCCATTGTTCAGTATGTCTGTCTCTTTCTCTCTCCCTCCCTGTTTCTCTTCCTCTTCCTCTCTCTTTCTCCTCCTTCCTTCCTTCCTTCCTTCCTTCCTTCCTTCCTTCCTTCCTTCCTTCCTTCCTCCCTTTCTTTTTTTTCTCTCTTCTCTTCTCTTCTCTTCTCTTCTCTTCTCTTCTCTTCTCTTCTCTTCTCTTCTCTTTTTTGTGTGCTCCTTTAGTGGATGATGTCCAGGTCTCCTGCTACCGAACTCTGTGTAGTATCTACTCCCTGGGGACAACCAAAAATCCGTATGTGGAGAGGTGAGCACAAAGGCAAGGTTGGGCTCAGCTGAAAAGATATAGACCCTTTGTGGTGAGATGGGGCCAAGAGGCAGGGGAATGGCTAGCTAGACTGGAGGGAGGGGGTCAAGCGAGAGCATAGCTTGGAGTCATTGCGCAGCCACAAACAGCATAAACATGACCTATTGATGAGTAGTTCTGGTTGCTGAAACTGACACAAATGGAACACTGAGTGAAAATGAGTGGAAATGTTTAAGGACATTTGGTCTGGTCTGGTCTGGTCAGATTTGGTCTGGTCTGCTCAGGTCTAAAGATGGAATCACTGACTAAAGGGGCGGAGGGAATTAAGAGGCATACCAGTATCACTTCAGGGGAGGGAACATCATAGACCAGACTAGAAGGTTTATCTGCTGGTTTCCAAGGAAACAGAGCCAAAGGAAGTGCTTTGGTATGACGTTGTCCCGGTTTCTTCACCTGACACGTTTGTCCCCCAGCCTGGGGAGGAGTAGGGTTTTGACACAGAACTGGAAGGATGGAAGAAGTGGCACATAAGCCTTCTTCATTTCCAGTCTTCCCGGAGGTCCTTCCTTCTCTCCAGATGGAATGGCACCACCCTCCAGAGTTAGCTTGCAGAATGACCAACGCTGTAGGCCAGGGGCCCTCAAACTTGGTCCACAAGTCTTAAAGTGGCCATGTTTGAGGACCCCTGCTGTAGGCATTCATGAACCAACAGCTTTTTCAAGTACAACTCTGGTTTGGAGAGAATATTAGATACCAAATACCTAATATTAGCACAGTTTCTCTTCTGAAGCATGAATTATAACTTGGTCTCTGGTCCCTCTCTGCAGGCAGAGGCCCCAACTTGGGGAATGCTTGGCACGGCTGGCAGCGGCGATGCCCGTGGCTTTTCTGGAGCCGCATCTGAACGAATACAATCCTTGCTCGGTTTACACCACCAAGTCCCCAAGAGAGCGAGCCAGTGAGTATGGGCGAAGGAAGCAGGAGGGACCACAATCCTCTTTTGCCTTGACGTTTCCTCCAATTCTCTTCCCTTCCTTGTTGGGCAGGGGGTTAATGCCCATCTAGACCCTCCCCTTTTTTACTTCTGCCCTCAGTCATCATTTTCAATCCTTTTTTTTAATTGGAAAAGTTAGACCAGGGGTCTTCAAACTTGGCCCTTTTATGACTTGTGGACTTCAACTCCCAGAATTCCTCAGCCAGGCACGTGTGCCTGGCTGAGGAATTCTGGGAGTTGAAGTCCACAAGTCATAAAAGGGCCAAGTTTGAAGACCCCTGAATTAGACCTTGTTACGAAGTGCTACTAGAGCCCGGGTGGGCCACTGTGGCCCATTTATGACCTGTGGACTTCAACTCCCAGAATTCTATGCTGGCTCAGGAATTTTGGGAGTTGAAGTCCGGATGTCATAAAGAGGCATAGTTGCCCACCCTTGTGCTAGAGTTTAGACGTCTTCGGTAAGGCCTTGCACACACATGTATACAGATAGTCCTTGACTTACAACTGGTTGTTTGAAGTTATGACGGCCTTGGAAATGGTGCTTTATGGCCTGTAAAATATTGTTGCTTCACACACACACACACACACGCACACACACACACACACACACACACCGGTCATCTGATCACATTTCAGTTGCTCGGCAACCCGCTCATTTATGACCAGCCGTCAGATGACCACAATTTGCAACTCTTTTTGCTGATTCCCGACGTGCTGCTGATTTCTGGCAAAAACAAAAAAACCCCAAAAAGACCAATCAGGAAAATGGATTTGGATTTATGACCGTGTTGATTCATTTAACAATCATGTGATTCAGATTACAACTGCCTGATTCGCTTAGTTTGCTATAAAAATGATCGGAAAAATCAGGTCCGTTCGTGTGGTGCCTCAACGTATGACCAGATTTCTGATCCAATTGCTGTCATAAGTCGAGGACCACCTGTAAGCGTTGCAGTCTCACCTTTTTTTTGCTTTTCTGACATGGTCACCCTAGTGCCGTGGTGGCAAACCTATGTCACGCGCGCCGTCGCCCCAGTCCTAGGCCTTCAGCTGGGTTTTATAAAACCTTTTCGCTTTAGGCCTCCGCCGCCGTGTGCAAAAAAAAAAAAAGTTCAATCAATCATTTTCAACTTCTTGAGGGGAAAAAAAAAGATCTCGCAAAGTTGGAATTGATTGATTGAACTTTTTAGTCCCACCCAGTCTGCTGTTACCACTGCAGCCACGCCCACCCAATGGGCCACGCCCACCCAATGGGCCACGCCCACCCAATGGGCCACACCCACCCAATGGACCATGCCCACCCGGCACATGATGATACATAAGTGGGTTTTGGGTTGCAGTTTGGGCACTTGGTCTCTAAAAGATTCGCCATCACTGCCCTAGTGGCTGGGATCTGGATACAACCCCAAAGAGACACTATCTCTGAATTGAGCGCTTCCCCACCCCAGACCTTCAGAAATTTAACTCGCTCGCCTTCCACCCTTAGTCTTAGGCCTGCCAAACTGCGTGGAGGAGATGTGTCCTGACATTCCAGTGCTGGAGAAGCTGATGAAGGACATCAACGGGCTGGCGGAGTCCGGGGCTCGCTATACTGAAATGCCCCACGTGATAGAGGTCACCCTGCCGATGCTTTGTAACTACTTGCCCCGTTGGTGGGAGCGGGGTCTGGAGACCAACGCTCAGGGTCCGTGGTGCACCGAAGTGACTTCGGACCACCTCAACACTCTGCTGGGAAACATCCTGAAGATCATCGTCAGCAACCTTGGCATAGACGAAGCTTCTTGGATGAAACGGTTGGCTGGTACGAAGGGAGCCTGGGCGGTGGGATTGAGGCGTTTCTTTCTTCAAAAGCCGAATGAGATTTTGCTCCGGAGAGAAATAGCGGAATAAGTTACAAAACTAAGCAAAGGTTTTAAGGATTTCCCGCCCCCGCCCCCCCCACACACAATCCGCCTTTGCATGCTGTGCTAAGCCTTGAACTGTAATGGTGATGTTTGCAGGACGTGTTAGGCCTGGGTGTCCAACCTTGCCCATTGTAAGACCTGTGGACTTCAGCTCCCAGAATTCCCCGCCCAACATTTGTTTAGCACTCTTAAAGTGACAACAGCATTGAAAAAAGTGAGTTAGGACAGGCTCACACCTTTATGACCATCACAGCATTTACAATCAATCAGAGTAGAACCGAAAGGGACCTTGAAGGTCTTCTAGTCCAACCCCGTTTAAGCAGGAGCCCCTATACTATTTCAGGCAAGTGACTGTCCAGTCACTTCTAAAAAACCTCCAGGGATGGAGCACCCACAACTTCTGGAGGCAAGCAGTTCCACTGGTTAATTGTCCTCCCTGTTAGGAAGTTTCTCCTTAGTTCCAGGTTGCTTCTCTCCTTGCTTAATTTCCATCCATTTTTTCTTGTCTTGCCTTCCGGTGCTCTGGAAAATAAGTGGATCCCCCTCTTCTTTGTGGCAGCCCCTCAAATAATGGAATACTGCCCTCGTATAATTTGGGGGTCAGTTGTGGTCATAAGTTGGGAACCACCGGTACCAATGAGCAGTTAAGAGGTCCAGAAGTTTCTGAGCTCTCTTGAACTATTGGAGAGACCTGTAACGTAGACTTGGAGCAAGGTAGCTTGCTCCCGACTGAGGAAGCTCTTCCCTGCACAGTCTTTGCTCAGCCCATTGTCAGCAAAGCCAAGCCAGAACTGCTCCGCTCCCACTTCATCCCCACCATGGAGAAGCTGAAGAAGCGGTCTGGGAAAGTCGTGGCCGAAGAGGAACAGCTGCGGCTGGAGGCCAAGTCCGAATCGGAGGACACGGAGCTACTCATCCGGGATGAGTTTTCGGTGCTGTGTCGCGACCTCTACGCCCTGTACCCGCTGCTCATCCGCTACGTGGACAACAGCAGGTAATATAGAGTTTGCAAAAAAAAAAGTAGGTGCAGATTGCAACTTGCCACCTAATGAGAGCCTCGAGGTGGGTGTAGTTCAGAAACGCAGCACGGGGATTTCAGGAATGCTTCAAGAGAGACAGTTTGTTCCGGTGGCTAAGGCACCGGGCTAGAAAGCAAGAGACTGTCAGTTCAAGTCCCGCCTTATCCCTGAACGCCAGCTGAGTGACATCATCATCTTCATCATCATCATCATCATCATCATCATCAAGAAATTGCAGCTTCCTGCAATAACTTATCCAGCAAAGCTACAAAAAACTGTGCTACTTGGAACATCTTACAGTTTAAGGAGATACCTGGTTGATACCTAGGATGCTGGCAGCAACCCTTGTCAACCATGAGCGCCAGCCAATTTGAGTGTTCAGTTGACTGAGTTTCATGTTTTATGAATAATAGTATAATAATAATAATAATAATAATAATAATAATAATAATAATAATAATAATAATAATAATAATGTGACTGTGCAATGATCAATAATAATAGCAGTTGGAAGGAATATTACCTAGTTGGGTAAGGAAATGTCTGCAAGGAAACAGAGAGCGCCAAGGACCCCACAGTTCAACTCTGACCTACCAATAGTCCCTTCTCTTGATAGGGTGGGTCTCGGTGCTGAGTTTCGGCAGGGTAGATCCCACGAATCGTGGAAAGTGGACGAAGGTGCTCACCAACCACTCCTTTTGCATCTGCAGGGCCCACTGGTTGACTGAGCCCAACTCGGATGCTGAGGAGCTCTTCCGGATGATTGGGGAAATCTTTATTTATTGGTCCAAGTCCCACGTGAGTGAGCTTTGGGGTAGCAGAGGGGCAGGCTTGTGGGTTCATTTCCAAGTTTCTTCTCCACTGAGGATGTTGTCTTTTGATTATGAGGCCCCCCCTGTGTAGAAGAATAGAATGGAATAGAATAGAATAGAATAGAATAGAATAGAATAGAATAGAATAGAATAGAATAGAATAGAATATATGGAAGAATGGAATGGAATGGAATAGAATAATAGAATAGAATGGAATGGAATGGAATGGAATGGAATAGAATAGAATAGAATAGAATAGAATAGAATAGAATAGAATAATAGAATGGAATGGAATGGAATGGAATGGAATGGAATGGAATGGAATGGAATAATAGAATGGAATGGAATGGAATGGAATGGAATGGAATGGAATAGAATAGAATAGAATAGAATAATAGAATAGAATAGAATAGAATAGAATAGAATAGAATAGAATAGAATAGAATAGAATAGAATAGAATAGAATGGAATGGAATGGAATGGAATGGAATGGAATAGAATAGAATAACAGAGCTGGAAGGAACCTTGGAGGTCTTCTAGTCCAACCCCCTGCTCAGGCAGGAGACCCTATCCCATCTCAGACAAATGGCTGTCCAGTCTCTTCCTAAAAACTTCCAGTGTTGGCGCATTCACCACTTCTGGAGGCAAGTCTTCCCACTGATTAATTGTTCTCACTGTCAAGAAATTTCTCCTTAGTTCTAGGTTGCTTCTCTCCTTGATTAGTTCCCGTCCGTTGCTTTTGTCTCAACGTAACCCCTTTTTGGAAGGCCAGGAGGGTGAGGGGCCTGCCTCCCCTCCACGGGGAGAATATTCCACAGGGCTGGGGCAACGGCAGAGTAGGCTCTTTTCCTGGACCCCACCGTTCGGAATTCGTTAACTGACGGGGTCCTCAACATAGCCTGCAACCAAGACTCTTCCTTAGGTAACTTGGCTTGCATGTATTAGGTTGAGCCCCCTGCAGAAATCTCCCACCCAATTCTTCTTTTCTCCTGCAGAACTTTAAGCGAGAAGAGCAGAACTTTGTTGTGCAGAATGAAATCAACAACATGTCCTTCCTGACAGCCGACAGCAAAAGCAAAATGTCCAAGGTCAGAAGGTTGTTGGGGGTCTCCTCCTTCGGCTGGGGAGAAGGCAGTGTGGGGGGGGGAGTTGTCCTTCTTGGCGGCTCTTGCCATCCTTGAAGCCGTGAGCGAAAGGGCCTTTGACCCAACCACTGCTGAGCTCCAGGTGGACAGGAAGTGTCCGAGGGCTGCAGGATTCCAGGTCTCAGGACAACGGCAAACTTACTAAGTGGCCTTGGCTTAGCTACTCATTTTTTAAACATTTAACTTGCAGGTGTAACCATACTGGTCTTTTCTTATTAGATTCCTCTGTTAAGGGACACGAAGTGAGAGAACAACAAAACCTCTTTTCGTGCCCCAAAAAGTGGAGGGGAAAAAAGGTGTCTTGTTATTCAGGAATCTTTACTCAACTCGAGCGTATAATAAATGCGGGGGTTTACACCATTGGTGTGGACAGTGTTATCGTGCAAGCACGTCCGTTATGTCCATCGACATCGTTTGCGTGGCGACATCGTTACAATTTACAGAAACCATGGCAAGGCGTGCAAACGATGTCAGTGGATGCCAACGGTGTCCTGCAGGTCAATTGGAACCAACTCCCCATGGAACTTAGGACTGCCCCCGACCTTCGCTCATTTCGCCGGGACCTGAAAACTTGGCTCTTCGAGCTGTCTGGCCCAGGCTGAGGGGTTTTAATTTTATTGGGTTTTAGTTTAAATTTCGGGGACTTGATTTAATTAATTTTAATCTGATTTTAATTTTTGTATGTTTGTTTTTAACCCTCCCTGTAAACCGCCCTGAGTCCTACGGGAATAGGGCGGTATATAAATTTAATAAAAATAAATAAATAAAAATAAATAAATTGCAACGTCCAAATAGGGTAGAGGGCACTGAGGACCTCACAGTTCAACCCTGAGCTGCAAATATTCTCTTTGGATCAACTGACCAGCTGTTGCTTGGCGGGGGAGGAAGAAAGCAACATCTGGGTGATGGGAGCTTTCCTAGGATCTTAGATCCACCAAGTTCTGGGCAGGTGATTCTTGCTTTGAGTCCTTCCTCTGAATAAGGGAGAGGCGGGGATGTTGCCTCCTCTAACCTTCTCTTTCTCCTGTCTTGTCTTCCTTTTTCTCCCCTCTCCACATGTGGGTTTAGTCGGAAGAAAGCCAGGTTAGCAAAAGCATAGCTGTTCCACTGGCCCAAAGGGTCAAGGCAGCATGGAGCAATGGGTATCTCTGCCGCAACCCTTCGCTCCCTCCCTGTTTAGAAGTGGGGCGAGAGGGTCCTTGCAAAGTCATTGGGCGGGGGCCGGGAGGAAGGGAAGGGGCTGCGGCTGCATGGACGGTGACAAAAATGCGGTAGCTTTTTGCAGGTCTGGCCGCAACGCATCAGACATGCGATGGGTGGCGTCTTCTGACTGTCAATCACCCAGTTAGTGGGACTCACGCCATGTTGAAGCGGGCAGCCACGCTCTGGAATAGTTCAGCCACGTGTCCTCCTCCTCCTCCTAACTAACCAGTTTGTCCCGAAGTCCCCAAAATCAAGTACTAAAAAAACGATGTTCCTTAACTCCCAGCATGCCTCGGGGGGGGGGTTCCTCTTCCTAATCTCAGTCCACCTTCTTGGCCCTCTTCTCTTCCCCGTACACCCTAGAGCCCATCATCCTGCCCTGCCACTCTCCAGGGGTGGGGTGCTTGCCTGCTCACGCCCCCTCGTCTCCCTGCCTGCCCACCGTGCTTGTCTGCGGTTATGCGTAGAGGTTAGCAAGGCTGCTTTGAAAGGCTGGCTGTTCCGCGGGCAAAGATGCTGGAACCGTGTCTTGTCGTCTTGATTGGCCCAAACGGCTTCATCTCACTTTGATCCCAGGGGGGGAGGAAGAGGGCCTCTCTGTGCCACGACAACTCAATCCTGCCCGTTTTCAAAATTTGGTCCGGGGGGGGGTGTCTCAGAAATCTGATTATTTTTTCCTCCTGTTGCAGCCAGTTCCAAACTGGGGAACAGAATTGGTGGGTGAGCCTCTGCGTGAAACCATCCCCTCTTTTCCCCCCCCCATCACCGCTGCCCCCTCTGCCAGTCCTCCAAGCCAGAAAGGTGGGGACCGCTGGTCTACCCGATAAAGTTCAGCATCTCCTTTCTGTCTCCAAGTCTGTGGGGCAGACCTGGGCATTTTATGGTCCCCAGGCTACATCCGGCCTTTTGGCTGTCTCTGTCCGGTCCCGTCTGCTTTTAATTTTAAAGGCAACTGCTGAGATGTTGTTGTTGTTTCCAATTTACAGATGTGCGTGCATGCCTGCCTATGCACCCTCTTAGCCCTCTTGGTTCGGCCCTGCATAACAGGCTCAGTTTCTCATGTGGCCCCTTGGGAAAATTAATTGCTGTGGCCCCTGCTGTAGGATGTGGTAAAAAAACAAAAGAATTCAAATTGGTGTCCATGACGGTGTGATCCAACATCTGCTTTAGATGCATCACATAAAAAAAAACCAACAACAAGCAGTTTGGATCAGATTGTGGCAGCCGCCATCTTGATTTTTTTTTTTATTGAAAAGTTTTACAATACATGTTTAAATACAAAAAACTCCCTCCTCCCCCTCCCCTCTCCCCAACCCTACCCTACCCTACCCTACCCTCCCCCCTCCCCGACTTCCCAGAGCTGAATACAGGGTATAGTGATACAAACATAAGCTAGAATATGCTAACAATAAAAATAAGAGAATAAATTCTGTCGCACTTTAACTCTCCATAGTCATAATTATATTACTAACAGATAACAAATAACTAATAATACATCATATAAAACTACTTATTCATCCATCTTGAATTTTTTGACCACACCGTGCGGCCACCCCTGACCTCTTGACATGAGCACTTCCACAGATCCTGCTAAAATGTCCGATAATTCCCTTTGCCAGCAATTTCCTCCGTGTGACTCATTTTAATCCCACATTCCTAGCCCTGCAACTCCGTTATCTCTCCTCCAGTCCTCCCAAATGGGTCCTCTCTACACTTCCTAACACCCACCCTCTTCTCATCCCGAGAAGTCCCTTCTCCTATCCGGAGATAACCTCTGCATGTGCACCATCACTTCCAAAGTCCGCTCAGAGTCTTGCTTTCTGTCTCCAGGTTGGTGGATCAAAAAGCTAACGCATGGAATGAGATTTTGATCCACACGCTCCTGACAGATGGTCTTGGAAGGTCGATCCCAGATTCCTGAGTATTAGAGGCAGCAGGTGTCTGGATTGTCACTTTGACCCACTAGATCGTAGGTGTCCAACCTTGTCCACTTGAAGACCTGTGGATTTCCAACTTCAACATGCTGGTTGGAGAATTCTGGGAGTTGAAGCCCACAGGTCTTCAGGTAGACAAGGTTGGACATCCCTGCCCTAGTTTTTACAGCTTCTTCTCTTCCACCCTCCCGTCTTCTCTTGACGGAGGACCTGCTCCAGCTTTCTCACCAGGTCATGGAATCCCCATGTCTGAAGCAGTGCTTGGTCATTAAAGCTTTTGCCCGGTCAAGCTGTTGGCATGCCAGAGGACAACCTGAGTGGCACGGCCTCCCTTCCCACCAGGCTGACTTTGGTCTTCCTCTCCCAGTCAGGTGGCTCGGATCAGGAACGTCACAAGAAGAAGCGTCGAGGGGACCGCTATTCTGTCCACACATCCCTCATCGTGGCCACGCTGAAGAAGATGCTTCCCATCGGACTGAACATGTGTTCCCCAACTGACCAAGAGCTGATCAGCCTGGCCAAGATACGTTATGCCTTGGTGAGGCACCTGGGGTGGGGACTGCCAAGAAGATCAGGGAGGAGACATTGGCAAAGGCTCCCAAGATGTCCAGCTGTTGACCCTGTTGACCTTGGTTGCCTAAATCTGAAGCCATGTTGAAGGGTCCACTTAACTGTGGAGCTGGAGAGAGTAAACAAGGCAACCCAGATGATTGAGAGAGCGTGAAATGGACATGCAATTTCCCAGCTGAGGGAGGCTAGAGAAGCTGCAAAGGACACACAAACACAAGCACACACAAGGGATCACACTAACCCTGTTCCTCCTCAAGTTCTGTCTTTGATTTCAGCGCTTTCTGTCCTGCCATCAAGGATACCAAACCCAAAGTCCTATCAGTCAAGGAACACAAGTGTTCAGAAACAAACATCACAATTGATGGTGTATTTCAGAAGGGATGAGCCTGGTGGGAACAGACCCTTGTTTTTTCTAGAATTGTTTCTTGGTTATTTTGTTCATGCGAATGCTCTCCTTTTCCGCAGAAAGACACTGATGAAGAGGTGCGTGAATATCTCAACAATAACCTTCATCTTCAAGGCAAGGTGAGGACCTGGAACTGCTCCAGGGTTTTGCAGGTTTTGCCATAAATTGACTTGCTCCCTTCGTGTCTGGATGAGCACATGAGTTACAGTAGAATCTATTTTCTTTCTTTCTTTCTTTCTTTCTTTCTTTCTTTCTTTCTTTCTTTCTTTCTTTCTTTCTTTCTTTCTTTCTTTCTTTCTTTCTTTCCTCCTTCCCTCCTTCTCCCTTCTTATCCTTCCTTCCTTCCTTCCTCTTTCTTTCTTTCTTTCTTTCTTTCTTTCTTTCTTTCTTTCTTTCTTTCTTTCTTTCTTTCTTTCTTTCTTTCTTTCTTTCTTCCCTCCTTCTCCCTTCTTATCCTTCCTTCCTTCCTTCCTTCCTTCCTTCCTTCCTTCCTTCCTTCCTTCCTTCCTTCCTTCCTTCCTTCCTTCCGTAATGAGTCTGGGCAGCTTACAAACTACTACATAGCAATGACTATAATAAAACGCAGAAACTGTCACCCAAAAAGAATCTGGAAAAAAAACCACAAGGGTTCCATCACTCATTCTAACCCAGGATTTGGGGATAGAAACTAGTTTTAAGACCTCATTTAACTAGAGCTTGGGTAGGGAGTACATGAATTGGTGTGTGTGTGTTTCAAGGTCAAGTAACATGGCTTATGCTCTGTGAATGTCCCCATTTGCCTTGCAGTGTGAGAATTCCTCCTCCATGCGCTGGCAGATGGCCCTCTACAGGGAGATGGCTGGCAAAGCTGAGGACTGCAACAAGCCGGAGAAGATTGTCAAACGGGTGCAAGAGGTCTCTGCCGTGCTCTACCACCTGGAACAGGTATAGACCCACAAAGGGATTTGGCAGCTTCATAGCTAGAAGAATAGGATTTGCTATCTACATGTTAGATGGCTGCTGAGAGCTTCCCAAATTTGAACAATTTCATACAGCGATTCTCGGCGGCTGCCAAAATTTAAAAGTCAGCTTTAAAAAATAATAATCCAGCCACAACAAAAAAGCACCAACAATAAATATAATCAGAATGGCAGCCCAAGTTAAAACCGGCATTGCAATAAATCCATTAGTCAGGACCCCTTAATCTCTCAGCCCCCTTGTCCGGGGGACTCATGGCCCATTTTGTGAAAAGTCCTCATTGGATTTAAAAAAAATAAAAAATAAACACCCTCCTTCCACTTTGTTTCCATTTTTTAAAATTCCTTTTTCTAACATCAAAATTATCCTTCTGGACATTCATTCAATAATTGTGCATGCCAAGAGCATATAAGCCAAGGCAATTCCGTGCACTTGGAGGCTGTCCAGCTAACAATTAATCACCCGGGAAGGCCTTGTGGATACGATAGCAAGCTATCTTCCTGATGGATCATAGAGTTTTCAGAAGGAGAAACCTCAAGGGAGAAATACAAAGAATTGGGAAGGAAACCGCTGATTAGGAAAAGCAGGTGAGGGAGAGAAATGTCGGTTACCCTGCCCAATCCCCTTCCGCTTTCTCCTGCAGTTAGAGCACCCGTACAAATCCAAGAAAGCCGCGTGGCACAAATTGCTCTCCAAGCAACGGCGGCGTGCGGTGGTGGCGTGCTTCCGCATGACGCCCCTTTATAACCTGCCCAGGTGAGTTAATACAGCTTGGTTGGCTGGTCTACTGATTTGAATAAGGGTCATTCCATACCCATATTTACCTCTTCCAGCTAGAGCCAACTCGCCACAGTCAACGATCAACTCACCATGGCCAACTCGCCATGGGACAATGTGCTGCAGGACAATTCAACAGATTCAGTTTAATTATTTAAAATAATTTTAAAAAATATTTTAATTTTTGCTCTTCACATTTCATTAATTATTCTTTTCGACTATTTCTTCGATATTGGCATAGCTCTTCTCCCAGGGCGAGTTGTTCCACAGTGAGTTGGCCATAATGAGTTGGCCTGTGGTTAGTTGCCCAAGGTGAGTTGGCCGCAGCGAGTGGGCTGCGGCAAGATGGCCACCATGAGTTGGCCATGCTGCGTTGGCTGTGTCAAGTTGGCCACATCAGGTTCTCTGCAGCAAGATGTCCATGGCGAGTTGTCCAAGGTGAGTTGGCCACACCAAGTTGGCTGCAGCATGGTGGCTGTGGTGAATTGGCCGTGGCGAGTAGACCCCTCCCAGCAGTTGGGGAGATCTGTGCTCCCCTAACACTGCCAAAATTGGGAATCATTTGGGACACGGCTGATCTGCCTTTCTGCTTCTCAGGCATCGGGCTTGCAACATGTTCCTGGAGAGCTACAAGTACTCCTGGATCTTCACTGAAGAGCATCCCTTTGAAGACAGAATGATTGACGACCTGTCTGTGAGTCTTCTCCGGGAAGACCACATGAGGTCAACTGGGTGCATGGTTTGGATGCTCATGCCCTGGTATTTGTTTAGGGGAAATGCTACATTTCAGAGGTGCCCTAGCCTAATTTCTAATTGCTCTTTTTCCCACTGTGGGATGTAGAAACCTGGGCCACAGGAAGAGGAAGAGGAAGAGGAGGAGGAAAGAAGCCGGACCCTTTGCATCAGCTCATTCTCCATTTTAGCAGGACAGCATTAACAGAAAAGAGGTTTGTAGTGGGGAAAGAGTCAAAGCCCGGTGTGAATTTGGGTGCAAAAAGGATGAAGTAGCTCTAGCTGAAATGTTCTGCCCTGATAGAGGAAAAGGACAGGCAGAGCCCGGGGCCGGAGTCAAGAGAGGAATCGGCCTGGAATCATTACGTTTTCACAAGTGGTCTCAGCCCAACTTTCTTGAATTCTGTTAGCTCTTATCTAGTGACCATTTAGTGCTGATGGTTAGTTGACTAGAGTCTTGTGTAGAGGCATGAGCAATAATTCAGCTTAGCTGGGACTTAATGTGTGGGCCCGATCCTGGACTATAAAGCACGAATAAGGGAGATATTTGGGAGTCATCAGATTCAGCCAGCCAGCTCTCCATAATTTGTGTGTGGGATCCTTTCAATTTGCTTCTTCCCAGCTCAGCTGGAAGTATCAGAGATGGTTGGAGAGAAATTACTTGAGGAAGTTGAAGACAAACGGACCAAGCATCTCCACACCACCAGGCTCAGTTTGATATATAAAAAAAACAACCCTGGGATTCCCACCCTGTACCCTCACCCTTGTCCATAATCATCCTTTATCCTCCATAGAAGGGATAGCAGTTCTCCTAGAGCTGATGGCATAAGAGGTCTATGTGGCTTGTATGGCCAACTTCCAACTTGAGGTCCTTCAGGCTTGGTTGCCCTGAAACTTCCGGAATTCTTGGTCGATTTGGGGAGTTGGAATTTCAGTCTATCTGGAGCATGACAGGCTGCTGTGGATCCTGAACTTGTTTACTTTATTTCAGCAAACTGGATGAAGACTATCTGTACATGGCGTATGCTGACATCATGGCGAAGGTAAGCAAGAGATGGGCCATTTTGGTTTGCTTCAAAAGCTGGCCTGAATGTCTTGCCACGTTATCACCTCTATTCTAGGAGTACGTGGCTTCTGTGGCTGCAAATGCTGCACCAATTTTTTTGTGGCATGTTGGCTGCTCTCCAAAAATGGGTGGGGCAGGACCCATTGGTGGGAGGGTTTGGGGGAAAGGGGATGCAACCTATTTCTGGATCTTATATGTATTCTGGAATGGGTCATGGCTGGGACAGTGTCAAACACAAGCAACCAAATCCACACATGAAGGTTTCAAGTTGACTACTTTATTGTGTTCCACCTATACTACAAGAATCTCCCCAGATACTTGCCTTCCCTTGGGAACAAATAGATAAGGTCCCGTGGAACTTAGGCAGTGTTAGGTCCACGTCTTTTGTGGCTGTGCAAGGACTCCAGGCTAGCTACATGCTTGATCCCCCCTCCTTTGCCAGGCTGGGAGTTTTCCAGGAGACAGTTGTGGGAAGGATCTTCATATATCTATATTGCTGATTTCCCCCCCCCCTTTATTTCCTTTCTTTATCCCTGGGACTTCAGAGCTGCCACATTAATGAAGGAGAAGAAGGCAATGGGGAAGAGGAAGAAGAAGTGCCGTTTGAGGTTAGAGACTTCTCTCTTCTCAGCTTCCCAAATTGGTTTTGGAACTCTCCCTGTCTCTCTCCTGTAATATCCTCCTGCCTGATCCTTTGTCTTCTTGCAGGAAAAGGAGATGGAGAAGCAGAAGCTTTTGTACCAACAATCGCGACTTCACAATCGCGGAGCAGCTGAGATGGTCCTGCAAATGCTTAGCGCTTGTAAAGGTTAGAAGGGGGTCTTTTCCCCCCCCCCACTTCCCCTTCCTCTTAACTCCAGCAAAGAATGGATCCCTGGGCAGACCAGGATCACTTCAGTCTAAGAGAGGAAACCTTAATTAAGTTGGAAAGGGCTGTAGCTGGAAGATTTGGGAAATGCAAGAAGTCCTCAAATTAAAAACATTTGTTTAGTGGCCGTTCAGAGTTACAGTGTCACTGGAAAAAGTGACTTAAAATGACCATTTTTCACACTTATGACTGTTGCAGCATCCCCAGGGTCACGTGATCAAACTTTGGATGCTTGGCAGTTGGTTCATATTTAGGACGGTCGCAGCATCCCCCGGGGTCACGTGATCCCCTTTTGCGACCTTCTGACAAGCAAAGTCAATGGGGAAGCCGGATTCACTTAACCACCGTGTTACTCACTTAACAATGGCAGTAATTCACGTCACAATTGTGGCCCAAAAGGTCTTTAACAACTGTCTCACTTAGCAACAGAAATTTTGGGCTCAATTGTCATAAGTCAAGGACTTCCTGTACTGCAAGTAATGCTGTCGAACAATTTTTTTCTCTGTTTAAGCCATAGAAATTAGAAAGTTGTTTTGCTTTTGAGTCTAAATTCCTAAGATATTGGCTGGGTTTCATATTCGGTGTGGGGGGAGGGGCTGGAGAAACCTTTGGAGGTTTCAAGCTGAACGTTAATTGTAGTGCTTTAGCTTTGTACAGAGTTTCAAGAATCAGTAATCCTCCTCAGGTGTGAGGAATCGAGACCACAAATTAGGACCACAAGCTAATCAAGGAGAGAAGCAACCTGGAATTAAGGAGAAACTTCCTAAAAGTGAGGAAAATTAACCAGTGGAACAGCTTGCCACCAGAAGTTGTAGGTGATCCATCCCTGGAGGTTTTTAAGAAGAGACTGGACAGCCACTTGTCTGAGATGGCGTAGGTTCTCCTGCTTGAGCAGGGGGTTGGACTAGAAGACCTCCGAGGTCCCTTCCAACTCTGTTCTGATTGATTGATTGAAGTTCCAGTTAAGAGAATTTATTGCTCATGCCTGTGTACAAGGATCTAGTCAAAATGGTCAGCATTAAATTGCTGCTAGATAAAAAGTTAATGGGATTCAAGAGGGACTGGACTTAGACTGCTTGTGGTTACGTAAGGATTCCAGGTTGATTCCTCTCTTGATTCCACCTCCAGGCTCTGCCTCTTCTTCTCCTACGCCCTTCGGAGTCTAGCACCACGGTTCTCCGATCCCTTCTGGTTTGGTTTTTAGATGCATGTCCTGGGGAAGAAAGTCACTCTGTGTTCCAAGACTAGCCATGTCACGAAACAATTTGGTTTTCTGTCCTGACAGGGGAGCCTGGGGCCATGGTTGCCTCTACTCTGAAACTGGGCATCTCCATCCTAAATGGTGGCAATGAGACGGTACAGCAGGTAAGAAGAAGGAGACCAGGATTCTTCGTGGCTAATTCTTGGAGACCAAGAAATGGTTTACCCCCAAGATTAAAAGAGTCAGATAACACTGGATGGAGTATAAAATTAGGACACAGAGAGGGAAGTGGTGGTTGAAGTTGGAGAACTCTGGTTCAGTGGGAAGCAGTCTGAAGAACAGCTGGTGGTGGGAGAAATCTATAAAAGAAGAGCGAGAGCAAGCTACAGATTATATCAAATGGATATTCATTTTGGATATCCACCATGGACCTTCCGCCCCAGCATAAATCAGAATTGTAGAATTAACTGAAGGGGGCAGATTTCGGCCTTTCTAGCTTTCCACATGATGGTCTGCTTTGAAGCATCTGATTTTGGGGGTTGGAAGAGGTACATCATGTCAAGAGCAGATTCTCTCACTAACTCCTTTGTAGGGAAGGGCCTGACTAGATCCGTGCCGTGGAGGAAAGTATGGTTCTCCTTCCATCTATATAGTATGGACCTTCTGTAGACTCTGTAGACCTTCAGAGCTGTAGATGTGAAGAACGATGATCTATGAAGATATGAACTTGCAACGTTATGTTGTTTGAGTCTCCAAAAACTTAAAACATTAGCTTCCCTGATCCTTTCGAAATGTTGACTTTCTCCCTTTCTTCAGAAAATGCTGAATTATCTGAAGGAGAAACGTGAGGTGGGATTCTTCCAGAGTGTCCAGGTGCTAATGCAGACCTGCAGGTACTTTGTGGTGTCTTCTACTTTTCTTCTTTGTTTTCAATACTTCTCGTGATCTTCTGGAACTTGAGGTTCTCTAGATTCAGCAAGGCCTTGCAGACTGGATAAGTCCTTTTTGTGAGATTATGAAGTTGCATACTTCAGTCCATATCTCTTTCCCATACTTCTGGTTATAAAAAAAGGCTGCGAAAGACTTGAAGACCCTTCACCTCACTGATGGGTCCTTTCTGGGGACAGGGAAGCGCCAAGAATGGTGACATCGCCATGTGTATCTTCTGAGAACAGATAGAAAAAATCGGGGGACCCATTGCAAGGCCGTGTGGTGACTTCAAGCTTGGAGCTCAATAGAAGCAGTTAGGGAAGGACTATGGAGAACTCCAGATTTGAGGATAACTTCCATATAGGCCACCTTTTCCATCTGTGGGACTTCTGTGTATGTCTCATGTTGTTTAATTTCCCACAATGCCTTGGACTGAAGCTAGATTGGGGGCATCACAAGAAATTTAAGATGGTGCCTCAGACCAAGCGGTAAAATCATTAGGGGATCTGTTGGCCAAGCAATTGGGTTGCCTGCTGCTGCTCAAAATGGAGCCCTAATGCACACACAAAAAAGTAAAGATTACTTCTGAATGAGAGAACACAGAGTAAGGAAGCATTCTTGCTGGATCTGTCTTGGTCCAGAGAAGTTAAGTAAAAGTTAAACAAGGTCAGTGTTACAACCATCATCCTGGAAGCTGCTACTCCCAGTATTTATTGGTCCTGTAACCGCCATTCTACTATTTCCTCACCTCCTCTCTTGTTCCGTTCCTCCCCTTCATTTGCAGCGTGCTGGACCTCAATGCCTTTGAGAGGCAAAACAAAGCTGAAGGTCTTGGAATGGTAACAGAAGAAGGAACAAGTAAGTTCTTCTGACCCGGTTGAGATGCTCCAGCAAATCGACCAAGAACGAAGTCCATCCGGCTTGTCTTAGCTCGCCTGCCTCCTAAGGCAGGTGGGGAGGCCAGCAGCCCACCCCTCCTTCTGACACCCCCCCCCCAAGGTTGAGTCTGGCCACTGGATTTTTTGGGAGGGCGGGTGCTGCTCAGGGTGTCGTGGCCAAAAAAATTCAGCAGGGGAAGCCAGGAAGCTTTGCATGTGAGACATCACCTCCTGGTTTTTGTTTGCTGGAAAATGTTTTCCCAGGCATTTCTCCAGGCTGGCTATGGAGCAGGCTCAGTGTTGTTTTGAAGATGGGGGCAGAGTTTGCATCCCTAGGGAAGGATGCAGAAGATGGACACTGGCTTCTTTCTGACCAGGCCTGCCTGCCCAGTGTTCCTCCTCTTCCTCCAAACCCAACCCAGTCCTCTGCATATCCTCTTTGTGTTCACTGCTTCCTCCTGATCAGACGCGGATTAATTGAGATTTCTAAAACCAGTAATGGATTTTCCTCCTCCCCATCCACCTTCCTCCACCCCAGGCTCTCTGGTCTCATCCGTTCTCCGTTCCACGTTAATGGCATTTTAACCTATTTTGGGGGTTTATTTTGCTCCCTCTCTTTGGTTTATAATGGTCTCCTTTTCCTTTTTTTTTTTTTGCACTCACCTCCTCTCTCCCTCCTCCTTCTTCCCCTTCCCCTCCCCTCTCCTGGTGTCACCGCTGCCCCTCCCTCAGTCATCAGTCGTGAAAATGGTAAATAATCTCTCTTGCTTTGTATTGAGTTTTTCTTTGATGGCCAGTTTCTCATCTTTTCTTTTCCATTTTAATGGCCCTTTCTAACCTGAGAGTATGAAAGCTTAAAAAAAAAAAAAGCAGAAACCTGATCGGAACCCTCTCCTCCCATTTCCTCCCAATCCTGGTTTAGAATCTAGAATCCTAGAATCTTTAAGGAATTCACCACGGGTGTCTAACGTACTCTGAGCGCTGCAAATGTAGAGAGATCAGAAGACGGTCCTACATTTGGACCAACTAGTAGACGATGGGACAGGAGACTATAATTTATGGTCCAGGCAAGGCTAATGGTAGATATATCAATCCACTGTTGAACGTCTATGCTTATCAGTAGGAGGTGGGTTGACTAGCCAGGCTGGTCTGTTCTTTGGAAACCAGGCCACGTCTTATGGACAGAATGGCTAGTTTTCTCGTTCTAAGGCAAGGCCCCAAAAGCAAGCAGTTCTGGGTAGTCTTCTGGTCGGAAGACCAGAAGCTAAGATAGGTTTCAAGTCCTAGCTGGAGAAACATCTGAAGTCTGGTGAAGAGACTCCACTGAAGTAAAAAAAAAAAATCATGATGGAGTTGCTTCCCCTCCATGCAAGATGGTTGGGTTCTTCTCACCGTTGGGTGAAGGCACCATGATCAGCCAGAACCTGGCTGAATAATTATGCGACTCGTTACACCCGTGTCAACCCTGAATTGCTGGAGGGGGTTCTGATCAGTCTTCAAAGGGGGCAGGAAAGTGTCCTGAACTTTATTTGGCGCATGTCCTTTAGTTGATAACCCCAGGACCACATGTTATTCTATCCTTCTCCCCAAAATTCAAACAATCATGCATTGTGTTTCTTGTAAGCTTTGACCCCTCCCACTTTCAGGATCCCTTATGGGCTCCTGACTACTTTTGATGCAGATCCCGGTCTATCCTGCCCATCTTCCCTTTTCTTTGTCCTATTTCCAAAAGTCTTCAGTGTAGCACACTTTGTTGCCTCCATGTTTGCACCCTCCCGCCATTTTGTTTACAGCAGAGTTATTCGTTGCCTATTGCCAGCTGTTGTCCCAGCTTAGACTGGGACAAAGGAGGGTGCAAGCACAATTGTGTGGCTGTGTTGGTGGTATAAGTGCTTTGTAACAGTGCAGCGTCATTGTAGTAACTAGCTGTTGGATCCTATGTCCTCAGTACCCATGTAGATACCTTCTGATGTTTTGTGTTTGAAAAAGAGTGTGTGTGTATTTGTGAGACAGGTACAGGTGGGTTAAGCAAGTAGAAAAGTTGCAGAGTAAAAGTGTAGTATATTTACTACGCTTCTTGGGCCTCAGTCTTGTAGGTAAACTTTGTCCTTCTCTGTGGAAATGCTGTGTACATACAAGTAGCCCTCGATGTAACCATTTGTTTAGTGACTGTTTGAATTTACAACAGCATTGAAAAAAAGTGAGCTATAAACAGTCCTTGCACTTATGACCGTCGCAGCATCCTCACACTTATGTGATGAAAATTTGGACACTTGGCAATTGGCAGTAGAAACATTATAGTACCTCTGTAGAAATTGAGATAACAGACATTTTTGGCATCTGAAATTGCACTGACTTTTTTAGCAACTGTATTCTTATTAAATTCCTGGTTAATGCAGGAAAGTCTGTATTATACCATCCTCCAGTATTGTCCTTGTGATGGTCTTTTTATATAATGTTGGCATATTTTTAAGAAGCTCTTATAATAGTGCTTGTTCTAGTATTTGATATACTTTTCCTCTCTCTTTGTAGTAAATGTTCTTCTGTTTTAATAACCTTATACCAACCACTCTATGGCCTTCCTTGTAGCACGCCTTTGTAAACCTCCTGTGTTCTGTGCTTTTAGACAGAGATGTGCAGTGTTTTCAGGTTGGACCCCCACCCCCAAAAAAGAGATCTGGATAAAAAAAAATATTCCAGCTTAATTCAATATGAACTAATGCAGTGCATTGATCATCGCACGCCTAGTATTTTATGACGTTTCCCTTTTGTTAAAAATTACAATTGAGAGGCCAGTTTTGGAAAAGCCACATCTGGGCTTCTTCAGATTTGATTATTTATGTTCTGAGGTTGTAGCCTCACTGCTGTCCTGTCTTTCTAAAATGTCATAACCATGTTCGTCCTGCTTAGCTCCTCTGCTTTCCCAGATTTTATTTAATTGGATTTTTGAACGCCCCGGGGTTTTTTCTAATTCAAACTGTCTTCATATAAAGTCATTCTTAATGAGGTAACTTGGGGCAGCAAATGGCCTCTCTCTCTCCCTCTCCTTGAGGCCAGCTTCCATCTGCAACTGTACCGGTAGTCCTTGACTTACATCCAATTGTTTAGTGTCCATTTGAAGTTAAAATGGCGCTGGAAAAAAGAGCCTTAGGATCGTTTTTCGCACTTAAGACTATTGCAGCATACCCCATGGCCGCGTGATCGAAATTCAGCCGCTTGACAACTACTGGTTCATATTTATGATGGTTGCCGTGTCCCGGCCTTCTGACCAGCAATGTCAATGGGGAAGCGAGATTCGCTTATGTTACTAACTTAACAGCTTCAGTGATTCACCTTAGAACTGTGGCAGGAAAGGTCATAAAATGGGGAAAAACTCACTTAACAACTGTCTGGCTAAGCCACAGAAATTTTGGGCTCCATTGCGGTCATAGGTTGAGGACTACCTGTGCCCAGTTTGGAAGGGAAGATGGCTGTTCTCATGGGGGAGGATGACCTGCGTTCAGTCAGGAAACAGAGAAAGCTACTTCACCACGAGTGGAAAAGGGATTGGTCATTAATGCCAGTTGGGACATATGAATCCCACAGAAGGAAGGAAACTCCATGTGAATGGGATAGCAGTCCTTGCCCTCCTCATGCCAAAGTTGGATTCATATCTTCATTAATGACCAAGGCCACAGAACGGATGATGGACCGTCTTCTACCACTAATTCTATTAACCATCAAGGACAGGGCTGGTCCCTTGGGTACCTTAATTCTTGCTTTCTTCCTGGTCTGTATTGACCTCCATCCCCTCCCACCGCTGTCTTGATGTGCTGGATTTTCTTTGCTTGCGTTTTCTTCGTCCCACACCAACCCTCCCTTCCCACTTTGTGTGTCACCCTCTGATCCTGTTCCCATGAGCCACAAAAAGGGTTGTCCCAGAATGACGTGGCAAAGAACATCCTTGGTCATAGGGCAGAAGCGAGCAGAAGGCCCTCCTTCACGTCAGCCTTGGTTAAGCCAAACTCTACTCCGTTCTCCCACCCTCCTCTCTGCTATCCTATCATAACACCTCTTGTGTCTCCAACTCTCGAGGTTGAAATTCCATCAGGAGCGATGGAAACATCCCACCGATCTGTTGACATTGAGCTGTAGCTGGAATGTCACAGATGTGGGTTTTCTTCAGCAAAATTTTGTGCACCTTCCTGCCTTCCTACATGATGGAGTCAAACAATCCACTAACCGGATGCATGAGAATCCCGATTCTACTACAACCGAGTCAACCGCTGCAGCCCTCACTTCAGCTCAGTTCCCCAAGACCAGTCTTTTAAATTCTTTTGCTCTGAAAATAATCATTCAAGGTTGATGGGCACCAAACCTGGGCTTAGAAGTCCTCAACTTCAGTGCCCGTTAGAGGCCGATGTGTGTATATTAACACAGGGGTCCCCAACCCCAGGTCTGTGGACCGGCACCGGGCCGCGGCGTGCCAGAAACTGGGCCACGCAAACAAGCAAAGCTGTATCTGTGAGATGCAGGCAGTACATGAAACTACACCCCCTCCGGTCCACGGAAAAACCTCTCCACAGAACCGGTCCTTGGTGCCCAGAAGGTTGGGGACCTCTGTATTAACCCTCATCAAATTGAAGAAGGAGCTTTTGAACTAATTCTTCACTGATTTGCTCTTCAACCATTCTCTTCTTTTTTAAAGAGAGGGTCCTTGGTGCTCTCTGAGCTTGCTTACTTTCTTGCAGACGTTTTATGATCCAATTAATTAATATCTTCAGTGCTAGAAGGGAGGGGAGTTTGCGGAGAGAAAGAAGGGGAGGAGGAGGAGGGGGAGGAGGAGGACTGAGGGGTCCTTGGTGCTCTCTGAGCTTGGTTGTTTTCTTACAGACATTTCATTACCCAAACTAGATAATATCATCAGTGTCAGTAGTCTACTGCTGCTGCTGCTGCTGCTGCTGCTACTACTACTACTACTGGTAGCACTGATGGTATTACTTAGTTTGGATAATGAAATGTCTGCAAGAAAACTACCAAGCTTAGAAAGCACCAATGACCCCTCATTTCAACCCTGAGCTATAAAAATTCTCCTTAATTGGTATTTTTCAAAGAACAACACTGCCAGGGAATTTGTGCAGCAAGTGTCCAAATGGAAATTATGAGGTAAACGGGAATCATGAGGTAAATGGGAATCATGAGGTAAATCATACAGCAAACGGCACACAGAAGGAAAAGGCGGGGAAAAAGGGAAACTCCCCCTCCACATCCAGAGCAACCAATAACAGTGCAGATTGCCTCACGCAGGAGCCAGCACTCTTCAACCAATCAACCATAACTGTGCGTTCTGGCTCACTGCACAAGCCCACTGCTCCAGCTGCTAAATTTAAATATCTACTGCTACTACTACTGGCACTGATGATGTTACCTAGTTTGGGTAATGAAACATTTGCAAGAAAAACCACCCAAGTTCAGAAAGCACCAAGGACCCCTCATTCCAGCCCGGAGCTACAAATATTCTCCATTATTGGTACTTTTCAAAGAGCAGCAAGTCAAGGACCCCCAACACCTTTCATTTTAGCACTGATTTGGAAAAGTCATTAAGAGCATCTAAAATTCTGCCAGGTTTTATTTAGGCGGCTACTGTTTGCAAAAGGCAACTGTGGTCCCCAAGACCTTAAGGGGAATTCAGCCTGGCTGAGTCCTGCAGGGTTGTGTCTTCACCCAGTGTGCAGCCGTGTTTTTCCCGTGTGGATTGCCTTGCCCAAGCTAGCTTGTGCCCAGCACTGGAGAAATTTCAGTTTCTACTAACTGCATCAGTCCCTGCCCATCCTTGGCTCACCCCAATTCCTTCTCTCTGCTCCTCGCTATGTGACTCCTGCTAATGTTAGCCAGTTCTGTCTTTTCCCTTCACCCCTTCACCCCTCTAGGAGAGAAGGTGATGGCTGACGACTTGTTTACCCAGGACCTCTTTCGGTTCCTGCAGCTCCTTTGTGAAGGACACAACAATGGTAAGTTGAACTTATCCAACCCAAGAGAAGGAAGGTTTTTGCTCAGCAGCCGGGGGCTCCAAAACCGGAGCAGAGTGACAGAAATAGGAACAGCTGCATAAACATATAAACATACAACCCCCTTTATGGGGTTGCCACTAAGAAGGTGGGGGGGTGTCAGTCTATTCTCCAAAGACCTGAAGGCAGGACAATGTGCTAAGCACATTGATTTGTGCTTAGATTGTAAGCCGCCCTGAGTCTTCGGAGAATGGGAATTTAATCCCATTTTTTTAAATGGGATTAAAAAAAAAAGAAGAAGCAACGGATGGAAACTAATCAAGGAGAGAAGCAACCTGGAACTAAGGAGGAATTCCCTGAAAGTTTAGAACTATTACCCAGTGGAACGACTTGCCTTCAGAAGTTGTGGTTGCTCCATCCCTGGAGGTTTTTAAGAAGAGATTGGACAACCATTTGTGTGAAATGGCATAGGGTTTCCTGCCTGAGCAAGGGGGCTGGACTAGGAAGACCTCCAAGGTTCCTTCCAACTGTTACGATGTTGAGAATGATAGAAGGGGAGCATGGTTGAATGTTCAGTAAAGAGAAATGGTTGCCATTGTGGAGGTCTATATTAACCAGCCAGTAAAATCTAGGAGGGCTGATGGGCTCAAGTTTCCATGTCCAGATAGGGCCACCTTGTGAGACCTTGAAGATGGACCTTTTCCTACTCTCCAGGACAGCATTCCCCAGATGTTCACACATCCCCAACTCTGTTCAGTTTTCTGCATCCTTAGGTGGGGCGATGTTGACCCCTAATATAATTTTTTATATCATGTCTCATTGGGGGTGCTGTCACTCCAACAGGAATGTGACTGTTATTGGTGACGACTTGGACCCAGGCTGTTTTGGTGAACCCAGGAAGGGGCTCGAGGCTGAATTCACACCCACTGCTTTCCCTTGCAGATTTCCAAAACTATCTGCGGACCCAGACTGGCAACACCACCACAATCAACATCATAATCTGCACTGTTGACTACCTTCTGCGACTTCAGGTGAGACCTCCCAGCTATGGATGTCCAACTGCAACAAGCACGGTTTCAGCAGGTTTAATGAGGAGAAGGACTAGGGGTGACATGACAGCAGCGTCCCAATATCTAAGGAGCTTCCACAAAGAAGAGGGAGTCAAGCTATATTCTCCAAAGCTCCTGAAGGCAGGACAAGAAGCAACGGAGGGAAACTAATCAAGGAGAAACAAGCAACCTGGAACTAAGGAGAAACTTCCTGCCAGCGAGAACAAGTGACCAGGTTGCATCCAGAAGTTGTGGGTGCTCCATCCCTGGTGGTTTTCAACAAGAGATGGGATAGCCATTTGTCTGAAATGGTGTAGGGTTTTCTGTCTGAGCAGGGGGTCGGACTAGAAGATCTCCAAGGTCCCTTCCAACTCTGTGATTCTGTAAGCTCAGGAATAACTCTGCTTCATCCACAGCCACAGTTGGGAGAACTCTTCGGTGGCTGTTGGACCTCCACAAGATGGGAAGCCAGCTTATGTTCTCTTCCTTCTCTTCCAAACATCCAGGAGTCCATCAGCGATTTCTACTGGTATTATTCAGGCAAGGACGTGATTGACGACCAGGGCAAACGCAACTTCTCCAAAGCAATGGCCGTAGCCAAGCAGGTCTTCAACAGCCTCACCGAATATATCCAGGTACAGCTTAGGAGATGGGGAAGCTCCATAAGGAGAGGCCCTTCTCCAGAAGGTGTTGTGTCTCGGCCTTCGGATTCTTTGAATTACCCCCCCCCCGAGGACCTGTAATAATGAAACAATGAGTTCTCCCTCAGCTTATGTCTCTCAGCGTGGCCGAGGTCAGCTGAGAGGCAAAGAGCTGTAATTTAGGCTTGGTCTGAATGACTTGGCAGCCTCATCTTGGGCTCCTGCAGGTGATTAATGTGAAATGTGCCACACTTCGCTTTTTTTTCTCTTTTTTTGTCTTCTCAGGGGCCTTGCACTGGCAACCAGCAGAGTTTAGCACATAGCAGGTTGTGGGACGCAGTTATTGGCTTCCTCCATGTCTTTGCTCACATGATGATGAAGCTGGCGCAGGTAAAAAGAAAATGAAGAGACAGACAGAATTGTGGCTTTGGTTTTGAGCTCTAGAAGAGAGCGCCCTGTCCAAGGAAGGAGTACGGACAAATAAAACCCTTTTAATCCAAAAGCAGATTTTTCTAGCACTAGCAACCAGTGTCTTTCACCTCCCAAATGTAGCTCTGATCTCCGGAGGTTGACTAATTATCCAACAGCCGCTAAGGAAGAAAAGGGGGAAAAAATTGACCTTTGCCAGGTCATTTAGGATAGCAGCCAACACTTAGGTTTTAGAGCTGAGGTCCGACGTTACAGCCCTTCTGCAGCCTGAAGCTGGTGGCTGAATGTTGCCAGCCGGTTTATTCATAGCGCTGTGAGGGGTCCCTGTGCTCTCTGTGCCTGGTTGTTTTCTTGCAGACGTTTCATTACCCAACTAGGTAACATCATCAGCGTTGGTAAGGAGTGGGATTCGCTCTCAGCTTATATTCAAATGATCTTGGCCGGTCAGTGTTGGTGGGAATGGTCACTGGCTGACCAAAACACCTCCCACCAGCAATGAGCACCCAGATGAGCACAAAGCAGGGGTAGGCCACCCTGACTCTTTTATGACTCGTGGACTTCAACTCCCAGAATTCCTGAGCCAGCCTGGCTCAGCTTGGAAACCTCTCCCTTTCCCCTCAGCATGGCTGGCTCAGGAATTCTGGGAGTTGAAGTCCACGAGTCATAAAAGAGCCAAGGTGGCCTACCCGTGGCATAGAGGAACTCCAAGATTAACATCAGGCCAACATTCAAGAAGTAAACAAGACCCCAGTCAAGGAACTGGCAAACGAGCTAATAGGAAACAGCCCAACCAAAGACCCTTCAAGACCACTCCCACCAACACCGACAGGGCAAGCCACTAGTGTATAGAAGTAAGGGCAAACCCACTCCCTTCTAGCACTGATGATGTTCCCTAGTTTGGTTGTGAAACGTCTGCAAGAAAACGACCTAGCTCAGAGAGCACCAAGGCCCCACCTCATTTCAACCCTGAGCTACAAATATTCTCCTTTATTGGTACCGTAGCAGTGTGCAAAACGTTTCAAGTTAAAATCTTCACGACTTGAAATGGTGGTTCCCACCCTACCAAAGATGTTTTGGGGGCAGGCTGACCGTACGACCAGGAGCCAAACCTAGCAAAATACAAAACAGAAAGAAAGAAAAACGCCTCTCTTAGAAACCTTTCTGAATAATATTTTTTTTCCAATGTGTGACAGACGACCCAACCCCCAGCGCTTCGAAATGGCGTAAGAACCTTTTCTGTAGTCTGCGTCCCTCCATCCCCCCCCCCTCTGGCTGATCCTCACGGTTCTCCTGCTTCCCCCTTCCATCCCACCCCCCACCCCCCTTTGCTCTCCCTTTTCTTTCACCGGGCCAGACCAATGGATTGATTGATTGGTTGATTGATTGATTGATTAAGCTTATATGGCGTTCTTCCTGCCAAAGGCAGCTTTAGGTGGTTTAACAATCCGTCAGTAAAAATGCCAGGTAAAGCTATCAATAGAGACGTTCCATTTAACATTCAGTTTAAATTACATTGACCAAGATGGAGAGGAAGGGAGCCCAGCGCATTCGGGGAGGAAGAGGGGTGTTACCCATTAGCCACTTCCAGAATAATACGCCCCCCCCAATCAGGACCCCAGGCCAGCTGGCAGAGCTTAATGCAACTGATAAAAAAGGTTATTCTGCCTTCGTGGCCTATCCTGTTGACCAGGTCTAGATTTAAATTGTCCTAAATCACTTTGCACGCAGAGAGGTGACAGACAGTTTCTAGTTGATGGGAAACAAAATTAATTCTTTAGCCAGGCTACTCTAAAGCTGGATTTTTACAGTCTGTAGAATCTGCATCACTTCGTCTTGGGTAGGTGCTGATTTTCCGAGTTCAAGGTTTTGTAGTTACAGGAACCGGCTGGGCTCAGCCCAAAGGGTAGCTCAACCCATTTTTGTGGCCACCCATTTGGGGCTCTTAATTTTGTGCTTTTGTCAAGTTTGAAAAACACTGATCTATATGAATAAAGCTTTGGCTTTATTGCCCAGATCGTGAGCATCATTGGTACTAGCTTGTAAACTAGTAAGTAAATCTCAGATCTGTGGGCTGAATTGGTATATTGCAGAGGAAATGGCCTAGCTGTGTTTGTATGGTGACTCAAAAGTCAAGATCAGCCCAAGGCAGCCTTTACTTTTTATCCCACACCCCTTAAGATCTGAACTGCGGGGTCCTTGATGCTCCCTGAACTTGGTGATTTCCTTGCAGACGTTTCATGACCCAACTAGGTAACGTCATCAGTGCCAGAAGGGAGAGGGATTTGCTTTCTTGGTAGTTCCTTGGTAGGATTAAAGGAACTTGGTAGGAGGAGCTATCAACACAGAGAGACAAACAGTAAACAGCCTAATCAGAGAGGCACCAAGAGCATCACCACCAACATTGATAGGGCAAGCCACTTATATATAAACAGAGAGCAAACCCCACTCCTTTCTAGCACTGATGATGTTACCTAGTTGGGTCATGAAACGTCTGCAAAAAAACCACCCAGCTCAGAGAGCACCAAGGACCCCACAATTCCATCCTGACGTGGAACTGCCAGATGCCTCCTGCTCCATTGATTTATTGTGGAAGAATAGCATGTTTGATCTGGCCCATTTTGCAGTGGCTGCTTCTTGTTCCTCATCCAGCTTTCCTTTCCTGCTGTGTCCTTTCTGTTTTTCTGTCTCCTCCATCTATCAGGAGGTGGTTGAAGGCTCCATGCTTGACCATTGCTTGAGCTTGCTGGCTCATCCCTCCCATCCGAGCTCATTTGGTAACCTTGCAGGCACTGGCGGGTGAGGGGAGGGATGCAAGGGGAGGTATTATGTGGAAGGACGGAGAAGAAGAGGACCACCAAGAGCCAGGTGGAGGGGGCTTGACTGCAGCGGCGATGGGGGCATAAATGGGGAGAGTGAGGAGGCCAGCTGAGGACAATTCAGACTGGAGAAGGTTTCTCCAAGTCACGGTCAGAGCAGGATGGCGAAGGTGGTCTGGACAACCCCATCCCAGCTTCCTCAGAGCACAAGGGCGGGAGTAAGCATTGGGACAACTTCATCAAGGAGAAATCTTTCCGCAATTATCTCTTTCCCTCACCAAACTATCTCTTTATTGCGCTGCCCACGAGGAGCATTTTCGGAGCGAATCCTACCCTGAGGTAAGGAGGCCACCACCTGTTCAGAGGAACAAATGCACCCAGCCTACGTGAGTCCTTGTTATGCTCACAAGGAGAAACTCCTCTTCCAACAAACAGGCAGGAACCGCAAGAAAAAACCGGCCCCTTGTATTATTCACAGACCTGAGTCAATGTCCAAGGCAAACAAACACAGTCCACAGAAACTCGATCCTCAGCATGAACAGTTGCCTTTGGCAACCAGCACCTCCCACACCGTCCCTTTTATTATTCAGCCCAGGCGTGGCTTCCTGATGCCTTCTCCTTTGCCTTTGGAGCCGCCCCATTGCATTCCTCTGTCCTTCTCTCTTTTCTTGTTGGCGCTGTCGCACATCCTGGATATTTCCCAGCTGTGCTTCATCACTGTCCAACTCAGCCTCCCAGCACAGCTGTGTCTCAGCCTGAGCATGAGTAGAGGGGCCAGGCTCCTCGTCCGACTGTAAGTCTTGGAGCTCCTCAGAGGCTTCCTCTGAGTCTAATGTCACTCCAGGCCCCTCCTCCTCATCTCATTCCTCAAGAGGAATCACAACAGGGGGTTAGTTCCTGGTCGACATCCTCCAAAGAGAACGGGAGGCTTCAGGAAAGAGACATCTGAAGGTCATCTGGATGTTTTTTCTACATGCAGCGCATGGAGACCGTAACTGGTCAGGTTGCATCTATCTAAACCAATGTTTCTCAACCTCAGTAACTTTAAGATGTGTGGACTTTTATCTCCCAGAATTCTGCCTGGGAAATTCTGGGAGATGAAGTCCACACATCTTAAATTTGCTGTGGTTGAGGATCATTGATCCAAACTGACTTCTGATCCTAAACGTCCCTCTAGACTTAGTTTCCACCTGCTGTGGGACCCCAGAGCGATTTAGAGCACGAGTCAGCACCTTTACCCATTGATTCACACGACCTTCACACCTGTCGGGTCATTGCAATTTTTGATGCTGCTAGCCGGAAGCCAACTGGTGTGGGTGACAATTAGAATATTGATGGCTGGAGGATTGTAAGTGAAGAAGGCCTAGGGGTCCTTGAGGTGTGTTTCAAAGAGGCCTCAGGGCGCACCAGAGAAATATGCCCCCGTTTTCATGGCATTCTGTATCTTACACTTGCTTGTTCTTCCAGGATTCTAGCCAAATTGGGCTGCTGAAGGAGCTGTTGGACCTTCAAAAGGACATGGTGGTGATGCTGCTTTCTCTGCTGGAAGGTGATCACCTGGCAACCCTCTGGAGGAGTCTCTGGGCTCCATGTTGGCTTCTAAAGGGCAGAACCTCCTGGCTTATAGGGCCTTAGGCTCAGGTTCTAGAATCTCCAGGTGGACTCTGACTAGATCTCTGGCCCCAGATCTGAAGGCTAATGCTTGCTATAGCTCAGTGTTTCCCAACCCTGGCCACTTGAAGATGTGTGGACTTCAACTCCCAGAATTCCCCAGCCAGCTTTGCTGAAGTTGAAGTCCACACATCTTCAAGTGGCCAAGGTTAGGAAACACTGCTATAGCTGGTCCTGGACTTAAGACCATGACAATGTCCAACACATCTTTCTCCTCCTATTTTCTGCACAACACAACCCTGTGAGGTGGGTTGGCTCAAAGTCACCCAGCTGGCTTTTCATGGCTATGGTGGGACTAGAACTCCCAGTCTCCTGGTGATTGGCCCAAAGTCTGCCAAAGCCAATCACTAAATCTTAAAGTTGCCAAGTTTGGAGACCCTTGTCTTAGGCCATGGCTAAGGTCGGACTTGAACTCATGATTTCTAGCCTGGTGTCTTAAACACTAGACCAAACTGGCTCTCTGGTTACGTGAGTCATGCAGTTTCATTCTTAGACCATGTCTGCAAATTGGGTCACGGTTGGTCCTATTCTTCCAGGTTGGAGAACTTGAAGCAATGAGTAGAAGAAAAATATTTACTAAAACAAAGCAAAGATATGAACGGGACCATCAGGGTCTGCCAGGAGGAAGGGGGAGCACTGCCATCACCTGTATCCTTGGTGTATCTAGACTCAGTGACACAATTATGACATTGTCGGTGGAGATTCTCAGTCATCCAGGTCGTGGTTGTCCTAAAGATGCTTTTTCAAAAGGCCACTAGACAGTTCTTCGTAGAAGACCTTTTGCTTCTCATTCAAGAAGCTTCTTCAGTTCTGACTGGATGGTGGGGAATGGTTTATCTGGAAATCGATTCATACTCTCACACCATTCGAAGAATATTCATCCCAAAGTGCATAGCTAAAGGTGGAGATTCTCATTCATCCAGGTCATGGTTGTTCCAAAGTTGCTTTTTCAAGAGGCAACTGGACTTTGTTTTTCCTAGAAGACATTTTGCTTCTCCTCCAAGAAGCTTCTTCAGTTCTGAACTGAAGAAGCTTCTTGGAAGAGAAGAGAAGATGAGGTGAGAAGAAGCTTCTTGGATGAGAAGCAAAACGTCTTCAAGGAAAAACAAAGAAAGTCCAGTTGCCTTTTGACAAAGTACCTTTGGGACAGTTATGACATTGTGTAATTGTGTTGTCTACCAAAGATGCAAAGCCATCTCGGTACGACTTACATATTCTATCTCTTGATGGAGGAACAGAATATCCCTGCTAACATAACTTGCTTATCTGTCTTCTGCGTTCAGTCTCGTTGTCAAAGTATAATTTGTGTCCTTGGTGTATCTACTCAGGAAATGTGGTGCATGGCACCATCGCTCGGCAGATGGTTGACATGTTGGTGGAGTCCTCCAGCAACGTGGAAATGATCCTCAAATTCTTCGACATGTTCTTGAAACTGAAGGACATTGTGGTCTCTGATGCCTTCCGGGATTACATCACAGATCCACGGGGCCTCATCTCCAAGAAGGATTTCCAGAAGGCCATGGACAGCCAGAAGCAGTACACACCGTCAGAGATCCAGTTCCTTCTCTCCTGCTCAGAGGCTGATGAGAATGAGATGATAGACTATGAAGAGTTTGCCAACCGTTTCCAGGAGCCCGCCAAAGACATTGGCTTCAATATTGCTGTGCTGCTGACAAACCTCTCAGAGCACATGCCTCATGATGCCCGCCTCAAGACCTTCCTGGAACTGGCCGAATGCATCCTCAACTACTTTAATCCCTACCTGGGCCGCATTGAGATCATGGGTGCCAGCAAACGCATTGAGCGCATCTACTTTGAGATCAGTGAGACCAATAAGGCCCAGTGGGAGATGCCCCAGGTCAAGGAGTCCAAGAGACAGTTCATCTTTGATGTGGTCAACGAAGGAGGTGAGTCGGAGAAGATGGAGCTCTTCATCAATTTCTGTGAGGACACCATCTTTGAGATGCAGATTGCATCCCAGATTTCAGAGGAAGAAGGAGGGGAGGCGCAAGAGGAGGAGGAAGAAGTGGAAAGCACCGAAAGTGGGGAAGCTGAGAAGGCATCGGCCCCTTCAGAGGCATCTTCGGTTTTTGGGGAGTTCATGGAGAGCATCGTGAGTTTCTTCCACACGTTCACGTACCGCAACATCCGTCGACAGTTCCGCAAAGTCAAGAAGATGACGGTCAAAGATATGGCTGTGGGAGTGGCCACCTTCCTTTACACCATCTTGATGGGCATCCTTTTCTTCTTCTGTAGTATCCTCAAGGGCTTCTTCCTGCTCATCTGGAACACGCTCTTTGGTGGCGGCTTGGTGGAGGAGGCCAAGAAGCTCACCATGACCGAACTGCTGGCTAGCATGCCTGATCCAACTCAGGATGAGGTTCATGGGGATGTTGCTTCTTCTGAGGAAGATGAGCAGGTGATGGAAGAAGGAGAAGAAATCAAGATTGTGGAGCCCGGCAAGGAGGAAGCATCTGTGGAAGGTGGAGAAGGTTTTGGAGTAGATCCAAAGAAAGAGCATTTCCGTTCAATGGCCCCGGATGCACATGGTGGGCTTGGAGATATGGGGGACACCACCCCAGTGGAACCTCCCACACCTGAAGGGACACCCATTCTCAAGAGGAAATTGGTACGATTGGGGCTTCGGGGGGTGGGAGTTGCTGGGAAGGTCCAATATGGACAAAGAGGAAAAGGAAGGGCAGAAAGAAACCATGATTAGGGAATGTGGGCCTAAGAGCAGCCCATAACCTGGGCCAAAACCCAGGTTATAGGCTGGATATGTGGATATATAAGCAGGGTCTTGAGAAATAAAAAGCGAAGTGGCTGGATATGTGTCCGGTTCTAGAGATGATGGGAAGCCACTCAAACCCTCATATGTCAAATGTAGGGCTGGAATTTGCCCTTTCAGGCTGCATGGAGGTTGGGGAATAACACAATAACAGAGTTGGAAGGGAGCTTGGAGGTCTTCTAGTCCAACCCCTTGCTTAAGCAGGAGACACTACACTATTTTGGACAAATGGCTATCCAATCTCTTCTTAAAAGTCCCAGTGATGCAGCACCCACAACTTTTGAAGGCAAGCTGTTCCATTGATTAATTGTTCTCACTGTCGGGAAATTTCTCCTTAGTTCCAGGTTGCTTCTCTCCTTGATGAGTTTCCATCCGTTGCTTCTTGTGCTGCCTTCAGGGGCTTTGGAGAATAGCTTGACCCCCTCCTCTTTGGGGCAGCCCCTCAAAATATTGGAACACTGCTATCCTAATTTCATTAAACTAGACAAGTGTTCTGCATATGTTTTGATCCTCCAGTCCCCCTAATCAACCATAGTTTACGTCTTCAAGATCCATCGTTTATTTCATCAAGATCCATCATTTACTTCTTCAAGCTACGGGATACAATTCTAGTACTGAGTGATGTCCCTCTTGAAATCTTGTAATATTTTTTTCCTTTCTGAGTCATGTCCCCCCTCCCTTTCGTTTCTTCTCTTGCATCCAATTCATTGACGGTTGTTCTTGTGATTCCTCCAGGTGGAAGGAGAGGCAGGGGAGGAGGAGCCATATCTGGAGCTGGAGAAGATCGAGGAACCCCCAACAGAACCAGAGAAGGCTGAGTTGAGTGGCTTGGAGGTTCATCTGTGGTCGCTGAGTTCATCAGAAACCCCTAAAAAAATCACAAGGCAGAAAGTTTCATTGCCTAAGGCCGGGGTCCGCAAACTTGGCGACTTTTAAGGCTTGTGGACTTCAATTCCCAGAATTCCTCAAGCTGGCTGAGGAGTTCTGGGAGTTGAAGTCCACAAGTCTTAAAGTCGTCCAGCTTGCAGACCCACGTTAACTATGGGCAGTCCCTGACTTGTAATCATTCATTTAGCAACAATTTGAAGTTACAGTGTCACTGGGGGAAAAAAGTGATTAATGACCATTTCTCACTTTTACAACTGTTGCGGCCTCCCGGTGGTCACATGATCAAAATTTGAATGCTTGGCAACTGGCTCATACTTACGACCGTTGCAATGTCCTGGCCTCACGTGATCCCCGTTGGTGACCTTCTGACAAGCAAAGCCAATGGGGAAGAAGCCAGAGTCACCGTTCCTTAACTGCATTGATTCACTTAATCGTTATGTCGAGAAAGGTCATAAAATGGGGCAAAACTCACTTAACCGCTGTCTCACTGAGCAGCAGAAGGTTGTGGTCGTAAATTGAGGACTCCTTGCTGGGATTGAGCCTGGGAGATTAGCACAATTACAACGCCCCAGCCAAGGGCAGAATGAAGCCAGATGAATAAAACGGATCAGTCAAGGAAATCTTTGTCAGACCTGCCTCCGCTTAAGCCTCCAAACGGGAACCATCCTTGGCTCCATTTGTGGAGAAAGGCAGCTGGCAGTCTTGGTCTCTGGAACAGAAACGCCCCAAGGATTATTGGGATTGGGCACAGGGTCTGGGAAGGGGGTGTGTGTGTGTGAGATAATCTGCAACGTGGTTTCTGTGCCCTCCCCGCCACGTCTAGTGCGGAAAACGGGGAGAAGGCTGCAAAGGAAGAAGAGGAGAAGAAAGAGGAGGAGAAAGAACACAAGGCAGAAGAGCCACCACCACCACCGCCACCAGCTCAGGAGGAGGAGACGAAGAAGAAGAAGAAGGTGACCCAGCGGTCGGAGAAGAAAGAAGAGGAACAGGGAGGCTCAGAATTTTGGAATGAGTTGGAGATCCAGAGGATCAAATTCCTGGTAAGGTCTCTCTGGGGTTGGACTTTGTGGTGTGCTGTAGAACAGTGTCCCTCCACCTTGGCAAGTGTAAGATGGGTGGACTTCAGCATAGCTAGCTGGGGAATTCTGGGAGTTGAAGTCCACCCGTCTTAAACTTGCCAAGGTGGAGGAACACTACTCCAGAAGTTAAGGAACCTTATGTCCTCCTGATTTTGAGAAGAAGCATCTCGGTGACCTTCCTGGGGCATCCGAGTACCATGAGACTTGGGGCATCAGACACCTCTCTAATCTCCCCTTCCTGGTTCTTGGCGAGAAGCCATATTGATGGAACTGAGACCAAACTCTGACCCTCAAATACCACAGCTAGACCTACGGAGACCAATCATCCCAGGAGAGTAGCTCTGCCTGGTCTAATAATGTCTGAGATGGTCTAGGTCAGGGCTAGGCAACCTTGGCTCTTTTGTGACTCATGGACTTCAACTCCCACAATTCCTGAGCCAGCAGGGGGGAACTATGGCCCCCTCATGACTTGCGGACTTCAACTCCCAGAATTCCTGAGCCAGCAGGGGGGAACTATGGCCCCCTCATGACTTGTGGACTTCAACTCCCAGAATTCCTGAGCCAGCATGGCTCCCATTCCCCTCAGCACGGCTGGCCCAGGAATTCTGGGAGTTGAAGTCCACGAGTCATAAAAGAGCCAAGGTTGCCTACCCCTGGTATAGATTCTCCTGCTTGAGCAGGGGGCTGGACTAGAAGACCTCCAAGGTCCCTTCCAGCTCTGTTCTATTCTAATAACCAGCACATGGGCTCTTCAACCACCAGGTGGCCTTCAGCTTACAACTATCTTTGCCCTCTGGGAAAAAAACTCTCCCCAAACTCTGTCCCAACACATCTGCTGATGTGCCGTTGATTCGGTGTTGGCGCTTAGGAACCACGGGGGCAGAACCTCTCCAAGGGTGAAAGGCGTATTACGACATTTATTTCACTGCAGGGAGTCCTCAGCTTACAACCCCTTGCATATCGACGTTCAAAATTACAACAGCGCTGAAAGAAAGGAACTTATGGCCGGTTTTCACACTTACGACCGTTGCAGCCTCCCTCTGGTCACGTGATCAAAATTCGGAGGCTTGGCAACTGGCATAGTACTTAGAACGGTTGCAGTTGTCCCAGGGTCATGTGATCAGCGTTTATAACCTTCCCAACCGGCTTCCGACAAGCAAATTCAATTGGGGGAGGGGGGAAATCCTGATTTGCTTAATATCCACCTGATTCGTTTAATAGCTGCAGTGATTCGCTTAACAACCATGGCAAAAAAAGGTCATAAAAGGGGGCACAGCTCCTTTAACGACTGTCTTGGGACTCAGTTGCGGTCGTGTGTCAAGGACTACCTATAGTCCCATTTAATATTTGAGACTAAAACAATCGCAGCGGCACGCAGGGCAGGAATAAGATGGATTGCTCTTACAGTAGGACTCGCAGCCTAAAAAGCAAAAACAGCAGCAAAGGAGTTAAGAGGAACTTAAACAGGCAAAGAAATTTCAGCTTGGACTTGGAAACTGTTTGCGAAACAGTTAAGGTTACACTTAAAGTTTTATCTTCTCATCCTTTCAGAATTACCTGTCCAGGAATTTCTACAACCTGCGCTTCCTTGCCCTCTTCCTGGCCTTTGCCATCAACTTCATCTTGCTTTTCTATAAGGTAAAGGCAGGGGATTGGACTAGATGACCTCCAAGGTGCCTTCCAACATTATTATTATTATTATTAAACAGATTTGTGGGTTGATGGGAGTCAAGACACAGGAACACCGTTATTGGGGCTTCCTGAGTAGTTTGGGAACCAGTTGAGAAGGTCCAGAGTGAGCGAGAGTTTAATCCATGTCCAACCACGGCAACTTTTAAGACCTGTGGACTTTAACTCCCAGAATTCCTCAGCCAGCATGGCTGGCTGAGGAATTCTGGAAGTTGAAGTCCACAGGTCTTAAAGTTGCCAAAGTTGGATGCCCTTGGTCAAGTCATTTCTAGCAAAGCATTCTGAGATCCAGAAGAACGTGGTAGTGGAATCTATTAAGAGGTTGGGGCAGAGGACTAGGCATCACCCTGGGGTATAAGTGGTCATCATCCTCTTAAGCAGAAGACCAAAGTTAGAGAAAAGCCAGGATTGTAGGCCTGGACCTTAGCTTTTCCTCCTTTAGATCCTCATCTTGGTTTCTTCTATGTGAGTTTCTTCGGCCTATTACCATTTCCATTTCCTAGGTGTCGGACACGCCACCTGGCGAGGAAGAATTTGAGGGCTCCAGTCTTGAAGGCGATCTGGACGCCGGATCTGGGGCAGGCTCCGGCTTTGGCACAGATGACAATGGCGGCAGCGGGGACGGCAACGGCAATGGGGACGAGGATGAAGAAGACAGCGTGGTCTACTTCTTCCTAGAGGAGAGCACAGGCTACATGCAGCCAGCCTTGCAGTTCCTGTCCATCATTCACACCCTGGTGGCGTTCCTCTGCATCATCGGCTACAACTGTCTCAAGGTGCCCCTGGTCATCTTCAAGCGCGAGAAGGAGCTGGCCCGTAAGTTGGAGTTTAGCGGAGTCTACATCACCGAGCAACCGGAGGATGACGACATCAAAGGCCAGTGGGATCGTCTGGTGCTCAATGCTCCGTGAGTGAAGGAAGGAAGGAAGGAAGGGGAAGGGGTATGGAGGGCCTCTGAAGTGTCCACTCTCCTCAAGCCGTGGCAGCCCCAGTCACTTCTGAATCTATGGTGTAATTGAGCTAAAATTGCAAATGGCGGAAATACACCAGGCACAAAGAATCTGGAGCACACGTTAAGTTCCGGTGAAGCTGATTTATTGCTCATAGCTACCGTGTTTCCCCGAAAATAAGACCGGGTCTGATATTCATTTTTGCTCCAAAATACACATTAGGGCTTATTTTCCGGTTAGGGCTTATATTCGGGGGAATATGGTACTAAATGCGTCTGTCTGGCTGACAGTCTTAACTGGGGCTTATTTCTGGGGTGTCCTGAAAAATCATGCTAGGGCTTATTTCCCAGTTGGGTTTTATTTTCAGGGAAACACTGTATATACAAGAACTAGACAACTAATGGTCAACATTAAATTGGCACTAGCTAAGAGTTAACGGAAATCAAGAGGGGTTGGACAGACCATTTATGGGAACGTAATGATGCCAGGCTAATTTCTCTCTTGACTCTGCCTCCATGCTCTGCCTGTCCTTCTCCTGATAAGATTTCTTTATTGGCCGATTTGAACTGTTCGTAGTTGTCTATGGCTGGATGGTGTGCTGTTTCTGGGACTAGGCCGGGGGGGGGCAACTATGGCCCTCTACGATCTGTGGACTTCAACTCCCAGAATTCCTGAACAGCACGGCTTTCATGGCTAAGGCAGGACCTGAACTCATGGCAAAATAAGTTCAAAATAAAAGGCGGGAGAGGGTAGAATGGACATTGCAGGGGGATTAAAAGGGATCCCTAGCAAAACAGAAGGTCTTGATGGAGGTGGGACAAGGTGATTATATTCCCGACGGCTTTTCAAAAAATTGTTCCCATTTTTTCTGTCTCTGCCAGGTCCTTCCCGAGCAATTACTGGGATAAGTTCATCAAAAGAAAGGTAAGATTGCCCGCAGGTCCTTGGGTGGAGAAACAGCATCCCTGCAGTCACATGCTCAAAACGTGGGCGCTTGGCAACTGGCATGTATTTACGACAGTTGTAGTGTCCCAGGGTCATGTGATCACTATTTCTGACAGGCAAAGTTAATTGGGGAAGCCAGATTTGCTTAACGGCCGCGCAATTAGTTTAATGACCAGAGTAAATGAAGGTCACACAATTGGGAATGACTCACTTAATGACCCAGACAGTCCTGGTCCCAATTATGGTGGTAAGTAAAAGACCACCTGTGGGGCTGCATCTTTAAAAATGTATAATTATGCACAGTTGCCGTTTTCCTACCTCTCCAGGTCCTCGACAAATATGGTGACATCTACGGGCGAGAAAGGATCGCAGAACTTTTGGGAATAGATTTGGCCAGCCTGGAAATCTCAGCACAAAATGAAAAAAAATCAGAGCCGGACACGTCGTTCCTGAGTTGGTGAGAAAGAGGGGCAAAACAGGAGGGGAGAGATTAATGTGGGGGAGCAGATACCCCGTGTTTCTCTGAAAATAAGACCGGGTCTTATACTAATTTTTGCTCTAAAAGAGGCACTAGGGCAGGGGTCTCCAATCTTGGCAACTTTTAAGACTTGTGGACTTCAACTCCCAGAATTCCCTGACCAGAGTTTCTGGCTGGGGAATTCTGGGAGTAGAAGTCCACAAGTCTTAAAGTTGCCAAGGTTCAAGACCTCTGCATCAGGGCTTATTTTACAGTTAGGTCTTATATTTGGGGAAATACGGCACTAAATGCCTCCGTCTGGCTGACGATCTTAACGAGCTTATTTCCCGGTTGGATCTTATTTTCGGGGAAACACAGTAATGCTCAGATTGGCCTTGTCATCCCAACAGGTAGACAGACAAAAGGAATCATCTAAGTTCTAATTCAGAGTTTCCTTAGTACCTTTTGACACATTATCCAAGAGTAGAAGTGAGTTCTACTAGTTTTAAAATGTGTTCTTTTAAAAACACTGCAGTTTTGTGTTACTCTGGAAGGTGGAAAGCGACTGGTTGGAAATGTAAGTCATCACAGACACACACACACACACACACACACACACACACACACACACACACACACCATTTACGTCAAATAGAAACCTGATGACAGAAAAAAAAGACTTGGTGGCCCTTTGAGTTTGTTTTTTTCTTTCTTTTTAATTCATGTATTTATTTTTAATTATCATTTTTTTATTTTATTAATTTTTATGTTTAAAAAATAATTAAACCACTTACTGTATCCTGGAAAGGTAATCTCTTAATTATCTCTTTTTTAAAAGAAAGAAGAAAAGGAAAAAAGGTTTACTAGCCCTGAATTGTTCAAATCGATGTAGTAGAAATTATTATTATTCACACAAACCAGGACACACACACAATGACGCACTGGCTCTTTTTGCCCATGAAATGGTGAAACCTAGGATCCGCCTCTAAAATGCATTTGAAAAGGGACACAGCCACCTGTAATGGCTGTTCACACCACATGCTTGTTTGACAAATGTTGGTTCTGCTAGCGGTTGACATCTAAACTGTATTTAGCAGGCATTGGCCAACATGTGAAGGGTGAGTCTGCACACAGATAGCCACAAATACCTTGCTTTCTCTCTTTCTCTCTCTCAGGGCTAGTTCCATTGACGTTAAGTACAAGATCTGGAAACTTGGTGTCATCTTCACGGATAACGTAAGTAAGAAGATGTAGCCCCAAGGCAGCGAAATTCAGTGCTAAAAATAAATATACTGATACTCCTTTTATCCTGGAGAAATTCTGTCCCTTTGATTCCTAAGAGCCAGCACCAACTCAACGACACGTCCGCAGATGTAGTGGAACATACAAGTAGTCCTAGATTTATAGCCACAACTCAGCCCAGAATTTATGTTGCTAAGTGAGAGATTTAAGTGAGCTTTGTCCCATTTTTCTTGCCACGGTTGTTCAATGAATCGTTGCGTTTGCTAAGCTAGTAACACGATTGTTAAGTGAATCTGGCGTCCTCCATTGACTTGGCTGGTCAGAAGGTCACAAAAAAACGATATTACAAATAAATGCGTGCCAGCGGTCAAGCATCTAAATTTTGATCCCGTGACAATAAGAATGCTGCAATGGTCGTAGGGGTGAAAAACGGCCATAATTCACTGTTGTAACTTGGAACAGTCACAAAATAATAATAATAATAATAATTTAATTTTTATACCGCCCTTCTCCCGAAGGACTCAGGGCGGTGTACAGGGCAATACAATAAGATACAATATATAAAAATTAAAAGAAATATTAAATACAACAGCCCAATTCAAGTTGAAGTCTGGAGGGGCTTTTTCCCAGAGGGCAAAGAGGCAGCGGATTCAGGAATGTCTGGTAGGGAGGAAGAAGGCTAAGACAGCCCCCCCCCCCTTAGCAGTTCACAGAATACATCTAAAGTTATGCAGATAGTTGCTTTAGTCTGGCAAGATTCTGTCAGTGGAGAAACAATAAAGAAACTAAGGCGTAACTTCACAATGTTCTTGGCTCTTGACATCAGTGTTGTTAGACTAAAGTTTAATGCCAGAAGATATTAGCAATAAGGGGACGCGGTGGCTCAGTGGGTTAGGACGCTGAGCTTGTCGATCAGAAGGTCAGCAGTTTGGTGGGTCGAATCCCGAGTGCCGCGTAGCAGAGTGAGCGCCTGTTACTCGTCCCAGCTTCTGCCAACCTAGCAGTTCGAAAGCACGTAAAAATGCAAGTAGAAAAATAGGGACCACTACGGTGGGAAGGTAACAGCGTTCCGTGCGCCTTTGGCGTCTAGTCATGCCGGCCACATGACCATGGAGACGTCCTCGGACAAGCGCTGGCTCTTCGGCTTTGAAGCGGAGATGAGCACCGGCCCCTAGAGTCGGAAACGACTAGCACGCGTGTTCGGGGGAACCTTTTTGTTGTTGTTGTTAGCTGCGAAGTCGTGTCCGACCCATCGCGACCCTATGGACAACATTCCTCCAGGCCTTCCTGTCTTCTACCATCTTCTGGAGTCCATTTAAGCTCACACCTACTGCTTCAGTGACTCCATCCAGCCACCTCATTCTCTGTCGTCCCCTTCTTCTATTGCCCTCGATCTTTCCCAGCATTAGGCTCTTCTCCAGTGAGTCCTTCCTTCTCATTAGGTGGCCAAAGTATTTGAGTTTTAGCTTCATGATCTGGCCTTCTAAAGAGCAGTCAGGATTGATCTCCTCTAGGACTGACCGGTTTGATCGCCTTGCAGTCCAAGGGACTCGCAGGAGTCTTCTCCAGCACCATAGTTCAAAGGCCTCAATTCTTTGGCGCTCAGCCTTTCTTATGGTCCAACTTTCACTGCCATACATTGCAACTGGGAAGACCATAGCCTTGACTATACGCACTTTTGTTGACAGGGTGATGTCTCTGCTTTTTAGTGTGCTGTCTAGATTTGCCATGGCTTTCCTCCCCAGGAGCAAGCGTCTTTTAATTTCTTGGCTACAGTCCCCATCTGCAGTGATCTTGGAGCCCAGGAAAACAAAATCTGTCACTACCTCCATTTCTTCCCCATCTATTTGCCAGGAATTGAGAGGGCCAGATGCCATGATCTTGGTTTTCTTAATGTTAAGTTTCAACCCAACTTTTGCACTCTCCTTCTTCACCCGCAACAAGAGGCTCTTTAGTTCTTCTTCACTTTCTGCCATTAGAGTGGTATCATCTGCATATCTTAGGTTGTTGATATTTCTTCCGGCAATCTTAATTCCAACTTTTGATTCATCTAGCCCTGCCTTTCTCATGATGTGCTCTGCATATAAGTTAAATAGGCAGGGCGACAGTATACAGCCTTGCCGGACTCCTTTCCCAATTTTGAACCAATCAGTGGTTCCGTGTCCAGTTCTCACTGTTGCTTCTTGACCCGCATATAGGTTTCTCAAGAGACAAATAAGATGGTCTGGTACTCCCATCTCTTTAAGAACTTGCCACAGTTTGTTATGATCCACACAATCAAAGGCTTTAGCATAGTCAATGAAGCAGAAGTAGATGTTTTTCTGGAACTCCCTAGCTTTCTCCATGATCCAGCGTATGTTGGCAATTTGATCTCTAGTTCCTCTGCCTCTTCGAAATCCTGCCTGTACTTCTGGTAGTTCTCGATCCACATACTGCTGAAGTCTAGCTTGTAGGATTTTAAGCATGACTTTACTAGCATGAGAAATGAGTGCAATGGTGCGGTAGTTTGAACATTCTTTGGCACTGCCTTTCTTTGGAATTGGAATGTAAACTGATCTTTTCCAATCCTGTGGCCACTGTTGAGTTTTCCAAATTTGCTGGCAAATTGAGTGTAGCACTTTTACTGCACTGTCTTTTAAGATTTTGAATAGCTCAGCTGGAATACTATCACCTCCACTAGCTTTGTTGTTGCTCAGCTTTTCTAAGGCCCACTTCACCTCACATTCTAGGATGTCTGGCTCGAGGTCAGTGACCACATCATTGTGATTATCTGGGACGTTAAGCTCATTCTTGTATAGTTCTTCTGTGTAATTTTGCCACCTCTTCTTAATCTCTTCTGCCTCTGTTAGGTCCCTGCCATTTTGGTCCTTTATCATGCCCATTTTTGCATTAAACGTTCCCTTCATCTCTCCAATTTTCTTGAAAAGATCTCTGGTCCTCCCTATTCTATTGTTTTCTTCTATTTCTTTGCACTGTTCATTTAAGAAGGCATTCTTATCTCTTCTAGCTATTCTCTGGAATTCTGCATTCAATTGGGCATATCTATGTTTTTCTCCCTTGCCTTTCGCTTCCCTCCTTTCCTCAGCTATTTGCAAAGCTTCCTCAGACAGCCATTTTGCTTTCTTGCATTTCTTTTTCTTTGGGATGGTTTTGGTTGCTACCTGTTGTACAATGTCGCGAACCTCTGTCCATAGTTCTTCAGGCACTCTGTCTATCAGATCTAATTCCTTAAATCTATTTGTCACCTCTACTGTATATTCAACAGGGATATGATTTAATTCATACCTGAGTGGCCTAGTGCTTTTCCCTACTTTCTTCAGTTTAAGCCTAAACTTTGCAAGGAGAAGCTCATGGTCTGAGCCACAGTCAGCTCCTGGTCTTGTTTTTACCGACTGTATAGAGCTTCTCCATCTTTGGCTGCAGAGCATATAGTCAATCTGATTTCTGTGTTGACCGTCTGGTGATGTCCATGTGTAGAGCCGTCTCTTGGGTTGTTGGAAAAGAGTGTTTGCTATGACCATCGTATTCTCTTGACAAAATTCTATCAGCCTGTGCCCTGCTTCATTTTGTACTCCAAGGCCAAACTTGCCTGTTATTCCAGTTATCTTTTGGCTTCCTACTTTAGCATTCCAATCCCCCATGATGATAAGGACATCATTTTTTGGTGTTACTTCTATAAGGTGCTGTAGGGCTTCATAGAACCGGTCAATTTCATCCTCTTCAGCACTGGTGGTTGGGGCATAGACTTGGACTACTGTGATATTGAATGGTTTGCCTTGGATTCGAACTGAGATCATTCTGTCATTTTGAGGATTGTATCCCAGTATTGATTTTCCTACTCTTTTATTGACTATGAAGGCTACTCCATTTCTTCTGAGGGATTCTTGCCCGCAGTAGTATACCTGATGGTCATCTGAATTAAATTCACCCATTCCTGTCCATTTTAGTTCGCTGATACCTAAGATGTCGATGTTCAGTCTTGTCATCTCTTGTTTGACCACGTCCAGCTTTCCTTGATTCATGGATCTTACATTCCAGGTTCCTATGGAGAAAAAATCTTTACAGCATCGGACTTTCCTTTCACCACCAGACATATCCACAGCTGAGCGTCCTTTCGGCTTTGGCCCAGTCGCTTCATTCTTTCTGGCGCTACTAGTACTAGCCCTCTGCTCTTCCCCAGTAGCATATTGGACGCCTTCCGACCTGAGGGGCTCATCTTCCAGCGTCATATCGTTTTGCCTTTTGGTACTGTCCATAGGGTTTTCATGGCAAAGATACTGGAGTGGGTTGCCATTTCCTTCTCCAGTGGATCACGTTTTGTCAGAACTCTCAGCTATGACCTGTCCGTCTTGGGTGGCCCTGCACGGCATAGCTCATAGCTTCATTGAATTACGCAAGCCCCTTCGCCACGACAAGGCAGCAATCCATGAAGGGGGGGAACCTTTACCTTTACCTTTATTAGCAATACCTTCCTGCTGTCCTCAAGGACATGTTCACTTGCTCTCCATCCAGTTGTTCTTTCTCTCTTTCCCACTTCAGTCTTTCCTGTATCTCTTCTGGTACATGGTGATGTCCGTGCTTGGCCATTACAACAACTTCTTCTTTGCTTGCCATCTTCTGGACATTGCCATGGGCGTCAAGACTTTGCGGACCATCCTGTCCTCTGTCACCCACAATGGCAAACAGGTCGGTCGGGTTGGGCAAGAATCCTGTCCTGTCTACTCCATAAAAAAAGCTGTTCTTTTCTGCTACTCAGTTGACCATCTCCTGCACCTGTGCCCTCTTTCCCCAGCTGATGATGACCGTGGGGTTGTTGGCTGTGGTTGTCTACCTTTACACTGTGGTGGCCTTCAACTTCTTCCGCAAGTTCTACAACAAGAGCGAGGACGAGGATGAACCCGACATGAAATGTGATGATATGATGACGGTGAGAGACACCGAGATATCCTAGACCAGTGGTCTCTAAACTTGGCAACTTTAAGACTTGTGGACTTCAATTCCCAGAATTCCTCAGCCAGCCTGGCTGAGGAATTTTGAGAGTTGAAGTCCACAAGTCTTAAAGTTGCCAAGTTTGGAGACCCCTGTCCTAGACCGTCATTCTCCTGAACATCTGGAGGCACCAGGGTTGGGAAGGCTGAGAACTTCTGCTCTGTGTCCTGAATCTGGATGCTTTCTACTCTCTTCCCAACAGTGTTACCTCTTCCACATGTATGTTGGAGTGAGAGCCGGTGGCGGCATCGGTGATGAGATTGAAGATCCGGCCGGAGACGAATATGAGCTCTATCGTGTGATCTTTGATATCACCTTCTTTTTCTTTGTCATTGTCATCTTGTTGGCTATCATCCAAGGTGAGATGGCTGGGCCTGTATCCCTTCCCAAGTCTCTGCGGTATCACTGTGTCTCTTATCTACTTCCGTAATTCTAACCAGTATTTGCGGGAACCGAATCGCTTCCTGATGCCCGCGATGAGCTGTTGGAATATGTTCTGTTTTTGAAAGAAGGATGTCTTTGAGCATCTTCAGGAGGTCTCTTCCAGTGACTGAACATGACTAATCACCTTGGCTTTTGTAGAGGGTAGCAGTTGTCAGGAAATGTTCCTTGGCTTTGCTTAATCTCAGTTTTTCTTTTCTCTTTGACTTCTTGACTTCTTTCTCCATTTCCCAGGTTTGATCATTGATGCCTTTGGGGAGCTGAGAGACCAGCAGGAGCAAGTGAAGGAGGACATGGAGGTAGGCTGAACCACTGTCGTGTTTAACAGAATGGAATCACAGAATAACAAGAGTTGGGAGGGACCTTAGAGGTCTTCTAGTCCAACCCCCTGCTCAGGCAGGAGGCCCTACGACATTCCAGACAAATGGTTGTCCAATCTCTTCTTAAAAACCTCCGGTGTTGGAGCCCCCACAACTTCTGGAGGCTTTTCTTCCAGGCTTTGTTCCCAGAGAGATGTTGTTCACCTCTTTGTTTTGAGGACATGTAATGACGATATCTTTAATTGGTGGGATAATGAAACCACAAATGGATTCATCAGTAGGAAGTCGGCCTATGAACAGAAAATGCTGTACAGGTTTAGTTTCAATTTACAACCACCGTTGGGAGGAGAATTTCCATTGCTAAGGAAAGCAGGTGTTAAGAATCACGTCTGATTTTGTGACTTTTCTTTTTTTTCGCCATTTTCTTCACTGTCCTTTGCTCTCCTCGACAGACCAAATGTTTCATCTGCGGACTTGGCAGTGACTATTTTGACACGACGCCCCACGGCTTTGAGACCCACACATTAGAGGAGCACAACCTGGCAAATTACATGTAAGCAAAGGACGGGGAGGGGGGAGGAGAAGGCAACAGCCAGGTTTTTCCTAGTCTTTATTCTGTAGCTCCGAAAGTTTCAGAAAGCGGAAAAGCATTCAAAGACCTTGAGAGGCAACTGTTCTGTTCCAGCCTACGACCGGCCCTGTTTGAATGTCAGGGACAACCGCTTTTTATAGTCAACAGGCTGGAAAAAACCCAACCAAATTTATTTATAAAGAAATCAAAAGTTCAAACAAGAGTTAAACCAAAAGTTCAAACAAGAGTTAAAAAAGGAATAACAGACCAAGACTCTAGCAGAAGATCTTCAAATGGTTGCCTTCAGCAACCAGCACCTCCCACACCTTCCCCTTTTTACCAGCAGTCCCAAGGCGTGGCTTCTCATTGCCTTCTCTTCCTCTCACCGAGTTGCCTCATTGCCTTTCTCTGTTCTGCTCTGCTGGATTGCCTCCTGCTCCTAGCGTCCCTGAATAGATCCAGCTGTGAATCATCTACGTCCAATACCTTGTGCTCACATGGCTGAGTCTGATGAGGAACATGATGGGAGGGGCCAGGCTGAGAGTCCTGCAGTGCATCAGAGCCTCCCTCTAACACCAAAGGCTCTCCAAACCCCTCCTCCTCCTCCTCTTCAGAATCATCCGACTCAGCTGCCGGTATCACAGGCTGACGCTGAATCACAACAGCAGGTCCCAACTGAGCAGTAGGGGAAGGTAGTCTAGCACCGTGAGGTCCAAGGGACCCATGTCAGCCTTTAGAAGTAGTGCAGAACCAGGAAACCAATGTTATTTATGCTAATACTACTTTTATTTTGACATGATGTAGGAAAACCTTGCAAGTCAGGTCTGAGACACTTTCTCAAATTACATTCCTGTTTTGGATTCAGATTTCTCTTATCTAGCCATTGTCTTATTTGCTGGTTATTCTCACAGTCCATTTCAGCCCCTTAAGGGAGCTGCAAATTAAACTGCAGGAAGGGTGCTAAGGAGTGGGGGGAGACTTCCTCTTCCCCATCCCTCTTCATTTCTCCACTTCCCCAGAGGCAGTATTTCCCATCCCCTCGATGGTATTCCTCTGGGCACAACCCACGTTTCTCTAAATCTGAAGATAGGCTGCAGGTGCTTGGCAGGATTCCTTTCCTTGCAAAGGTTTCCACGTCATTCTTTTCCGGCTTTCTTCCTCCTTCTAGGTTTTTCCTGATGTATCTCATCAACAAGGATGAAACGGAGCACACTGGCCAGGTGAGAGGACATCCTGAGGGGGCCCAAGGACGGGAGGGGAGGGAAGTTAAAACTCAATATTTTGATTGATTTTTCTTCTTTTCAAATTATTTGTTTTAATAATATTTTTCTTTCCCCCCCACCCCCACTTTATTTTTCCTTTTCTTTTTCTTCACATTGTTTGATGAACACTGACAAATATTGGTGATACTAATACTAAAGATATTTAAAGCTTTATAGACTTTTTCTTAAGGTGATGCCACAAAGTATACATTTTAATCCATCATTCCTTCACTAAATAAGGAATTTTAAATGTTAGGACCATTGGAAATCCTTTGCTTGCTTACGGATACCTTATTCGTCATCCCTTATACCTCTTCCCACCTTTCTCCCCCCCCCCTTTGGGTAGCTATTTATTCTGTAAATGTTTTTTTTTAAATGAAATTATACAGGTAAGTCCTCTACTTACAACCACGATTGAGACAGAATTTCCATTGCTAAGCAAGACGGTTTGGTTGTTAAGTGAATCACACGGTCGTTAAGCGAATCCAGTTCCCCCCATTGACTTTGCTTGTCAGAAGCCGGCTGGGAAGGTTGCAAATAGCGATCACCTCCCCCCCCCCCCTCTCTCTCTCTCTCTCTCTCTCTCTCTCTCTCTCTCTCTCACACACACACACACACACACACACACACACAGAGTCTTCGGGAGAAGGGCGGTATACAAATATAATAAAAATAAATAAAAAAATAAATACACACACACACACACCGGGATGCTGCACTCATCATAAATACATGCCGGTGTCCAAGCACCCGAATGTTGATCACATGACCCTGGAGATAAGGGCGAGGATTGGTCCTCAGTCACTTTTTCCAGCAGCATGGTAGCTTCCTAAGGTCACTAAATGAATGGTTGTAAGTAGAGGACTCCTTGTACTTGATTTTTTTTTAAAAAAAGGGACGATGCTCCCCTTTACCAGCGAGGCGCTGTCTTCTCCCTTTTGCAGGAATCCTATGTCTGGAAAATGTACCAAGAACGCTGCTGGGACTTCTTCCCGGCGGGAGACTGTTTCCGGAAACAGTATGAAGACCAGCTGAGCTAGAGGCTCCCCCGGGCTAAAGCAGGAGGCAGCTGCCCTGGGCCCAGCTCCCCTGCCCCCTTTCCTTCCTTCGGCCCTAGAGAAAGGGGGTCAAGCAGCAAAGCAGAGGGGGACAGCCGGGCTGAGTCTCTTTATTTCAAGCGTGGGGAGAGCTGCCTCATTCCCCCACCGCCACCCTCAAGTCATCACCCCTGTTTTCTGCCTCTTGCTGCCAAGCCCCCTCCCCTTGGTTGAAGAGATGGGTATTTCTGCCTCCCTCTACCCCCACCCCCAGCCCCCACCCCCCCAAGAAATGCCCGGAGGGTCCCAGCCTGCTTGGGCTAAGTCAGCCTCCCACTTGGCCAGTAACTCTTCCCAGCTCTTTCTGGTCTCCTAGTGGTGGGGGGGGGTCTGTGCAATAGGCTTCCTTTCTAGGTTAAAGCCCCCCCCCACTCCACCCCACCCCCCAGTTTCAAGTGCCTTTTATTGGCCCTTTACCCCCCTCCCCCCAAGGAGAGGGGAGGGCCCTCTGTACAGGGAAAGACTACTCTTTCTTCCGGATCCGTCAGGAGAACGGAATGGGACAACTCGCCACGGGATAACTTCCCCGCAGGGCAGTTTAAACATTTCAATTTAATTCATTTAAAATGAATAAAGAAATAGACGGTAATGTCTGTCATTCACACGTCATTCTGTCCCTCCTTTGGTATCTTCCAGGATTCTATTCCACCATTTCTTTGATGTTACTTTAACTCTTGTCCCGCAGCGAGTTGTCCCACGGCCAGTTGGGTGTTGGGGAGAAGTTGGGGCGAGTTTCTTCCTGATTTCAGGCACCCGGCCTAGTCGGGTGGCAAAGAGATGCTGGTGTGTTCCAGTCCAGGTCTCCAAGACAGACAATGCAGCCCCCTCCATCCCTCTGTTTCCACCCCCCCACCCCCCACCCCCCGTGACCTTAATAACCCTCGCACTTAATCCTCCCCTTAGGCTCCATCTTATTTCTGAAGCTTATACGTAGGGTGTGTGTGTGGGTCTTCTCTTGCACCAGTGGTCCCGTCTGGATTTAAGAAGGCACTAAAAATCCCACCCCGTCTAGCCAGATATGTGTGTGATTTGGGGCAGGGGGGGGGAGGCAGGGGGCCCGGGCTCAGGAGGCTGGCATCACCGTCCGTGAATCCACCGCCCTTTGAGCTCCTGAATAGAATAGACCCCTTGCCGTCCCCAATTTAATGGCCAGCCTACTGAACCTTTGAAGCCAGGTCTGTTGTGGAGATGCAGACCTCCTCCGTGGTTCTCCCATCCCTCAAGTCCAGCTTGGTTCTCCGCCAATAAAACCATAGACTGCTGCAACCACCCCCTGAGTTGGCATCATCCTTCTGCAGAGCCAAGAAATTGCGAAGCTGTTTTTCTTTTTTTTCTTCCTGTTGCTGTTCATTCTGCCTTTTTTTATGAGTCTGCTTTTTGGATTGCTGTGCATTTTATTGGTATCTGTCTGCGGCAAATAGGAACAAACGTCAGCTTGGGGGATGGCTTGGATGAATGGAGGCACCCCCATTTGTAAGGGATGTGTGAGCACAGAAGCTTGACTGAGAAGAGATTTAACAGAATAACAAGAGTTGGAAGGGACCTTGGAGGTCTTCTAGTCCACACCCTTGCTCAAACAAGGGAGAGAACCCTCTACCATTTCAGACCAACGGCTGTCCAATCTCTTCTTGAAAGCCTCCAGTGATGGAGCACCCACAACAGCCTGGAGGTAATCCATACTCAGGCAGGGTGGGAGTTCTCCTTTGTATCCAAGAACTGATCCACTAGCAGGATCTGGCCATACACAACTTAGCCACATCCTGGACACTGTTCTTGGGTGCATTGACGTATACACACACGCACACCGAGATACATCTTTCAGAGGAGAAGGCACATACGCAAAACGAAAAACTGAACATACTGTTTACTGAGGCCGAATGGCACGTAAAGAGAAGCATAAAACTAGGGCACTAATGTCCCTTGCTGCTTCACGGTGAAGCTGCTGAGGGGTTGGGCTAGGCAATTTCCCACTTCCAGTCCTGTCTTGCCAGCTTCCTGGGCAGCCCTGAAGTATCTGACAGGTAAGAGTCCTCTTCCCCGTCACTTGTTCTTCTTTGAGGAATGAGTTCCGGAGGGTGGGAGATAGTCAGTCTGGGCAACCTACAGGTTGAGGTTGGACCATCGTCATTCGGGCACGTAAAGATTGCTGGTGGAATTTGGGTTATTCACTGGTCGCGTCTCTAATACGATGGTGCTGGCAAGAAAGGAGAAGAGAAAGACCAGAATCAGCTGGGCACCCTGGAGGAGGACGTTCTATGGTTGCGGGATGGCCATGCTAGCTAAGAAGGTTGGGGACAGCGGAGACCACAGGATGAAGAAGGTGGTCCCAAAGAGCCAAAGAAAAGGAGCCCCACTTAGTCAGTACAGGACCCACACAAGGAAGTTAGGAGGAGTGGCCAAGTTCTGCAGGCCACAACGGGGTGGAGCAAGTTGCACGGACGGGAGAAGCACAGAGATGAGTTTGGAGGTCTTCAAACCTGGAGGGTCTCAGTAGGCGGAAGGTCCATTGTTGATCCTGCAGCTTCTGTGCTACCTGAAAAGAAACATCGGATCAAGATGACTCTAGTGGAGGCAAGCTGAGCCTCCTGCTAAGAATTGTTGAACTTCCACCCACAAATCAGAAACGAGATAAATGAGATGCCCTCATTGTTGGAGAATACTACGAAGGGGTTATCGTGGGCTCTTCTCCCACCACCATCGTTGGCATAAAATCTCAAGAGAACTGACCACGCCATGTTGAAAACACAGCTGCTCCTTCTTTACCTGCCCTGATCCAAGTGGCCGTGTCTGCACACCATGGCACCAAAACGCATGCACACAGTTCTGCACCAGTGCTGGAGACAGAAGAAGCGAAGAAGGTCAGGCCCTGCCCCATGACTTACTCTCCATTTCACAAAAACTGCTCGAGCGTGGGACATGCCTCTCGGCAAAGGGAAATGGGAAGCGAAACCTTCAAAAGTGGTCTAACATCCCTCAAAGTAAAGGGCGACTCAACCTTAACCCAAAGCAAGATTGGTTCCATCATTGAGAAGCCTGGCAGGGAGGAGGAATCAAGCATGCAGGTAGCCTAGAGTCATTGTGCAACCATAAAATTGTTAACTGACCATCCCTAAGTTCCTTGGAGTCTTATCTATTTGTTCCCAAGAGTAGGAGACTGCGTATGATAGGCAGAACGTAATAAAGTAGTTAGGTTAAGAGGCAAAAGACATTGTAGAAGAAATTACAGGGCTCCTCTCCTCTCCCCTTCCCTCCTCTCCTCTCCTGCCCTCCCCTCCCCTCCTCCCCTCTCTTCCCCTCCCCTCCTCTCCCCTCCCCTTCTTTCCTCTCCTCTCCCCTTCCCTCCTCTCCTGTCCTCTCTTCCCCTCCCCTCCTCTCCCCTCCCCTTCTCTCATCTCCCCTCCCCTCCCCTCCTCTCCTCTCCTCTCCTCCCCTCTCCTCTCCTCTCCTCTCCTCTGTTTTGTTTCTTTTTGCTTTTTTTCCATTCTGACACTGGTTTGTATTATTTTTCTTGCAGTTTTAAGCACCTTGTTTGTTTCACCAAACAATAAAAATGTAAAATTACCAAAAAAAAAGTAGTTAGGTTGAATTCAACTGCAAGTGTGGGTCTAGTTGTTGGAACCTGACGCATCTCTCAGTACTCCTGACAGACAAGCCAGCAAACCTGCCACAAGCACCGTCACAACAACCAGAGAATCACAGGCAGCATTTGATGGAGAAGACGGTTAGATTAGATCTCTTTCTCCATCAAGGTCAGAGCTGCCCTGGAGATGTCAACCTGTCCTTCCTCCAAGACCTGAAAGGAACATTAGGTGATGGGGAGGATGCAACTGGAAGAGGAGGAAGTGCCGAACAGGGTGGAGAAAAGGAACTCACCGACTGACTCCACCGCTACGTCGAAGGTGAGTTTTGGTGGGGATCCAAGCAGTGCCCCCTGGGGGCTGACAAACTGGACGCATCCTGGGAAACAAACCAAAAATGGATTGGCCCCAGCAGGAACGGTCCCTCCTCGCAGTCCCGAGAAACCAAAGGCCCCCTGGTTTTTACTTACCGTCCATCAGAACCATCACCGACTTGTTATCCAACTGAGTCACCTGGACGAAGCCACAGCAGGAAGGCTCTGTGGACAAACAGATTCATCGTTCAGAACTGTGGCTTGGTATTAATTTAAAGTCTGCGTTTGATCCTTAAAAGTTCCTTCTGGAAGATCTTCAGCCTAGTGGAGAAGGTGGCTTCTTGAACAGACAAAGAAGGAATGAGCTGGTATGGCCTTTCCATTGAAAGACAGCAAGTTCTACCTTATTATATATGCCGATACACAGATTCAGCCCTCCAGCGTCAAAGGAACCATCGGATGACCTGGAACCCATCCTAGGATTCAACTAGTACTTGAGGGGGGGAAAAGAAATCAGGATGCTTCCAGGATACTCACCATTTTTGTCGCTGATAAACCAGGAGGTTAAGGAATTGAGGTTAATGACTTGGAACTGCACAGCCTGTCCTGGGGGGCCCCTGCTGACACCAATGCAGACCACCGGATATTCCTCGTCAGGGGTTATTAGCATCTCGAAGACGGGCAGCATGGAAGGGAGGGGAAAATCGAAGTACTATCAAAGGAGAAGAGAAGGATTTCCTGAATGAGGTTGAGGCCCTCAAAAGTGTTATCTTCACCAAGGGGAGTACCTGAACTAATAGCCACCTGTCAACCTTTCAAAGTAGATCAGACTAGGGACCCAAAGTCATGCAGGTAAGTCCTCAACAGAAGAATCTATGCCATTCTGGACAAATGGTTGTCCAGTCTCTTCTTAAAAGCCTCCAGTGATGGAGCACCCACAGCTTCTGGAGGGAAGCCATTCCACTGATCAATTCTCACTGCCAGGAAATTCCTCCTTAGTTCTAGGTTGCTTCTCTCCTCCATAAGTTTCCATCCGTTGCTTCTTGTCCTGCCTTCAGGGGCTTTGGAGAAGAGCTTGACTCCCTCTTCTCTGTGGCAGCCCCTCAAACATTGGAAGATGGCTATCACGTCACCCCTCTTCCTTCTCTTCCTTAAACTAGACATACCCAATTCCTGCAACCGTTCTTTGTACAGTTCAGCCTCCAGTCGCCCAACCATCCTTGCTGCTCTTCTCTGCACTCTTTCTAGAATCTCAACTTCTTTTTTTAGTATTATGGTGGCCAAAACTGGATGCAGTATTCCAAGTGTGGTGTCTCCAATGCAAAAGGGAGCATGCTTTCAGTTATTGCTCAGAAGGCATAAATATCCTGCAAAATGGGAAAACCCTGGCATCCAAAAATAGTTTCAATAAATAAATCAGTGAGACAGCTTCAGAGAGAATGCCTATGGTGGGGACAGCAGTGTTCTCCACTGGGTGGCACAGGCCTAAGTCTGCCTTGGCAACTGCACCCAGTGCACTAAACTACAAACACTGTGACCTAGTCAACTAGCCAACACAACCTGGCCATGTCTTCCTTGGGATGCCCACCTTGACCCAGGCAAGGAGATGCTGCCTCTGGCAGAGGACTCCGCTCTTACCTTGACCAGCATGAATTTCTGCATGGGTTCATACCATTGCAAGAGAACCACCCCCGCCTCTAATGCTCCACAGAGAAAGTGGCAATTGCTCTGGGCATTCCTGGCTGCAAGAAAAGGGGGAGAACATGTTGCATTGGCTGCTAGGCAGGGCAGCTGAGGGGAGGAGGGGTGGTGTTAAGCCTGGTGGTTGTCACCCTCCGTTAGGATTGGCATTCAAAGCACCTGTGCAACATTTCTGGCATCCCTTCGTGTCAGGAATCTTGGTGGTGATGATGTTTTTCCTAGAGGGAAGGAAGGAAAGGAAAGGTGAGGTGCTTGTGAAGGAAAGCGAGATTGCCCTTTTAGAACTGTCCTACACAGTCTTTACATAGATGGATGGATAGATAGAGAGAGACAGACAGACAGACAGACAGACAGATGACAGATGATAGATGGATGATAGTTGATATAGATAGATGGATGGATAGATGGATAGATGATAGATGATAGACAGTTGATGATAGACAGACAGACAGACAGATAGACAGATAGATAGATAGAGACAGACAGATAGATGACATAGGTAATAGATACAGAGATGAAAACGGGATAGATAGACAGTTGATAGACGATAGATAGATAGATGATAGATAGATAGATAGATAGATAGATAGATAGATAGATAGATAGATAGATAGATAGATAGATAGATATAGATAGATAGATAACCTTTATTGTCATTTTTTACTGTGGGCACATTGGCATGCATTAAAATGAAATTTAGTTGCTTGCTCTCAAAAGCGTACACATAACACACATTTAAAGATGCTACATACAACACATGTATAAACCAAACACCCTTACCTATAAATACATAACGGAAAGAGGAAGCTTGAGAGTTCAGAAGGTTGATACTGTATGGAACAAAACTGGGGCTGAATCTGGGTGTTCTGATTCGGATACCCCGAAGCCCCCCTCTGACCAGAAGGTAACGAAGAAAACAGGTCACGAGGAGGCTGTGTGGTGTCCCTTCCCCAACCTAGGCAACCTTTAAGAAGTCTGGACTTCACCAAGACTTCACCCACCAACAGGACAAGCCACTTATAGATGAACATCCGTGCAGCCCTGATGACGTCCCCTAGCTGGGACACGAGAAGTCTGCAAGAAAGCAGCCAAGCTGAGAGAGCACCGGGGACCCCAAGGAAAGCAACCTGTTGAACCTCCAGGCTGCTAAAGACCTCTGCCAGATAAAGAAAGGGATTGGCCATTCTCACAGCTCAATGAATCCTGAAGAATTAAGGCGGTGGTAAGAAAAAGACACCGTTCTGATGATGGGTTTACCTGGGTAACAGTCGGTGGGGGGAAAGGGAGACGGCTAGGCGCTGGTCTCTCTTGCTCTGCTCGTGCAGACCCAGTAAATTGTGGGAGAAGAGCTGGGGAACCTTGCCTGAACAAAAGAGGGGGAAAAAAAACCTACTGAGGTTAATTGACTGTAAAGTCCTCAACTTACAACCGTTCATTTAGTGACTGCTTGAAAATGCCACAGGTGCTGAAAAAAAGTGAGTTACAACAACTTATTGCATCACAGTATCCCCCACGGTCACATGATCAGAATTCAGATGCTTGGCAACTGGCGTGCATTTATGACGGTTGGCGCATCCGAGGGTCACGTGATCACCATTCGCAATGTTCCTGGCCAGTTCTGACAAGGAAAGTCAATGGGGGAAGCGAGATTCGCTGAACGACCGTGTGGTTTACTTAATGACCACAGGAAAAAAAAAGGTCGCAAAATTGGGTGCACCTCATTTGACAACCACCTCACTTAACAACGGACATGCCAGTTCCAGCTGTGGTCGTGAATCAAGGATTACCTGTTTGGGATATTAACAATTATGGCTACTGGGTGTAAATGATCAGGGATTCTGTTCAGGGACTTGGGACTTAAATTTGCAAGGCGAGCGGGTCTGTGTTTGTTGAATTGCCACAAGCACTTTTAAAAATCCTCTGAGCCCGAAGGTGCTTTTTTTCAGGAGGCAACTGGACTTTCTTGCTTTTCTTTGAAGACGTTTCGCTTCTCATCCAAGAAGCTTCTTCGGCTCTGACTAGATGGCGGGGAATGGAAGGATTGATACTCCTTTGCAGACAGCTGGTCATTTGCATCCTTTTAGAGAGCCGTTGAGGCCACTTGGAGGTTTGTCTGTGTCCTCAGGGTCACCCGAGTGGTGCAAATGGGCGTGGGAGATCCTTGGAACCCCTTTCACCCCTCTCATTCTCTTGGGCGCTGAGTTTTACTGCAGTTGCTTGTGGTCGTTCAGTTGCTGCTTTTAAAACGAGAGGCGAAAAAACCCGAAACAAAATACAAAGAGTAAAAAGAGGAAATTGTTTGAACAGCAGGTTGGTTTCCCGATATTAGCCGGCTGGTTGATTTATTACCACTTCCTGAGTTTTGCGCATCAAAACGTCGTTGAAAGGCTAAGAACACTTTTTTAAAAATTCAAAACTGTAAAAAAAAATATAATCAGCTAGCAATCTACTCAATGAAAACTCTGCGCTTAAGTAATTTAAAAGGAAATGCATCTCGCTTTGCAGGAAGAAACTCACACTTTTTGGTGTGTGTGTGTGTGTGTGTGTGTGTTTAGCATAGAGTACTGTTCTTCACTCCAGAAGATGGTAGAGGACAGGAAGGCCTGGAGGAACGTTGTCCATGGGGTCGTGATGGGTTGGACACGACTTCACAACCAACAACAACAACTGTTCTTCAGCCTTGGCTGCTATAGCTTCCAGAATTCATACTGGCTGGGGAATTCTGGGTGTTGAAGTCCACAGGCCAAAAAGGGGCCATGGTTCCCCACCTCTGGCTTTAGACTATGCTTCAATACATTGCAGACCCAGCAGCTGGGTGCCTTCCCAACCAGGTCAATGTGTGTTGTGCAAACGCAACCTGTGGGTGACCAACTTACCGGAAAGAGACATGAGCACGTTTCCTATGCAATAGACCCACGTCGTTCGGCTGTGATAAAGCTTGAGAAAGGGAGGGGGGCAAAAACAACAACAAAAGATGACGTTCTTCAAAGCAAGCCAGAAACTGAATTCTCGGCCTCCTTCCTTCTTAGCTGTCGGTCAGACTCGTTCCTGCAGCCCAGCCCACCCGTCAGTCTCACCAGTTCCAGGGCAGGCTCTGCCTCACTTCGGTTCAAGGTGAAGATCCCTTCTTCGGCCCCCAGGATTAAGTGCAGCTCTGCGGAACAGGGAGGAAATTCAAGATTAAGAAAAGCCGCCGTGATCGGCTACCTGCCACCCGGGAGGGGGGTCCCCACTTAGCAGAGATGCCCTCCGTGACTCGCTTGTCTCTAAACGTGGCCTGTCAGGTCTTCCAAATGTCCAGACTGGCTGAGCCAAAATGTCAGCCAAGCGAGACACTTGTTCAGCGGGTTTTGCCCCATTTTGCAACCTTGCCACGGTTGCTAAGCCAATCACTGCAGTTGTTAAGTTAGTAATCCGGTTGTTAAGCAAATCTGGCTTCCCCATGGAATTTGCTTCTCTATAGGTCGGGGTCCCGTGACCCCGGGACGCTACTACGACCATCATAAATGTGAGTCAGTTGACGAGCATCCGAATGTTGATCACGTGACCGTGGGGATGCCGCAAGGGCCGTTAAGTGGAGGGAAATGGTCATGTCACTTTTTTTCAATGCCGTTGTAGCTTCGAACGGTCCCTAAACAAATGGTTGAAAGTCGTGTGTGTGTTTGTGTGTGTGTGTGTGTTTGTGTGTGTGAGAGATTTCAGAAGCAGCTAGAAGAGCTGTGGATTCCATTGTGGAGCCAGTGTGAAAAACGGTCATAAGACGCTTTTTTCCGGTGCCGTTGTTAACCTCCAAAAGGCACTAAACTGTTGTAAGTCGAGGACCACAGGATGTCCAGAAGAACGAGTCCAAGGTGAGGGAGCCACCCTGGAGCTCAGGTAATTATTTCTAGATGGCTTTTCGGAAGGCAGCCCTGCGGTCACCCCGCAAGAACAGATCACTGGATTCTTTGAGGATGAGGAGCCTTGGACGAGAGGAGATCCCCTGGGCTGGATGCTGCTGAGGTCCGCAGGAGGAGCCGATGGATTCCCAGCCTGCCCACCCGCCCCTCCGGCGAGTCTGCTCCAGCCCTACCATTGGTGTGTGGATGGGTCCAAGCGGTGGCCGAGGTGAGGTGCAAGGGGCACTCGTTGAAGACTTTCTTGAAGAGGGCCCTGTCCTGAGGAGGAAGAGGAGGAGGAGGAGGAGGAGGCCAGAGCCAGCCGTGAACAAGGGCGCCTGGGAGAAGCACGAGAGCATCCTGGCCCACGGGCGATTCTCCCTCCCCTCCTGATGGTACCTCTTGCCCTTTCAATTTCACCCTGATGGTCCCCGTACTGGTTTGAAATTATATTTTGGAGGAGGAGGAGGGGGAGGAGGAGGAGGAGGAGGCAATGGGGGAGGAGAAGGAAAGGGGGAAGGGGAAAAGGGAGGGGGAGGAGGAGAAGAATTCCTTGCCTTGCTGCTTTTTAGTCCCAAGAAAAATGCAAGCTATTCTCTTTCTAGCAGACTCAGTTTAAAAAAAAAGAAAAGTTTAATTTGAGCAATAGTGGAATGATTTGGATCAGAGCAAATTAAGCCAATGTGGAGGCTCAAAACACTTACAGGTTTCTGTCTCCTCTCCAACTTAGGAGGAAGGCTGGGTGGCCTCTCTTCCAAGGGATCTGAACGCAGTTCTGGGACTGGGAGGGAGTAAGGTAGCCGTTAACACCCCACCCCACCAAATCCTGCCCCAATGATACTGACCTCCCCAGATCTCAACCCGGCAGCAACGCAATGAAGTCTTTTTTTTTACTCTGGATTCTCCAAATTCAAGATTCGGTCTTATGGATTAGTCCTATTAAATCTTTTAATAGGACTATAACCCCTGCGAGGCTTGTTTCGGGAATGGAAGGGGTCCCTGCCCCAGGCTATTTTTCCCCTACGTGCAGTCCTCAACTTACAACCACAAATGACCCCAAAATTCACATTGTTCCTTGAGATAGCTGTTCAGTGGATTTTGTCCCACGTCATTTCCTGCCACAGCTGACAAATGAATCGCCGCCCCGGTTAATAAGACGGTCGCTAAGTGAATCTGGCTTCCGCACGGACTCTGCTTGTCAGAAGGTCGGAAAAAGGGGTCTCGTGACACACACACGCCCCTCCGGGACAACGTACGAAGTTTGGGAGCATCTCGTCCTGTCTCTTTGCTCCACCCTTCCATTTTCTGGGAGAAAGTCATACCTGATTTGGCAGTGAGCTGGGAAGCTTCGGCTCTCCCGGAGTCACTCTGCAGCGAGGGCCAACTCAGGATGGGGCCGCTGGAGCACCGTCCCCGGATGAGGGATTTGGCCGGAGACTGGCTGCGGGATCGATCTGCTGCCCTTTCCTCCGAGAAGAGCCAGACTCTGGGCTACCGAGAGAGGAATTTCAGTGGGCGTGAAATTCATTGCTCAGCAGGAACAGCAAACCTGCGCTAAGGGTGGCCAAGGGATCATCCGTGGACCAAATCTGCCCCAGCCACGGAAGAACGTGGAGTAGGAGAAAGAGGGCCATGGAGCATGGCTGCCCCCTGGAGGATTGGGAGTCACCTGGGACTCACCTTAATGTATATCTTCACCTGCAAGGACAGAGGGGAGCGTTGCAACTTACTTTGCTCCCACAGAGGGTTTACCTTGGGGGGTAATGGGGGTGGGAGATTGGCAGGTTGAGTGTTCCTGGAAGGAAAGATAAATGACCAGGATCAAAAACAAGGAAATGGGGCTTGTGGCCTGTTTTCTCCCCTCCACCCACCTGCAACGAATTGTTCTAGCAAGATATTAATACCAGAGAAGAATATTTATCGCATGGGGTTGAACTCTGAGCTTGATGGGGGCGGGGTTTTATTGCAGACATTTCATGACCCAACTAGGTAACACCATCCGTTCCAGAAGAGCGTGGGGTTTGCTCTCTTGTTTATAAACTTCTCTCCCTTCTAGCGCTGCTGATGTTCCCTAGTTGGGTCATGAAATGTCTCCAAGGAAACCGCCACACTCGAGGACTAAGGACCCCGTAGCAAGACATCACAGTCCACTGTGAAAAGTCACCACAGGTCTCAACAAGCCACTCCCAGCAAGCTAGAGGCCCCTTCAGAATAGAAAGAAAACATTTGTTTTGCAGGAGTGTAATTTTTAAATCCCAAGCAAGAATCTATTAGTCTCAGGGACTAGTTCTTTGCTGGATCCTGAGATCCGTCTCTTCCCAACCTTTGGCTAAATGACTGCGTGTTCGATAAATTTGATATCTTAAAATTCTGGGAGAAATTGTTACCTGGTTGGGTCTGGTCTGCTGGGACTGGAAAGAAGAGGAGAAAAGAACGGTCAGGGAAGAGGGATTTCGAAGAGCAAGGATGATGAAATGGGGTTATGCTCAGGAGTCTGGCTGCCCTTGGCCCCCATCCCCACATCACTGTTTTTATGAGTCCTTTGTTGCAGTTTTGCCATTGTCCAAGCCTACTGTTGTGTTTCTCAACCTTGGCCATTTTAAGACAGGTGGACGACAACTCCCTGAATCCCCCAGCCAGCTCAACTGTGGGCAGCTAAGACAGAACTTACATATCCACATCATCGTAGTCATCAGAGTCAGCTACGTTCTTCCTGCAAATATCAGGTAAATAAAGCTGAAATCAACTTTATTTCACATCTCGGCAGCAGCTAAGGAAGCTGGTCCCCGAGACCCCTGCTGAGCCCCCTTACCTGCTGCTGAAGTCAGATCCAGGGTTGTCCATCGTACTGTAGCCTGGGTCTAGCATGATCTCCTGCAGAAGAAAGCAGAGACTTGGAGATTTCAGCCTTTGCAAGTCCATCAGCCTATAGGAAGGGAGATGTCTCCAGCAGAATTAGAAGCCAAATTCCCCAACAGCCAACCCCACTGGTATCTGGGGATGTTGGGTGTGATAATTCAGCTCATCTGGAGACCCCAAGTTGGCAAAGGTTGCCTTAGAGCAGGGGTAGGCAACCTTGGCTCTTTTATGACTCGTGGACTTCAACTCCCAGAATTCCTGAATTCTGGGAGTTGAAGGCCACGAGTCCTAAAAGAGCCAAGGTTGCCTACCCCTGCCTTAGAGTTTGATTGTGCTCTTTGATCATTATTCCTCAACCTTGGCAACTTTAAGATGGGTGGACGTCAACTCCCAGAATTCATGGGAGTTGAAATCCTTTCTTCTTAAAGTTGCGTGATGGCTTGGGAGTTCTGGAAGTTGAAGTCCACCCATCTTAAAGTCTCCAAGGTTGAGAAACATGATCTAGAGGAACATCTGAAGAAGGAGAAGAGATGAACGGGACAGTTGTGAGAATTTAAGGCATTGAATATGTGGGCTCCAAGAGTGGAGGACCCAGACTAGACCTTGAGGAAAATCTTTCTCCAAGGGAAGAGTGGAAGAGCCAATGAAGAGTTACCATAGATTTTGAAGACCCCAGACTTTGTCTTCTCCGGAAGAGAGGGCTGAAATTATGCTCTGCAATGAGATTGGAAATGGGTTTTAGAGCAGTGAGAAGGAAGATGGAGGGTGCAGAGAGCAAGCAGCTGTGTCGTTTTTCCCTAGAGAGGTGAATCCACTTAGATGAGTTGGAGAGGTGAGCCTTGAATGAGCGGAAGTGGACAACCATACCCTGGGCACCAGCGTATCCTGGAGAAGTCACGCCTTGCCGCTGACTGGAGCGAATTCTTCGGGGCACCGGGGGTGGAGGGAGCTGCAGAAGAGAAGAGAAAAGAGAGGGGAGGGGAGGGGAGGGGAGGAGAGAAGAGAAGAGAAAAAAGAGGAGAGGGGAGGAGGGGAGGGGAGGAGGCGTGTTAGAGGGTGTGTTGGGGCTTCTATGGCTGTGTCCCCCACTCTTCAATTTCTAGAGGAGCCCTTATTATTGCTAGTCCCCCCCTAAACACCCTTCAGTTGAACTTGAGCAAGACAAGAGAGAGCTAGATTTATGGATGTAGTGTGGGGGAGAAAAAAGTAATAGCCTGGACAATTCCCCCCCTTTCCCCCCCCCCCCGGTCTTCGTATGGTGATGTGGCTATTCTGGATTAGGACAGGAGTGACTTTCACGAGAAAATCCGGGCCAGTAGGATGCCCAAGGCTCAAGCCCTGAATGTGTCTTAAAGATCAGTTGCTTCACTGTCATGCTTTAAATAAATAAATAAATAAATTATGGCTGCGGGAGGACAGGAAAGCAACTTCCCATGGCAGGCAGACCCTGGAGAAGGGCTGAACCTGTTTCCATCCAGCTGGTCCAAAGATGTCCCCATAAAAGTTCACGGAAACGTGCCTCTAGCCAAGCTCGTGCCGGGAGACGACGGAGCGCTCTCACGGAACGTCAGGCCAGAGAAACACAGGCACGACACACGTGCTCAGCTGTAGGCCGGAGATGAGATGAAGGTGGAACCATGAGGACCCCTCCTTGGAGACCCCCAAGCCTGGCATCTTAGAGGAAGCAGTCAGAGGTAGGTGTGGATGGGCCCTCAAGTGAAGAGAGTCCCACTTGTCCAGCCATCGCTCTTGGCTCTCACCTCTTGGTCCTCTTCTTCCGTCTCCCCTCTGAAGAGCTGGTCAGGATTGTGGACTTTCTCCAAGAGGTCAAGGGTCAGGCTCCGGGTCAGCCCTGCCTGGGTGACAAACTGGTGCTGGGAAAAGAAAGGGGAAGACGGTTGGGTTCCAGCCTGGGGACTGGAACAAGAAGGGAAGAGGATATGGTATGTACACAAGTAGTCCTTGACTTACAACCATTTCTTTAGCGTCCGTTCAAAGTTACAACGGCGCTGAAAAAAGGGACTGGCGACCCTTCTCCCACATCACCATTGTAGCATCCCACGGGCCACACGATCAAAATTCAGGCGATTGACAACTGGTTCATGATGGTTGCAGGTCCCGGATCACGTGATCCACCCCCACTTTTACGACCTTCTGACCAGCCCAGTCAAAGGGAGAAGCCAGATTCACTGAACAATCCCGTGACGAACTGCAGGGATTCACTTAACACCGGTGGCAAGAGAGGTCGTAAAAGGGGACAAAACTCACTTAAGAAACGTCTCGCCTAGCAACATAAATTTTGGGCTCAATTGCGGCGGCAACTGGAGGACCATTCTCCAACTTTAGCAGACGTAGGAAATTGGATTTGGTTCCCAAATGGCTGAAGAATCGCCCTGGGGGTCGGCTGGCCCCGGGAGGCTTTGCTCCCAGCTCTGCAGAGAGCCTGTCCTGGGCAGAGATGGGAGGGTGAGGTGGCTTACTCACCGTCAGCATCTTGGAGGCGCTGGGCCGTTTCCTGGGGCTTTTGGTGAGGGTCACCTTGACAAAGTTGTGGAAGGCTGGGGACCTGTGGAGACAGCAGCAGCAGCAGCCGTGAGGGAAAATGTCTGGAGCTGCAGTGTAGCTGATGCTGAACAACTGCCCTGTGTAGCAGTGGAAAACCTGGCCCCGATTGTGGGTTACGTGTATTTCACACCTCTGGCATTCTGCCCCAACGGGCAACGCTAAGATTAACATCGGACCAACAATCAGAATTAAACCGTGCCCCAATCAAAACACTGCCAAACAAGCAAGCAGTAAACAGCCCGAACAAAGGACCCCACGGTCCCTCCCAGAAGCACTGAGGGGGCCAGCCACTAGAATACAAAGTGAGAACAAAACCCACCCCTTACTAGCACTGATGGTGTTACCCAGTTGGATAATGAAAGGTCTGCCAGAGAACAACCACACTCGGAGAACAGCAAGGACACCACAGTCCTATGCCACCTTCACCACCACCACCACCACCTCCTCCATTCTAACACTGATGTTGTTACCTAGTTGGGTCATGAAGCATCTGCAAGAAAGACACCCAGCTCAAAGAGCAGCCAGGACCCCACAGCCTTCCTCCTCCTCCTCTCCACTCTGCAAACTCCCCTCCCTTCTAGCGCTGATGATGTTACCTAGTTGGGTCACGAAACGTCTGCAAGAAAACCACCAAGCTCAGAGAGCACCAGGGACCCCACAGTCTTCTTCCTCCTCCTCTTCCTCCTCCCCCCTTCTCTTTCACAAACCCCTCTCCTTTCTAGCACTGATGATGTTACCTAGTTGGGTCACAAAACATCTGCAAGAAAGCCACCAAGCTCAGAGGGCACCAAAGACCCCACAGTCTTCGTCCTCCTCCTCCTCCTCCTCTTCCTCCTCCCTTCTCCTTCACAAACCCCACTCCTTTCTAGCACTGATCAGGTTATCTAGTTGGGTCATGAAACGTCTACAAGAAAGCCACCAAGCTCAGCACCAAGGACCCCACAGTCCTTCTCCTCTTCCACCTCTTCCTTCACAAACCCCCCTCCCTTCTAGCACTGATGATGTTACCTAGTTGGGTCATGAAACGTCTACAAGAAAACCACCAAGCTCAGAGAGCACCAAGGACCCCACAGTTCAACCCTGAGCTACAAATATCCTCCTTTATTGAGACCAAGTAAGGACCTGTCACCACTTCTGAAGGACTCCTCAACCGTACTCACCACCGGGCCTTCTCTTTTAGCTTTGGAGGCTGGTAGCCGCTCTTGGTCATCAACACCAGCACCCTGCAAGGTGGCACAGAGAGGCAAGCCACAGATTAGCCGAGCAACACTCTCCTCCTTAAATCACTTCACGGAAAAGTTTTTTTCCCCAATCCCCAGGAATCAGAGAGGACGAACTGGACACGCTGAGTCGCCTTACCGCAAAGGATGCATATCAAACATGGGGGGCTGCAACTCAGCCAGCTCAATTGCCATGATGCCCACCGACCACACGTCACACCGTTCGTTGTAGCCCCCTTTCAGTTCCACAGCTGCCACTTCCGGGGCCATCCTAGAACAGAGGGCGGGGGGCTGTATCTGACATTCAGGCTCACCACCCCTTTCAAGAACCTCTTCAGTCCCATTAGGAACACACTGGGGTCTTTTCCAACCGGCTAACCAGGTTTATCAGGACAAAAGCCTACAAGCCAGGATTTCCCTCTCGCTTCCTGGCTCACCAACACTCCTTGCAGATGGGACAATGCTTTTGGATGCGTTTGTCCCTGAAAAAGGAACCGGGTGTGTGTGTGTGGAAAACGGCACACACAATGGAGCCCCTTGGTTAGCCTCATGAATTTTGGAACGGATTCTGAGATGGGGGTCCCTTCCGATTTACCACCCTTCTCCTTGGCATCTCGCAGCTCAGATACCCATCGGGCCAATGAGTGGGTTCTCTTTACCAGTAAGGGGTGCCAATGAAAGACATTCGGCGGGCAAAGGTGGCACTCAGTTGAGCTGAGATTCCAAAATCAGCTGGGGGAAGGAAAGGAAAGAAAAAAGGGAGAGGTTGAAAAAGTCTCTTGTGGTAGATCTGCATCGTGCTCTAGTTTGGGAAGCTAAAGAGGGTGGGGGGTGGGGGTTAAGGAAATCCATCCAATGCAATCAGCAGCTCACAAAGCCTCAGGATGAAATCTGGGAGCTGGAAAAGCTGCTACCAGATTCTTGAAATTTTGCCTTCATACGTGGCTCTCCACCTCAGGTGGGCTCCACAATGAAATCTCTCTCTCACACGGACACACAAACACACACACATGACTTATAACCATAGGTTTGGTGACCGTTTGAAGTTACAAACACACTGGAGAAGGTGACTTAGAATAGAATAGAATAATAACTTTATTGTCATTCTATTCTGTTCTATTCTATTCTATTCTAATTTCATTCCATTCCATTTCACTTCATTCTTTTTCTTATTCTATTCTATTCTATTCTATTCTATTCTATTCTATTTCATTCCATTTTTTCTTATTCTGTTCTGTTCTTATTTGTAATTCTAATTTGTAATCCTATCCTATCCTATCCTATCCTATCCTATATTCTATTCTATTCTATTCTATTCTATTCTATTCTATTCTATTCTATTCTATTCTATTCTATTCTATTCTATTCTATTCTATTCTATTCTATTCTATTCTATTCTATTCTATTCTATTCTATTCTATTTCATTCCATTCTTTTTCTTATTCTGTTCTGTTCTTATTTGTAATTCTATTCTAATTTGTAATTTATCCTATCCTATCCTATCCTATCCTATCCTATCCTATCCTATCCTATCCTATCTTCTATCCTATCCTATCCCATCCCATCCCATCCCATCCCATCCCATCCCATCCTATATTCTATTCTATTCTATTCTATTCTATTCTATTCTATTCTATTCTATTCTATTCTATTCTATTCTATTCTATTCTATTCTATTCTATTCTATTCTATTCTATTCTATTCTATTCTATTCTATTCTATTCTATTCTATTGGATAGGATCTCGGGGCTACGCGGTGCCCATGAACCCTCCAGATGGGGTGGCTGAGGGTGCACAGCCTGAGAAACAAATGTTGTGAGAATGCACCTACCCAGTTTTACTTCCCCCTGGTCGTTGAGAAGAATGTTCGCTCCCTGTAAGGTGAAGCACAGGAAAAGGAAGTGAGCACCACTCAGAGTGAAATGGGCTGTGGCTGACGTGCCGAGGGTTACAACTTCCCTCGCCCAACTAGACCATCCTCCCAATTCCCAGGCTGTGAGATCCCCTTCTGCTTGGAGTTGCAATCTTGCAAACCACTCCACCTAAAGTTTTCCTACTTTTCTACCTCGTTTTGTGACTGCAGGCTGGGAAAATAATACGACGGCTGCAAACTTTGCTTTCTGTTGTAGATCATCCCCATCACACTGTGCACGCACACCCCTGTTGGCTCCCCCCGGCCAGTAACATGCATCCAATTTTATATGAGGGTCACCGGAATCTTCTCCTTGATATTAGGAGTATTGTACTAGTAAGACTTGTTTTAAAAATTCAGGAGCACAGGGGTCTGCAACCTTGACAACTTTAAGACTTGTGGACTTCAGCTCCCAGAATTCCTCAGCCAGCTATGGGAGCTGAAGTCCACAAGTCTTAAAGTTGTCCAGGCTGCAGACCCCTGGCCTAGCACTTGTGCATGATGCTAGCTTAATTCTGCAAGCTAAATTAAATCTGTGGTCTTCAGCCACACAAACTATGAATCGAGGAAAGGTCTAGTTGTTAAAAGTAGCAGCAACAGCACAACGACGGCTCGTTTTCTCTGTGTCAGATGCGAAGAATCCGGGACTACACTTCCAATTAAGATGATTCATCTAGACAAGAATTTAGCCGACTAACGGTCAGCATTAAATTGGCTGCTAGAGAACAGTAAAGAGAATTCAAGAGGGATTAGATTTGTGAGAATGTAAAGACTTTGGGCTGGTTCCTCTCTTACCTTTATATCTCGATGGATCTTGCCTTGGTTGTGAAGATAAGACAAACCCTAGAAGGATGGGGGGGGGAGTTCACATCCAATTATCTTGGAAATACAACTAGCATAATAACATTTAATATACAGGTAATTCTTGACTTACGATCACAATTCGGACCAGAACGTTGCTTGCTAAACCAGGGGGTTGTTAAATTAGTCATGCCCTATTTGATGACTTTTTTGCCCCAGCTGTTAAGCAAATTGCTGCAGTCGTTAAGTGAATCACGTATTTGTTAAGTCAATTTTGCTTTTTGGAAGCCAGGCTGGGAAGCTCATAAATGGCAATCGTGTGGCCCCAGGATGTGGCAACAATCGTGAATAAATGCTGGCTGCCAAGGGTTCAAATTTTGATTGGGGGACTATGAGGATGCTGGGATGGCCCTAAGTACAAGAACTCTCAGCCCAGCCCACCTCGCAGGATTGTCGTTGTGGGGAAAATAAGAGGAGGAAGAAGCACTAGATATGTTCACTGCCTTGAATTACTTATAAACTAATAGAGGTGACATAAACAGTGAATGAATGAATGCACTAAGGAAGGATTGGGAAGGATTTGCAGGTATGGGAGGAAGGTTAAAATTTGGAAAACAATTTCCCAGTTTTCTGGCAGTTTGCAAGTCAGTGAATTTAGGCAGCTTGTTTTGATCCCAGGCATACAGGTAGTCCTCGGCTTAATGACCACAGTTCAGAGGGAGTTATAAAAAAAAGCCAGCTGAATTGCACCTGGGATATTCCGGGTTCAAGCCAAACCTAACATACTTCCACCCTCGGGCATAATGGCATGGGAGAAGGAGTACCAACAGATTCCTACTCACTTGTAAAGTTTCCCGGCAGACATAAGCAATCTGTAGCTCAGACAAGGCGCCCATGACTGAAAAACAACAAGGAAGCAGGTGAATAGCACTTTCCATCCTGTAAGAATTTCACCACTGCTCGGCTCCATGGCTGATACTTTGAACGATCTGGAAAAATGTTAAGATTAAGTTGCCGGAGAAATTAAGGAATTGCAATTCCAAAACGGGCTGCCTCAGTTGCTTTCCGTGTAAAGAAGAGGCACTGTCTACCCTGAGCCCTGAAATCATTTTTCATGGTGTGTTTGAATAGTTTTTGATTTTTATTTATAGAGGTTTAGATGGCCGTGTGTGGCCTGGGTGACTTTTAGTAAAACAGTATCTCTAATTATAAAAATATAAAGCTTTGGCTTCCTTCCTTCCTTCCTTCCTTCCTTCCTTCCTTCCTTCCTTCCTTCCTTCCTTCCTGAAATTCATTCAATCAATCAGAACAGATTTGGAAGGGACCTTGCAGTCCAACCACCTGTCCATAGCAGGAGACTCATACAATTTCAGACAAGTGACCGTCCAGTCTTTTCTTTAAAGCCTCCAGTGATGGAACACCCACGGCTTCTGGTGGCCAGCTGTTCCACTGGTCAATTGTCCTCACTGTCAGGAAGTTTCTCCTTAATTCCAGGTTGCTTCTCTCTTTGATTAGTTTCCATCCGTTCCTTCTTGTCTGGCCTTCAGGTGCTTTGGAGAATAGCTTGACTCTCTCTGCTTTGTGACAGCCCCTCAAATATTGGAATACTGCTATCATGTCCCCCCTACTCCTTCTTTTCTCTAGGAAAAGGAAAAAAGAAGTAAAAAAGACCCTTTTTTTAAAGGAAAAGAAAAATTGGTGCTGGCACTGTTCTGTCGTTGATCTCCACCAATCAAACTCCACTTGTGCCTTGAAGGCTCTTCATGCTGCTCACATCACCCAAACCATCAAGGCAAATAAATAAATATTTATTTTTTTGCTAAATTGGCTAATTCTGGAAGATTCCTGCTCTCTGTATCCTGCATACCTTAGAAAACAAGCAAATCTTTCCCACTTTGCTGGGATGCTGCGTGTGCCAGCTGACTTTTGATCTGCACCATGAGAGATGCTACTGCAGAAAGAAGCTGAAGAAGTGGCAAGGAGCATTAAAAATGAAAACGAGAGAGCAGCCTTGCGGTCAGCCTGTCATCATTCAAGATGTGCTTGTGACGCTTCTCTGCCCCCACTCAGAAACCAGGAGGCGGGGAAACTGAGGCTTTGGTGACCCACCACAGGGACCCTCGGGTTAGCCTTTGTCTAAATGTCCTCCTCCTTGTTCCAACCGCTTCTCAGCCTGGCCTCTTCACCCTGCTGTGAACATCGCTTCCTGAAAGCAGAAGCTCTCCTGCCTCCTTCTGCCCTGCAGGGTGGAATGAGGAGGGTCCAAAGGAAATATATATATTTTTTAAACCAACAGATAATCCAACTTGGGCATTTGCTCCCTGAGACGTGTGATGCTGGTGATCAACTCGTCTGGCTTATAAAGAGTTGGACCAATTCATGGAAGTCGTGGAGATGTTGCAGAACCAGGATGGTCCTGGGACTGCTTCTGAAGGCCATCTGGTGGGAGATGAGCAGGTCGGTTGGCTACTTCCCCAACAGGCTGCTGGACTAGATGGGCCAGAGATCCCATCCGGCAGGTCCTGTTCTTATGTTCTTTCATACTTTGGCCCCATCTCCAGAGAGTTTGATGTCGGAACTGGGAGGACTTTGATGCTAGGTGGGATTGTCCTCCTGGTGGTTCCGAACGTTTATGAAATGTTGAAAGCTCAGCCGCAAGTGGATCACATCGGTGGCAATGTCTACAGGGCGTTTGGAGGTTTCTTTGGTGAAGGACAAAAACACAACCAGCCAGAAGACTTCTTAGACCAACAGAAGAGAATATTTGTAGCTCAGGGTTGAACTGTGAAGTCCCGGCTGTTCTCTGAGCTTGGTGGCTTTCCCGCAGACATTTCATTACCAAACTAGGTAACCACATCAGTGCAGCTTCTTCAGAAGATCTGAAGACTTCTTAGGAGAAGCTCTCCTAAGCTAAGCACACACTTCAGCTTGCAACTAGATCGTAGAAAAAGCAGAGAGTGATCCGGAGCAGGGAATCTCTCCTTAATTCCAGGCTAGGCTTTTAAATGTCTTTCTTGAAGGGAGGTTTTCCTTCTGATTAGACTCTGTAGCCTACTGCAAGCGGACTATTCGCAAACTGCCACACAGTAGTTCCTCCAGGCCAGTTCTTTCAAGCTGGCTGAAAAGTAACAAAACCTTGTGAAGCTGCAGGGGCATGGGTGTGTTTGTCCAAGAAATGGGACTGCCTAGCTTTGTGGCTTATGGTTTTTTGTTCTCCTTGTAAGCAGCAGAAGTCAGCTCTCTGGTGCAAAACAACACAGGCAGACTGCAAAGGGGGAAGTTTGCAACCTAACCTAAGCCAGTTGAACACTGTGGGGTCTCTTCCTTCAAAACAGGTGCTGCTGACATGCTAGAGAAAGCCAACAACCGCACTTGGTTTCACTTCTGTTGCAAAAAAGGATTGCCTTTTTTTTATTCAGTTGCACTCCTTCCCCAGGGAACTTATGAACCTGGCCCTCAAGATGACTTGCTTGATGTGTTTGTGTGCGTGCGTTTGTGTGTGTGCTAGAAAGAAACACATCTTTCCCTCCTCTCTTAACAACTGTACTTAAACACCGGAAGATCAGAACAAAGGGAAGTTCCCCACACCGTATCTTAGAATATAGAATCAGAGAGTTGGAAGGGACCTTGAAGGTCATCTAGTCCAATTCCCTGCCCAAGCAGGAGAACGCTTTCTTGCGAAGGTTGTTGAGAGTGTGGTGGCACATCAGCTCCCTCTGGTCCTGGATGAAGCGGATTATCTAGACCCGTACCAATCGGGTTTCAGGCCCGGGTACAGCACGGAGACGGCATTGGTCGCGCTGGTGAATGATCTCTGGAGGGCCCGGGACAGGGGGCATTCCTCTGTTCTGGTCCTATTAGACCTCTCAGCGGCTTTCGATACCATCGACCATGGTATCTTGCTGCGGCGTCTTAGGGGATTGGGAGTGGGAGGCACGGTTTTACAGTGGTTCTCCTCCTATCTCCAGGGACGCTCGCAGTCGGTGTTGGCAGGAGGGCAGAGGTCGACCGCGAGGTCTCTCATTTGTGGAGTTCCTCAGGGGTCGGTCCTCTCGCCTCTCCTGTTCAACATCTATATGAAACCGCTGGGTGAGATCATTCGTGGTTTTGGAGTTGGGTATCATCAGTATGCTGATGATACCCAGCTTTTCTTTTCGACCCCAAACCACCCCAGTGATGCCCTCACCGTGATGTCCCGTTGCCTGGAGGCGGTTCGGGTCTGGATGGGGAGGAACAGACTTCAACTCAACCCCGACAAGACCGAGTGGCTTTGCATACCTTCATCCCGGGTTTATTCGGACATTCCATCTCTTTCTATGGGGGGCGAATTATTACCCCCCGTAGATAGGGCTCGCAACTTGGGAGTCCTCCTGGATTCACGGCTCACTCTGGAAGATCACATAGGAGCTGTGACTAGGGGGGCTTTCGCCCAGGTTCGCCTGGTGCGCCAGTTGCGGCCCTATCTAAGCCGGGATGATCTATGCACAGTCACTCATGCGCTCGTGACCTCTCGACTGGACTACTGCAACGCTCTCTACATGGGGCTGCCCTTGAGGACCACCCGGAAGCTCCAACTGGCACAGAATGCAGCCGCGAGAGTTGTGTTGGGAGTTTCCCGATACTCCCATGTTACACCTCTGCTCCGTGAGCTGCATTGGTTGCCAGTTGTCTTCCGGGTGAGATTCAAGGTACTAGTCATGGTGTTTAAAGCCCTACATGGCAGGGGTCCGGAGTACCTCAGGGAACACCTGCTGCCGGCGTCAACTTCCCTCCGCCCTGTGCGTTCCCACAGAGAGGGCCTCCTCAGGGTGCCACCGGTCAGAGAATGTAGATTGGTGGCCCCCAGGGGGAGGTCTTTCTCTGTGGGCGCCCCGGAGCTATGGAACCAGTTACCGGTTGAGCTCCGGACGGCGCCCGATCTTCGCTCCTTTCGCCGCGATCTGAAAACATACCTGTTCGAACAAGCCGGCCTGGCCTGAGGGGGGATTGGTGGGGTTTTTACTATTACTTTATTGGGGTTTTATTAATGTATTTATTGTTGGGCATGTATTTAATTACTTTTTAATTTTTGTAGCTTTGTGTTTTATTCTTGCCCTGTACACCGCCCTGAGTCCTTCGGGAGAAGGGCGGTATACAAATATTAATAAATTAAAATTAAATTAATGTACCATTCCGGACAAATGGCTGTCCAATCTTTTCTTAAAAACCTCCAGTGATGGCGTATCCAAACGTTCTGGAGGCAAGTCTTTCCACTGATTATTTGTTCTCACTGTCAGGAAATTTCTCCTTAGTTCTAGGCTGCTTCTCTCCTTGATTAGTTTCCATTTGTTACTTCTTGTCCTGCCTTCTGGTACTTTGGAGAATAGCTTGACTGCCTCTTCTTTGGGGCAGCCCCTGAGATATTGGAAGACTGCTATCATGTCCCCCCTCATCCTTCTCTTCATTAAACTAGACATACCCAATTCCTGCAACCGTTCTTCCTATGTTTTAGCCTCCGGTCCCCTGATCCTCTTTGTTGCTCTTCTCTGCACTCTTTCTAGAGTCTCAGCATCTTAGTTAGACCCGTCTTTGCTTGAGTGAGGGGCCAACTGAGGGCTAAGGTGGCCATCACCTACAGCATGTGGAATTCTGGGAGTTGAAGTCCACGAGTCATAAAAGAGCCAAGGTTGCCTACCCCTGAACTAGAAGACCTCCAAAGTCCTTCAAGCCTTAGGCTGCTTCTATGATTCTATAAGCTGAGCTTAGGAAATGCAAGTGAGATCTGTCCCGTTTTCTTAGCGGCTACCTTGATAGATGTCTTGAAGAGAGCCTCCCGCACAGAACTCCATGCAAATCCACAGCTTCTTAAACCTGAAGAGAGGAGAGAGAGAAGGTTTGCGTTGAAGGAAGCCGAGAATGGGAGTAAAGGCTGGAAGGATAGGGCCAACTATCCAGGTTGCCCGTAAAGCACTTTCTAATCATATAGCAATAGCAATAGCCCTTAGATTTATATACCGCTTCCCGGTGCTTTCCAGCCCTGTCTGAGCAGTTTACAGAGTCAGCGTATTGCCCCCACACAATCCGGGTCCTCCTTTTACCGACCTCGGAAGGGTGGAAGGCTGAGTCAACCTTGAGCTGGTCAGGATCGAACTCCAGGCTGTGGGCAGAGAGAGCCTGCAATACTGCATCCTAACCACTGTGCCACAACAGAAGGAAGGAAGGGCGGGAGGAAGGAAAGGAGGGAGAGAGGGAGGGAGGGAGAAGGAAGATGGAAGGGAAGGAACAGCAATAGAACTGAATTATATACTGCTTCACAGTGCTTGAAAGCCCTCTCTAAGTGGTTTACAGAGTCAGCATGTTGCCCTCAACAATCCAGGTCCTCATTTTTACTGACCTCAGAAGGATGGAAGGCCGAGTCAACCTTGAGCCGGTCAGGATTGAACTCCAGGCAGTGGGCAGAGTTATCCTGCAATGCTGCATTCTAACCCCTCCGCCACCACGGCTCTGTCATACACCAGTTTTGTACCTCAGGATCTTGCACGAGGTTCTGGGACATCCACCCCCCCCCACCCACCCGCTTTCTCAAGGCAGGGAAACAGTCACAGGAGAACTGTCCCATCTTCAGAGAAGGAGCGCTCACCGGATGTAACTCCCATAGTAAGCGACGATGTTCTGATGTTTGCAGCTTTTCACCATCACGATCTCTTGTTGGATAGCAACGCAATCATCATCTGGACAAAAAAAAAGAGAAAAGGGGTGTTTCAGGATACGACCTGATGGGAACCGGATGAATGAAAGACAAGGGCAGAAGGTTAACACCTATGTTGCTCTGGGGAAGATCCAGGAAGCCAGAAGATTGCAAGGTGGTGAGTTTTCCCGTCGTTAAGGGAGAAATGGAATACAGTAGCCCTCCACTTGCAAGCCTTTGCTTAGTGACCATTCACAGTTACAACGGCACTGAAAGAAGTGACTGATAACCGTTTTTCACACTTAGGACTGCTGCAGTGATCAAAATTCAGACACTTGGCAGCTGACTCATAGTTACGACGGTCACAGTGTCCCGGGGTCATGTGACTCCCTTTTGCGACCTCCTGGGAAGCCAGATTCACTTAACAACCGTGTTGCTAACTTATCAACTGCGGTGATTCACTTAAATCACTGTGGCCTTTTTACGAAATGTTTTTTTTTGGAAGGATATTTCCTGGCAAGTTACAGGAAAGGAAAGCCTATATAGGCAGGTTTGGGCAGAGTAAAAGGAATACTTAAGGGTAGAGAAGAAAAAAAGAAAAGAAAAGTGCTTTGTTTAAAGAAAAATCAGGTCAAACCTGTTGAGTGAATGAAATGAGTGAATGAAAGACAAACAGGCACACTTTGGGGGGTGGCGGGAAACAGTTCTATGGAAGATCAAGGAGTAACAGAATAGCAGAGAAAGTTGGGACAGATAAAATCTTTCAATGCACCCAGAAAAGAGGTAATTTCCAGCTTAGCTCTCTTCTCAAGCTTTACTCATCACTTCTGATAGATTCTCCTGCAGGTCGCATCCCCAACGCAGCCTTTCCTTCTGTCTTTCATTGCAGCTGATGTGTGGAAATCTGTATTTATCGTTCCAGCCTTCCCCATCACCTAATGCAGGGGTAGGCAACCTTGGCTCTTTTATGAGTCATGGACTTCAACTCCCAGAATTCCTGAGCCAGCCATGCTGGCTCAGGAATTCTGGGAGTTGAAGTCCATGACTCATAAAAGAGCCAAGGTTGCCTACCCCTGCCCTAATTCGTATGAACTACGTTTTGGAAATGAACGATGCCATCTCAAGTTACACGGCATCGTGTAGATCTGGAAGGTTTTCCCACTTAACAACTCTGGAATTAATAGAGAGATTTGTAGGCTGGGATGAGAGCGGCATGTTGAAAGGCAAAATTGGAAGAAGAAGAAAAAAAAAGTCAAGGCAGCCAGTTCCCAAAGACCTGGAAGTTTTTTTCCTGAACAAAATCTCCTCTGCTTCATTCTTTGCAAATCTTTTAAAGAGGACGCACAGCAACCAACTGGAGGAGTAGCCGTGCTCTGCAAGCTTGCCTGTTTTCTTGCAGATGTTTCATTAGCCAAACTAGGTAACATCATCAGTGCCAGAAGAAAGGAGGGTTGTGGAGGAGGAGGAGGAGGAGGAGGAGGAGGAGGAGGAGGAGGAGGAGGAGGACGACGACGACGACGACTATGGGATTCTTGGTGCTCTCTGAGCTTGCTTGTTTTCTTGCAGACATTTCATTACCCAAACTAACATCATCAGGGCTAGACACCCCCCCCTCCCTTCTCGCACTGATGATGTTCCCTAGTTGGGTCATGAAATGTCTGCAAGAAAACCACCCAGCTCAGAGGGCACCAAGGACCCCTCATTTCAACCCTGCGCTACAAATATTCTCCTTTATTGAAACATCTGGACCTGAGCCTTTCAGATGTTGCTGAGCTTCCACGGCCAACATCCCCCCTCTGTTGTTGTGTTACAGCTAGTCCTCGACTTACGATCACAACTAAGCCCCAAACTTCTGTTGTTCAGCAAGGCAGTTGTTAAGTGAATTTTGCCCTATTTTACGACTACTTTTGCCACACTTGTTAAGCAAATCACTGCAGTGGTGCAGTGACTCATGCCGTCCTTAAGCGAATCTGGCTTCCTCCGTTGATTTTGCTTGTTGGAAGCCAGCTGGGAAGGTTACGTGTGGCTAGCTGGGGAATCCTGGGAGTTGAAGTCCACATGCCTTGAAGTCGCCAAGGTGGGGAAACCCTGGTCTAAATTTTTCCTCACTTACCTGCTTCCATCTTTACAATTTTGATAGCAGACAGCTTTCCCGACTCTCTGTTCCTTGCCTGAGAAGAAGAAAGTGACCCCAATTTTAATAAAACGTTGGAAGGTGGTGGCAGGAGGCGCAAATTCTATATTAAGTCGAGCAAATGGTACCTAAAAAAGCCATCTCGATTCAGGAGCCGAGTTCTAATTCTGCACCTACTCCATCTTCCCTGGTTTTATCAAACTCTGTTTCTATCAACAGTTTTTTTGTTTTAATCTTGGCTTTCTCTGACATTTCCCAGTTTGGAAGGGAAAGTGAGAAAGAGGAAGCAAAAAACCCCAGCTGAAAAACGTGCTGTGTGTTGCTGGCACAGGATACAGCTGCTCAGGGTTTTTTGTGTGTGTTATTATTATTTTCATCCACATTTTGTGCTGTTCAAGCAAATTTTTTATGTTTTGTAGGCTGCGTTGGGAGTTATCGTGGCAATGCCAGCTCAGATTGCTCAGTCTTTCTTTTCTTGGAAAACGGAGATGTGTGAAATCGGCTGAGGACAAAAATGAGATATTTTTTTTGCAAATGCAGAGTGGTACAAATAAAGGATTTTAGCCAGTGGTGGGATTCATATAGGTGAACAACCGGTTCTCGGTGTGGATGCCGCTTCCGGAAGTCCGTTCTGGGCCTGGGCAACAAAAAATTAGCTACCGGTTCTGCCGAAGTGGTGCGAACCGGCTGAATCCCACCACTGAGTTTAGCCCAGCACTTTGTGATTTATGTACATCTGGCCAAATCGCGAGGCTTTATTTGATTACAGGGGTATATTAGAAAAGTAAATAAAAAACAAAAGAAAGTTGTAGTAGCAAACAGGAAACGGGGTCTGCCTCAGTGCCATCTGTGCAGCTCTGAGAATTCTTTACAGAGAAATCTAAATTGCAGCAATGAAAATGAAATTAATAGTGGATTGTACCAGGCCAAGGCTTCCATTTGTAGGCAAAGTGATCAAATAATCTCTCTTTTGAATCAAGGACGATTCTATACAGCAGTATTTCTCAACCTTGGCGACTTTAAGACTTGTTAAACACAGAGCCAAATTGACTCCTTTCCAATCGTCCATTGGGGCATTGTAAATGAAAACCCTTTTAAACAGCTCACTTTTAAACCGATTTTGTTCTTCCAGCCTAATCGATCGGATGATTGGAACCAACCTAATGATCCAATCAGTATGAGCATTCATATTAAATCAAATCAAACAACCGACTCCCATCAGAACTTGGGAGATTCTTACACCCCTAAGAGCCATACAAAACCAAAATCCAGGGACTTGCCTGCCTTTATGGCTATTTCCGATGTGTTTAGGACAAAAAAATAGAGCAAAAAAAATCAAGAATAATGTAAGAGTGATTTTTTTCGACTACCAAATTTTATTCATTTTGCAGGCTTGTGCCTTTTTGTAAAATCAGTTATTAGCCTTAATAAAATGATTTAATGCAATTTGTGAGGGAGCTACAAAACTCTTCTGCCTTTTAAACAGGTTAGTTGGGGTAAAAAAAAGTCTGCAAAAAAAAGTTCTTGGATGGGATTTCCACACCTTCTTGCCCACATAAAACCAATTAAATGGTAGAATTCATAGCCACTGATGGGAATCAAAAAAGTCCAGTCTTCTGTAGTTTTATGCCTGCCTCTCCTTGAGGACTTTTCCCCACACCCAAAGACAATTACAGGACATTTATTGCTCATCCATCAGATTAACCTACCTTCATGGGTTTTAATTAAGATACAACCCGGATTTTAATGCATTGCAAGCAACTGGAGATGCTTATTTCTTTATTTATTAGACCATTAGACTAATGAGATCAGCTTCCCCTATATCATGTGGCCCAAAGTTCCACAGACTAATATTAACTTGACCTTTTTTATTATTTTTTTAAAATCCTTTGCACCTTGTCTTTTCTTTGAAGCTTGATCTCTATTTGTTGCATTTGTTAATGTCCGGAACAAAACCCATTTTAAGCAACTCACAGCTGAAAAAGGTGCTGGAGCAGCACTCGAACCCAGACCCCATGCAGGACAGTTGAGGTTACCTTATAGACTTCTCCATAGGTCCCTCCGCCAACCCGCTGGAGAAGTTCAAAGTCCTCTTGGGGGTTTCGGGTGGAAATCTCTAGCCGAGCTGCCCCTTCTCGAGCATCCATTGTTCAGGGTTTCCCCCCGTGCATGGGCAGAGATTATAAACTCTGCACGGGTGTAGGCGTCGTTCTCTGTACTGTGGTCAGGATACGGGTGAGCTTCTCAGCAGGGCTCTGCTTCCTGATTTGCAGCGTGATTAATGTGGGCGAGCAACTTGGTGGTGACGGGCCTCTCAGCTGATCCAGAAGATCAGAACCCTTCTGTAGTTTGGGTGTGAATGGGGTCTTCCCAGTGGTGGGATTCAGCCGGTTCGCACCACTTCGGCAGAACCGGTAGCTAATTTTTTGTTGCCCAGGCCCAGAACGGACTTCCGGAAGTGGCATCCATGCAGAGAACCGGTTGTTCACAGGTTTGAATCCCATCACTGGGCCTTTCCTGCCAGCATTTTGCCCCAAATCTGTTTTGAATCTCCAAATCCTTTTGCTTTCTACTCTGATGGCTGATCAATGAGTTTCCTGCCACACCAAGTGGGGAGCGGGTAATTTTCAACAATGTGTGCTTAGAATGCTGTTGCCCTCAAGATTAGATTGGTTCCAACTTTGTGGATATTTTTGGGAAGGTCCTCCAGACCAGAATCATAGAGGGAAGGGACCTTATAATAATAATAATAATAAAGTTAGAAGGGACCTTGGAGGTCATCTAGTCCAACCCTCTGCTCACGCAGGAAACCCTATACTAGGGGTAGGCAACCTTGGCTTTTTTATGACTCGTGGACTTCAACGAGTCATAAAAGAGCCAAGGTTGCCTAGCCCTGCCCTATACCATGTCAGACAAATGGCTGTCCAATCTCTTGAAAACCTCCAGGAATGAAATCTGGAGGTGAGGTGAGCTTTTATGCAACGTTCACTTCTTCCTGAGGTTTATCCTGAACAGTCATTTCTTTTCCCTTTTTCATCTTGTTGTTTTATTTTTGTTTTAAAAAGTATCTTTATTGAATTTCAAAAACAAATGTTAAAAATGCAAGCTAACATAAAGGGGGGAAAGGGGAGGAGAATATTAGTAGGACGAGTTAAAAAGTGACAAGAAATAGGTTAAATAAATATATAACAAGAGGGGCCTCCAACTTTTTTCAGTACAGAGATAAAATACAGCAACCTCTTAAGTTTGAAGGAATAATCCCTATTTTAAATACTTAAATCAATAAACAACATTCTAAAAAGCAAAATTCATGTTATGTTCTTCACTCCATTATCATCTAACACGGAACACACTGTCAAATACAAATAACCGTTGAAAAACCACAGTATTTCTCAAGTCAGCTCAGATCTATCCTCAAATCCCAAAGTCAAACATTGATTCTTCCCTTACCTGATAAGAAATCTTAACAGTAGTTTGTTATTTTCATTTCCTATTTTGTTGCATTGATGCTTTTAAGCTGTGTTTGCCACCAAGAGTTGCCTCCTTGCAAGTTGGTGGATTGTGTATATTGAAATAAATAAATACCCTAAAATGGATATTTTACTGTAAAAAACATGATCTCTCCATCCTTCTCCAAAGCACTCCCACCCACATGCGAGATGCAATTCACGTTTGGGGTCTTGGGGCTTTTCCAAACATGATATGGGATCAAAGGAAGATCCTGTTTACCTTGGAGGCAAATGATGCTCCAAACCTCCCATCAGCTCTGCCTCCCACAGGGTTGCACCTTTCACAGGTAACACAGGTAACATCTTATTTATGAGATTTCTCCGTTGCTTCCAGCAGTGGATTCTGGTCTATACCGACTGATTATCTCCTAGGCTAAGACTTGTGCTAGACCAGGGGTGTCCAATCTTGGCAACTTTTAAGACTTGCGGACTTCAACTCCCAGAATTCCCCAGCCAGCCAAGCAGAGGTGTCAAGCCTTGGTAACTTTATAAGACTTGCGGACTTCAACTCCCAAAATTCCCCAGCCAGCCAAGCAGAGGTGTCAAGCCTTGGTAACTTTATAAGACTTGCGGACTTCAACTCCCAAAATTCCCCAGCCACCCATGCTGGCTGGGGAATTCTGGGAGTTGAAGTCCACAAATCTTAAAAGTGATGCCCCCAGCACCATCCCATCCCTGATTACTTGGGCACCACCGGTAGGTTAAGGAAGCCCTTGGAAGGTAGTGAGGCTGCAACAGAGCCTGGCGGGGTAAGCTGCAGATGCTGGAGTGGCGGGCTCCCAGCCCGCTTTCCTGCCCTCTCCCTTAGTTGGCACTGCCAGGGGGCATTGAGGTAGCTGATCAGAGAAGAAGCAGGTTGGGAAAATGCCCCCCCCCAAATCTACAGCCCGCTCTGAATTTATTAATTGCTTGGGAGTCATTCATAAACGTTTGTGGCTTATCCCATCCATCTAGGAAAATTTGGAGAATTTTTTTTTTCTTTCAAAAGAGGTGATGAAGAAAGCGAGCCAAGTTCCTATCCCTCATTGTGAAAGAGCACGTGCTTTTTAAAAGGAGGCGGGAAGTGGGCGGGACTACTTATAAGGCGGGGCGCGGGGACGGCGGCTCTGCGCCGTGTATTTTTTTCAATCCTCGGCCATTTTAACACGTGCGGACTTCAACTCCCAGAATTCAGTGGATTTGCTGGGCCCAAGGAAGACGCCTACTCTGTCCCCAGCAGGCCGGCTGAGGAATTCTGGGAGCTGAAGTCCACGCGTCTTAAAGCGACTGGGGTCGAGAAACGCTTCTAGGCGACTTCGGCAGGCCAGTCTTCACTGCGCATGCGCCAACGTCTGCTCCGGAGACCTCCGCCAAAGCCTGGGCGGAAGCGGAAGTCGGCGCCTTCCTAACAGGAAGTTCCCTTCGTTCGGCTTCTTCCGGCCTCCCCTTTTTCTTCTCCTGCCTCCGCAGCCATGGCGGCCTTTGAGCAGATGCGGGCGAGCGTGGGGAAACTGCTGAAGGGCATCGACAGGTACTTCCCGGAGAGGCCTTGGAAGCCTCGGCCAGGAGCCGCAGGAAGCTCTGGGAGAGGGTGGCGCTCTGCTCACGCTCAGGAACCCCACGTCTTCGTCGGGCCGGCAGCATTTCTACACCCCTGACCTCTCCTTTTACCTCGAAAAAGAAAAAGAAAAAAGATTTAGGAGGAGAAACCGGGATGGGGCAGAAGGAATTGGTCTACTTCCCAGTTTTTATAATAATTACTAGTTTTGTCTTGTTTGTTTTTAAATCGAGCTGCCTATGCCTGGAGGGGCCCCGCCTGGAGATGCCTGGAGAAGATGGGGGTGGGTGGAGGAAAGAGCACTGGACTTGGCGGTGGGGGGGGCTCTGGGCTTCCCTTCTTGCATTTTGCCTCTGGGCGCATCAGTGGGATAGGGTCTCCTGCCTGAGCAGGGGGTTGGACTAGAAGACCTCCAAGGTCCCTTCCAGCTCTGTTATTCCCTTCCTGTTCTGTCGTTCTATTCTATATTCTATTTTCTTCTATATTCTATTTTTTTCTTTTCTATTTCTTTTGCACCACTCTTGCTCTCTTCCTTCCCCTCTGTCACTTTTAAATCAGTTTTAAAAAGCATCCGTGAAAAAGACCAAAAAATAACCTGGAGCTACGACATCGGCAAGTATTGCGAGCCCAACTGGCAAAGGAAAGCTCAGGACCGTACTGCTTGGAAAACCTGGGGAACAGACCTTCCTCCTTCAGTAGAGAGAGAGAGAGGCTAAAACGACAAAATCAGTTTTAGTGTTACTATTTATTGTTTTAATGTTTTAGCTCTTTTTTTTTCATTGATTGTAAGCCTCCTAGAGCCACCTCCAGATGGGTGGTATATAAATTGAATACGTGCTTCATGGTTGACCGGCTCCATAAGCTGACCTTTCGTTCTTGTGAGTGACAGCTGAGTGAGGCCAGGCCTAGAGAGGAGAAGGGGGTACCAGAAGCGGGAATGGGGAACGAGCTTTTCAGTACAACAACCGATGCCAGGGTTGGAAGACCAAGGAACTGGATTGCCTGCCTCCATCGGCTTTTAGGACATCTTTCCTGACAGCTGTTCCATCTTTTCCTGAATTTCAGATATAACCCGGAAAATCTTGTCACTCTGCAGCACTACGTGGAGACCCAGGCCAAGGAGAATGCCTATGACTTGGAAGCCAATCTGGCTGTGCTCAAACTGTGAGTTGCTGATCTTTTGACACTCTTTCCACAAAGTCCTGAAGGCCAGGCCTGAGGAATCCAGAGGTGGGATGGAGCCCATTTGGCGACTCATTTGATTGTCTATGGCAGGGGTGTCAAACTCAATTTCATTGAGGGCCGCATCAGCATTGCGGTTGCCCTCAAGGGGCCGGGTGGGTGTGGCCTGGGTGGGCGTGGCCTACTGGGTGGGCGTGGCCAGCTCTCCATCGTTGGCATCAAGGGTGCCTATGGGGGCCTGGGCAGGAGTGGGACAGATCTGAGGGTCTCTGGCAGGAGGAGGGTCTCTGGGCCAGGGCCAAGGCAGTGGGGGCCGTTCCCTCACTTTTTCCAGGTTGGCTTCGCGGGCCGCATGAAACCACTTCGCAGGCCGGATCCAGCCCCCGGGCCTTGTGTTTGACATGTCTGGTCTATGGAGATTCTCGGTCCTCCTGGTCACGGTTGTCCCAAAGATGCTTTTTCACGAGGCAACTGAACTTTCTTGTTTTTCTTTGAAGACGTTTCGCTTCTCATCCAAGAAGCTGCTTCTTCCCCACCATCCAGTCAGAGCTGAAAAAGCTTCTTGGATGAAAAGCGAAATGTCTTCAAAGAAAAACAAGAAAGTCCAGTTGCCCCGTGGGGAAAAAAGCACCTTTGGGACTCATTTGATTGTTGTTGGCAGGAGGGTGAAGGGGTTATTGCTTTTTCATTGTTGTCGTTTTAGTCTTTTATCCCTTTAAGTTGCCTGGAGCCAATGAAAGTGAGCTGAGTGGCCGTCTAAATTTTCTTAAATAAATGAAACAAATTCTAGAGGGAGAAATCCTGCAATGGTTGCTCAGGAGCAGAAATGCTAGGATCCAGGTTGGTTTTGTCGGGCTTTGATCTTGCCATCCTTTCCTCCGCTAGGTATCAGTTTAACCCTAACTTATTCCAAGTCTCGGTGACTGCCCAGATTCTCCTCAAAGCACTGACCAACCTGCCCCACACGGACTTCACATTGTGCAAGTGCATGATTGACCAGGCTCATGTATCCTAACTCTTTGTTACTCTACGATAACTTCCCCATATTGGGAGCTCAAGCCTCCCATTAACTCAGCTCGCCAGAAAAAAAAAGACTAGATGGAGAGGTCAGTGGAGAACAATGGCTTAAAGCAGGGGTGGGGAACGATGGCATCTTTGTGACCTGTGGACTTCAACTCTCACAATTCCTGAGCCAGCCATGCTGCTCAGAAGTTCTGAGAGTTGGAGGCCACAGGTCGTAATGTTGCTATAGCTGCCCACTCCTGACAAAGAGCCACAGTTCTGAGAGATGGACAGCCATTATAAATAGGATACGTAAATATATACATTGATTTATTTATTTTTTTGTAAATCAATGTTGTGCACTGCCCCAAATCCTATTTTTGTGAGATGGGTGGCCCTACCAATATTCATTAAAAAAAAAACCAGTTGCTTTCAGTTTTGCCCAAAATACACAAAGATTAGGAGGAGAGCTGCTATTTTTATTTGCAGGCAGTGGATATTTTTTCATGTCCCTGCTACTCAGCAGTTTTCATATTAGTTAATGTTTCTACAGTAGCTTGTAGGAACTATATCACTATGCTTACTCAGGTAGGTGAATACGTGATATCTACTGTACTTAAAAAGCCTCCGTTTTAGCTGAACAACGTGGGAGTATTTTGTAGCTTGTATGGTCCAAAAGATGTGTGTGTGTGGGGGGGGGGAGGAATTCCATTCTTTTCCCCAGCTTCATACGTAGCATTCCTTAACTCTGTTTCTGCCAGCAAGAGGAGAGCCCAATCCGTCAGATCTTATACTTGGGGGAGCTATTGGAGAATTGTCATTTTCAGGCTTTCTGGGTAAGTCAACTTTATTCATAGATTCACACAGGTGTGACTAATAACGAAGCACGTGGAAATCAAATCAAAACAGCAGGGTTTTGTTTTTGCGAAATAAGCCCTTTGCGATACCGGCAGGCTTTGACGTATAACCATCCATTCAGCCACTGCTCAAAGTTACAACAGCACCGAAAAGAGTGACTTAGGATCGATCCTAGCCCTCATAACTGTTGCAGCACCTCTGCAGTCGCATGATCAAAATTTGGGCACTTGGCAGCCGGCGTGTATCGATGACAGCTGCAGCATCCCGAGGGCACGTGATCGCCGTCTGCAACCTTCCCAGCTGGCCAAAGCAAAGTCGGGGGGGGGGAAGCTCGATTTGCTTAATGGCCGCTGGATTCACTTACCAATTGTGGCAAAAAATAAGATTATAAACTCAGACGCAACTCCTTAACAACTGCCTAGCTTAGGAATGCAAATTTGGGTCCCAGCTGTGATCATAAGTCAAGGACTACCTGTGCAAGCGGTGCAAGGAACATCTGCAGAACAACACCCTTGTTCTATTGGTTTCTGGGAGGACACGGTGGATTAATGTGTGTCAGGTTGTGTTGCTTTTGTTTAATCTCCTGAAACAGTAAATTTAGATGCTTTTCGTTATAGAAAAGTAGACCAGTATCCGTCATGGACCTTGTCCTGGCATTGACCAAGACTATCCTCTCTTATTTTTTATTTTTTTTAATAATAGCAAGCTCTGGATAAGAATATGAAACTCCTAGATGGGATTGTTGGATTTGAAGATTCGGTTAGGAAATGTAAGTCGAAAGTACTGCAATTTGCTTGGGGATCTCAAGTAGCGTTCCTGTAGGGAGGGTGTTTCTCCCCCCCCCCCATCCCTCCTTTTTATGTCTCTCAGTATTTGGGAGATTCTTGCAGGGGGTGTTTGTCAACAAAATAAAGAGTCAGGAGAGCAGCCAGAATTGCACAACATGGTTTTTTTCTTGTTTTTGTTTTTTTGACGCTGCACCCGTTGCAGAAGGCCCTGGCTACAGAGTGATTGTGCTGTGCTCTTCAAGTCACTTAAGCGACAAGTCTTGCAGCCCCTCTTCACTCGGCAAATCTACCCCCCCTCCCTCCTTTTAAGCTCAGTTAAAGTCTGTCGTCTTAACCCCATTTAGGATTCTCAGTGACCCTTTTTCCTTTTGCAGTCATTTGCCACGTAGTTGGAATCACATACCAACATATTGACTGCTGGCTCCTGGCCAAAATGTTGGGCGACCTAACAGGTGAGTGGCTGTAAAAGCAGGTATATAATTTCCTTCTCTTTGTCACATGGGCTCATGAAAATGTTTTGCTGTTCCTTGGAGCCTGCTGATATTTAGAATGGAAGGGGGTGGGAAAAACATGGAAAGTTTATATCTACCTACCTACCTACCAATGTCAATCAAATTGCTGCCCGTTTCGTGGTTCAAGGTGACTGTGGATCAGCGCATGTTCAAATGGAAAGCAAACGAATTTTACATTTTTCTTTAGTTTTCCACGCAGTGAAACGATTCCCGGGTTCTTAAGCTACATAATTCATTTCGTTTTCCCCCACTCCAAATTCTCCATTGCTTTCACAACCGGTGCTGCTCTTCGTATATTTTGCATTAACAATCATGATAATAAACCTGAAAGGAAAAAAAAAGTTTCTAATCAAACACAGAATTCTCTCTTTGACCCAGTCCTCCCAACTTGCAGCTCCTTCTTCTTTGTTGCAGATAATCAGCTGAAGTCTTGGATGAGCAAATATGGTTGGGTAGAAACGGAGCCTGGGACAATATTCATTTGCAACCAGGAAGAGAACATCAAGCCTAAAAACATTGTGGAGAAGATAGACTTTGACAGTGAGTGCCGTTTTTCTCCTGCTCATCTTCCTCCTTTAATTTTTTTCTTTAAAACTAAACTAAAGCGGGGATGGTTTACAGATTAGCTGCCGTTCAAAGCTAAGTGTTACAATATGTAAATAGCACACGCCATCCCTTTTTCCTGTCTGATGTTCCCTGAGGTGTGGACTTAAAACTCTCAGAAGTCTCTGGGAGGAACATTGTGTGTGTGTCTGTGACGTTCATTTGGAACTCAGAAGCCTAGTGTAATTGTTTTGTCATTTTTGGACGCTGTGCTTATTCCCTCTTTTGACTTGATGAGGTTCCCCCCCCCATGTAGGCAGATCCTCATGACCATCATGACGTTGTGAGCTGAACTTTGCCAGTCGCAATGCTTCCCCCTCCTCCCAAAAAGATAAAAAAAGTAGAATGGCAGTCTTGGTTTAGTTATAACTTTTTCAATATCTCCCGTTCCTTCGCTTTCTGCAAAACGTGATTCAGGATCATGAGGATAGGCTTGGAGGTTCCTGGATCTGCATCTCTCGTTCTCTGTCGGGAATCTTCCCTCTGGCTGTCTGGGTTGTCACAGTTGATTCAGTGGTGTGTTTTAGGGATGCTTGGGGGCACACAGGTGTGGATAGCTATTGTCTCCTAAACTACACAGCCACATCCCTTTAGACCAGGGCTCCCCAACCGCCGTCCATGGACAAGTACCGGGCCGCACAAACAAGCAAAGCTTGAAGATGCAGGCAGCACACAAAACCAGGTCCCCTCCGGTCCGTGGAAAAGCCTCTCTCCACGGAACCGGTCCCTGGTGCCCAAAAGGTTGGGGGGTCTCTGCTTTAGACCAATCAGAGATGCTGGTGTAGGCCTGCCCTAGGAAGGCAAAATGGAGGGTGACCTCAAGAGGCCCTGAATTTCAAGGTGGGGACTAGGCAAAGTTGGCGCTCTCCCGGGTATTACTGGTACTCGACTTATGACCTGTCGCTTAACAAACGTTTGAAATTACGTCAAAGTTTTAGAAAGCTACTTGTGTGACTGTTGCCACCCTCTGTTCCTGGAGTCACGTCATCAGCTTTTGGGTGCTTGGCAACCAGCTCCCGTTTATAACCGGTTGTGGTGTCCTGTGATTGCACCACTATGGTTTTTGACCTGTTTTTTTTTATTATTTCTACTAAATTTATTTGCCACCCATCTCACAATTCAAAGTGGCTCAGCAGAAAGCAGCCATGCTTAGATTCTTCTAACAACTGCACGGTTTGCTTAACGACCGTGCGATTCCCTGAAGAACCGAAGGGACTCGCTTTACGACCGTCATAAAACGGTTATAAAATTGAGCCCGGTCACCTGCCTCAATTTATGACTGCAAGAGACCATTTGATACGGTTATGCTGGCTGAGACGAATGGGATTTGTAATCATCTACGGTAGTTTGCCAGCTTGTGAGTGTTTGTCTGGATCGGCCAAAGGCCGTTTCATATTCTGAATTTCTCTCTCTCCTTCCCCCTCTGTCTTTCTTTCAGGTGTTTCCAGTATCATGGCTTCTTCCCAGTGATCCCCCCTGGCACTCTCCTTATCCACCATACTAATCTCAGTCCCATTTTTAAAACCAATAAACCGCTGTCTGATTTGCCAATAGTATATATATAGCTGTTACTTTCTGGATTCTATCAGGCAGGTAAAAGATAAAAGTTTCCTCTGCCCAGTTATGTCCGACTCTAAGGCGCAGTGCTCATCTTGGTTCCGTGGCCCAGGGAGCCACCGTTGTCCGAAGAGATTTTCCGTGGTCATGTGGCCAGCATGGCTATATACGCTAAAGAACGCACAGAAGGCTGTTAGCTTCCCACCGAAGTGATACCTATTTATCTACTCCCATTTGCATGCTTTCAAACTGCTAGGTGGGCAGGAGCTGAGGCAAGGAACAGGAGCTCACCCGGTTGCGCGGCGCTCGGATCTTGAACCCGGGCTGTCAACTTTCCAGCTGACAAGCTCAACATCTTGAACCGCTGAGCCTGCCAAGCACGGGCCGTTTGAATTTATTCATCGTTCTATTGCATCACTCGTACTGTGCATTTTTAAAATAATTCACAGCTCTGCTGTTTTACATCTTGATGCGCATTTTACATGTCGTTTCTGTGAATTGGATGCACTACGCTGCATTCTGCTACACGATACGGAATAAATAAAATAGATAAATAGGCATGGGCAATTCTCAACATGGTGTCATGAAGCCACCTAAGAAAGGAGCCTGAGCCACACAGGAGATCTGCGGGATTTCATCTGTGGCCTTGGACATACTGCCCTCTGTGGATAACAGCCACCCCTCGAAATCCACGCCAAAGGTTAAAAATGCTTTAATAAAGGCAGGGTTAAAAAAAAATTTTTTTAAATAAAACCAAAATACAGTGGCATAATCAGATTGTGACCCAGGTTGTGCTGTTCTTCTAATCTCCACTAGACGGGGCTGGGGAGCCACATGAAGAAATAAGAGTTGACTGTTGTTCCTGCTAGCTCAGGGCTAGGCAACCTTGGCTCTTTTATGACTCGTGGACTTCAACTCCCAGAATTCCTGAGCCAGCTGGCTCAGGAATTCTGGGAGTTGAAGCCCACGAGTCATAAAAGAGCCAAGGTTGCCTAGCCCTGTGCTAGCTCATCAAGCAAGGAATTGTTGCCCTCTTTGTTGGTCTTAACCAGGGCATGGTGGGGAGAGGACACAAGGATCCAGGTTGAGTTGTGAGTGGGCTAGTCAGTTGCCCAGTGACTTTTAGCTGCCATTTTTTGCCTCCATGACTGACTGAACCTTGTCCAAGTGTTTCTCCAGCCGTAAAGCGGATGGTGGGTGCAATTATTCTCATGCACCCCTGGGCTTGCAAATCCAACGGGAATGATTCACAGGGTGTGGTTGGGAGTTGGCTCCACCCTTGAGACTGGGAGAGGCTCCAAGGCAAAGAAACCCCTGGGGCCACCAGGTGAGCAGACACGGCTAGTCCACGAAGCCATCTGACCGTGATCCAGCGGGACAGCTTCCGACTTTCCGTTCTCAAGTCCTCAACTTACGACCACAGCCAAGATGGGAACTCTGAACGGTTGCTACGCGAGAAGGACTTGTACAGCCCTCTACTCGTGACCATTTTGTCGCTAAACAAGGCAGTTGTGAAGTGAGTCGCCCCCAATTTTACGATCTATGCTGCCGCAGTTGTTAAACTAATCCAGCTTTCCACCCCCACCCCCATTGGCTTAGCTTGATTGGAGGTTCTCTTCCCACCCCGCCCCACCCCCAACACCCCCGGGGGAAGGTTGCAAGTGGCGATTGCGTGACCTTCAGGATGCTGCAACCCTTGCAAATGTGAGCTGGTTGCCAAGCCACCCAGATTGTGATTGCAGAGACGCCGCACCGACGGTTCTAACTGCGAGGACCGGTTTTATAAGCCACTTTTTTCTAGTCCTGTTGTAACTCTGAACGGTTGTTGAACAAACAGTTGTAAGTTGAGGACCGGCTGGATTCCAGAGCTTTGGTTCTTCAACTGTAGATTATCTTGCCAGCAGAAGTGACCTGCGTGGACAGGGTTTTTTTTCCCCTTGGAAGGAAACAACCTGCGTAAAAAGAGCCTTGAGCACAAAGGGATAATTTGAGAAGCGGCTGAAGGAGGTCTATTGTTCAGGGAAGATGGCTGGGCTTTTATCGGCGTCGCCCTCCGCTCTTTCCCAGCTCGTTTTGCACCGATCTTGGCTTGCAAAACAGACGCCGGCTTTCTCCTTCCTCCAATTGGCTCTGCGGTGGCTCCGGAGTCCAACTTGGGAAGGAGCCTGAATTAAGCCTCTCTCGGGCAGGGCGAGGACTGGGAAACAGGCCCAGAACCTCCAAAACAGGGAAGAAGGCCTGCTTGTTCCCTGTAAACCGATTCGCTACCTGAACAAAGGTGAGAAAGGAACGAGGCCTCCCTTCCCGTTTCCTGAGGTGGCTTTATTTTATTTTATTTTCTTGGGGGGGGGGAGGATTGCCCCAGTCAGTTTTATAAACCCCTGCGGCCTTACCTCTCTTTCTACAAGTCGTCCTGGCCTTACAACGGAGGCCAACGTTTCCGTTCCTAAGCAAGACAGTGAAGTACGTTTTGCCCCACAGCTTGGTACAACTGTTAATTGAATCACTGCCGTTGTCAAGTTAGGAGCGCGGTTGTAAATCTGACTTCCCCATTGACTTTTGCTTCCCAGAAGGTCGCAAAAGGGGATGTCGTAAATGTGAACCAGTTGCCATGCGGCCGAGCGTTGATCACCTGACCTTGGGGATGCTGGAAGGGTCGCAAGTGTGAGAAATGGTCATACCTCGGTGCCGTCGTAACTTTGAATGGTCTCTAAACGCCTAGCTGTAAGTCGAGAACCGTCTCTATTCTTACTGCTTGAGATCTTCAAATTTCCTTCACCTTTTCCCCCCTAAAACCAGCCCTGGGAGGCAACGATGTTAAAAGAGATCCCTTCCAACTCTATTCAGATTGGAATACGGCATCCGGGTTTGGTCCCCACGTCACAAAGAAGTTGTCGAGACTTTGGGGGAAAAAGCACAGAGAAGAGTGACTAAGACGATCAAAAGACCTGGAGATGAGAACATATGAAGAACGGCTGCAGGATTTCGGGGTCCACTTGTCTTCCAAAGCACCAGAAGGCGAGACAAGAAAAAATGGATGAAAACTAATCAAGGAGAGAAGCAACCTGGAATTAAGGAGAAACTTCCTAACAGGGAGGACAATGAACCAGTGGAACGACTTGCCACCAGAAGTTGGGGGTGCTTCATCACTGCAAGTTTTTAAGAAGAGACCAGACAGCCACTTGTCACAAACGGTATAGTGTTTCCTGCCTGAGCAGGGGGTTGGACTAGATGACCTCCAAGGTCCTTTTCAGCTCTATTCTGATTGGCCACAAGCGGGCTGAATTTTCATGCCATTCCTAATTTGTAATTTTTCGGCAGGAAATCTCTCTTTTATCCTTAAGACTGTCAGATCTGTTTATTCAGCTTTTTTCCCTGCAGTGACTGCCATTGATAGTTCTGGGAAGGGCGACGGAATGAAGTCATCGTCCATTTCTGAGGTTGATAGGTTGATATCTGATGTTGGGAGTCCTTTTTATTTATTTCTGGTCAGGCTGCCAAGGGGCCACTGGGTTCTCTTAAGAATCCTGACTCATTTCTAAAAGTTTGCCAGTTGGCCTGCAGTAAGTAACAGGCTCGGGGCAAACGGATCTAAAAATAAAAGACCTAATGAAGTGAGTGTCGGTGAAAATAGTCAATAGAACTATCAGGGGATTAAAAATAGCATCTAACAACTGATTTTCTCTCCTTGGTCTTCGACACAAAGTATTGTGGTTAGTTTATTTTCTTTTGCTTCGCATTGGCAGAAAGGCATGACATGAAAAGCAGGCTGAGGATTTGAAGGACTTGGTCTGCTAGTGGACTATATTTTTGGAATATTGTTTTATGATGGGACGCATAGCTGCCTATGTCATACAGGTAGTCCTTGTTTAGTGACCACAGATGGGACCGGAAACTGGTCGTTAAGTGATTGCTAAGTGAAACTGCGACTGCTTGTGATCTGACTTCAGCTTTCCTTTCCTTTATGGACCTGGGAAGGTCATCAATCAATCGAACAATCTATTCTGATTGCTGGAAGGGACCTTGGAGGTCTTCTAGTCCAGCCCCCTGCTCAAGCAGGAGATCCTATGCCATCTCAGACAAGTGGCTGTCCAGCCTCTTCTTGTCACTGCAAACTGTTGCTAAATGAGGACTTCCGGTTATAACGATGCTAGGCATTTACAACAGTCCACAAAAGAGAGCTAAAAGGAACAGAGTCCCTTCTGCCCAAACAGTCTTCTGGCTTGAGCAGCGGGGTTGGACTAGAAGACCTCCAAGGTCCCTTCCAACTTGTGTCATCCTGTTAAACTCTGAATTTTGTGTGCTGTTGGGAAGAACTCCAGGAGAAAGGAAACACGCCTTGTGGGGTCCTTGGTCTTCTCTCAGCTGGATGACTCTCCTGGCATTGACAATGTTCCCTCACCTGGTCATAAATTAATGTCTCGGGAGAACCCCCAACGACTGGATCCTGAGTGGCAGACATTGCCTACATCAAACCTTCTTGGGTCGCGTATTATTCTTGCCATTTTCCTAAAGTCCAGCGGTTAACATTCAGGTAGGCCGAAAGCCCTCAGTTCTGTGCTTAGGAATGCTATTGTTCCATAGTGCTCTCCTCCTGAGGAAGCGGCAGGATTTCTATTTATAGGTATATAAAAACGGTTGATGGCTTCATTTGCAAGGGAGTGGCACCACTTCCTCCTACTTGCAGCCTATAAGAGACAATAAAGCAATGTCAACTATAAGAACAATAAAGCCTGGGGGGGCCTCCAGCCACCACCTTCCTTGAAGGCAGACTTCCCCTCCTTGGTGCCTTCAGGCCGAAGATTTCACTAGGAAGGCAGAGAAGGGTGGAAGAGGAGGAGGAGGGAAGGAGGGAAGAAGAGAGGAAATGGAGGAGGAAGAGAAAGGAAAAGAAGAAAAAGGAAACGAAGAGGAGGAAAAAGGAAAGGAGGAAGGAGAAGAGGAAGAAGAGGAGGAAAGAAGGAAAAGGAGAAGAAAGGAAGAGGAAGATGAGAAGGAGGAAAGAAGAAAAGGAAAGAAGGAAGAGAAGGAGGAAAGAAGGAAAAGAAGAGGAAAAAGGAGGAGGAAGGAGAAGAGGAAAGGAAGAGGAAGAAGAGGAAGAGAAGGAGGAAAAAAGAGGAAAAAAGGAAGGAGAAGAAAGGAAGAGGAGGATGAGAAGGAAGAAAGAAGAAAAGGAAAGAAGGAAGAGAAGGAGGAAAGAAGGAAAAGAAGAGGAAAAAGGAGGAGGAAGGAGAAGAGGAAAGGAAGAGGAAGAAGAGAAGGAGGAAAGAAGGAAGGAGAAGGAAGAGGAAGAAGAGGATGAGAAGGAGGAAAGAAAGGAAAGAAGGAAGAGAAGGAGGAAAGGAGGAAAAAGGATGAGTAAGGAGAAGAGGAAGAGAAGGAGGAAGAGAAGGAAGAGAAGGAAAATGAAGAGGAGGAGAAGCGGAAGGAAAAGCAAAGAGGTCACAGAGGGCGTCCTTTTAGGACAATGTACTCCTGAGCTTCAGTTGGCCCAACCTCTGCAGGCCTCCTGCAAAGCATGGGAGACGTGGCTGGGCTCCTTCCTGGGCTGGGAGGTCAGAGGCCACATGGCTGAGGCTTTCCAGTTGTTTATCCTGGCTGTCCTTAAAAGCCTTCTGGCGCTGCCTTTATGCATTTTTAATTGAGTGTCTTCAGTCTCTTGCTAGCTGCCTGGAGCCTGACACGGTGAGACGGGCCTCCCGTCTGTAGAGGTCAAATTCAATCAAATCAATACGCCACCTTAGGTTGGGTTTTGCAGCTCTGCGAAGGCTGGACAAGCCTGATCTCTTGGCTGGGGCTGCCTTGCAGGGTGGTTGTGAAACGCAAACCTTGCAGCTTTTAGACCCTTGCTTTACTAATGGTAGGAGCAGCCAGCCTTGTAGCCAGCTTCAGCCCAAACAGTCCCCCCCGTCAGAAAAAACCAAAACTTATTGCTGTAAAAAAGTGATGGTGCCAAAAGTTTGCCTTTTATATGGACCCAATCTTACAGACCTTTTGCCACAATTAAGTTGATGAGCAAATCCAGATTCCCCCATTGACTTTGCATGTCGGACCACGCCTGGAAGGGCTGCAAATGGGCACCCCCCGACCTTGCGGCCACCGTCATGAATACGTGCCAAGCGCCTGAATCTCAATCACGTAACTGCGTGGATGGTTAGAAGTCGCTTATTCCGGTGGTGTGGTAACCTTGGTTGTAAGTAGAGGACTGCCTGCACCCGTTAGAGAAAAGACAGGAGGTCAACAGAACAGAGCTAAACCTACGAGAGAAGCGTCTGGGGAAAAAATGAAAACACGGCGGTAGGAATGCTTGGCGCTGGAGAGATGTCACAATCCGAACCCAAGCCACCTCTTTGCTGCCAGATGGGTCCTGCCGTGTGAGCGGCGGGCCAGTCTGCCCGGGCTCTGTGTGAATGCAGCCGGTTTGGAAGGCCTCGGGCTCCTGACAGCCAGATGGCCGTAGATCAGACGCTCTTCCCCCTTTGCAGAGACGGCTTTTGCACAGGCCTGGTCTGTCTGGAGGGTCTGAGATTTACAAAGCTGGGGGGGGGGTGGCGTATGTTGGGGGGAGTTGTTGTTCCAGAAGGTGGCCATATAAAGCCTGTCTCCAGACGGGAGAAATTCTCCAGGAAGGCTGGGAACTTGGCAACACCCCCCCTCCCCAAAGACGAGTCCATTTGGGGGCCGTTTCCAAAAAACTTGGCCGGGAATCCTCCTCGCTATTTGCAATTCTATCGACATTTTTTCTTTCTTTCCTGAAACACCCCCCCCTTTGCTCTCCCCTCCCCTTTGTTTTCCATTGAGCCATCCAGCAGGGGTTGTGGCTCTGTCTTTTCCTGTCCGGGGAGATGCTGAACATTCCTCAGATAAATGCGCATTTAAATTCTGGCGGTGACTTCGCATCGCTCCACGCAGGAGCTCTCCGAGTCCCAGGTCCTTGGGAAAGGCGCAGGAACTTCCTTGGCTAGACCGGTGCAGTCGGGTGCAAATCTTAGTCCCCAAGATCTGGGGGCAACAGCTCCCATCGTCCCCAACCGGCAGGCCTCACGGCATCTAGGAGGAGCGAGAGGGAAAGAAAGGAGGAAGGATGCTGGCCAGAAACCGGGTGGATTATGATTTAGTTTTGCAAACCAGTTGGAGCGCTCTTCCTGCTGAGGTCCGTCACATGCAAAATGCATCGCTCTGCGGAGGGTTTTCTCGGGAGCTGAATGACAAATCCGTGTTGTGGGACTTCTACCCATGCCAGTGCAAAGGATTTGTTAATATTTCACAAGCGAAGGCGGTTGTGTTGCAATGATCCTTTGACCCAGAGTGATTTTGAATGAACGTGCTCTTCTCAGGCAGTATTTTTCAACCTTGGCCACTTTGAAGAGGTGTGGACTTCGACTCCCAGAATTCCCTAGCCAGCATGGAGAATTCTGGAAGTAGGAACCAATTTGGGTCGGTCACCGGGACCAGAGGCTTAGTCTTCCGAGCTTTTGGGCTTGTGCTGGAGCCCATCTGCATCTAAGTTCGTTAGCATGCTGGCTGGGGAATTCTGGGTGTTGAAGTCCACGCATCTTCAACATTGCCAGGCTTGAAAACACTGTTCTAATGCATTTGATTTCTCAGGTTTATGATGATGTATGTATATATCTTTTATTTCTGGATGTTTCCAAGAATCCATCATGGTTGGGACCGGCTATAAAGGTTGTAAAATAAATAAATTGCTACGTCTTTGGGCCCTCTTTTGCATACACTAGAAGGCGTCACATTTTTTATAGAGTGCCCGCAGTGCAAACTGCAAAATTTTCTCCCTGAGTGAATCTTTCCATATTAGGCAGAACAGGAAGTAGGAGAAAAAAAGGTGTGTACAATAACTTGAACTCGAAGGTGGAAAAAAGGATGCAGAAATAATGCTGACAGCTGCCTCATTGTATTGGCATTTTGTGTTATCTTAACCTTTTACAAGGGCTGAAGTGTACTTGTGCCCACAGGAGTAGTGGGCCGATCCGTGTGTAGGAAGAGAACGGGTCTGGCATCCACACCCAAGGTATGTCACTGCGAAATAATGATTATTTAGAAGCAAATTCCTGAAAACAAAACTGTTTTGTTTCTATAGAGATAGAAGCATAAAGGACACAGTTATCAATCACACTTCATAAGTGAAACTGGATAGCCACAACGATCCTGGACTAAGTCAACACATTTTTGCAATCGTTGGGAGCTTTTGAATGAAAACTGATCTTTTGAAAAAGCAGGGGGGAAAAAGAGAATTCACAGGGAGGGCGTTAAAAGGAAACCAGTTACTCAACAAAAATCAGGTCTGTGAGGAAGCTGACTTTAAAAGGCGTTGTCTAGTAACTACAGGTAATCCTTGACTTAACAGCCATTCGTTTAGCAACTGTCTGAATTTACCGTTTTCAAAGGTTTTCTGGGGACATTCAACTTATCGCTTAAAGCAGTGCTTCTCAACCTCGGCAGCTCAACTCCCAGAATTCCTCATCCAGCTGTTGGGGGGGGGTTGTCTTTCCAGAAGATTCCATGCTGGCTGGGGAATCCTGGGAGTTGAAGCCCACCCATCTTTATGTTGCCAAGTTTGAGAAACACTAAGACTAAGAATTGGGCCATAAACAACCTTTGCGATGGCTACCAAAATTGATTTTTTTTGGATTTTTTTTTTGCAAGGAAAGGATGTTATTATTGTTTACTTGTTCATTTGATAATGGAATGGAATAAGATGGAACGGAATGGAATGGAATAGAATAACAGTATTGGAAGGGACCTTGGAGGTCTTCTATCTAGTCCAGGGGTAGGCAACCTTGGCTCTTTTATGACTCGTGGACTCAGGAATTCTGGGAGTTGAAGTCCACGAGTCATAAAAGAGCCAAGGTTGCCTACCCCTGATCTAGTCCAACCCCCTGTTCAAGCAGGAGAGCCTCTCCCATTTCACGAAATGGTTGTCCAATCTCTTCTTAAAAACTTCCAGTGTTGAAGCACCCACAACTTTTGGTGGCAAGCTGTTCCACACTGGTTAATTGTCCTCGCTGTCACAAAGTTTCTTCTTAGCTCCTTTGCTTGATGAGTTTCCATCTGTTGCTTCTTGTCCTGCCTTCAGGTGCTTTGGAAAAGAGCCTGACACCATATTTCCAGTTATTGTTGTCAATAGCTGCTTTTCTGACTATAGGCTTACAGTTCATTAAGTGACGGTTCAAAGTCACAACAGCACTGAAAACAGGTAATCTTTCACGACCACTACAGCATCCCTGTGGTCATATGATTTACATTCAGATGCTTGTCAACTGCTTCACATCTATGACCGCTGCAGTGTCCTGGGGTCATGTGATCCCCTTTTGCAACCTTCTGACGAGCAAAGTCAATGGGGAAGAAGCCAGATGCCCTTAACCACTGCAGCGATTCACTTAACAAATGTGGCAAGGAAGGACGTAAAATGGCGCAAATCTCATTTCACAAATTGTTCATTCAGCCACATAAATTCTGGGCTCAGTTGTGGCCCGCAACAGTCCACTGGGCAACTGTTTGAAGTTACAACAGCATTGCAAAAAGCGACTTAGGACCAATCCTTGCACTTACAACCATCGCACATCTCCAGGACCAGGCGGTTAAAATTTGGGAGCTTAGTAACCGGCATGTTTTTATGACCTTTGCAGGGCCCCGAGGTCATGTGATCACCCTTTGTGATCTCCCCAGCCGGCTTCTGACAAGCAAAGTCAATGGAAGTCAAATTCACTTAACTGATTTGCTTAACTATGGCAAGGGGAAAAAAAAGAGAGATCCTAAAATAGTTGCAGCTCGCTGCCTGGCTTAGCAATGGACATTTGGGGCTTAATTGTGGTCACATAAGTGGAGGACCAGCTGTACTATCTCTTGCAGAGGCGTCTTGAAGACTCTCTGTGGGATGAAAGCTGCATGTAATAGTTTTGAAACAAGAGTCTTTTCCCTGCCTAGGTAAGAACTACAGGAGTCTCGTCTGTGATTAGCAAACTAGGTGTCTTGGCAACCTATCATTGCCATAGTCTTCAAGACAAACTACAGGCTATGGTAAATGTATGACTATGTTTAATTTGCCTGTGGTTTACAAGTTAACTCTAAAGTAAGAAAGAAGAATAAGGACATGTACTGCAGTTCAAGGCAGGTGGGGGGGTGGGGGTGAACATTTTTTGCCAGGCTGTGATTTTCACCAGAATTGTCCCTTTCCCAAGTAATAATTGCCTATGAGGAGGGGGGGGGAAATCACACACCCCATTCTGATCTTAATGTACCTTGTCTGCTGTTTGCCTTCCACTAGTTTATTAAATATAACTGTGCATTTAAATTGTGGGTTGTATGGTCACCAGATTGCAGCAAAGCAACAGAATGCTGACTGTCTTACGGGATTGTTAAACAGACAGTTGAATTAGTAAGCAACATGTGGACTTGATTCATCTCCAGGAATTCCTTAGCCAGCATTCACATCGTTAGGTACAAAATAAAAGATAGAGAAATCTCATTTGAGAGGTGTTATCTGGGACAGGATGAGCAAATTCCACAAATGGAGCCTGCATTTCTTGAAATCAATAAAACCTGCCTTGGGGGTTTGCTTCATTCCTCACTTCTGAGCAGCTGAGCAGATCCTGTGATCCCTGATGCAGAAGGAAAAATTCAGACTGCAAAGGTCACTTTCCTGAAGTCCTTTAGCACTGGAGACTATCTGTTAGGGAAGCAGAAACAACCTTGGGTTATTTTAAACCACAAGTTCCTTAAATTGTAACCTCAAGTTTGCACCCAGAAAGGAAGTGGTCGAATCCTCCACTGAACAACACAGTCCAAATGCAATTCCCCCCCCTTTTTTTAAAATAGTTGCTATTGTTAAAAATCAGTGTGGATTATTTTATCTTGTAATTTCTTCCATACGGTGAGATTCCACGGTCTAAAGTACTCACTGAATTATTGTCTTTCATGCAATCATTAAAGATAGATGTTACTAAAAGGGAAGCTACAACCCCTAATGCATTCTATCTCAACACTCTGTACTTTAAATGTGTAGACTTCAACTCCCAGAACTCCCCAGCCAGATATATAGACTTCAACTCCCAGAATTCCCCAGCCAGAATTCTGGGAGTTGAAGTCCACACATCTTAAAAGTTGCCAAGGTTGAGAAACACCGTGCAAGAATTTGCCTTAATCACGAATCAAAGGGCCACTTTAACCCACCGCGTTCATGATTTCCCGATTAAGCCTTTTTTTTTGATCTGAAGCCATAATTAAAAGCGAGTCCATCGACGCGGCAGACGCCAAAAAGGCGCAAACTTTCCCAGCCGCGTGGGCTCGGGAAGCCCTCGCGCACGCGCACTTGGCACGCTCAGCCTGCGGGCCGCAAAGGGACGATCCCCAACGCGGCGTTCGCTCTTCCCGCTCGCGGAGGGCCTCTTCTTACGCCTGCGCGAGGGCCCGGACGGAAAGCGCCTGCGCTTGGCCGAAAGCGGCGAGGATTGGTCGGCGGCCGGGCAAGAGCGGGCTTTCTCGTCTTCTCCCGGGGGCGGGGTTTCTTCGGGGGGGGGGGGGGTGGGCGGGGCGGCGCAGGCGCAGCGGCCCCGCTGGGGCGCGTCGTCGTCAGTCGGTCCGTGCAGCCGCCGCGCTCGGAGCTGGGCGCTCCTTCTCCGTCCGCCGCCGCCGCCGCCTCTTGCTCGCCTCGAGTCCGGAGCCCCCAACGCGCCAGCGCAGGCTATGGTGGATTACCACGCCGCTGGGCAGCCCGCTTACCACTACAGCGGCAACGGCTCGGGCATCGGCGACTACATGGCTCAGGAGGACGACTGGGATCGGGACCTGCTGCTCGACCCCGCCTGGGAGAAGCAGCAGCGCAAGGTGAGGGCGGTCTCGAGCAGCGTTTCCCAACCTTAGGAACTTGAAGATGCGTGGACTTCAACTCCCAGAATTCCCCAGCCAGCTCTGCTGGCTGGGGAATTCTGGGAGTTGAAGTCCACGCATCTTCAAGTTCCTAAGGTTGGGAAACGCTGGGCTCGAGAAGCCGCCGCCAACTGCAGAATCGGGAAGGCGAGGGCGCCTCTGGGCATGGGCAGAGCGCTTGCTCTCCTGGAAGGCAACGCAGGGCTGGCCCGCTTCCCCTCGCCTGCCCGTCCCGCGGGCATTCTCGGAGGCTCGCCCTGCAAAAGAGCCGGGGCACAACTTTTGGGGGGGCTCCGGTCGCGTCTGGCGGCTGGAGAGGGAAAGGCGCCGGGCGGGGAGGAAGGAAGAGCCGGTCCGAGTTTGCCGCCCTCTGGATTCGCCTTCCCGCCCGGGGCTTGGCGGGGCAGGCATGCCTAGGGGGTGGGTGGGGGGCTGAGTGGGGAGAGAGAGAGGAGGGGGACCCGGGTTTCTGGGGGGGGCGCCATCGCGGCGGCTCACCTGACGACCAGGCGCGCCTGATCCCCGCGCCAGGTGCGGTCCGGGGGAAAGGACTGGGCTGCCAGCCAGCGCCAGGTTGGGGCAGCGCGATCCGCCAGCCCTGCTGCCTGGGAGTGGTACTGAGTCAACGGCCAGGAAGGAGCCCGTTTGGGGGCGGGGGGGGGCGGGGGAAGCAGGGCACTTGGCACCTCCACGGGGTGCGCCTGGGGCGAGGGTGGGGGGCTGGGAAGGGGAGAAAGTGGCCATGGCTTGGAGGGTGGGCCGGCCTTCTAGGCGTCTTATGGGTTTTGGAGTCCTGGCTTGGATGTGCAATGCAGAGGTTGGAGAGAAACGGGGCTGGGGGTGGAGGGGGTGGGGAAGAGGCTCCAGGGGAGCGTGAGAATTTGGAGCACCCCAAGTTGGCATGGAAGCTGCACCCTAAACCGCCCCAGGCAGGGGCAAAGGACTAAATCAGGAAACGTGGCAGGGTTTGACCCCACCAAAGCTCCAGAGGATATTCCATTGAAGGAAGATAGGGATCCTTTGCTCCATGTTGCCATTTGGAGGGGCGTCTCAGGTGCTTTGTATGTGGGCACCGGAGCCAGCCTACCAGGTTGGCTTGGAGGCTGCCAGGCGAATGGCTCTGTAGACTTCAGGCCTGTCCGGGCGAGACCCGGAAGGGCAGAGACATGTGAACCCGTGATGTCTGGTCTGGAATGCTGCATGCTTGCAGAGGGGCGGGGAGGGGCGGAGAAGGTGGCATGGCTGACCTGGACGGTGCCCGTCAAAGGAATGCCTATCTGGATTGGGCTAGGCAGAGGTCAGAATTGGATTACCTTCCTAGAGGGCATGAAGCTTGGCTGCCAGTCAGGGTGACTGGTGTTTGCCTATGAAGGGGGGGGGAGGGCAGGGAGAGAAAGGAACAGTAGCGCTGGGTGGGGCAGTTCCATTTGCCTGCCAAAGGGCTGCCTCCTCCCTCCCTCCCTCCCTCCCTCCCTAGACAATTATTCATCCAGCAGTGTGGGGTGAGATGTGAGATTAGAGCTGCTTTCCCCCATCTTTTAAGCTCGTGGAGTGTGGGAAAAACTGACTTTTTAAAACTGCAATCCCGCTCCCTGGGAGCTTGGAGCTACTGTGAGTCGATTGGGGTGCCTCTACATCTTCCAAGTGTAAAAAAATGGGTGTGTGTGTGTTGGGGGGGGCTCACTGTGGAGCAAAATTCTCCTAATCGTCCTTCTGCCCCATATAAGCCATGCTTGGAATAGTCACTGTCTTGCAGAAGAGCAGAAAATCTTATCAGTTCCCACCACCACCTTCCTGATTTGGCTTACATTTGAACAATACAGTATAATTCCCGAGGGAGGAACTGTAATTATAAATATATGAATAAATATATGTTGTTATAAATATGGCTATGTCAGGTGTAATAATAATGCAGTACAATTATAATTTATCCCAGGCACTAATTTTAGATGATTGCTGCCTTTTACTTCGTTTCCCTTCCCCCCCCCTTTTCACCCCTTTTGTAGTTAGAAGGCACCAATGTTGCCTGGTTTTAGTTGGCCCCGGGATCAGAGAGTTCCTGTCGCGCCCCTTTACTGTGTCCAGCCTTGTCCCCAAGGTCAGCTGTCATGTCCGATGGAGCTGACCCATCCAGTTGCTGGCTACAAAAGCAGCAAATAATCCCTGCCTCTTACTTCTACCGCCAGTGATGTAACAAAATAAGAGAGTTGAATGGGATCTTGGAGGTCTTCTAGTCCAACCCCCCTGTCTCAATCAGGAAACCCTATACCAAATGGTTATGCAGGTAGTCCTTGACTTACAACAGTTCATTAAGTGACTCTTCAGAGTTGCAACGGCACTTGAACAATGTGACTTATGACCTTTTTCACAGTGTCCCCGTGGCCACGTCATCAAAATGCAGACGCTTGGCAACCGACTGCTATTTATGACGGCTGCAGTGTCCCAGGGTCACGTGATCCCCTTTTGCCAAGCCAAGTCAATGGGGAAGTGAGAATCACTTAACGACCGTGTTACTGATTTACCAACTTCAGTGATTCGCTTAACAACAAGAAAGGTCATCAACTGGGGTAAAATTCACGTAACAAATGTTTTGCTTAGCAACAGAAATTTTGGGCTCAATTGTGGTCATAAGTTGAGGACTACCTGTATATGCAAACAACAGTTTCAGGACCGTCAGAAATCTTAAAACAGCAGGGCGTTATTTCTTTTGCAAAATGCTCTGCATCTCTGTACATTTGTACATTTTGGGTGCAAGTCTCTGCCAAATCCAGGTTGTATTTTTAAACTCCTCCCAACTCCTTCACCCCTGAGTCAGAGGCATATGTATGCATTTTGGTGCCTAGAATCTCGGAAAATTGCATAATTGTTATAGCTTCAGAGAGCGAGGCTTGCTGCAGGCGGCAGAGATGTGAACTCCGAGATGTTTGAAGTTGTTGTGTTACTATTCCCCCCCCCTTGACCTTGGTGGGTGGTCTTGTTATGGCAGCGTGGGTGCCTCTGAACCATTTGTAGATACACAGATTTCACTTGTTTGTTAAAGCTTATTGAGGAATGCAAATAAAACCCCAGGTCTTTAACAAGGGTGAGCGAGTGGATTGTTTCGGTTTTGTGTCTGTGTGTAGGGGGATTTCCCCCCCATTCCACTCTGGTTTCTGTCATCTTGCTATTTTTTATTCCTTATTTTTTATTTCTTTGTTTTTCAATTGTGCATTGTTAAGAGACAGGTAGCATGCAAATTAAATACATTAAGCTGTCAGCCACCCAGAGTGGCTTTTCAGATGAGGTGGACGGCAGATAAATTTAATAAATAATAATAAACCAATAAAATAGTTCCGGGTGGTTCCTGTTATGAAGTCATCAAGGGCTTTGCAAGCATAACCACGATGTCATGATTTTCTCGTTCCTCCCTCCCATTTATTTCTGTCTGAAATGATCCTCTTCTAGCTCTGAATTGGCCAAACTAGCTTTCATCTTCTGTGTAGCGTCAAGCACTCTTCCTTTTCTTGAGTCAGTCCTCGATTTACAAAAGTTCATTTAGTGATGGTTCAAAGTTACAACGGCATGAAAACTTATGACTTATGACCGTTTTTCACCCTTAGAACCACTGCAGCATCCCCATGGTCACGCGATTTACATTCGGATGCTTGAGAACTGACTCACATTTACGACGGTTAATAATAATAGAGTTGGAAGGGACCTTGGAGGTCATCTAGTCCAACCCCCTGCTTAGGCAGGAAACCTATACCATTTCAGACAAATGGCTGTCCAATCTCCAGTGTTGGAGCAGTCACAACTTCTGCAGGCAGGTTGTTCCGCTGATTAATTGTTCTGTCAGGAAATTTCTCCTCAGTTTGTCAGGAAATCTCTCCTTACTTGCAGGATCATGTGATCCTCTTTTGTGACCTTCTGACAAGCAGAAAAAATGGGGAAGCCAGATTCACTTACTAACTTAACAACTGCAGCGATTCACCTAACAACTGTGGCAAGAAAGGTCGTAAAATGGGGCAGAACTCACTTAACAACTGTCCCGCTTAGCAGCAGAAATGTCGGGCTCAGCTGTGGTCGTAAGTTGAGGAGTTAACCAGGATTGGAAGGATGGAATTTCTCTGGCGGAACCGTGGTTCTGCCGAGTGCAAATCAAGGATAAAATAAGTTTCCCTTCTCTGAATTTGGAATTCCTCCAAGATTTGGCAGGAGGCCGCTTTCTTGCCCTGAATTCCAGCATGGCTGGCTGGCTGGCTTCATCTAAACTCAGGACTTGTCCTTCGCATATTTCTGGGCAAATATGAGGCAAGCCAAACCTGGCCATCTGGTTCTTCAGTGAAGGGATGTGAGTTGCCAGTGGGTTTAAGGCTGAGTGAGCAATGGCGGCGGTCCAGATTCCGAATTGGCAGGAGAGAAATTCCCTACAGGTCACTTTTTTTGCGAACAGGGACCGCGATGTTCGAACACAGGGAATAGTTTTGAAGCTTTGTACTTATTCCCCACGCCGAAATTAAGGAACTAGGCAGAAGTCGAGACCCCCAAAGCAGTGCTTCTCAACCTGGGCAGCTTTATGGGGGGGGGTGTGGACTTCAACTCCCAGAATTCCCCAGCGAGCCATGCTGGCTAGGGAATTCTGGGAGTTGAAGTCCAGCCCCTCATAAAGCTGCCAAGGTGAAGAACGCCTGCACTAAAATAGTAGCCACGCTAGACTCCTATAATACTACGCTGAATCAATGCCAGCTCCGAGCAGCTAATAGATTTTCCATGTTTTTTTCTGGCATAGCTGTGGCTTGACGCGAATGCCAGCGTCTGCTTCCAAATGCTGCTTGAGTCAAAGTTTTTGGAATAAAGGCCCCGGGGTGTGTGTGTGGGGGGGGGGGCAAGACACAGGACGAAGAAGAGGTGCAGCCTTCAGAATGTTAACCCGTAGCAGAAATACACCTGGCTACGGGGCTCGATGCCACTTTTGTTCCAGTGACGTGGCACCTGAGCAATTTCCGTGGGTCTCTGCCACTCGGTAGAATTGGCCCGATTTTAGAGTAGCGTGAATTTTCCCGCCAGTGTTCTGCTTCAGGCTGTAAATTGGAAGTGTGTGTGTGTTTCCCTCTCCCTCTCTCCCCCTCCCTCTCTTGCTCTCCCTCCCCCTCTCTCTCTCTCCCTCCTCCCTCCCTCTCTCTTTTCCCCACTCTCTCTCTCTCTCCCCTTCTCTCTCTCTCTCTCTCTCTCTCTCTCTCTGTGTGTGTGTGTGTGTGTGTGTAGGGGGGCTCTAGGTTCCATGTTTGAACCAGCCCGCAAATCCCCTCCCTCCTCCCTCTGTGTGTGTGTGTGTGTGTGTGTGTGTGTGTGTGTGTGTGTGTGTGTGTCAGCCAGCAAAGCCACCTCTCTGCATGTAGACAACAACAACAACCAGACAATCTGGTGGGAGGGGAACTGACAAAAAGGGTTTGCTTGTGGTTTTTGTTTTTTTGTAACTCTCCCTCGCTTTACCTGCAGGCCTGACTTTCGGCATTCTGGTTTTTGCAGAGCACGTGAAAATGAGTGGAAAATTTGAGGTGCCGGAGAGCCCGTAAAGCCTCTCCTTTTCCATTTTTGCTTGAGATGGAAGGGGGAGAAGACTTAAAAGAATAACAGAAGTAGGAAGGGACCTTGGAGGTCTTCTAGTCCAACCCCCTGCCCAGGAAGGAAACTCTATCCCATTTGAGACACATGGCTGTCCAATCTCTCCTTAAAAACCTCCACAACGTCTGGGGGACAGGTCATTCCTTTGATTAATTGTCCAGAAACTTCTCCTTAGTTCCAGGTTGCTTCCCTCCTTGATTAGTTTCCATCCTTTGCTTCTTGTCCTGCCTTCGGGCGCTTTGGAGAATAGCTTGACTCCCTCTTCTTTGGGGCAGCCCCTGAGATACTGGAAGACTGCTATCATGTCCTTCTTTTCATTAAACCAGACATGCCCAATTCCTGTAACCGTTCTTCATGTGTTTTAGCCTCCAGGCCTCTAATCATCTTGGTTGTTTTTTCTTCACTTTTTCTAGAGTCTCAACAAAAAAGCTGGGAAGAGCACCCACCTACTCATGTTCTCAGTCATCCTTAAAACACACTTGTACAGGTGGTTCTCAACAGCCACAATTGAGCCCACAATTCCCGTTGCTAAGCAGGGAGGTTTGTTAAGTGAATTTTGCCCCGTTTTTATGACCTTTCTTGCCACATCTGATAAGTGACTCACTCCAGTTGAGAAGTTAGTAACATGATTTATTAAGTGAATCTGGCTTTCCCCATTGTTTTTTGTCAGAATTGATGATCACGTGACCCCCCGGACACGGCAGCCATCTTAAATACATGCCAGTTGCGTCTGAATTTTGATTGCAGGGATGCTGCAATAATCATACACGTGAACTACAGTCATAACTCACTTTTTTCAGTGTGGCTGTAACTTCAGATGGACGTTAAATGAATTGTTGTAAGTTGAGGACCACCTGTTTGTTATGTTGTAAGCTCACCCCTGTCCTACCCTGGGTAAAAAGAAAGAAGAGCAAATTGGTCCTTTTTGTTCACATTGTGAATCTGGTTCTTTCCTACCTTGCTTCTCCCAATGTTCGTTATTTTATCATTTATTTAAGAAATTTTTGTGTTACTCATCTTGCCCAGATGACTTGAAGTGGCTGCGTCAAACTGTTAAAACAGTAAGCGAAGACCATCAACTGCCTGTTGGAAAATCACCGCTTTGCCCTCTAACCGGGTTTGCCTCTCGGTGACTTCCTGAAGTTTGTCTTCTGAAGCAAATCTGTCGTGTTTCCACTGACTTGGTGAACCAGTTTCACAGTTAGGTGGTTGGATGGGATCTGTTTTGCATAACTGCTTCAATCCAGCTGGGTTGCTCAGGGAGCAACTGTCTCTTGTTCAGACAGTGTAAGGGAGAAACATGAGTGCATTTGGGGTTTTGCGAACAGGATGAACAGTGCTCCTGCCCCTGGAAATTGTGTGTGTGTGTGTGTGTGTGTGTGTGTGAGAGAGAGAGAGAGAGAGAGAGAGAGAGAGAGAGAGAGAGAGGGGTGGCAGAGAAGTGGCAGGGAGAAACGAGCTTGACCAGGGGTCTTCAAACTTGGCCCTTTTATGACTTGTGGACTTCAACTCCCAGAATTCCTCAGCCAGGCACACTGGCTGAGGAATTCTGGGAGCTGAAGTCCACAAGTCATAAAAGGGCCATGTTTGAAGACCCCTGAGCTTGACCATGATTAAAATTGCTCCCTTGGGGAACATCATCGCTTCAAAGCACCGATTTATTAAACTTCACTTTCTCCAATCTTGATGATTTGTAAGGTCTTGGTTTGTGGTAATTTTATTTGTTTAACGAACTGTTTGAAATTCAGGTGCTTGGCAACTGGCATGTATTTATGACTTTCTTAGCTGGAATTGCTTAATGATTCTGGAGAACAGGTTGTACAATCAGACTGGATCCACTTTATGACTGCATCGCTTTGCGAGAGACATTCCTGCCCCAATTGTAGCAATAAGTCGAGAACTACCAATATGCATTTGAAGCTTAGAAGTATTTCTGAATGGCTGGCTTGATGGATATATACCAAACTAAGTTACCCAGTTTGATTGGGCAATGCCCCCTCTGTTTGGACACAGTGGCACCCTGGACTGGTCAGTGAAAAGCTTTCTGATGTGAATTTCACCTTCAATTAGTTAATTAATGCCAGGATAGTTTAAAGGTATTTTTAATAGTGCATTTCCTGTTTATGAGCATAGGGAAGAAATCCTGTTAATATTGAATTGGAAGCATGTTTGAATTTTTACATCACAAAAAGGCATGGGATTGCCACCCCTCTGAGGGGCAGGCATGTCAAATGCTATTGCCAAGGTTTAAATATTTAATGTTTAAATTCCTCAATCAGGTGGATTTCTGTTGCCCATAATTGGGGGATGAAATACCTTGCAAAAACAGGCTGCTGAAGGGTGCTGAGTTCCTACTGTTTGAATGCAATGGGTGGTCCTTGTAGAGATGTAGGACCCCCCACAAATGGATGGGACTCACCCCATAGCTTTTGTTTTGATGCATTCTGCAGAGCTGCCTAGAAAAAACACAATAATAAAGTTTGCAAAACTAGCAGGATTCAGGTTTTGGAGTTTTGGTTTAATCGGAGAGAATTCCCGGTGGCACTTAATGGGCCAAGCACTTCCAGCAAAAAAACAAACCACATTTGAATAGGAAGGTTTTTCTTCCTGGCTTTGAAAAAGAAAGGCACCAAGCTGATAGCGGAAGGGTATTTAAGTGCCCACTTGAGTGGATATCAAAAGTTGCAACTCAAGAGAAGCAACATAAAGTGGGAATGAAAACTGCAACAGGCTGTCTGTCTCTTGGCTTGGGGAAATTGTTCTGTTTTTTCTAGCACAGGAGTAAGCAACCTTGGGTCTTTTATGACTCGTGGACTTCAACTCCCAGAATTCCTGAGCCAGCACAGCTGGTTCAATCGATGTGGTCGTAAGTCAAAGGCTACTTAGAACAGAGGTCCCCAATCTTTTGGGCACCAGGGACCAGTTATGTGGAGAGAGGTTTTTCCACGGACCGGAGGGTGCGTGGTTTTGTGTGCTGACTGCATCCCATGGATAAGGCTTTGCTTGCTTGTGCGGACCGGTTGTTGGTATGCCTCAGCCCAGTACCGGTCCATGGACCAGGGGTTGGGGACCCCTGACTTAGAATATTCTTTTTTTTTTGACTAGCTGAAAACAAGGCAAGCTAAAGTAACTTATGGAGGCCATGTGTGAATACGTTGTGCATCGCGTGTCAGGCGGTTGCGTGTTTAGTTTTAGGAACCGACTGTCGAGGATGTTTAGTCTCGCAGTGACACCTCTGCACCTTTTCAGTAGCCGCTGCCTTTGCCGGCTCTTGTCTTCTTTGCCGTGGAAAATAAACAGGAATTGCCCTGTCTATTTTCTAGTGTTCCCAGCCTGGAGAAATATCTCAATGGTTGTCTGGAGACAGGAAGTCAAATCTTGGCTCAGAAGCACCTTGGCACCTTCCTCACATCCATCTCTTACAAAGCCGAGACCGTAGGTTTCTGGCAGTTTGGCTGCTTGGGCACTTAAAAATAAAATTATTATTGTTATTACTATTTTGCTTGAGTTAGTTTGGAGAGCGGGCAGGTGATAGAGTGCCCGAGTCGCCAGTCATGATTTAACTTTTATGGCGCTGGAGCACATCCAAGCCGTGAGATATTGTGGCTGCGATGGGTTGCTTATTCATGCGCCTTGCAGGACATCAGTTCTAAAGATGCTGACTTGGCTCTAAAGCAGAGTTGAAACTCAGAAGAGGCCAACCGATCTATTTTTTGATTTCTGTGTAGGAGTCGACGTGCCTTCAGAGTGGCAGTCTGTGGGTGTGTTTCAAGACCCAATTTTAGGACTGTTTGGTTGGTTAAGCCAATCTTTGCACCTTTTGGTCATGCCTATAGAAACAGTGTGAAGGGGTTCCATGCCAGCCAGCAACTTGTACCCCGATTCTGCTTCTGTCCTTTGTCTTTAACCTCATTGTGCTGAAATCCCATCAGCAGCATCCGTTGCTCAGCAATATGGGAGACGCTGGCTTGGACTGAAGAAGGCCGCATTTTTCTTGCAAGGAGATGAGAGGCTGGGGTGCGCCATGCACGGACCCTAAAGGTTGCCAGTAGAAGGGGGCTCAGAAGGCGCGCCTCCTTCCGCTTAGTTCGGACAACCTCTTCTTTCACAGACGGACTCAACTCTTAGAGCTAAATTGCTTCTTTCTAATGCAAGCCTCCCCAAGTTGAGAGATTCCTGGTTTAAAAATGGAACAAGGCTCAGTTTTAATTTGATTCAATGTTTAAACATGCAGCTAGATTGAGTTTGATTCCTGGTTTTAAAATGGAACACAGATGAATTTTATTTTGAGTCCTGGTTTAAAAACGGAACACGGATGAATTTTATTTTGATTCCTGGTTTAAAAATGGAACAAGGCTCAGTTTTAATTTGATTCAATGTTTAAACATGCAGCTAGATTGAGTTTGATTCCTGGTTTTAAAATGGAACACGGATGAATTTTATTTTGAGTCCTGGTTTAAAAATGGAACAAGGCTGAGTTTTAATTTGATTCCTGGTTTAAAAATGAATTAAGCCTGGGTTTTAATTTCACAATGCATCCTCTCCATGGTTTGCTGAAGACAATTCTGGATTCACAGCAGGCGAGGAGCTATATTCCAGCCTTTTTGTGACCGTTGGTGAAATTACTGGTGAATGAGACAAATTTTCCATTTTGGCTTTGACCTCTGAGGGTGGGGTGGTGGTTTCCAGCAAGTTGTGCCATCTTCAAAACTTTTGGGTGACCTTCTCCAATTTCTGAATTCTCCAAGAATGACTTGCTGACCTTCTTTGGAGATGTTTTGCCGATTTCTCTTCTGTCCCACAGGTATTATACCTGCCTGGTTTGGTTCAGCAACTAAACAGGGCAGGTAGAGACTCTTGACGGATAGTTAGGATTGCAGGGAAAAAAAACAATTGCAACCAGTCTGCCTTCCATTGAGGGCCTGTATATTGCACGGATCAGAAAGAGGGCTGAGAAAAGATCTACGGAAACCCACCCCCACCCCCCAATATCCTGGACATAAACTGTTTCAACCCCTCCCCTCAGGATGCCATTCTGGGGCATTGCATGCCAAAACAACTACTAGACACAACAGATGTTTTTTTCCCTTTGTGCCATCACTGCTGAACACCTAATTCCCCCAGTACTGTCTTACGCCTAAGTATGTTTACCCATTTTTGTATGTGTGTAGTGTTATTATCCTTCATCTTCTTATTGATATTGTTATGATTATGATTACTCTGTTGCTTTGCATGCCCATTGAGAGCTTCTCCACCAGAGACAAATTCCTTGTGTGTCTAACCAGCCTCGGCCAAATAAAGTATTCTGTTCTATCCTATTATTTTGGGAAGTGTTAAAAGACGCAGAGTGGTTTCCCGAGGGCCCCCCCCCCACCCCATGTCTTGGGGTTGTTTTTGGCTTTAATCTCTTTCTCAAACCTGTCCTTCCTTCCCATATTAGGAGACAGCCGTAGACATAAAAAGGCACATTGGAGACGGGTAGAGCAACTTTTCAGACAAAGATCTGAGGTTTTTTGTTCTTTTTTTTTTTAAAAAAGAACAAGGCTTTGTCTGCACTGAGCATCTTTTGTTCTTCAAAGTTCTCTCCGAAGTTTTCCCCTCTCTCTTTTTTTTTACTCCTCCCCTTGTTTTCAGGTGTCTTGTTGCAGTAAGAAACCCCAGCCAAATTCCAGAGTTGACTTAGAAAATGAACATTACAAGTGGGGGGGGGAACCCAGCCAGAGAGATTCTCCAGTTCCTGGTTAGGAATGTTTGCCTAATACTTTCTAAGCCAACAGATGTTTTAAAAAAGCAAGAGCTTAATAATAATAAGGGTGGGGGGGGGGGGGGAATCAATACCCAGGAAGGAAAACTTTGACCCTGCTGTTGGAGCCCAGAGTGCTGACAGCTTAACAATGCGCACAGAATGCGGAAGTTGTGTAGCCGTCAAGCCTGCAATTTGTGGAGGTTGTTTGGACCATTGATTTCTTCAGTGAACCGTCCTTGCTTTCAGAAACGTTGCCAGGACGAGTGAATTCCTGACGTCTCCGAAACCCTGTCCTTGCCTCGCGTGAGCGTTGTCGCCTTCTCACAATTAATGGTCCTTGACCTGGTGGAGATAGTAACAGTTGCTTGAAGTCCTCTGGGTTGATGATGGCTTTGGATATAGATAGGGGACTCCTGGCCAAACCGCCACAGCCGAAGTTCCACTTTGCCTCCAGGACAAGTTGGCCTCCGAAGAAAAAACGTTTCGCCGTCTGGCAGTGATGGTGGGACAGGAAAAGGGTTTTAATTACAGGCAAGCTAAGGGATTTAAAAACACAATGTTCATAGGTTTCCGAACTATCGTTGATTAATTATAAGTAGAGCTCGTTCTGCACTTACGAGGCCAGCGCTGAGCCCAGATTTTTGTCGCTAGGTGAGACAAACTTTCTTGCCACAATTGTTAAGTAATAATAATAATAATAAAGTTGGAAGGGACCTTGGAGGCCATCTAGTCCAACCCCCTGCTCAGGCAGGAAACCCTGTACCATTTCAGACAAATGGCTGTCCAGTCTCTTCTTAAAAACTTCCAGGGTGAAACACTGCCACTGTTAAATCAGTAACCCAGTTGTTAAAGGGAACCAGTCTTCCCCTTGACTTTGCTTGTCCGAAGGTCGCAAAAGTGGATCACGTACATGACCCCGGGACACTGCAACCGTCATAAATATGAAGAAGTTGCCAAGCGTCCAAATTTTGATCAGGTGACTACGACGGTGCTGCAACAGTCATAAGTCTGAAAAATGGTCATAAGGCACTTTTTTCAATGCCATTGTAAATTCAAACCGTCACTAAACAAATGGTTGTAAGTTGCAAGATAGATAGATAGATAGAGAGATAGATTGATGTAGGTGGGTAGGTAGGTAGGTAGATACAGACAGACAGATAGATAGATAGATAGATAGATAGATAGATAGATAGATAGATAGATGATAGATAGATGTAGGTAGGTAGGTAGGTAGGTAGGTAGATATAATATAGATGCAGATATTATACATGTGTGTATGTATTATATAATCTCCCTTGACCCCTCCTGTAATTAGCCAATTCTGGCAAAACCATGACATCATTTAGAAGGGTGATACAATCTTGTAGAGCTACATTCCACCGGTCCAGTATTTTCACAGACGGTAAGGTATGGCTGCAGGGGTCTCGTGGTGCTGGGGCGTGCCCCCTACTCCCCTTGTACAGACTGTGCAGCAGGGAGTTGTTTAGTCAAAGCACCGATGGTGTCATATCTGTGCCTTGAAGATCTCATCTCCTTGTTGACCTCACTCTTGGCCTTCCGTCAAAAATGATGCAGCCGTAACGGTGTTGGCCAAAAGGCTAAAACATCAAGAATTCAGCTGCCTTTCCACGGGAAAGTTGATCATGCTGTAGCTTCCCTGCAGAAATTCAGGTGGTCCTCGGCTTACGGCCACAATTGAGCCCAAGGGTTCTGTTGCTAAGCGAGGCGGTGGTTAAGCGAATTTTTCCCCCGTTTTATCACCTTCCTTGCCGCAGTTGTTAAGTGAATCGCTGCAGTTCTTAAGTCAGTAAAAGGGTTGTTAAACGAAACCGGCTTCCCCATGGTCTTTGCTTGTCAGAAAGTCGCAGAAGGGGATCACATGGCCCCGGGGCACGGCGACCGTCTTTAAATACACGCCAGTTGCCAAAGCGTCCAGATTTTGATCATGTGATCGATCACAGGGTTACTGCAAGGATGAAAAACGGTCACAAGTTGCTTTTTTCTGTGCTGTTGTAACTTTGAACAGTCGCTAAGCAGATGGTTGTAGGTCAAGAATTACATTTACCACCTTAAAAAAAAAGATGGTTGCCCACGTTTTCTTCCCAGTTGCGAGCAATATTTTTGGTGCTACGTGGCTTCATCCTTCCTTGACAACCCACTTCTATGCAAACAAGCATGTGACAGGACATATTTTGCTCAACAAGCCTTTACTTGTCTCTTAGCCTGTCCTGGATGGTTTGTTTCTTTCAGCCAGCAAAGCTGAAGGGGTAGCTACTAAAATTTTCATGGCCGGATGTATAATTCAAAACAGTGTTTCTGTAGAGCGGCCGGTAACTAAATCCAGTTTTCCTCCCCTTCTCTGGTCCCCGGTGTCTGCTTCTCTCCCCACTTCTCCCAGCAAACAAGTTAGCTTTTGACTTCCCATGGCGTAGCTTTGTAAATAATTAAACCATTTTTAGAGCTAGAACCCCGTCTTGGAAAGGAAAAAGAATTCCTTTCAGGGGTCAGGGAGTGACGCGGAAATTTGGGCAAATACAAAGTTCTCTCTGCCTGGCTGAGGAATTCTGGCCGTTGAAGTCCACAAGTCATAAAAGGGCCAAGTTTGAAGACCGCTGGTGCAGGACCACTTCCTTCCTTCCTTCCTTCCTTCCTTCCTTCCTTCCTTTCTTCCTTCCCTTCCTTCCCTTCCCTTCTTTCCTTCCTTCCTTCCTTCCTTCCTTCTTTCCTTTCCCTTCCTCCCTCCCTTCCTTCCTTCCTTCCTTCCTTCCTTCCTTCCTTCCTTCCTTCCTTCCTTCCTTCCTTCCTTCCTTTCCTTCCTCCCTCCCTCCCTCCCTCCCTCCCTCCCTCCCTCCCTCCCTCCCTGGATTTGATCACAGAAGGAGAACCAAAAGTTCTTCCTTCTGATCCAGCCTGTGTTCCTGTAGGCCCCAAAGATGCGTTTGACTTCAACTCTCAGAATTCACCATGCAGCATGGGAGTTGAAGTCCATCCATGGTGGGTGGAGAGTTCTGGGAACTGAAGTCCACATATCTTGAAGCTGCTCAGGTTGAGAAACTGCTCTAGGCCCTGTCAGGGCCTAGCTGTTGATCGTTATCTCTGTTTTCAAAGGGTTGGGGGATTACGTAACCCGTACATTGTGAAAAGAGGTGTTGCATGCTTGTGGGAACCTGTGGTTGGCACGTTTGCAAGAAGCCCCAAGAAGAACCATTGCTTGAAAAAGAGGGATGAGCTGCCCATTCCAACCATGACTGATAGTTGTTACTTCGCCCAGGTCGCTGACTGGATGGATGAAAGGCAGGGAAGGGCATCAAACGTCATAGCTGGAGACATGTTCAAAAGAAACTTCACGTTGCAGCATTTATCAAGGATGGGGAAGCATGAAACACAAGCGAAGCGGTCCCACTTCGGCCAAGTTTTTCCACGATGCGTGGGACTACTGACTCCCGTAGTTGGTTTGTGGGAATGTTGTTGTAATCCAGCCTGTTGCGTTGATGACTCAGAGGTGAGGGAAATGCAGGTTGCTTTCAGGTGTTCAACCAGATGATTTTCCCCCTAGTGCTTCTTGCTCGGAATCGGCCTGGTTGACCTCCCCCATAACTTCTCCATAAAAGTGAAAGTCCCTTGGAGCATCTTTGGAAAGCCCCTTGATCACCGTTTCTCAACCGTGGTGACTTTAAGATAGGTGGACTTCAACTCCCAGAATTCCCCAGCCAGCAGTTCTGGGAATTGGAAGTCCACCTCTTTTAGTCACCAGGATTGAGAAACACTGACCTAGAGAGAGCACTGCCAAACTCTAGGGCAGAGACAGGCAACCTTGGCTCTTTTATGACTTGCGGACTTCAACTCCCAGAATTCCTGAGCCAGCCATGCTGAGGGGAATGGGAGAGGTTTCCATGCTGAGCCATGCTGGCTCAGGAATTCTGGGAGTTGAAGTCCACGAGTCATATAAGAGCCAAGGTTGCCTACCCCTGGTCTAGGGCAACCTTTGCCAACTTGGGGCCTCCAAATCAGCTGGATTCTCGCAGCCATCATCCCCAGACACCCCTGGGCTGGCTGTTGGGGAATTTGACCCGTAATCACGTTGGGAACACATCCCTTCCTTTAGGTTGGTGGACCCGCGAAGCCTGAAATCTCAAAGTCTCTGCCTTCTTCTACGTGCTGCTGGATGGGGAATTCTGGGAGTTGAAGTCCACCTGTCTGAAAGTGGCCGAGGTTGAGAAATGCAGCCTCAGATGCTCGTTTGTTTGTTTTTAAGTTTCAGCATGTCTGGTGAAGCTGGTTAGTTTCATACGGGAAAGGCCCGTCTCTTCAAGAGCCTTCCAAAGCGGTTCCTCAAAAGCGACGCGCACCTGTTGACATCTGCCCAGACATTGAGCGAGACCTTCTTGCAGGGGGAAGATCCCGCTGACTGGCGGGGTTGATCTCTGCCACCCTGGCCTCTGTTTTTCCATGCTCCCCCCTCCCCAAAGCTGCTTCCTGCTGACGCTCCTCCAGCTTTGCCTAAATCTCTTGCTCAGAACATAAACCAAATTACACGCTTCTGCAGCCTAATAAGGCAAAAGAATGACAGGAATTCTCTGTGGCTTTTCCCTGGAGCTGCTCTCGGGGGCTTCAGATGTGATGGCGAGTGGGGGTGGGTGGGGGGGAGGGCGATGTTGTTTCAGAGACACAAAGGACGGAGGTGACGTCTCGGCTGAAGGGGGTCCCGGCGAGTCCTCCCAGGGAGATTTTTTTGCACGGAGGCTTCCCTGCTCTCTCTTTGAAGGCCTGGGAAGAGCAGAGCATGGAGGAGGACCAGGCCCTTATCTTGGTCCAGCATTCAGGGTGGCGCAGTAGCCATTCGGATACCTCTGAAAAAATGTCTCACTTAGCAACGGAAATTTCTGGGCTCAGTTGTGGTCGCAAGCCATAATAAGTCTTGCTCAGAAATTTTCTCCTGATTTAAAAAAAAAACAAAAACACACCATTTGGCTAAAAGAAGCAAGCTACAGTTAACTCTTGTGGTTTTCCTGCAAGAGCACAAAAGCTAAAGAGGCACATTTTTTTTGCGGGCGCGGAAATTTTGCAGGTGGGGTTTTAATTTCCAGCAGGTTTTGCTCCGTTTCTGAGAATTTCCCCTGGAAACCGGTGTGTTCTTAGCCGAGCTGGTCCAACCAGCCTCGGCTTCTCTCCTGGGCTATTTTGGAAACTGGTCCTGGAGAAGATAAGGCCGTGTGTCTTAGGTAGGGATGGTGGACCAAGGTGAGGTATATACACACACAGCTGTGTCAGGAATCTGAATGTTGTTATAAAGAAGGTCGCTTCCTGCTAATGGACTATGCCAGCGGTCCCCAGCCTTTCCATCTTGGCGGCCCTCTTGTGAGAATGGCAGGTGCTCGTGCGCACGCACAGCTCCATTGGTATGAATATAACTTTGCACACGAGCACCCTCCGTGCGCGAGAGCACAAGCGTACTCCGCTTGTGCGAGGGGAGGACGCTTGCGTGCAAAGCTCCATTTGCACCAATGGAGGGTGCGTGCCTTCCGCTTAAGTGTCCTCGCTCACGCCAGTGGAGCTCCGCGCGTGAACCCCAGCGCCCTCCGCTCATTTTGTCTCTTGAGAGCGTGCGAATCCTCCTTGCATTTTTTTGGTTCCTTCTTTCCTGGGTCCAAAGGAAAGGTGCAACGATCTTCCGCCCGGAGTGGGAAGGAGGAAAAAAAGGGGATCTGATGGCGTTTTGGACAATAATGTCTGGCCCACGTTGCGGAAGAAAGAGGTCGTGTCTGAGCACAAGAGGCTAAAGCGTGTTGTTGAGTCATCCCAGCCATAACCAGTTGAGGTCACTGGTTGTGTTTAGCTCCAACATCAAAGGAAGTCTAGAAACATCCTGTTCATCTCGCCAGCGAAGATGCAGGCCGACCTCTAGCTTTGCCAATAGGCAGGCTTTCAGACGCCTTTAGGAGAAGCCGCTTGAGTCCATCCTGGCTGGCCTCTCTTCCCCGTCAAACAAAAGAGGAGAGTCTTTGCTTAGCCTGCTGTGCAGATCACCGGACGTCCAAAGTGCTTTGTGCAAGGACCAACGTGGAGTCTGGCACTTGGCCCCACGCCTTGTTCTGGGCCAGGGCTAGGCAACCTTGGCTCTTTTATGACTCGTGGACTTCAACTCCCAGAATTCCTGAGCCAGCTGGAATTCTGGGAGTTGAAGTCCACGAGTCATAAAAGAGGTTGCCTACCCCTGTTCTGGGCCATGCACAGGTTTCGAGGGGGAATGGCCCGTACATTCTCCATGCAGCCCTGATCATAGCCAGTCAGGTCAGGAGTGTCAAACTCGCAACGTCCCGTGACGTGTCATGACGTATCACAACTTTTTCCCCATTACCAGCAGCGGGGTGGGCGCGGTTTCGGCATGACACATCAGCCCATGGGCCGGCAGTTTGACACCCCTGAGCTAGGTCTAGTTGGTAAAGCACTAGGAGATGGTGAATTCTAGACCTGCCTTAGGCATGAAAGACAGCTGGGAGACTTTGGGCCAATCACTAGGAGCCAGTGAGTTCTAGTTCTGCCTTAGGCATGAAAGCTGGCTTGGTGACTTTGGGCCAAGCACCAGGAGATGGTGAGTTCTAGAACCATACCATCTTAGGCATGAAAGCCGGCTGGATGATGAATGCAGGCTGGGGAATTCTGGGAGTTGAAGTCCACAGGTCTTAAAATTGCCAAGGGCAGACAGCCCTTGTTTTCAATCCTTTGGATCCCGCAGAGGAAAGCCAATTGAGTAGTTCATGGTTAAATGAGGATTTGCGAACTGGATGTCCCTTACCCTAATTGGAAGGATGGACACCACAGTTTCCCTTTGTGATTGATTCATCAGGGTTTGCAGGCTGAAGAATTCAGTTTCACCTCCTGTGGAATCAAAGCATCTTGTTGTGGAAGTGGGGTGTGTGTTCGCACACAGATTTTGCACACTCCTATCGGGGGAGTGGGTGGGAAAGCAGTGGAGGGGTTTAGGAATAACTGCAGCAAAATATAAGATGATTTTTTCAGTTTATTCCTTGCAAGAAGGATGACCTCAGTATGATGCAGCTGTCACATAGCAGGCTGCAAAATAAAATGCTATGTGAGTAGCAGGCTTGCTTTGGATAATGTCGAACATATTGCAGATCAAGCTAGGCTGAAACTCCAGGTAGTCCTCGACTTACGATGAGATCTGGATTTCCATTGACTAAGTTGCGCCAAATCTTACCATTATTATTATTATTATTATTATTATTATTATTATTTTGGCCACTGTTCTTAAGCAGGTGTCTGCAGTTGTTAAGCGGATCACAGGGTTGTTAAGCGGATCACAGGGTTGTTAAGTGAATCACATGGCTGTTGAGCATATCCTGCTATCACCATTGACTCTTCTTGTCGGAAGCAATCTGAGAAGCTTGCAAACGGTGATCACCCGACTCTTTTAGATGTTGCAATATACACCATTTGCCAGGAATTTGAATATCTTGAATATGGGGATGCTGTGACGGTCGTAAGTGCGAGGACTGGTCATGAATTACTTTTTTCGGTGCTGGCTGGAGTACTGTTGAAGTCCACACATATTAAAGTTGCCAGCTTGGGAGACATTAGTTAATTGAAGGAACCTGGAGCGTGCCAGTCCTCGGACTTAATGACCACAATTGAGCCCAAAATTTCTGTTGTTAAGTGAGACATTTGTTCAGTGAGTTTTATCACTGTTGTTAAGTGAGTCACTGCAGTTGATAAGTTAATTTTTTTTAAGTGAATCTGGATTTCCCCATTGACTACCCCAAGGACTACCTGTAGTTAATTTTTTTTTCCAGGCAGGGGACGTTGTTCCGGGTTTTGGACCTGCATAGGAATCATGGCCACTGGACTGAAGTCTCCCCCTCCCCCCAGTTGTGATTAAGAGGAGGTGACAATCCAGTACCATATATGACCTCTTCTTGGTCAAATTCATCCACCATTAGTCATTAGTTTTTTTTCCCCTTTTTTTTTTAAGGCTTTGTCACAGCCTGGAACTTTTTTCATTCCACTTATGGACATGGAGCTCACCCTGAAAGATTGACACCTCCCTTCCTGTTCCTTTTCTTTCTTTTTCTTTTTAAATGGAATCTGGAGATCAGATTTTGCAGAGCAGGTTGTTCCAGGCCTTATGGCGGGTTAGCTCCCCAATGGTGCCTTGATCCCTGAACATTTGGCGTATTTCTGCCCTGTCCTCCACCTAAGCTTTAACTGATGGTGCAGGATCTGCCTTGAGACATTATTTGCTTTCTGCCGAAAAAAATGAGTAGACTCTGGACTCTGGTTGAAGTAACTGTTTTTTGGCGGGCGTTCCTGGTCTGGCATGCAACGGGAATCTGAAGGCATAAGCGATAATAAGTGTAGCTTTGGGCCTTGGGTTGATCCAAAGGAGTTAATTTGGGGGTTTTGAGAGTTTGGGGTCTTTGGCACCCAGAAGTTCATCCTGTAGATCGGGAGTGGGCAACTACGGTCCCTTTACCACCTGTGGACTTCAACTCCCAGAATTCCTGAGAGTTGAAGTCCATAGATGGTAAAGGGACCATAGTTGCCCATTCTTGCTGTCGACTCTCCCTTCGGTGCTTCGGATGTGATCCTGGGAGAAGCTTCCCTTGAGTTCCTCCCCCAAGTCATCTTCCTGAAGCAAACCTGGGTCAGATAAGAAGGTCAGTTGTAAGGTGGGTGTAGCTGACAGCCTTAGTGACGTCTCCCTCTGTGGAGGGCACGGAGATGACCTTGGAGGAGCTTGCAGAGGCTGTAAACCAATCGTGAGCTGAATCCCGGAGAACAGGAAAGGGTGAGAAAGAAAGTCAAGAGTTGCTCGCCTTGACCTTCTTTGGTATTTTATTTTATTTATTTGTATCTTGCCTTTATTATTTCTACAAATAAGTCACAGGGTCGAACATACCCAGCGGGCCTTCCTCCTCTGCCACAACAACAACCCAGTGAGGTGTGTTGGGCTGAGAGAGGGAGACTGCTCCAAGGTGACTCAGCAGACCGTCATGCCTAAGGCGGGACTAGAACTCAGCATCTCCCTGGGATTGGTCCAGAGAGTCACCCAGCTGGCTTTTTGTGGCTATGTCGGGATTAGAACTCGTGGTCTCCTTGTTTCTAGCCTAGCGCCTCAACCACTAGACCAAATGGACTGGCTTCTTGAGAAGGAGAAATGCTGTCCATATTTCAAGGTTTTGTTATGAAAAAAGAAGGTTGTTTTTTTCCTTATCAAGGAAGGGTTTTAGTATTCTTGGGGGGCCTTGCTTCTTTGAGGGGTCCTTGCTGCTCTCTCAGCTTAGTTGTTTTCTTGCAGATGCTTCATAAATCAAACAAGGCAACTTCATCAGTACACTGATGATGTTACCTAGCTGGGTTATGAAACGTCTGGGTGAAAACAACCAAGCTCGGGGAGCACCAAGAGCCCCCTCATTTCAGCCCTGATCTGCAGGATATTCCTGGCCCCCTTCAAAAGACTCAAACTTTGAATGTCAGTCTTCTATTTCCCAGGCTCTTGCTTGAGGCTAGCCTTTTCCTAACCCGTCCGGCGTTTTTATGGAGCCAGTGCAGGACCTGAGTTGAGGAGGGGTCTCTCTTGCTTAATCTTAAGGAAACATGCGGTTTGCCTCCCACCCGCTTTCCTTAATTTGCTCTCTTTTGGGTTTCATACAGGTCACGTCTGATTCCTCCCCAGTTCCTGTGGAGGGGCGTTGAATTGTGAGGCCCTGGGGATTTAATTTTAGAAGTGGAGAGGCTGTTTTAGAAGCTTAGAAGACTCTTACACATTTACTTGCGGCTGGTCTAAAGTTGGAAGCCAGCATTAGAGTTGGGACCACGTATGCTGTGAAGAGCTGGACTTCAATAGAAATTAGGATGTTTGCTTTTAGCCTAAATATAAATAAAGCGGTGCAAATGAAGAAAAAAACAACCCAAACACACACACACACACACACACACACACACACACGCCCAAGCAGCATCAGAAGTGGAGTGTAAACCGCAGAGGCTTGCTTGCAGAAGGAAGACATTGGATTGGCAACTTCTCCTTGGGATTGCCATGTTGAGTCCTCTTTCATTAGGTCTCAAGTACAGGGGGCGGTCCTCAACGTACCGGCCACAGTGGAGCCCAAAGTTTCTTGTTGCTAAGCAAGACAGTTGTTAAGTGAGTTGCGACCCACTTTACGGCTTTTTTGCCAGAGTTGTTAGTCATTAAGTGAATCTGGGTTTCCCCATTGACTTGTTGGAAGTCACCTGGGAAGGTCACAAATGGTGATCAGATGACGGCAGGCCAGTGTCACTGTCATAAATACTGTAAATTTAATATTGTAAACCACCCAGAGTTAACCTGTGGTAATATGGACGGCCAATAAATTAGAGAGAGAGAGAGAGAGAGAGAGAGAGAGAGAGAGAGAGAGAGAGATGATAGAGGATGGATGGATGGATAATAGAGATTAGAGATAGATAGATAGATAGATAGATAGATAGATAGATAGATAGATGATGGATGATAGATAGAGATAGAGAATATATATATAGAGAGACAGACAGACAGACAGACAAACAAATGCCAGTTGCCAAGCACCCAAATTTTAATTGCGTGACTATGGGGATGCTGCAGTTGTCATAAGTCACTTTTCTTTGAGTGCCATTAAAACTTCAAACAGTCACTAAACAAATGGTTATAAGTCGAGAATGTGTAAGTGGTCTTCCACCCATTTTAAAATCAGGCACATCAGAGGCACGGTGGGCACCTGCAACCATAGGGAGCCACCATGACCCGGCCAGGAGCCTATGGTTATTTGTGGAGGGCAGCAGGTTGAAGGATGCTGTGCTGAAGGAACGGGGTGGGGGGTGTTTGGATGCCTCTTGGGTGCCCCTCGTTTCTCCTGCACTTGTTGGATGGCTTCAGCGTCTCCCAAAGGTGCTTTTTTCCAAAAGGCAACTTAACTTTCTTGGGGTTCCCCCCCCCCTTTCAAACCATTTCGCTTCTCATCCAAGAAGCTTCTTCGGCTCTAAACTAATAACTCTAGAACTGAAGAAGCTTCTTGGATGAGAAGCAAATAGGGCGGTATAGAAAACTAATTAAATAAATAAATAAAGTATTTTGAAAGAAAGAAAGAAAGAAAAAACACACCGAGAAAATCCAGTTCTCTCTTTTGAAAAAGCACCTTTGGGACAACCCTGACCTGGAAGATTGAGAATCTCCATAGACTTGACTTCGGCATGTCCTCGTTGTTTACTGGCGATGGGTTTTTAATTTGGCACCCACACAGAACTTGTCACCTGAGTTAGAATCGGGCACTTTCTGGGTATTTTAAGCTACGAAGCCCAGCAAATGATGGGGTCCTTCAATCCTCGCCTTTCTCCAGGGCTTGCTGTTGGCCACTGAGCGTCACGGGCATTTCAAGAAGCCTGTCCCTGCCAGTTCTCCCACCTGGCACAGCGGGATCCTTTCCCCAAATCTGCAGTTGCAAAAAACCGTAATGCTCCAAAATCGGTCTCTGGAAGTCGCGTTTCTATTGTTCCCTGTTTAGATTCCAGCCTCCCCTTTTAGCATCTTAGCAGGATGTTGACTTTTTTTATTTTTTAAAAAAGGAAGATGCTTTAAACAGCTTCTAACCCTCCCCCCACCCTTTACCCAACTCTGCTGACCCTCCTGGCTGGGGGCTCTGCCAGCCCATCCCAGTCCTGCGATTATTCTGGGAGCTAATGTGGGAGGAGGAGGGGAGGGTTTGACCCTTCGCTTGTACTTGTTGGCTGCCTGATTTCACACACACACACACACACACACACACACACACACACACACACAAAAACCCTGCTCCCCTCTCCAGAAAAGGACAAAGACTTGGCCTCTTGACCGTTCTTTTCCAGACCGAGTGTCCTGCAAATGTCAGTTGCCCAGCAACGCGGACAGATTACCCCTGCATCCCTTTTCCTGACCTTTCAGGTTAATGAAAAAGTCATGCCTGCACGGAGCTGCCTTGCATTGTGGGCCACGATTTGTGAACGGTCTAGTGGAGATTTGCTTTTCGGAGTAGACCCTTCTGCTAGCCTGCTTGCTTGTAAGGGGGTTTTTTTTGGGCGGGGGGAAGATGGTGTTTGAAGCTTGCTCCAGAAACCTGGCAGAGGACTGCAAAGCAGCTAAGGAGTGACCATAATTAAGGGGTGCTGCAAAGAAGCCTGTCTCCCCATTCAGATTGTGGGCCGATTATCCTTCTCGTTTTTTTCCTCCAGTTAATTCGGGGTGGGGTGGGGTGGGGTGGGGGCTCCATTGAAGAGCCGGTCGGCCTTTAGGACTGGGAAAGCCTGAAGCATCTTAGAGAAATTTCTCCCTTAATACTAGCTGGGCAAAGTAGGAAAAGGGCAGAGAATATTGGAAATGCGAGTGGAGAGGTTCTAGATCAGGGGTGGACTTCACCTCCCAGAATTCCCCAGCCAGTGTGCTTGGAGTTTAATTCCCAGAATTCCCCAGCCAGTGTGCTTGAAGTTGTATGGACTTCAACTCCTAGAATTCCCCATCCAGCCTGCTTGAAGTTGTGTGTGGACTTCAATACCCAGAATTCCCCAGTCACCATGCAACTTTAAGCTGGGTGGACTTCAATTCCCAGAATTCTGGGAGTTGAAGCCCACATCTCTTAAAGTGGCCAAGTTTGAAAAACCCTGTTCCAGTTCCAGACATTCCAGGCTGAGGGAATGGAGGAGGTTTTGTGGCCTCTAGCTTGGAAAATAAGTTTTTTTTCCTTTTCCTTGTGCATCTACTGCACATCACCAGCAGATCTGTAGGCAACGTTGAATTGCTGAAACCTAAGTAAATAAGAAATAAAGAAACCTAATTAAATAAGAATGCTCAGCGCATCAGAGTTTTGATCAGGAGAATGCCCTAACTCCAGCATTTACAAGAGTCGGGGCAATGTTTAACTTTGAAAAACGCTCTGGAAATGCTTAGGAAAAGAAAAGTCAACCAGTTGAGCTCGGCTGAAGGAAATACTATCTTTTAAATAATAATAATTTGGTCAGCCCATCAGTCTGCTAAGCCTAAGAATTGGAAGTCTGGGGGGATAGGGAAGAAAAATCTTCAGCTTCGGTACTGCTATTTTGTTTAATATTTCGCTATTTTGTTTAATATAAGGTCAGAAGCCAAATATTTTTTTTAACTACAGGGAGTCCTCGACTTACATTTAGGGACCGTTTGAAGTTACAGCATCCCCGGGGTCGCGTGATCAGAATTCAGACACTCTGCAACTGACCTACATTTATGACGGTCGCAGTGTCCCGGGGTCACGAGATCCCCTTTTGCGACCTTCCTGACGAGCAAAGTCAATGGGTGATGCCTGATTCATTAAACGACTGTGTTCCTAACTCAACAACTGCAGTGGTTCACTGAACATGTGCGGCAGAAAAGGTCGTAAAATGGTCATAAAACTCGCCTAAACCACTGTCTCAGTTAGCAGTGGGAATTTTGGGCACGGCGCGGTGGTCCTAAGGAGTAGGACTACCGGTATTTTATTTTATTTTCCAAAGATTAAAATCCAAAAGGAAAAAAAAATGGAACAGAACAAAATAAAAGGCTTTTTTAAAAAAGAGAGAACCAAATAATTGAAGGACTTTTTCAAATTGAATCAGCCCGCCGGCCCCCAGCTCTCTGCAACCTCGTGTTCCGTGCTTGAAAAACTGGCCCGTCCCTGCTGGAGTAATAATCCTTGCCTTGCTGCGGCGGCGTTTGCATTGGGGAAGAAGCGATTCTCGTGGGATTTGATGTTGGCAAGGAAGATTAAATCTTCCGGTGTTTGATCAGCGAGCCCAGCTTTGTCCTGTTTTACTTCCTGCTCGCCTGGATTCAGCCGCGGCCCAGATAAGGCGAAATTGAAGAATTTAGGTGTGGCCAAGAGGCCAGAAGTGGCATGGAAAAAGTTGAGAGACTTGTATATTCTGAACTTCTGTTTGAAGGATTTTAACTCCGAAATCCAGTTTTTCTTGCTTCTTAGCATAAGTGTTTTGCAGTGATTCTCTCTCTTTCTCTCTCTCTCTCTTAATTTCTCTCTTTCGCATTTCTGAGCTCTTGAAGGCAGAAGCCGAGCACTGAAATTAAAGCATAATAAATATGGATCTTTTTAATGAGGTATTTTTATTTCCAGAGCTCGTAAATTAAACAGCGTCTCCTGTTATGAATTGCATGCACTGTCTTCCCTTCCAAATTTCCACTTTCCGACAGATCCACCCCCTCCTGAGGCAAACCGTTCCTTCTTCTCCATATATCAAACTTTCCATAAATATTTCTTTCCTATCCTGTTCCCCCAAATGGTCTTGGAATACCTCCAATTCCATCTCAAGCTCTCCTTCCCTGCCCCTCGTGCATTGTTTTTGTAGTGTATTTTCGCAGCTGGCTCATGGCACCAAGGAGAGTCAGGCTGAGGGTTTTTTTTCCTGGTTTTTTTTTCCTGTTGCCAGAAATAGAGATGTGTTTCTGGGGCATCCTGAGATCCTCAATCGGGAAACCTGAATGGGACAGCTGGTTGTCAGAAAGATTTTTCTGCTTTGAAATGAAGAGCGTGTGGTGGTTGTTAGTATAGGAGCTTAACTGATCGTCTGTCACCAGGATCTCTTTTAGAATGAGAATAGAGCTGGGAGGGACCTTGGAGGTCTTCTAGTCCAGCCCGCTGCTCAAGCAGGAGAATCTATACCATTTCAGACTAGTGACTCTCCAGTCTCTTCTTAAAAACCTCCAGTGTTGGAGCACCCACAACGTCTGAAGGCAAACTCTTCCACTGGTTCGTTGTCCTCGCTCTTAAGAAGTTTCTCCTTAATTCCAGGTTGCTTCTCTCCTTAATCAGTTTCCATCCATTGTTTCTTGTCCTTCCTTCTGGTGCTCTGGAAAATAAGTTGACCCCCCTGCTCTTTGTGGCAGCCCCTCAAATACTGGAACACTGCTATCATGTCTCCCCCCCCCCCCCCCCCGGTCCTTCTTTTCTCTAGACTGGCCAAACTCAAATCCTGCAAGCGTTCTTAATATATTTTAGTCTCCAGATCTTTAATCGTCTTAGTTGCTCTTCTTTGCACTTTTTCCCCCAGAGTCTCCGGATTTTAGGATACGTGCAGGGAGTGGAAGAAACACGAGATCTTTGTCTCTGTAAAGGGAGCTCTGCGTAGGAGCCTCTGAAGATATCTAGTCAGGGTTCCATAGCAGCTTGGTTGAAATTTCCCAGGTATCAGATCAAGAGACAGAACGGGTGACCTCAGTGCTTAAATGCATCAAACCAAAGGCATCTTGCCTTGTCAAGGACCCCAGCATCTCATGCTCCGCAAGGCTGAGTGGTTTGAGAAGTTGGAGGCCAATTTCGGATGGATGAGCAGACAATATCCAAAGAACTTGGGTGGCTCCTCCTCCTCCTCCACCACTCCTCAATCCCTCCTCTTTCTCCTTCACCACTCTTTTAATGTCTTCTCCTCCTTCTCTTGCTTCTTCTTCACCACTCCTCCTCCCCCTCTTTCACTTCTTGTCTCCTCTTTCCTCACCACTCCTTCAACGGCTTCTCCTTCACTTCCTTCCTCACCACTCCTTTTCCATCACTCCTTCTCCGCCCACCCCCCTTGTTCTTCTCCACCACTCCTCCACCACCACCAGAACAGCATGGGTGTGCCTAAAAGCACCGGTTTTTGTTTTTTTTTAACAACTAAATCCTCCTGGCTGCCATCTTGACTTTCTGGCCTGCACCTTGGAGACACGGCTGCCAGGATCCGGCTTTGTTTGACGAAAGCTTCCCAGGCCCGGTTTCGGATGCCCTGCCCGTTGCAAGAAGGAGCAGGCCGAAGCGGTTAAGCAGCGTGGAGGAAACTGCTGGCTCACAAACCGCCCGAGATCTGGGCTGGTGGGGCTCTGATGAAAAGTTAGCTAACAACTCCAGAGTGTTGAACGGTTGGCGAGGGTGTGCACAGGTGGAGAGCTTGCCAGAACGGGACCTGGCAAAACACAGCCTGCTTAATTGCCTCCTTCGCGTTCCCTAAATGCCAAGTCACACCCTCTTGTCAAAATCACACATTTAAGTCTTATTAATTTCCAGCACTGCCTGCAGCTTGACCTGAAGGCTCGGCTAGCTGGGGAAAGACAGCTAAGAGCACTCGAGAGATTTGTCTCCCAGGTTCTCCCTTTAAACAGGATGCATTTAATTCGATCCTTCCCTCGTCCTTGGGTTATTTGTAGACCAAAAAAAAGCATTTTTAGATATTAGGTATGGCTGTGCCCGTATTCTGTTACAGACGTGGTACAGAAAGCTTCACGTCACGCAATATGCTGGTAGACCAGGGGTAGGCAACCTCGGCTCTTTTATGACTCATGGACTTCAACTCCCAGAATTCCTGAGCCAGCTTGGCTGGCTCAGGAATTCTGGGAGTTGAAGTCCATGAGTCATAAAAGAGCCGATGTTGCCTACCCCTGTGCTAGACTAATTTGGTTTATTATTATTTTTTTCTCTGATTGCGGAGCAGCACCTCTTAACTCGGAACTGGTCCCCATTGGGATATCCAGTCCAGTCTTTCTCAAACTTGGCAATTTTAAGATTTGTGAACTTCAACTCCCAGGATTCCCCAACCATCATGCAACCTTAAGATAGGCGGGTTTCCTCACTTGACGCAATTTTTAAGAGGTGTGGACTTCAATTCCCAGAATCCATGCTGGTTGGGGACTTCTGGGAGTTGAAGTCCACACATCTTAAAGTTGCCAAGGCTGAGAGACGCTGATCGAAACCATTGTTCGAATGGCCAGCCAAAGCATATTTATATATAAAGCTGGCTCAGCGTCATGTTTATAGGTATATGTTTTTCTTCCTTTCTGCCCTCCATCCAAACAGCTGTCTTTCAGGCAGGAATTATAAAAATAGGCCGTTCTCCATGGAATCCCTTGAAGTTAAGAGAATGAACATCAGCTGGAGTTGGAACAAGATACATTCTGGTTTCCTGGTTGGAAGAGAACATCCCAAATTCCACCAGAAAGCCCTGGGAATTGGAATCAGGCTTCTGTTGACCGGAGAGAAATGCTTGCAATCCAAAAATTGGATTTGAAGAATGAGACATTGAGATAATGACTTTAAAATATGTTGAGCTTCTTTTTTTTAAAAAAAAAAAAAGCAAAAAGGCCTTTTCTGATTCTTCTGCATTTCTCTCTAGCAGAGGGAAACTGCTTTGGCGTCAGTGAAATGGATTCTCAGGTGCTGAATTACACCGTGGCTTGCTAGAATGATGGTCTGTTGAGTAGATCATGGGGTGGGGGGTGAGGATAGCCCCTAGCCCAGGGTTAGGCCACCTTGGCTTTTTATGACTTGTGGACTTCAACTCCCAGAATTCCTGAGCCAGCACAGCTTAGCTTGGAAACCTCTCCCTTTTCTCTCAGCGCGGCTGGCTCAGGAATTCTGGGAGCTGAAGTCCAGAAGTCATAAAGCGGCCTAGGCCTAGGGTAGGCAACCTTGGCTCTTTTATGATTCGTGGACTTCAACTCCCAGAACTCCTGAGCCAGCACGGCTTAGCTTGGAAACCTCTCCCTTTTCCCTCAGCGCAGCTGGCTCAGGAATTCTGGGAGCTGAAGTCCACAAGTCATAAAGCGGCCTAGGCCTAGGGTAGGCAACCTTGGCTCTTTTATGACTCGTGGACTTCAACTCCCGGAATTCCTGAGCCAGCCGGGAAGGTTGCACGTGGCGATCACACGTGAATCCAGGACCGTGCAACCATCATAAATACGTGCCCGGATTTTGATCAGCTGATCACGGGGATGCTGCATCAGTGGCAAGTGCGAAAACAGGCCGCCGGTCGCCCTTTTTTCAGCGCTGTTGTAACTTCAGATGGTCATTAAACAAGTGGTTTAACAAGGGGAAAGAGGAGATGGTTTTGTGGAAGGCATAGGCGTATGCGCGCGGGCGCGAGCATCTGTTGCTTGCCTGAGTGGGGCCAAGAGCACCCATGACGAGTGACGCTCCACAAGGGTGTGCCAGCCAGCCACTCACGTGGCCCAGTTGCAAATAGGCCATGGACCGGTGGTGGGCTGTGGCCCATAAGTTGGGGACACCCCCCCCCTGGCTTAAGTCGCTAGGATACTAGCTGCAGTCACCTTTGGGGGGGAATTGATTTTTGGAGGGAGCCTTATGGATCAGGACAAAATATGTTCTTCCTTTTTGTTTGCTTGTCCTAGCAAGACTTTTTTTTCTTAAGCAGGGGTCTTCAAAGTCGGCAACTTTAAGACTTGTGGACTTCAACTGGGCTGGCTGAGGAATTCTGGGAGTTGAAGTCCACAAGTCTTAAAGTTGCCGACTTTGAAGACCCCTGCTCTTAAGAAACAGTAAATGCATTTAGCTTCCCTTTTTCTCCTCTCGCCCTTTCTTTCTCCCTTTTTTGGGTGGTGCAAAACTTTTTATCAATATTCCTTCCCCCTCTCTTCCCCCCCCCCCGCCCCCGAGGTGGCATCTCAGCCGCTCTGCATCTCTTCCGATCTGGCCTGACCCCCCCCCCCCACCCGCCTGGATAACTCAGCTTTGAGGTTCCTCCCGGCATTGGGAAAAACAAGGAAAAGGGAAACTCTGAGGTCCTGGTTTAGGAATAGGGAGGGTGGGGGGGGGGTGGCCCCACCCCACTTTGCCACCTTTCTTCTCAAATGAATGCTGGGTTTGAAGCTGTCAAAAACCGCGTTCCTCAATGCTGAGCTCATCAGAGGCCGCAGCGATTGGCTGGCCTGGCAGGGCGAATGGTTTGGGGAAAAGCCACGGTCCACCCAGGTCATTCACGTGCCTCTGATGCCACCCAGGAGAAGCCCCTTGTGTGTGGGGGGGGCTGTCTCGTGGAATGCAGACCCCCCCCCAGGGTCCCCAAACCTTTTAGGATTCCTCCGAGGAGCGTGGGAATTGGTGCACGCAGTGGCGTGGTGAGTGGCCAGGCTCAGCTTTGCCTCTGGGGCCAGTCCTGGTTCTTGAGTAAGGAAGTCCGTCAGTCCCGGTAGCGCATCAGATGCCTCCCTCCTCTGGCAGAAATGGCTTTCCTTTTTGCTTGCCTGATGGATGCCGTCTTCAATCAATCAATCAATCAGAGTAGAGCTGGAAGGGACGTTGGAGGTCTCCTAGTCCAGCCCCCTGCTCAAGCAGGAGACCCTACACAATTTGAGACAAATGGCTGTCCAGCCTCTTCATAAAAACCTCCAGCGACGGAGCGCCCACAACCTCTGGAGGCAAACTGTTCCAATGGTTAGTTGTCCTCACTATTAGGAGGTTTCTCCTTCATTCCAGATTGCTTCTCTCCTTGATTCGTTTCCATGCGTTGTTTCTTGTCCTGCCTTTGGGCGCTTTGGAGAAGACGTTGACCCTGGGGCAGCCTCTCAAATACTGGAATCCTGCCATCAGGTCCCCCCCCCCTTAGTCCTCCTTTTCTCTAGACTGGCCATACCCAGTTCCTGCAACCGTCCTTCATATATGTTCTAGTCTCCAGGCCTTTAATCATTCCAGTTGCTCGTCTCTTCTCTTGCACTTGGGTCATGCTGTTCTTGGCCGGGGGTCTGGCTATTTTTTTCTCCCATCGCAATCGGATAGGATAGCCGACTCTCTAAGACGCTCATCGGGCGTTCGAAGCCGGTCGTGGGCATCGTCCTTCTGAAACCATATGACTCTGGGGTCGTGTATGATGAGCCTGGGATCCCTTGCGTAACAGAGCTGGTGCCAGCTGGGAAGTAGCGACGCTCGCCCCTTCAAAGCAGCCCCTTCCCTGCCGCTGAAACTGCCCCCCCCCCTCCGTTTCCTCTCTAGGTCAGGGAGGCCGTGGCACCGAACAGTCAGGTAATTAGTGGGCGACGCTCGGCAGGAGCCACGGCATCCGATCTCCCCTTTTTCGCAGACCGGTCAGCCCAACATTGCTCCCTTTGTGCCAGCCGGTGCCTTTGCCCACTTTTTGGCCTCTCTCCTGCCCCACCCTGAGCACTGGCTGTCCTGCCTGCCTGGAGAAGAACAGATGAGCTTCTCTTGTGGGTTTCTTCAGCCCCCCCCCTTGCCCTTTCCGATTCTTTCCGACGCTGGTCAACTTTGCACTGCTTTGCCAGCTTTGGGGACGAGGACAAAGCCGCCTGCTGGATTCTGCCCCCCATCCGGGCTGCCTTTTTCCACTTCGATTGTCCCACGGTTCCGGAGTGGGGGCCCAAAGCTGCCCGGGGCTCTGCAGGCCTGGTTAAAGTGGCTCGGGCAACTGTGCCCAGCCCCATTGGCGCTCTCAGAAGAGCTGGGGTGGCACGGCTGGTCCCTCGATCAGGTCTGGCCTGCCTTTCTGAATGAAGAAGGTGAGTGGAACAGAAAACGAGAGGGGCTTGTCCGGCAAAAATGATTTTTTCAGGAAAGCTGAAAGATAGGCAAGATGTACAACGTCAAGGTATTGGTCTAGCATGGTGGGCATATTTGCAAATTCAAACGACATACGAAAACAATGGGAATCTATAAAGAACAGACAGAATTTGACCTAACCTTTAGCAATATTTTGATTTTTCGTCACGATTGTCCCTACCTTTATAGCAATTTTATACTGGTGGTTTTGTTTCAATACTGTGGTTTGATTGTGGTATGCCGGCCAGCGTGACTTCTGGCGAGAAGGGCAGCCGTGTAAATAAGATAGACAGACGCAGACAGGCAGTGGATGCGCGGATGGACGGAGAGATGGACAAACTTTGTAGATGGGTGGAGAGATAGAGACTGTTGATGGGTGGATGGACAGACAGAGACATTGTAGATGGAGAGACAGAGCCCGTTGATGGGTGGATGCGTGGAAGGACGGACAGACTGTAGATTGGTGGACGGACGGACAGACACACTAGATGGATGGATAGGCAGACACCGTTGATGGGTGCATGGATGGACTACAGACAGCGTAGGCGGACAAACACACTGTTGACGGATGGATGCATGGGGAGAGATTGTAGATGGATGGAGGGCTGAAGAGACACTGTTGATGGGTAGATGGACAGACATACGCTGGATGGATGGATGGTTGAAGAGGCCATCCCATCTGCTCCCAGTGTGTATGTGTGCACGTGCATGTGAGTTGTGAGACACAGGGAGGTGTTGGGAGTTGGGGCTGTTGCGGGTGACAACTGACGTAGCATGACAAGACCTATTCGTAGCCCCAGAGCCAGATAACTAGAAAAGGCTGCTCTGCCACCAGCGTCTTCTGCCACCCGCCTCGCCTCGCCTCGCCCATGCGCAGAGGGAGCAGAAGAGAGACACCACTGAATTTCCAGGGGTGGGTGGGTGATGTTTCAGACAGGCTGTGTGCTCGATCTGGATGGGAGCTTTGCATTTTAATTTTTGTAATGCTTGTCATTGTGTTTAGTGTTTAGCTTTTAGTTTAGATTAAGGTTTAGTGCTCCGTTTATCGTTCAGTTTTAATTTAGTGTTTAGTTTTGAGTTTAGTGTTTAGTTCTGTACACACACACACACACACACACACACACACACACACACACCAGAGTCCTGTTGAGGTAGTAAGCCATGTCAGTTGAATGAACAGTTACATAAATACGAGATATAAAATAACACATTGGGCATCCTTTTTTGGAAGCCAGCACTGTGGGAGGCAAAATCCTACTAATCTGGGATAGCCCAAAATCAAAAGGAGTTCAGTAGCCCTCATAAAAACCTAACATGCCTTGTGCTGAAATGGATCGGCTGAGAAATTTATCTGCGCAGGCATAAAATTCAGCTTTACCCTGAAGCAAAAATTGAAGAGGAACGGGGATGATTAAGTTGTTAGGTGTAACCAAATAAATCCAGAACAAATCACTTTTCTTAGTCAGAAAAGGTGTACCCAGATGCCTCCTGATCTTTTATTATTATTATTTTATTTTATCCCTTTGCCAGTGAACAAATGATGGATTCTTTTGAAGAACTGGCGTCGGTCGGATAATGGAAAACTCACTATTGTACTTGCGGTGGTTTTTATCCCAGAAAGAAATGAGGGTGGAGGAGGTTTTGGAGCGATGGGAACAGCACATCTGAATCACAATCAGAATAGAGCTGGGAGGGACCTTGGAGGTCTTCTAGTCCAGCCCCCTGCTCAAGCAGGAGTCCCTATATCATTTCAGACAAGTGGCTGTCCGGTCTCTTCTTAAAAACTTCCCGAGTTGGAGCATTCACAACTTCTGGAAGCAGGTAGTTCCACTGGTTAATTGTCCCTGTATTGGCAGGGATATCCAACTGTGACAACGTTAAGACCCATGGACTTAGTACTTGCAGTGGTTTTTATCCCGGAAAGAAATGAGGGTGGTGGAGGTTTTGGAGCGATGGGAAGTAGGCAATAGCACATCTGAATCAGAATCAGAATAGAGCTGGAAGGGACCTTGGAGGTCATCTAGTCCAACCCCCTGCTCAAGCAGGAGTCCCTATACCATTTCAGACAAATGGCTGTCCAGTCTCTTCTTAAAGACTTCCAGTGTTGGAGCATTCACAGCTTCTGGAGGCGGGTTGTTCCACTGGTTAATTGTTCTAACTGTCAGGAAGTTTCTTCTTAGTTCTAGGTTGCTTCTCTCTGTGGTTAGTTTCCATCCGTTGCTTCTTGTCCTGCCTTCGGGCGCTTTGGAGAATAGCTTGACTCCCTCTTCTTTGGGGCAGCCCCTGAGATGTTGGAAGATTGCTATCATGTCCCCGCTCGTCCTTCTCTTCATTAGACTAGACATGCCCAATTCCAGCCACCGTTCCTTACATGTTTTAGCCTCCAGTTTTCCAAACTATGTCAAAGTGACACATAAACCCAGCCTATTTTGGTGAAAATCTCCTTTTACAGTTGTCTCATCTCTTCGCATCTCATGCTCATGGTATCAGATGCTAGGATGACCATGTGTGTCACTTAAGAGATTACATTTCCGTTTTCCCTTTCTGGTCTTCTGCTCTGGATGATTCGTTGTAATGGTGAAAGAGGATGAAATCCAGTCTCCTTCAGACCACTCTTTCCACATGTGTTCCTTACTCATCCTTTCCTCCAAAAACTATCTGACGGGGTCATCGTCTTCAAGCCAACCCTGATGCAGTAGACCAGGCCTAAGTAAACTTGGGGCAGCTTATGCAATTTTCTCAAAAGAAGAAATTGCAACTGGGGCTTTTCTAAAATTTCTTCCCCTGCTTTGGAAAGATGGTTCCAGGAAGCTGACGCCAAGTTCCCCTCAGGCCCTGTGTCCTTGTGACTCCCTTGTTAACTTTGGATTTCATCATTACCCACTACACACACGTTCCGCGGGCACACAGGTAGAGCAAGACTTGTAAACCCCATGAGTTTTGTTCCTGAAAATGAATTAGGACTTTGCCTTTGGTGGGAAAGAGAAGCTGGTTGCAAAATTATGTGCAAGGCCAGGAGGAACCAGCTGATGCTTCACTGCCTAAAGTTTTCCCTGTTGCAAAACTTCCGTTGCTAATCCCAGAAAAGTGGGCTCGCTTGCTGAATAATCTTCTCGGCCATAGGTCAACGGGACATCCTCTTTCTCCTTCCGTCTGAGGTTTACTTCAGGTTGAGCAGACCAGAGCATCATCTTTTTTTTCTTTCTTTCTCCTACAGAAAAAAGATGGGGAAGTGTGTGTGTGGGGGGGGGGGTTGGTTCAAATCTTTTGCTCTAGATCACTTTTCTCCTGGTTAGTAGGAGAAAACGAGCCGGGACGGTCCCATCTTTTCTACCGAAGGAGGGGGGGGGGAAAAGCTTCCTCCAGATGTGAAAGAGAAAAAAAAAATTCTGCTGGCGCACCCAGTGGACAGCTGTGCTGCTCTGTTAACTCCTGGCTCCTGCATCCAAGCTGGGTCCATTTGTTATTTATTTTTTCCTGCTCGGAGAACCCAGGACTAGTTTGCAAGTTGCAAAACTTTGCAAAGGGAGAAAAAGCGAAGCTTGTATGCAGGGCACCCAATCCGCCGTGCCAGTTCAGACCCTTTTTTCAGCAAGGTGAATTATGTCTCAGCCTCACGAGAGTAGCTTTACCTCCAGGACTGTGGGAGGAAGGAGAACTTCAATTTTAGAAGAATTTTGGAGCTTATTCCTTGTCTGGAATCTCATAACTGTTTGTGCCCCTGTTTTGGATGTTTTTATGGATTCCATCTGTCCGGGATGGTATAAAGATTCCTGCCTTGTGCAGGGGTTGGACTAGAAGACCTCCAGGGTCCCTTCCAGCCCATCGTATGTGACGCAGGTTTTTGTTATTACCCACAGTTTTCCAAGATTTTGCAGGTTGGAAAAACAGCTTCTTCTCCTTTTCTCCAGCTTAGGCCGGATCCCACCAAAATCGGTGGGAAAGTTAACATTTCTAGCTTTTACAATTGCAAAGATTCTCTGGACGTCATGTGAGCTTTGCAGGCTGACTGAGTAAGCTTTTGTTTTGTGGGGATGAGTTCCTCAGAACAAAACCAAAGAATTTTCAAGAGGGGCAACTTTAAGATGTGTGGACTTCAGCTCCCAGGATTCCCTCAGCCTACAAATGGAACCTACTGGAACATCTTAAAGCAGGGGTCTTCAGATTTGGCCCTTTTATGACTTGTGGACTTCAACTCCCAGAATGCCTGGTTGAGGAATTCTGGGAGTTGAAGTCCACAAGTCAGAAAAGGGCCAGGTTTGAAGGGAACTCTGGGAGTTGAAGTCCACACGTCTTAAACTTACCAAGTTTGAAAAAAACAGCTGTCAAACTGCCCTCTCAATGATGAACGAACGAGTATTAAGTCGAATCCTGCTTTTCTGTAACTTCACTCACTTTTGAGGTGTGTCCGGAATGACAGAGAACAGATCTCGGCCAGGCCTTTGATGTGGCCTAGATCAGGAAGCAGACTTCACCAGAAGATTAGAACTAAGCTTTACTTGGGACTGTACGAGAAAGCCAGGAAACCTGGTTTACTTCCAAAAGGACGGTTGCGGGCTTGCATAGCTCGGGCGGTTCGGGGTTCAGGGGAATTTTGTGAATTTCCAGGAGTTGCCAAACTTCGGCTCCTGAAATTGCGGTGGAATTAATCCAGAGTTACAGGAGGGAGTGGGGGGGTCCTTCCTAGGGGCCACAGAGACAGAGAATGTCTGGTGGGCAGGGAGAGGACAAGGTTGGGCCCTCCCTAGCAGTTCCCGGAGGATCTCTATAGTTATTTCAGATGTTGTTGCTTTAGTTTGCCAAGATTCTGCCTGCAGGCAAGTAACAATAAAGGGACTACTATGAGGTAACTCCTGCCATTCTTGGTTCTTCGGGCCTGACACCGTCTCGATTTTGGAGCAGCTATGTAGCGGATGGGAAGAGGGGCAGAAAATTGGCGCCTGGAGATGTCGTCTTCTCGGCCAAAGTAACATCTCCATTGGCTTGCCTCTTGTCTTCAAGGAGCGCAAGAATCCGGTGCTCCGCCTTTGAGCCTTGAATGTTCCCGAATGTCATCTCTCTCTCTCTCTCTTTTCCCTCTTAGACTTTCACAGCATGGTGCAATTCCCACCTTCGGAAAGCCGGCACGCAGATCGAGAACATCGACGAAGACTTCCGCGACGGTCTCAAGCTGATGCTGTTGCTGGAAGTCATTTCAGGTGAGGCTCCAGAGGGCCGGTGCATTTCGAGGCCGCAGAGGACTTCTTGGCTCTTGCTCTAGGTAGCTCCTGGAAATGATTCTGGATCCCTGCGTCTTCCTCATGTGGTCCTCTCCAAATGGGGATCTTCCCATTCCAAGGTTGCCTAAACAACGTTCAGGGCATCGGGTTGATCAAAGCTGTCTTTTTAAAAAAATAATAATTATTATTATTATTTTAAAAAAAAAGCTTTCCCAAAGCACTTAAATTTTGCTGCCTCGTTGGCTGCTGGCGAAGAAGCCTCAGCGACAGATCGTAGAGAGGAGTCAGTGAAGAAATCCTTAAATTAAATTAAACTGAACGCAGATTCGATCAGCCCCCTCTCTTCCCCTGGCCCCAGTTCAGTGCCCTGATTTAAGCAGACAGTCTTAATGAAATAACTTGAGTTTTGAGTTCAGATTAGGTTTTGAAGTGGATGAGATCTAGTCAGTAGTCTGTCTCCTGGCCTCTTGTACCCCATATTTTGGCCTTCTGTATGGATTCTGTGTGAAAAACGATTATAAGTTCACTTTTTTCTTGCGTTGTCATAACTTCTAATGGCCGCTAAATGAATGATTGTAAGTGGAGGACTATCTGTATTCCCAGTATTCAAACAGGAGTTACAGTCTCAGAAATGGGTCACCAGCACACCTTCTCCTTTTCTTTATGCTGAGCTGGAGCCCATTTAAACCTGGAATTTGGTTGTTAATTTTCCATGCTGATTTGAACTTAGCATAAGAACAACTCTTCATAGGCCACGAATGTGTTATATTTACTGAGTTTCTCTGTTAACAATATATTCTCAGTGATGAACAGCAAGCAAAACAACAATCAGGGAAGGATAGGATAGGATAGGATAGGATAGGATAGGATAGGATAGAATAGAATAGAATAGAATAGAATAGAATAGAATAGAATAGAATTGGAAGGGACCTTGGAGGTCATCTAGTCGAACCCCCATGCTCAGGCAGGAAACCCTATCCCAATTCAGACAAATGGCTGTCCGGTCTCTTCTTAAAAACTTCCAGTGTTGGGAGCATTCACAACTTCTGGAGGCAGGTTGTTCCACTGGCAAATTGTTCTGTCAAATTTTTTTCTTCTAAGAAAATATAATACAGCGATGTGTGTTTATATGCTATATTTATTAAATTTAAATACCACCCACCTTGCAGGCAAGTGACTCCGCGCGGCCTGCCGCACAATAAAAACAGTGTTCTAAAAGATTAAAACGGTAAAACAGTACAGTATAACGTTAAATTAAGAATGAGCTAAGTTGGCGGTTGTTTACATCGGCTAATGCAGCAAAGCAGGATGTAACCACATCCAATGCATTCTTTTGAGATGTAAAAATGTATACAAAACAATCCTCAGTTTAAAAGTTTTCTGCCGCTGCTCTTCTTGAGCTACTGAAAGCGTGGGAGTGAAATTTATTTGGCTTACACTTCCGGAATTAATAAATGAACTGAAACATAACAATATTGTTTTTATGGTTTGGCCTCTTCTCTTTGCTGTTCAAATGATGCTGGAAAATATGTGAATTAGGGGGGAATTGTGCATTGTATATCAACAACTGTATATTGAACACCCCCCACCCCCCCAAGCTACAAATATTGCGATTGTAAAGAGAGAGGACAATATAATTACAGGAATAAGCTTGGGGGCAAAAAAAAATTGTCTCTACCAAAAATTCCGTTCATCAATTTGTTGCGATTCCTCTGTCTCTCCCAAAAGGCTTGCAGAGAATTGGGGGACTCTTTAGAGAAAAGAGCTAACCCAAGAACTGATGCAGAGGTAGGAGGAAATGAATTTATTTACTTTTTTTAAACAAAATGCAGCCAGAAAGTTGACAAGCGAAAGAGATGGCTTTGTCTCGCTAATAATTGTTTACAGAGTTTTGCCAATATGGCAGGATACAAATTTATAACAATCCCGCAGGGCTGGAGGTCTTCCTTGACTTACGACTGTAGTTGGGACCACGGTTTCCGTTGCTAAGAAAGGTGGTTGTTAAGTGAGTTATTGAGTGAATTGCGTAGTCATTAAGCGAATCCAGCTTCCTCCCCCGGTGACTTTGCTTGTCAGAACCAGCTGCGAAGTTTGCAAATGGCAAGTTAAGGATCCAGTCCTCATCAGTACGTGCTGGCTTGCCAAGGGGTCCGATTTTGATCAGGAGACTGTGGGGATGTTGCGACAGTCATAAGTGCAGGACCAGATACAAGCCACTTTTTCCAGGGCCCTTGGAATTTTGAACGGTCGCTAAGCGAATGGCTGTAAGTTGAGAACTACCTGTGCAGGTGGTCCTCCACTCATGAAGTTCATTCAGTGACCATTCAAAGTTAACCACGGCACAGAAAAAAGTGACTTGTGACGGTTTTTCACACTGAGCAACTGTTGCAGCATCCCCATGGTCACGTGATTAAAATTGATCTGATTTTTTTATTTATCTGAACGTCAGTGGCAACCGACTCATATTTACAACGGTCGCAGCATCCTGGGGCCCTACAATCCGTTTTTGCAGCCTTCCAACAAGCAAAGTCAATTTTGGGGGGGGGGGGGAGAGCCAGACCCGCTTAACAACCGGGTTATTAACTTCAGAACCGTAGCGATTCACTTAACGCCTGTGGCAAGAAAAGTCGTAAAACGGGGTTAAAAAGTCACTTAAAACAAACGTCTCGCTTAGCGACAGAAATTTTGGGCCCAGTTGTGTCCGTCAGACGAGGCGTGCCCCTACTCGTGTTCTGATTCTCGGTTCGGTTCCTTTTTGGGATCTTTTTAAGATAACACCTCCTCTGTTTATGGATTTCAGGCGAGCGGTTACCGAAGCCAGAAAGAGGAAAAATGAGAGTACATAAAATCAACAATGTGAACAAAGCTTTGGATTTCATTGCCAGCAAAGGAGTCAAGTTGGTGTCCATAGGGGCTGAAGGTAAGGGGGCCGGCCTTTATAAAGAGGGGGGGGGGTTTGCACTGGTCATCGGCAGCCAATTTACTACGTACTGGACCAAAGCGGGAGTTTGAAAACTTTTTAACACTTCCTAATCAGGGGGGCAAAGGTCTAGTGATAGAAAATTAGCTGCCTTCAAAGTGAACTCGGGTTTTTTTCCCCCCCTTTATATTTGGGGTGGGGGTAGCCATGTACGTGTTCCACTTGTGTCATGTTTGTGTTGCACTTTGAGAGCGGGCGACTAAACTTCATTTTTGACATGTGCCGTTGTGCCCGCAGTAAAAAAATGACAGTAAAGGTTATCTTAGCTTATCTGATTTGTCTTAAGTCTGCTTCCCTGTTCATCTCCATCCTATAGAGTAGAATAGAGCTGGAAGGGACCTTGGAGGTCTTCTAGTCCAGCCCCCCGCTCAAGCAGGAGAGCCTATACCATTTCAGACAAGTGACTGTCTAGCCCAGGGGTAGGCAACCTTGGCTCTTTTATGACTTGTAGACTTCAACTCCCAGAATTCTTCAGCCAGCATGGAGGAACCATGGCCCCTTCATGACCTGTGGATTTCAACTTCCAGAATTCCTGAGCCAGCCTGGCTCAGCTTGGAAACCTCTCCCTTTCCCCTCAAGCGTGGCTGGCTCAGGAATTCTGGGAATTGAAGTCCACGAGTCATAAAAGAGCCAAGGTTGCCTACCCCTGGCCCTAGAAAGATTTACCAGAATTATAAAATTCCCTAACAATATTTCCCAAAAATGACATCGACATAAACCCACATATGAGGATGTATCGCCCCCGAGGTAAAGTTTTGAGACCGTATGAAAATACGGGTTACTGTACAACCACAAGCAAATATCACCTGTGTGACTCATTTATACGTTATAAATCCAAGCGAAAAGCTGACCGTAATTTTGCCAGATTTAACAGCCCATTGAAACGACGAGGGGTAAAAAAAAATGAGAATTTTTACATGCCTTTCGTGAAGCTGTGCAGAGAAAACGTTGCTTTGGGCAGCAAATTTACAAACGCAAATACATTTTTTTTTAAAAAAAAGTGTATTTTCATTTGGCTGGGTGTGTTCGTGGTTCTGTGTTCGAGGATGTGCTTGAGTTCTGGCTTTGTGCCACCTATGGTGAGAACACGTCGGCCAGAGTTTTGTGGCCTGCGCAGGTACAATTCTGAGCATTCAGTGTTTACCCAGGATCCTTTCCCGGTGACCGAGAAAGAATTGTACCTGCTTGGCACAATTACTCCAGTGTTGCCAACTGATAAGAGCAGTTCCTTTGATCTCAGGCGTGTCCTGTTCTTTTTGAGCACGGGACCTCCGCGTGAAGGCAGCCAGGCTGTCCACGCTCCGGTCGGAAGGCGTAGAGAGTAAGGAAGGTGATCTTGATGGAAATGTTTCAATCTCTTTTGCCCATTTAATACTTAACGTTTAATACTTATTTGTTATGCATAGGTAGGGGTGTGGGTCTATACATATATGTATATAGTATGGTTAGGTGTGTGTCATGCGTGTGTGCCACTTTGAAAGCGGGCAACTAAATTTCATTTTCGATGTGTGCCGTTGTGCCCACAGTAAAAAAAAAAAGGACAATAAAGGTTATCTTGTCTTATCCATCTGGATAGTCCCAAAAGCTGCTTTTTTCCAGAAGGCAAACAGGACATGGGTTGTTGTTGTTGTTTTTTCCTTGAAGACATTTCGCTTCTCATCCGAGAAGCTTCTTCAGTTCCAAACTGCCCTGAACTAAACTGAAGAAGCTTCTCGGATGAGAAGCGAAACGTCTTCCAGGAAAAACAAATAAGTCCAGTTGCTCCAAGGTGCTTTTTCAGGAGGCAACTTTCTTGTTTTTCTTGGAAGACGTGTTGCTTCTCATCCAGGAAGCTTCTTCAGTTCCTTCAGTCCAGTCCCCTCCTGAAAAAGCAGCTTTGGGACAACCGTGCCCTGGATGACTTGAGAATCCCCATAAACGCTTCCCTCTGGATTAGCTTCGCTCTCTGCAAACTGGGTCTATGTCTCTGCAGAGACTCCTTGCTCATTCTCTTCCTGCTCCTCTCTTTCCAGAAATCGTCGATGGCAACGCCAAGATGACCCTGGGTATGATTTGGACCATCATTCTCCGGTTTGCCATCCAGGACATTTCAGTGGAAGGTAAGAGGCAGGTTTGCGCTTGCAAGATGGTTAAGGCCCTTCTCTCACGCCCATCCCGAGTCGGCAACAGCCTTCCGTGTATCCCAACGTTTTTCAAAGTTGGCAATTTTAAGAGGAGTGGACTCCAGAATTCCCCACCAGACTGCTGATGGACTTTTAAGATGGGTGGAAATTCAGCTCCCAGAATTCCTCAGCCAGCATGCTAGTAAATTTTAAGTTTGGCAGGCATCAGCTCCCAGAAGTCCTGACAGGGGAACCCTGGGAGTTGAAGTCCACCCATCTTGAGGTTGCCAAGTTTGAAAAAAAATGATTTAACTCAACTTACTTGGCTTTGACGCCTTCCACAGTGGTCAGGCTGGATGAGATTGACAGGAACGGTGGTCCAACCCATGTGGAGACCACCTGATTGAAGGAAGGCAGTTGCTGGAGGTGAGAGGGCGAGATTCGAAACCAAGGACGAAGTCTTGTGGTGATCCAGGATGGTGCTCACGTCTTAAGCGTGACTTCTGTGCTTGTAGCTTCTGGCTAGATCATCGGTCCCAATAAATCTTTCAGGGCACAGATGCTCACGCAGCTGCAGTAGCAATTATTTATGGACTTGAAATGCGGCCCTGGATACTTCAACGGCCTAGCCCTAGAAAGACTGTCTAAATGCAAGAAAGATTGTAAAATGAAGCGTAGTCATGTGATGACCCACTTAACGACCATAATTGCAGGCTCGTTTACGGTCATATGTTGAGGACTACCTGTGTACTTAGGCTTTACTCAATCTGGCGTGTGGAAGCTTAGCAGAAAGTAGCTGGAAGGATGGAGCTTAATAAACGAGCCTTCCCTTCCCTCTTTTCCCATCTGCTTTGCAAATGTCTCACCCCACCCCCACTCCTTGAATCTCCCCCCACCCCCGCTTTCCCCCCCTTTTTTTAGCCACCAGTTGCATTCTGCAGCCAGATTTGATCCGATGCTGGCTTAATTTTGCCTTCATCCTGCAAATACCCTCAAAGGCTGCTTCTTCCCCTCCCAGTGGGTTTTCATTGGGTGGGTGGGGGGCATCCCAAGCCCTCCCGGCTGTTTGCAGACAGACACGTGAAAGCCATTTGTTGAGAAGACATTTTCAGCCCTGAGTTCTCTTTTTGGCACCTGGTTTACGTGGGATCTGTTTTACTTCTTTGGTATTGTATTGTGTGTTTTAGTCTCTCGAGAGTCTGGGGATCTGGGTGGAATATAAATAGTGCGGAAGAGAAATAAAATATCCTTTTTCTCGTGGCAAGGAATGCGTGTATAAAGATGTTGTTCTTTGTGGAACGAAAGATGCTCCAGTGGGATATCTTTGATTTATTTGGATTTAGGTTTGGCTTCACCTCAGTGTTTTTCAAACTTGGCTATTTTAAGAGGCCTGGACTTCAGCACCCAGAATTCCCCAGTCAACCTTGTTGGGAGTTGGAAGTCCACATATCTTAACGTGCCAAGGTTGAAAAAACACCACTCAGTCCTTTTTTTTTTTTTTTGGCCTGAACTTAAATGTGATGCTGTGGACCTGCCCTTGCAACAACACCACACAAACAACACAATTACCTCCTTTCTCTCTCTCTCTCTCTGTAGAGACTTCAGCCAAAGAAGGACTCTTGCTGTGGTGCCAAAGGAAGACGGCTCCTTACAAGAATGTCAACGTGCAAAATTTCCACATCAGGTAACTTTTCAAGACGACATATATATCTATATATCTATATAAGGGACGCGGTGGCTCAGTGGGTTAGGACGCTGAGCTTGTCGATCAGAAAGTCGGCAGTTAGGCAGGTCGAATCCCGAGTGCCGCGTAGCAGAGCGAGCGCCTGTTACTCGTCCCAGCTTCTGCCAACCTAGCAGTTCGAAAGCACATAAAAATGCAAGTAGAAAAATAGGGACCGCTCCGGTGGGAAGGCAACAGCGTTCCGTGTGCCTTTGGCGTCTAGTCATGCCGGCCACATGACCACGGAGACGTCCTCGGACAAGCACTGGCTCTTCGGCTTTGAAACGGAGATGAGCACCGGCCCCTAGAGTCGGAAACGACTAGCTCACATGTGCGGGGGAACCTTTACCTTTACCTATATATATATCTATAGATAGAGAGAGAGAAAGATAGATGTGGGCCAACTCTTGGCTTTACCTCTTTCAAACACAGAAGCAGCCATCTCACATCTGGAGAAACGGGCTTCTCTGAATGTTGATTTCCTGGCTTCAGAGATTCTGCCAGCCAGGAAGCCAACTTTTTGAAGCTTTGTGCTGGGACCTGAGGCTCAGGATTTGGAGAGCCCAAGGAACTTTGTGAATGGCTAAATTTCCTTCTTTTCACAAAAAGCCTTTTGTGTTGACAGCTGGCTGCAGCAAGGTTGCTGTGTTGGGTGGGTTGATGGATGCTGATCCAAGGAAGCATCCGGTAGGGAAAAGTCCCTGGGGCTGTTGATCCTTCCACCACACAGCAAGGTTGAGGGGAGGTAGAGCAATGCAGCCTTTCACCCCCACGCCCTCAGCTTAACTGACCCTGGTCAAGGATGGACATTGGCTGCTCTTGGCCTGATTTCAAAACTTGTGCAAGGGAACAAGTTGGACTTTGGCTAAAAGCTACCTGACCTTCCCTGGAGCTTGGGAAAGAGAGAAGAAACTCAGACAAGGAGAAGAAAAAAAAGAGGAAAGGAAAGGAAGGGAGGGGAGTTACAGAAGAAGAAAGGTGGTGAGAGAGGAATAGAAGGAGGGAGGCAGGAAAGAGAGAGAGAGAGAGAGAGAGAGAGAGAGAGAGAGAGAGAAAGGAAGGAAGGAAGGAAGGAAGGAAGGAAGGAAGGAAGGAAGGAAGGAAGGAAGGAAGGAAGGAAATGTCAGAATACAGCCATGACCACAAGATTCCTGAGCCTCATTAATTCCACTTAACTTTGCTCAGCCTTATCCCTTCCTCAGCTTACTTCTGAGTAGACACTCCATAGCAAGAGCCACCCCCCACAATAATGGCTGCCAACCCTCAAATTCTGGAATAATTCCTCTTATATTTTCACTTTTCATTGCTGTGTTGGGCGGGTTGATGGATGCCGGGGGAAAGTCCCTGGGGCTGTCGATCCTTCCACCACACAGCCAGAGGATGATTCAAAATTTATATCCTTGCCCAGAGTCGCTCCAACAGTGAAATGGACAGTCTATAAATTGAAAACAATAAGTTCCCAAACCTGTTGCCATTTTCCTCTTGTCGTGGATCCTCAAGCTCTGTTTTGGGAAAGCTCAGAAAGTTTCCCACCTTGGAACCAAAAGGTGTGTGTGTGTCTGAAAAGGCGCTTGCCAGATGCCTCCGGATGTTGATCTCCTTCCGTAACTCAACAGGTTCTCCCCACAGGACGCCCAGTTTTGTGATGACATTTTTCTTAAAGACACCTTTGGCTTCTTCCTCCAGAGACTTGACTCGCTCTTTATTTTCCATTTTTTTTCCAGTTGGAAAGACGGCCTGGCTTTTAACGCTTTGATACACAGACACCGACCAGAACTGATCGAATATGACAAGCTCAGAAAGGTATTTGGTGCGGGGGGGGGGGGGAGAGACAGAGAGGGGGGAGGGGCAGGCTGCTCTTCTGCCTTTCACCTCTTGGTTTTGAAATATTTTCCACCTTACCCTGGGCGAACTCGTTTTTTTTCCTTCTTTTTTCTGCAGTGCCGTTCGTAGTGGGTTGAGTGAGGCCTGGGATCAAATCCCAGTTTGCCCCCCCCCCCAAAAAAAACCCTGGGTTACTCTAGGCCAGGGCTTTTCAAACATGGCCCTTTTATGACTTGTGGACTTCAACTCCCAGAATTCCTCAGCCAGGCACGCGTGCCTGGCTGAGGAATTCTGGGAGTTGAAGTCCACAAGTCATAAAAGGGCCAAGTTTGAAGAGCCCTGGGTAAGAGGTTTGAAGCTGGTCCTAGTGAAAAAAGGGGAGATCCACGTTTGTCCTTTCCTATTGATCCATTAAGGCAGTCTCAACCGAGTTTTAACCTCTCCGGCGGTTTACCTTTTCCCCAGGACGATCCGGTCACGAATCTGAACAACGCTTTTGAGGTCGCAGAGAAGTACCTTGACATTCCCAAGATGTTAGACGCAGAAGGTAAGCCGGAGATTTATGCCTTAATATCTTGGGGTCCCATTTTGTTCCACAAATCCACCAAGGCAGAGGTCAAAACGGCGTTTGAATGTTCGTTGGGTAAAACCAGGCGCTGAAGTACAACCTCTGCCTTTCTTTGCAGTCAGAAAGTTGGGTCAAAAGTTAGGGAGACGATCTTGACAGAAATAATAAGAGGAACCTTTATAGGAAGAAAGAGGGATGAAATATTATTTAGTCTTGGGAAACAGGATAGTATTAGGAAGAGGCTCAGGCTGATTCATGGGAAGGGTAAACATAATCAGGCTTGCAAGATTCTGTTATTGTAGCCTACAGCTAGTCCTTGACTTACGACCATTAGGACCAGAATTTCTACTGCTAAGCAAGCTGGTTGTTAGGTAAGTCATGCCCAATTTGTACAACCTTTTTTGCCACGGTTATTAAGCAAATCACTGCAGATGTTAAGTGAATCACGTGGACGTTAAGCAAATCAGTTTTCCCCCCATTGACTGGCTGGGAAGGTCGCCAATGGTGATCACATGATCCCGTCATAACTACAGGCTGGTTGCTAAATGCCTAAATCTTGACCATCTGATGGGGATGCTGCGGTCGTCATAAAGTGCGAAGACCAGCCGTAAGTCTTCCCCCCCCCCCCAATGCCATGGTAACTAAATGAATGGGGGTAAGTCAAGGTCTACCTGCATCTCAAACGTAGTTCTAATATTTCTGTGGAATCTGTTTTGTGACCTGAGCTAAGTGCTGACATTAGTGTTGCAAACTGCAAACATCCAAATTAATTTTTTAGAAACAACCATTTTGAAATAGGCTGAAGGACTGAAATGGAATTTGGAAACCATTCCTTGCAAACATACAGGTGTGCAATTTTCTGTCGAGATACAATGCAAAGGAAGAGTATGACTTGGAAACGAGTAACTTCCTAATAATGTTTTTGAGGCATTTTTTTATTTTTTCCCCTCCTCCTTCATATTAACAGCCACAAGTCTTTTTACTCAATGACTTGTGTGGAATTTCTTAATAATAATAGAAATGTAAATTCCCCCCCCCAAAATTTGTTAAATCAGATTTATATGGCTGCCTAAAGGGACGCGGTGGCTCAGTGGGTTAGGATGCTGAGCTTGTCGATCAGAAGGTCGGCAGTTTGGCGGGTCGAATCCCGAGTGCCGCGTAGCAGAGTGAGCGCCTGTTACTCGTCCCAGCTTCTGCCAACCTAGCAGTTCGAAAGCATGTAAAAATGCAAGTAGAAAAATAGGGACCACTACAGTGGGAAGGTAACAGCGTTCCGTGCGCCTTTGGCGTCTAGTCATGCTGGCCACATGACCACGGAGATGTCCTCGGACAAGCGCTGGCTCTTCGGCTTTGAAACGGAGATGAGCACCGGCCCCTAGAGTCGGAAACAACTAGCACGCACGTGCGGGGGAACCTTTACCTTTACCTTTTATATGGCTGCCTATCAGGTGCCAGCAGCCAGACCCACATGTGAATAGTCGAAGTCCGTAACTACTGCCTACCACCTCTGTTACAAGACTCACCCCAGACTGCTTGCCACCCCCTGGGAAGGACCAGATAAGGTTTCATGGGTCTTGGGGGAGGGTCAAGCTTACGCTTGTTTGCAGCTGTGCAACGACTCCAAGCTAAGTCCCCACTTGACCCTTCCCTCCAGCCTAGCTGGCAGTTTCCCAACGTTCGTGTCACGGAAAGGGATCTTGCAGAAGATTATAGAGCAGTCCTGAAATTCCCGCTGCGATAGAAGAATGCGAGGAATTGCCGCAAAGTTATATACGAGCTTTGCGGTCTTTCAACAGGCTTGAGTTATGGGCAGGAAATGTGATACAAATCTTGGATAAGCATCCCAGCTTGTACGATGGACAGGCAGCTAACATCCCGTGTCAGTTCGTCTGGATTCTTAGGCATTAACTTTTTTCCAAGCTGGATTTTTGCCTGCGGCCCCTTGGTGATGTCAGAGCTCAAATGGCATGAGTTTGGAGATGAGTTATTCCTGATGTGCTTAATACTTCTTGTTCGCTTTTCAGACATTGTCAACACGGCTCGTCCTGATGAGAAGGCTATTATGACCTATGTCTCCAGCTTCTACCATGCCTTCTCCGGGGCGCAGAAGGTACCAGAGACGGACAGCGTTTTCCCATTAACCGCTTCTGTTCTTTCCAGCATCTGCCTTCTTTTGACTTCCCTTGGAGAGGGCTGCCGCTACAAGCAATCTGGGAACCCCAGACCTCAGCTAGTTCAGGATAAGCTTCAGAACGACCCAACGCAGGGGAAAAAAAATACGGGCTGGTTTTCCAAAACTCACCAAAAATCCCTTTGGGGAGAGGCTGGGAAATGAAACCAGGGCTTGTCGTACATGGAGGCCACTTTAGAAGAAGGAGAGGCAACCTTAAAACATTTTACGGCAGCGAGACCAGGACTCTCCAACCAAACAGGAACTCCAAAACTCATCAAAATTCATCCTTCCCCCCCCCGCCCCAAAAAAGAAGTCAATAAGAACATGAGTTGATGAAGACCAAGGTCCCAAATTCTCCCTAAGAAGGTAGCCTTACTCATCATTTGGACTTCAACTTCCAGAACATGCAGTGACATCATTTTGTAGGCCAAAGAGTCAAAGGGTCTGTTTCAGGGGTCAAGGATGAAATTGAGTTCCTTGTGAGAAATTCCATGGGGTCCTTTGGCCAGACCTGTGTATTTTAGGCACCCAGGCCACATCTGGCAGGCTGTTCCTGTCTGGCCCATGTGGGGACTACTTTTATTTGTTGGTATAGGGCAGAGGTAGGCAACCTTGGCTCTTTTATGACTCGTGGACTTCAACTCCCAGAATTCCTGAGCCAGCCACGCTGAGGGGAAAAGGAGAGGTTTCCAAGCTGAGCCATGCTGGCTCAGGAATTCTGGGAGTTGAAGTCCACAAGTCATGAAGGGGCCATAGCTCCCCCATGCTGGCTCAGGAATTCTGGGAGTTGAAGTCCACAAGTCATGAAGGGGCCATAGTTCCCACATGCTGTCTCAGGAATTCTGGGGGTTGAAGTCCACGAGTCATAAAAGAGCCAAGGTTGTCTACCCCTGGTATAAGGTTTCCTGCCTGAGGAGGAGGTTGGACTAGAAGACCTCCAAGGTCCCTTCCTACTCTTGTTATTCTATGCTATATTTTGAGAGCAATGGCTATTTTTTTTTTTAATTTACACGTGTTTTTTTTTTAATTTACACGTTTGCACCGGTGCACCATAATAGCCCTCTTGGTTCACCCTTCCCCATTTCCCCCGATTTCTCACGGGAAAAATTCATGTCCCACCCCTGCTTGAAGGATTTGAAAGGGCTCAATTCTGTTCTAGCTGAGGTCTGGTTCCCCCAGGGAGCAAAAATCTGTCTTCCGTCCTGCCTCTGGTCTTCTGCATGTCCGGGCAGACCTGAGGGATCTCCGGCCGTGCCCTTGACGCTGCCTCTCTTTTTTTTCTCTTTCCTCTTGCGCAGATATTGTAGGCACGCTCAGGCCCGACGAGAAGGCCATCATGACTTATGTCTCCTGCTTCTATCATGCTTTCTCGGGGGCTCAAAAGGTGAGCTTCGGCTGGGCTGGGCTGCTTCGCGCTGCTGCAGCTGTTGGCTTGGGAGATCTCGGGCCGAGCATGGCTGTAAAAAGGGAAGGAATTCGTCATCACTAAAGGAATACATGTCAGGACAAAAGGGCTTGTAAGGTTAGGACAGGGGTAGGCAACCTTGGCTCTTTTACGACTCGTGGACTTCAACTCCCAGAATTCCTGAGCCAGCACAGCTGGCTCAGGAATTCTGGGAGTTGAAGTCCACGAGTCGTAAAAGAGCCAAGGTTGCCTACCCCTGGGTTAGGATATCGGACATGGTTCTCTTCCCCTCCCCTCCCCCTCCGCAAAAAGAAAATCTTACAATCATGGGCCAGGAAGAGGATTCCGCGCAACCTAGGCCAGTGTGTCTCAACCGTAGCTGCTTGAAGAGGTGCGGACTACAACTCCCAGAATTCCCCAGTCAACCCCCCTCGCTGGGAGTTTGAGGTCCAGGCAGTTGCAAAGGGGCTAAAAGATTGAGTGAGACAGGTGCGCTCCTGAACCTTGCCAGCCTTAAGGCGTTGGCCTGCAACTCCTGGGGGAGGGGGACTTCTGAGAGTGGAGGTCCGCCCCCGCTTTCAAGGGAGGCCTACACGACTGGAGAAAGTCGGATCTAAGCCGACGGGGCCTCTACACCCCTGCCCTTCTTCTCCGCCATTTTGGAAGGAGGCAGAAACCAAAACAGGAGATCAGCTCAAGTTGGCTTTTGAAAGCAACTTCAAGGAGAGGCGTACGAAAACACCACAAGGACCCCGACTGTGGAACTGCCCCCCCTCTTTCCCCACCCCCACCCCCCAAAAATGCTCTGTCTCATCTGGAAATTTCTTTCTGGTTTTGATTATTCTTGCTGGCTCTTCCAGACAGTAGAGAGAGGCACAGACTCATACACACACACACACACACCTCAAGGTATTCTTTCACGTCCCCCAAATTTTCTGGATGAGGCCTTCCTCCTCCAGTCATCCTTGGGGTTTCAAGCGCAGGATAAACGACGCGACAGTTGACATTTTGGCCAGCGTTGAACTTGGGCGATGTAGTCTCCAGCACAGTGCAGTCCAGGCCCCTGGGCCGTGGCTCGGCTCGTGGCAGGCCAAAGGAGGCCACCCACATAGGGTGTGTGTGTGTCAGTTGCCTCTTTCCTAACCTGGGAATCCACAGCTTTTTTTCTCTTTTCTTCCCCCCCCCCCCCCCTGCATTTCCAAAGATCTCAGGAGATGGTTGGATTCGAAAACCTGGGGAAATGGGCAGCCTGGCTTGTGTTCCTTTTTAGCCTTGCGGGAAGCTAAAATCTGGAGGGACAGAAATGGGAAGAACAGCTACAAGGCTGAATCCCCAGGAGGAATTCTTTGCAAGGGGGGGGTGTCCATCGGTGATGGATTGTTTCTTGAGGGGGTGGGCGATGTTTGCGTGCAGCCGGTCGATGTGGGTTCTGCAAATCTTCCTTCGGAGGATTAAGAGTTACCACACAGTTTCCTGAACGTGTGTGTGTGTGTGTGTGTGTGTGTGTGTGTGTGTTGGGGGGAACTGTCTCTTGAAATTAAACAAACACCTAGTAGTTCCTATTGCTGCAAAGAGCAGCTGGCTGGTTCTTGTAGCCAGGCCTGGCGAAAACCACCGCTCTTGCCCGAGTGGATTTTAAAATCCTTTTCAGCTTCTCTGCCTCTCTTGCTCCTAGTGACTTAAACGGGAACAGACCCAAGCCTGCAAAAAATGCACCCGTAAGCATGAGTTTGCGCTGGGTTTAGAGATTTGTTTTTCTGGCACAGAGTTTCTTTCTTTCTTTCTTTCTTTCTTTCTTTCTTTCTTTCTTTCTTTCTTTCTTTCTTCCTTCCTTCCTTCCTTCCTTCCTTCCTTCCTTCCTTTCTTTCTTTCTTTCTTTCTTTCTTTCTTTCTCTCCCCCCCCCCCCCCGGCTTAATTGCTTGCTTGCTAATTTTAGCTTTTGCATGCCAGAACGTCCAGGCCACTTTACAAAGCCGTGTCTCTTTTCCTCCCTGTCTCTTTTTCCCATCGGATGCCAAGTGTGGCCTTTCCTTCTCCTCGGACCCTGGAAAAGAAAATTGGAAATCTGGCCTCACCTCACCCCCCCCCCCGCCAGGCCTTGCCTAAAGCTCCCTCCTTCATGCGTCCCCCTTACCTTGAATGCGGCAACTAACCATCCATTTTCCACGGTCCTCCCCCTTGCCAGGCCTGCCTCCCTCCCCCCCCCAGCCCTCTGCAACTGTGTTCTGTTCCTTCCCTTTTGGATTGCTCCTTCTGTTTGTTTTTCTGGGGGCTTGCGCTCCTCCTTGTCAGACTGGCTCTTGAGTGGGTGGATCAGGCTTGTAAGAGATCGACAACTTTGCACAACTCTCAGTAGTTGGTTTTTTGTTTTTTCTTAAATCCCAATAAAGTCCAAAGCTTTAATAAAATAAAATAAAGGAACTCTGCAAGCGTTGGGGGCTTAGGCGGGTAGAATGTCTTCCAATATTTTAGGCAGTTTAGCTGGTGATGGATTGCGTGCGAAGGGGCGATCACCAAGGGCAGTGATTCTCAAGCTCAGCCACTTGGAAGCTGGGTGGGCTTCGTTTCCCCAGCTAGCACGTGTGGACTTCAACTCCCAGAACTCCCCATCCCGTCTCTTAAAGGAGCAGGCCTGATTCTGCAGCGCCTATTTTGTAAGTTCCCCTGCCTGACTCAGGTGGGCCCAGCGCACCTGGACGCCTTCCTTGATCACTTAGCATAGAAAGCAGAGATCCACCCGCTTCCTTCTCTCCGAGGCTGCAAGGGCTGAGAGTTGGTCCTTTGAAAGAGCCAGCGTTCCAGGGGAAAGGATGATTTGCCTTTTTTGGGGGGCCCCCAGAAAAGATCAATATGAAAGTCGGCATTCCGAGCCTCTGCCCGCTTTTGAGCGGCAGGGGTGGAAAAAATCCTCTTTCTGCCCATCCCAGCTGGAAGGAAGAATCTCCTCCAGCTGTGCCCAAATTTGAGTGCACCCAGGAGGGTTTGCAAGCAGATGCTCCTCTCTCCGTTTCGGGTGGGTGGGCTGTGTGTTTCTTTTAGCCTTGTTAGCCTCTCGTTTTTTTTTAAACACCCTTTGTATCCGAGCACCAGCTATGGAATGGGGAGGGGGCCTCAGCTGCCCTCTCTGCTTCGTCAGAATGGAGCTGCTGAGCCTCCCGTCTGGCGGGCATTGGCTGCATTTGGTCTAGCAGCGCAGCACATCGGCAGAAAAGCCACTGAGTCATTTGGGGGTCCCACGTGGGCTGCTTCAGCAGTCTCCGGATATTATCTAGACCCGCGGTGGCGAACCTATGGCACGAGTGCCACTGGTGGCACGCAGAGCCCTCTCTGTGGGCACGCGCGCCGTCGCCCCAGTCCTAGGCCTTCAGCTGGGTTTTATAAAACCTTTTCGCTTTAGGCCTCCGCTGCCGTGTGCAAAAAAAAAAAGGTTCAATCAATCATTTTCAACTTCTTGAGGGGGGGGGGAAAGATCCTGCAAAGTTGGAATTGATTGATTAAAGTTCTTAGTCCCGCCCAGTCTGCCGTTACCACCGCAGCCACGGCGACCCAATGGACCGTGGCAACCCAATGGGCCACGCCCACCCGGCACATGACAATACATAAGTGTGTTTTGGGTTGCAGTTTGGGCACTTGGTCTCTAAAAGTTTCGCCATCACTGATCTAGAAGGTAATATCTGTAGCTCAGGGTTGAACCATGGGGTCCTTGGTGGTCTCCGAGCTTGCTGGTTTGCTTGCAGGCGTTTCACTACCCAACTAGGTAACATCATCAGTTCCAGAAGGAAGTGAAGGTTTGCCTCCGACCTCCTTTTCATTTTTTAAAAATCCTTCTGGACTTTTGTCAATCAAGCCCCGGGTTAAACCCTCCAGCTTCCTCAGTTACAGGATTATGTCCTGCAGCCCATTTTTCCCATCCTGGAACCCTTCGGATGTGCTGAACCTCAACCACCATGCTTGGGGGCCCACGATGAAGGAAGATCGCTTTGCAACAGGGGTGGGCAGAAGTTGAATGAGGATCTTTGGAGTACATTATTAGAGTAGACTTATAACAGATCAACCTTCTCCCATCTGATTTCCTCAAGGGGACCTGCAGCTCCCAGATCTGAGACCCTCCCATACGTAGAGAGCAAGGAGGATGGGTCTCAATGGAGAGATGCAAGCACTGCTAACCTAGGCAAAAGAGGATGAGGAGTTTTTCAGCCCCTCACAGCAAGCTAACATTCAGAAGCCACTTAGGTAGACACCACCCTGATACACTGAGCACGTACAGGTGGATGTAGAGCACAATCAGACTTGTGAGGTTCTCTTGTTACAGCCCAATTCAAGAAGTTTTAGCCTTCCTATAGAGTTGATGTCCTGCTCTGGTCCACCTTGTGGGGCCGACCTTGGCTGTTGGGAATGTCAGGTGAGAAGAAGAGTTCCAGCTGTGTAAATAACAGCCATAGTAGGTCTGTCTTCTCTGCCATACAGCTGTGGGATTCTTCTGTCTGCGTAGTCATTCAGGGAAAAATAGAAGCATTTGGAGGTGTGTGTTTTCTCAGCACCACTGCCTCTACCTTTAAGACCAGGGGTGTCAAGCTCGCAATGTCACATGACGTGTCATGACATATGATGCATGATGCATCCGGCCCGCGGGCCAGCAGTTTGACACCTCTGTTCAAGACCATTGTTTTGGGCCTGGGCATGCTTGGTGGACCTCTGGCACAGGGGTCCCCAAACTTGACAACTTTTTAAGACTTGTGGACTTCAGCTCCCAGGATTCCTCAGCCATCATGACTGGCTGGGGAATTCTGGGAGCTGAAATCCGCAAGTCTTACAGTCGTTAGGTTTGGAGACCCCCCGGCTGTGGCCTAACCGATTCAATTCTACAAGTTTCCCCTGCATTGCAAGGAATATGTGTTGTAACGGATCTCCGGTGACTTTGAGGTACTTTGAAGTAAATCCCAGTCAATTTGGAGAGTGTTTGAGAACTAAGTTAAGCTCCTCCTGAAAATAAAAGCCCTCTCTTCCCATGCTGGGTCCTTTAGTCTTTTAAGGCAGGGGTCTCCAAACTCGGCAACTTTTAGACTTGTGGAGTGGCTAAGGAATTCTGGGAGTTGAAGTCCACAAATCTTTTAAGTTGCCAAGTTTGGAGACCCCTGTTTCACAAAACCTTGGCAACTGGTAGACGTATGGACCTCAACACCCAGGAGGTTGGAGTCCACACATCTTCCAAGTTGCAGAGGTTGAGGAACATTGGTCCAAAGCAAGCACGGGAGACATCTTAAGTCGGTCAGTCAGTCGATTCCCACCGGGGTGGGGTGGGGGGGAAATGACTTGTAGGTTTGTTTTTGGTTGGGTTTTTTTTAGTGGGAATAAAAGATCTCTCTCTTTTTTTCTTTTGAATATCCTATTTTGTTGGCAACTCATTTCTTCCATGGCTCTCTCCCCTTCCCCTTCTATAGACCCTCCTGTTCACCCTTTCTGTTGATGTGTGGGTTCCATGTCCTTCCCTTGGATTCTCTCTGCTCCTAGCAAGGTACTTGAACTCTTGACTTTTCCCATTTCATGGCTTCTGTGCAATTTGTCCCTTTTTTTTTTTTTGCTTTGGGGTAAGCCAGGTGTGGGTGCTGCGGCGGGAACTCCCAACACCGTACCCCCCCCCTCTTTTTAGCAGGCCTTTAACCTGCCCTGCTCCTGCTGCCTTTAAAAAAAAAACCCCAAACCTTGACTTTTATATCCTGTCGTTTTTTGAGAAAGGTTGGTAATTGGTTTCATTTCTCCTTTCTTGTGTTTTGGGGTTGTTTTTTGGTGTTTTGTTTTTTTTGTCAGCTTGAAATGTAGCTATCCGTATGAAACTGGGAAGGTTACGGTCACTGGGACCCGAGAGGGGAAAATAACAATCAACCCCTCATTGCTGGAAGTTTTCAAGAAGAGACTGGGCAGACCTTTGTCCAGGATGGGATAAGGACCCCTGCCTTGGGCAGGGTTGGATTAGAAGACCTCCAAGGTCCCCTTCCAGCCCTATGGTTTTATGATTTAAGCATGACTTGGTTGAAATAGGATTGACTTAGGAAAGGGGAGCTACCAAGAATGTGCCACTGAGAGGTTGTGCAGCTTGCAAAGGAACAAAAAGGGGGGGGGATTTTGCAGGAGATAATAGAATAAATGCCACAGCAAATGTTTGAGCAGTGCTTTCTGAATCCTAGATAAAAGTACCATAGTCCTCTTGAAATAGTCAAACCTTGGCTTATGCAAAGCTAGGCTAACTAGAGGTTTTTGCATGAGTCCTTAATCTCCATGCAAACCGATTGTTTACCCTTAACATCCAAGTTAGAAAATACGGTAATCGGTATTGGGTTAAATCAGGGTCTGAAACCATGGTTGAAAGATGCTAGCTTTGATCCATGCATGCTAACTATTGTGTCTTGGTTGTGATGCATCAACAGTTGTAAATGCAAGTGTTCGACTCTAGCAGACCGAAACAGGAAGTATATGAGTTTGGGACATGCATTGGTTTAAGCCATGATCCTGTGATCAGCCAGATGCAAAAGATGAGCCTTCTCATCTGCTTCTGTTATTCAGCAGCTCAAACCAAGGTTGGTCCGATCAACTGACCTGGCGTTACGCTTAGCATGCTATTGTCTCTGCTTGCATTAGTAGTTACGCCCATACTCCTAATGGGAAAGGTCTGCACGGCTTCCAGATCGGCGTTTCTCAAGCTTGGCCACTTGAAGATGGGTGGACTTCAACTCCCAGAATTCCCTAGCTAGCTGGAGAGCTCCTACATGGCTGGAGAACCCAAATATGGTTGGAGAATTGAAGTCCACACAACTTCCAAGTTGTCAGAGTGGAGAAACGCTGCTCCGGATTACGTCCTCATACTGGATTGAGACTTAATTAATTGTTTGCTCCAAATCTGCTTTTTCTCTACTTGTGGGGGAGCTCAGTTGTATCCTAATGATGGTTTAATTATTGCTTCCATCTCATGCTGTGCCTTTCCTTGGTAGGTCTTGGTCTACAAGGCGTTTGCTCGTTGAGTCATCAGTTTTCCCCTCTTGTTTTGCTCGTAGGCCGAGACTGCTGCAAACAGGATTTGCAAAGTGTTGGCCGTCAACCAAGAGAATGAGCACCTGATGGAAGATTACGAGAAGCTGGCTTCTGACGTGAGTGTTGATGAGCCTTCCCTGTTTTCAATAGGCAGGAGCTGAACCTGGTGACACCCTTCCCCCCTTGTCAAAGCCTGTGACAAGCCAAGAGTTTTGTGAATCCCATCTGTCAGCGGGCTCTGTTGGATATATTTGAGACCATTGAGAAATTGGGGGAGTGACGGGGTGCTTTGATCACTTCTCAGTCTGAACGTCTTAAGGTGGACGTCATAACCAGGTTCACCAAAGACAATATTTCATCCCTGTCGCGGGGGTTGAGCTGGCTAGCAAATCCAATTGCTTGCAGAGTCTGCAGAGGCTTTGAAGCTAGGACGGATGTATCTCTGAACTTGCTGGTTTGTGCTCCAAAGAGAGACCTAATAAGACCTCATGCTTATTCCTGATGACTTCCCCGGGTCAAAAGAAGCGTTTCTGAAGGTGCTTTTTCACGAGGCACCTGGACTTTCCTGTCTTTCATGGAAGACATTTCACTTCTCATCCAAGAAGCTCCTGACCTCGTGAAAAAGCACTTTTGGAACAACCTGACCTGGTTGACTGAGAATCTCCAAAGACAAGTGTTTCTGAACTTTGGCAATTTGAAGACGGGTGGATTTCAACTCCCAGAATTCCCCAGCCAGCGTGTTGGAAGTCCGCACACCTTCAAGTTGCCAAAGCTGAGAACCACTGGTCAAAAACCAACCTATTGTTTCTCTGCTGTCAGGCACAATCAGCTTTTTGACTTCCATCCTCTCTTCTGCTGTCTGTCTTTAGTCCTTAAAAGTTCCTCTGGACTTTGGGAACAGCTGCCAAATCGGCTAACAGTCTACCGTAGCCAACCTTCCCCAAACTGGCACCTTCCAAACGTAGGGAAGGTGGTCTTTGATTGTGGCCACATCTTCTGTCGCTGTCCCATTCTAACCCATCCTTCTTAGGGCTGGTAAGGCACACAGGGAGAAAATTGAGTCTTTTGACAGGTTGATAGTAAAAACCAAGAAGGATCTGAGAAGGTGAGTTAAGCTGAAATGGATGATGAACGTAAGGTTGGGTTACTTCTACCCATCCATCCTGGAATGAGTGGGCCAATTGCCCATCTGTACAACCTCGGAGAATTCTAGATTTGGACAAGGACCTCCGGGGTCATTTCATTCCATCGTTGGCGTGCTAGAAGATCCCAAAGATGCTTTTCCGGGAGGCAACTGGACCGTCTTGTTTTGTCTTTGAAGAGGTTTCGCTTTGTTATCCAAGAAGCTTCTTGGATGAGAAGCGAAACGTCTTCAAAGGAAGAGCAAGAAAGCCCAGTTGCCTCCTGAAAAAGCATCTTTGGGACCACTGTGACCTGGATGACCGAGAATCTCCATCGACATTATGGGAGAAGATCTTGGAAAGACAGCGACATGGCTTCCTCTGAAGAACTTCCCTTAAGCCAAGCCAGCTTTCCTAAATAGGTTTCTCCTGGTGATATGCAGCTTCTGAGGTTTGGCTCGATAAAAAAAATACAGGAAACCAGACGTTGCCTTCAAGCTTTACGTTTTTTATTCAGCTGAACAAAGATGGGCTCCTCTAAAAGAGGCAAGAATCCTTGTATTGATTCTTTTTGGTTCCATAAGCAAGCCATCCAGCAAAGGTGACACACATATGATAAAAGATTTCACCCAGTACAGCTGTTACCTTCCCACCGGAGTGGTTCCTATTTTTCTACTTGCATTTTTACGTGCTTTCGAACTGCTAGGTTGGCAGAAGCTGGGACGAGTAACAGGCGCTCACTCTACTACACAGCACTCGGGATTCGACCCGCCAAACTGCCGACCTTCTGATCGACAAGCTCAGCGTCCTAACCCACTGAGCCACCGCGTCCCTGATATTTCCTATACTGTCCCCTAATTCCGGATCAACACTACAACACGTAGGATTCAGGTTGCTGTTCAGTAGCCACCCCTGGACTTAGGGCCAACCTTTACCCAACCTGCCCCGCGCGTTGCAGCACTTTGGGTTGTTAATGCTGTGATATGGTCCATTTCCTCACCGGGCTGCTTTGGTCTGCTTCCGCAGCTGCTGGAGTGGATTCAGCGCACCATCCCTTGGCTGGAGAACCGGGTTCCCCAGAAGACCATGCAAGAGATGCAGCAGAAGCTGGAGGACTTCCGGGACTACCGGCGGGTCCACAAGCCGCCCAAGGTGCAGGAGAAGTGCCAGCTGGAGATCAACTTCAACACCCTGCAGACCAAACTGCGACTCAGCAACCGGCCGGCCTTCATGCCCTCCGAAGGGAGAATGGTGTCGGTGAGTACCAGGTGGTCCTCGACTTAACGGCCACACCGGAGCCCCGGACTTCTCTTGCTAGGCGAGACTAAGTGAATCTTGCCCCGTTTTTCGACCTTTCTGGCCAGCTATGAAGTAAATCATTTCAGTTAGTGCAGGGGTAGGCAACCTTGGCTCTTTTATGACCCGTGGATTTCAACTCTCAGAATTCCTGACCCAGCATGGGGGAACTATGGCCCCTTCATGACTCATGGACTTCAACTCCCAGAATTCCTGAGCCAGCATGGGGAAACTATGGCCCCTTCATGACTTGTGGACTTCAACTCCCAGAATTCCTCAGCCAGCATGGGGGAACCATGGCCCCTTCATGACTTGTGGACTTCAACTCCCAGAATTCCTCAGCCAGCATGGGGGAACCATGTCCCCTTCATGACTTGTGGACTTCAACTCCCAGAATTCCTCAGCCAGCATGGGGGAACCATGGCCCCTTCATGACTTGTAGACTTCAACTCCCAGAATTCTTCAGCCAGCATGGCTCAGCTTGGAAACCTCTCCCTTTCTCCTCAGCATGGCTGGCTGTGGAATTCTGGGAGTTGAAGTCCACGAGTCATAAAAGAGTCAAGGTTCCCCACCTGTGACCTAGAGCAGGGGTAGGCAACCTTGGCTCTTTTATCACTCGTGGACTTCAACTCCCAAATTTCCTGAGCCAGCATGGGGGAACCATGTCCCCTTCATGACTTGTGGACTTCAACTCCCAGGATTCCTGAGCCAGCCTGGCTCTGCTTGGAAACCTCTCCCTTTCCCCTCAGCGTGGCTGGCTCAGGAATTCTGGGAGTTGAAGTCCACGAGTCCTAAAAGAGCCGAGTTTGCCTACCCCGGAGTTAGTGGATTAGTTCAGTTAAGTTAGTAAGACAGTTGTTAAGTGAATTTGGTTTCCCCCATGGACTCTGCTCATCGGAAGGTCGCCAAAGGGGATCACGTGACCCCCAGGACGCTGCCACCGTCATAAATGTGAGTTGGTTGCCAAGCAGATGAATTTTGATCATGTGACCGGGGGGGAGGCTGCAGCGGTCGTAAGTGCGAAAAACGGTCATGCGGCACTTTTTCCCAGTACCATTGTAACTTCGAACAGTCACTAAACAAATTGTTGTAAATTGAGTACTACTAGATCCTCCAGGTCAGTGTTTCTACACCTGGGCAACGTTAAGATGTGTGGACCTCAACTCCCAGAATTCTGGGAGTTGAAGTCCATACGCTTTACAGTTGTCACAGTTGAGAAACGCTGGCTTAAATAGACGAGGCCTTCAGGGTGACATCTTTCAATAAGCAGGGTGGGCTCCCCCGATTGAGTCCTTAAAACGGGGAACCACGCAAGACCATCTCGCTTCGGAGTTTGGGAGACCGTGTCTTGTTTTACTTGCCCCCAAATCCTCCCGCCAGGATATCAACAACGGCTGGCAGCACTTGGAACAGGCCGAGAAAGGCTTTGAAGAGTGGCAGCTGAATGAAATCCGAAGGCTGGAGAGACTGGATCACCTGGCTTTGAAGTTCCGGCAGAAGGCCTCTATCCACGAGGCCTGGACCGAAGGTGAGAGCGCTGGATACGGAGAGGCTGACCCAGCTACCTCTCCTTTGCAGGTCGTCCTCATTTTACGACCACAGCTGGAACGAGAATTTCCATCGCCAGGCAAGGCGGTTCCATTGCGGCTGTTAAGTAGATCATCTCATCCCTTGGGTGGTCTTCCTCTGACCACTACAATCCCTTGGAAAAAGGAGACTTTGGGGGATACTTTGTCTGTCTTTCACAAATCTGAGGAAGTTCTCCAGAAGTCTGCAGGCCCAAGGATCTCCTTGGCCTGGCCTTCCATGGGAAGCCACCTAGCCTCTTGCTGAAGGTAGCAGTGGTGTCAGGGACCACTCCAGGACCCAGAACACGTTTGAGTTGTTTACCTTCCTTTGTCACAGCCCTATTCTTAGCATAGCCCAGGGTGGAGAAAAGGTTATCAGCCACCTTGCAGCTTCCTGCTGGACTGCTGTGAGTGCGAAACCCATTCCTTTATTTTCTTTTAACAACAAGAGAGCGCCAGCCCCCCTCCCTCTGTGGCTTCATCCATCAGACTAAGCAGTTGCCATGGAAGGTAGAGGGTGTCTTTGAGCAGTTGGGGGGGAGGGGGCGGGGAGAGAGGACAGGGCTTTCCTTTTGATGCTGGACATGCCAATTTTTCAGATATTGGCTGGGCTGCAGACGGCAGTGGACAGGCGGTGGTGCCAGGGAGAGCCTCAACTCTGCTTTTAACGGCATCCTGGATTGCACCACCGCTCCGTTCGTGCTTGTTTCTGGTTTGTCTTCACGTGCTTGGGACCACAGGGATGACTTGGGCAGGGGGAGAACGGGTGGCGGGCAGGCAGTTGCCTGCTTCCGATGGCACAGATTAACGCCCTCTTTTCAAGCGACCTTCCTCCACCTTGTCGATTTCGAGAGGGGGGGCAGAGGTTTGAGAAACGGAAGTCCAGCCGTCTTCCAACTTGCCAAGGTTGAGACAGACTCTGCTTTAAAGGCCTCAGCTTCATCACCTGGTTGGTCCTGGGCAGATTCTAGGTTTCCTCACTAACTTGTGAGAGCTGCACAGGACAACTCCAGAAGTCACAATCTTCCTCCCCCTCCCCCCCTCCCGCTTTGCTGTAGAATAACATCACAGTTTAATACGGGGCAATAAGAAAGGGGTTTTCTGTTCCGATGTTCCTGGTTCAAGTCTCGCCCCAGCCTCTCTTGTGGCAACCTGGAGCGTGTCTCTTGTCCGAAATTGCACGCAGCCAGATGGAGACTCCCGTCCATGATTGCACCGTGGGGGCTTTTCGCTTGTCTGGATCTCTCCTGGCTGGTGACCAAGGCCAGATTTTCCAAGCCGAGCGTGTCCCGTAGAACAGCTGATTGGAACAGGGCAGCATTTTCAAGCGTCCAGCAGCTTCTCGGCTCTTAAGCCAAATAGTTTTGCGATTAAGGGAGAAACCCCAGCAATAGGGAGGTGGGCTAGCAAAGGGGGCTCGGCCCTCGGCTGAAGCTGGGGGACAAAGTGGGTGGGTGGGGGGCAGAGGGGAGTTATGTCGGCAGCAAGCAAATCTCAACCATCGGGGGAACCGAGGCCCAGGGGATAGAGTTAGTCCTTGACTTACGACGACAGCTGAGCCCAATGTTTGTGACGCAAAGCGAGAGCTTTCTTAAGACAGTTTTGTCCCCTTTTATGGATTCCCTTGCCACATTTGTTAAACAAACCACCGCAGTTGTTAAGTTAGCCTCCCGGTTGTTACGTGAATCAGGCTTCCCCCTCGATTTTGCTCGTCAGAAGGTCGCAAAAGGGGATCATGGGACCCCGACATACTGCAACCATCGTAAATCTGAGTCAGCTGCTAAGTGTCTGAATTTTGATCATGTGCCCACGGGGAGGCTGTGACGGTCGTAAGTGTGAACCACGGTCGTAAGTCATCCGTTTTCAGTGCCGCTGTAACTTTGAACCATCACTAGGTGAACTGTTGCTAGCAGTTCCTGCGCGGAGGGGGTCCAAAATGGATTCCTGGTGCTCAGGGAGGGATCCATTCGTTTCAAGCTCAAAGTTACTGCAGCACTGAAAAGAGTGGTTTTTGCGGCCGATCCTCACACTTACGACCATCACAGCTTCTCCACGGTCACGTGATTGTGATTTGGCATGCCTTTACGTGGTCTGCAGCCTCCCCGGGTCACCCGATTGTCCGACAAACCAGGTAAATGGGAGAAGCTGGATTTGCTTAATGTTGTCGTCGTTGTTGTTAGTTGCAAAGTCGTGTCTGACCCATCGCGACTCCGTGGACACGTTCCTCCAGGCCTTCCTGTCCTCTACCATCTTAATGATTGCAGCCCAAAAAAACAATGGACATAAAATCAGGCTCGACTTGTTTAACAACCTCATTGCTTACTTAGTGAAAGTTCTGGCTCCAGGTGTGGTTGAAGTGGAGGAGTGCCTGAATTCACCAGAGCTGATTCCAGGCCTCTGGAAACCCGGGAAGGGAAAACAGGTCCTGGGGATGTGCACCCCGAGAAGGACCTGAGCTCGCCTCGGCCTCTGCCGGGGCACCTCGAATCAGCTGCCCTTGTGGAAAAGGCGGAAAGCTGAAATTTTGCACCTGCTGCCCGCTTACCTGGTTTGTTGCCTGAAATGAGGAGCGCTTGGCCCACTGGCTTCCTGACCTCCTCGTCTTGGTCTTCTCAGGGAAGGAGGCCATGCTGAAGCAGAAGGACTACGAGACGGCCACCCTGTCCGACATCAAGGCCCTGATCAGGAAGCACGAAGCCTTTGAGAGCGATCTGGCGGCTCACCAAGATCGTGTGGAACAGATCGCGGCCATCGCTCAGGAGCTCAAGTAGGCGAGACCTGGCTGTGTTGTTGTTCTACAGGACGTTTTCTTTGGGGGGGGGGAATGTGCAAGGGGCTGTTATCCAGATAGGTCCAAGGTTTCCTCCTCCAAAGGCAGCATTTAGGTGCCAGATTGATTGATTATGTGCCATCAAGTCAAGATTGACTCTTACTGACCACCTAGATGGACCTTTCCCTGGTCCTTCAGCAAATTCAGTAGTGCCCCTCTGGGGTTGTCCATCTTGCTGATGGCTCTCCTCCTCTTCCTCCTCCTCCTCCTCTTCCTCACCACCACCATCTTTCTCAACAGATGGACTTCTCAAAGGATTGACCCCAATCCTGCTCATTATGTAAATTATCCCCTGCATTAAAACCCGCCTGTTTCAAATTGCACGGGATGCCTGCTCTCCATCATGGGGAGACAACTTGGTTATCATAAATCTCAGCACCAGCTTGGGGAACCCCCTTTCCTTTCTTACCCCTTTCCTTTCCCCTTCCTTCCTTCCTTCCTTCCTTCCTTCCTTCCTTCCTTCCTTCCTTCCTTCCTTCCTTCCTTCCTTCCTTCCTTCCTTCCTTCCTTCCTTCCTTCCTTCCCTCCTTCCTTCCTTCCTCCTTTCCTTTCCTTTCCTTTCCTTTCCTTTCCTTTCCTTTCCTTTCCTTTCCTTTCCTTTCCTTTCCTTTCCTTTCCTTTCCTTTCCTTTCCTTTCCTTTCCGTAAACCCACTCTCTTATAGTGCTGATGATTCTTCCAAGTTGGGTAGTGAAATGTCTGCAAGAAAACAACCCAGCCCAGAAGGCACCAAGGACCCCCGCAGTCCTCCTCCTCCTCCTCCTCTGCCCTAATTCCTTCTGATTCCTCCTGAACCAGGCCTCTGAAAATGGGCTGTAAAAATTCTTTGCTCTGGAGCACTTGAAGCTGTAAAATTCCCTTGCATCCTGTTAAAAAAAAACACGCCTTGGCAACCTCCAAGCCTTTTAAAAGGCTTCCCTGCCAACCTCTGTGTGTGTGTGTGTGTGTGTGTGTGTGTGTGTGTGATTTGGACCGTCTTGCAGCAAGACACAAAGAGACGTTGTAAGGTATTTTTGGCAAGTTCAAAATAGCAGCCCTCCTTCCCCTCCCCTTGCAGCTCCCCCCCCCCATCTGTCTTTTAAGATCCTTTTCCAAACAGCCTCCTTGACTCCCGTCTGAAGTCAGCTAGGATCACCTCTTTTTTTGGGGGGGAATATAAGCTCCTCAAAGGGTGTTTTCTCCCCCCCCTCCCCTCTCTTTGCCCCCGCCCCCCCATTACACAGTACCCCCATTGTTCTCCAGCCCTCCTCCCTTTGTGTGTTACCAGAATGCGGTTCTTGTAAGAGTTTACAGCAAACTCCTCCCCCCCGCACTCCTCCTGCCCCCCCCTCGGATAAACTCACACGCCATTAGTACACACACAGGCCAGAGCTGAGCGTGCCCTGAATGGGGGTCCTTATTTGGGGGGCTGAGAGGTGGCAGAGAACTTGAAAAGCCTGTGGCCTGATAGCATAACTTCATGCATAGCCCTCTGCCTCTTTACATAAACACACTTACGCACACTCATCCCAGGATGCTGCTTGCCAATATTTGGGGAGCTTGGGGGGGGGGAATCCTTAATTCTTTATCTGCCATCGGAGAAACTTGGGAATGGAGGCCGGTCACAATTCTGAGGGCAGAGCCTTTGTTTCCAGTCTGGGTCTCTTTTCCTGAATTTCTCATGTTCCCTGGGTCACACACACACACACACACACACACACACACACACCCCCTCCAGATTCCTCCCCAGTTGTTTGGCTTGGCCAGCGGCTGGATGCTGTTTCCTTTCTGGTCCTTAAAGCAACATGCCATGTTTCTGAGGCTGGCTTGTCTCCCTCGGCACTGCATTCCGAAGGAGGTTTGGCAGCCGTGCAGAATTACTCGCGGCCCAGGCGGTCTCCGGGTGCCCTCTTGTCGCCAAACACGGGAAGTGCAAAATCTCAGAAAAAGCCGCCAGAATCGGTGGCAGTGGAGGAAAAGAGAGGGCTGCTCCAAGCCGGACATTTTAACGTTTCTTTGCTTGCAAGCGGTTCTTGACTTATGACCGTAACAGAGCCGTCGTGGTCAGTAAACTGGGTCAGGTTAGGGGAGTTTAGGACCCTTTTGTGGCGGCGGTTAAGGAAATCATCAGGATCGTTAAGCGAACCGATGGTTTGCTACGAGCACGGTTTTGTCGAAAAATCAGCAGTAAGCGCCAGGTTTTCAGCAAAGCCCTCGTAGAAATGCGGTCACATGACTGCAGGACCCCTACAAACAGCCGGAAACGTGTCTGCGTTGGTCACGTGACCACGGGGAGGTGACCATTGGATTTTGGAATTTGGATTGTAAGTAGCCCCAAGGTAGGTCCGTTGTAACTGTGAACAGTCTTTAAGTGACCGGTTGTAAGTCACGGACTGCCTGTAGTTATGTAATTTGTACGCTGTCAGGTTAGCTAGATTCTCAGTGGCTTACAGCAACATGACACACAGTTGACCCATTCATGGTTTTTTTTTTAAAAAAGGTACATTTACCTAAATGAAGTTTGATCCTTCTTGGTTTCTGTGACCCCGGAGAGACAAAATTACGGCCCAAACGAGAGAACGGTTTCCTGGTTACCTGCCTACCTTCCAATGCCCTCCCTTTTCTCTGCCCCACAGCGAGCTGGATTATTACGACTCCCCCAGTGTCAATGCCCGGTGCCAAAAGATCTGCGATCAGTGGGACTGTCTAGGATCTTTGACCCACACACGGCGGGAAGCGCTGGAGGTGAGCCGAAAGCTGCCCCTGCCAGAGGCGAGGGAGCGAGCGTGGTGTAAGGTGAGCTAATCATTTCGCCCGTCTCTTTCCGAAGAAAACGGAGAAGCAGTTGGAGACCATTGACCAGCTCCACCTGGAATATGCCAAGCGGGCTGCGCCCTTCAACAACTGGATGGAAAGTGCCATGGAGGACCTCCAGGACATGTTCATTGTCCACACCATAGAGGAGATAGAGGTACAAGGCTGCGTGATGAGTTTTCCTAGCCTCTCTATGGTACAAGGATCTGGAAATGTCTACCGTGGCTTCTGCTGAGAGAAAGAGAGAGAGATGAGCGGTGCTTAAGGGAGATTAGCCGACGGTGTTTGCTGTCTGGTCCAATGTGTCATCCAGTTTAATTAGTTTAATTAGCAAAGAAAGAGTCCTGGTTCATTTCTTTTTCCAAGACTATACTGAGAACAAAGCGGTTACAGATTAGAGCAGGCAGAATAGGTTGGCTTGGCACGAAAACCATGCAGTTAACTTTCCCTTTTCCCCTGCCCATCCCCCCCTCCCCTCTTTATCAGTCAATGTCCAATTAAAAGTTCGTGTCTTGCTGGGTGCCAGGCTGGGCCGAAATTACCCGGTTTTGCCCATCTCGACTTGGAATGTGGTTTTGTTCCAGGGCTTGATCGCTGCCCACGATCAGTTCAAATCCACGTTGCCTGATGCTGACCGAGAACGAGAAGCCATCCTGGACATCCAGAGGGAAGCGCAGAGGATCGCAGACTACAACAACATCAAACTCTCTGGGAACAATCCCTACACTTCAGTCACGCCTCAGATCATCAACTCCAAGTGGGAAAGGGTGGGTGTGCTTGCACTTCCCGGACCGTCCGGTGTGCACGCTCAGTGGGCGGAGCTGAAGACAGAGCCCGCCCACCTTGGACTGCAACCTGAGGTCTCCCTCCCTGAGCTGGGGCAAGCTCAGGATCGTTGCCCTCATGGTGTTTCTCTTCCTTTGGGTCCAACAGGTCCAGCAACTGGTACCCAAGAGGGACAGCGCCCTTCAGGATGAGCAGAGCAAGCAACAGTCCAATGAACGCTTGCGCCGACAGTTCGCCAGTCAGGCCAACATCGTGGGGCCCTGGATCCAGACCAAGATGGAGGTGAGAAGCTTTGCCCCGGATTCTCCTTCCTGGGGGAAACCAGAAAGATGGAGCTTGGCAGGGGGAGCCTAAGGGTTCAGATTTGCGTGAAGACTCAGACCGGCCTAAACAGGTAGTCCTCGAGTTACGGCCACGATGGAGCCTACCCATCATGGTTGTAACTCAGGATGGTTGTTGGATGGATTTTACATAATCCGTAATCCCATAAGCTCCACTGAAGGAAACTCATTGCCCACAAACACTGGTGGCACGGTCCTTGGTTGCTGCTGGGAGACCATCTGAGGGTCCGCTGGCAAGAGAAGGTGGGCTGCCAACCCAGCTAAGGGCACCGGTGGTCTCCCTTTTTGATGTGAGCCTTCCAAGCACGTGTCAACCCGATCCGTTGGCCTTCCCTTGACCAGGAGATCGGGCGGATCTCCATTGAGATGAACGGCACCCTGGAGGACCAGCTGAACCACCTCAAGCAATACGAGCTGAACATTGTTGAGTACAAACCCAACATCGACCTCCTGGAACAGCAGCACCAGCTCATCCAGGAGGCTCTGATCTTCGACAACAAGCACACTAACTACACCATGGAGGTGAGAACACAGCCAGGGAGGTCGATCCGTAGGGAAGGTGGGCGGGTCGTCTTGGTAAATGTTAGTAAGAGGAGGAGCTTCCAGTAAGTTTGCAATAGTGGCGAATATCTATGTTCTTCTGCTCAGAAGGGCTTCAGGTGTGGATGTGTCAAGGGAAGGTCCCGTGATGGGTCAGGTGACGGGGAGGTCGTGTCAGGTGAGGATCACTGGAAGGTTAAGTGCTGGTTGGTGTCACTTGACACACCCACTCCTGACCCATCGCAAGACCTGCTGACCACACAAAGCCTTTATAAGCAGAAAGACACAGACACACCCTAAGCTCCGCTGAAGATGTTAGCCAACCCGGTAACGAAACGTTCAGAAACCAGCCCACGAGCTCGGAGAACAAACCTCCACCACTTACAATAAGTGTCCAGGCCCGCACAGCTGCTTTTATTCTGTACATCGTCCAGATGAGTGATGGAGTTGGGCTGAAATTTTAATACACCGCTAAGTACACACCAGGGAGATGTCGCCCTTGTGTGTGCATGTGAACATGCTCTCGGCAGGCCTTCTCCTTGTGTTCTCACCAGCTGAGTAGATTCAACTTTGACATCCTTGTTTGAAACGCGCCTGGGTGTTGTTTTCGTTGTGGTTCTTTCAGCATGTGCGTGAGTTAAACAAGCAGATGCATAGCTAGAAATAACTTGCTCAGACGAACATCCAGGGCCAGGAGAAAACGGTAGAGAGATTTAAAAGAAAATCAGACATAAGGAACTTCAGGACGCCGCTTGCGCCGGACGGACGGCTGGTTGGGAGTCGAGGGGGAAGGACACATAAGGGCAGTCGGTTCTGGCTGGGTTTTTTTTTACCCTCTTCCTGTCACTTGCACGTCCAGCACATCCGGGTTGGAGGGGAACAGCTGCTCACCACCATTGCCCGCACCATCAACGAGGTGGAGAATCAGATCCTGACCCGGGATGCCAAAGGGATCAGCCAGGAGCAGATGCAAGAATTCCGGGCCTCCTTCAATCACTTTGACAAGGTAACCCGAGTAGGAGAAGTGGGATAGCCAGGGAGGACCTCTCTTGCATAGCAGATTTCCCTTTACATGTGTGAATGTGGCCGCGTGCCCTTCCTGCCTCTTTGTAAGTCTCCCCGCAGGGAAGCAGTGCAATTGGGCAAGTTTTCTTACGTTTGGATTCAGGGGTGGAATAGACAAGAGGGCGATGGTGGTGTCAGCTGGGTGGTGCTTTAGGAGCTGGGCCTCTTAGACTGGACAGCCATTTGTCTGGGATGGTGTAAGGCTCTTGCCTTGAGCAAAAGGGGTTGGACTAGAAGACCTCCGAGGTCCCTTCCAGTCCTCTGATCTAGTCTACACCAGGGGTGTTACTGAGGCGTTGGTTGGTTTTTGCTCCTTAACATTATCTTAATTCAGTCGCCTAGAATCCTATCTTTAAAAAAAAGGAAGCCCAACTTGAGACAGTCGGGATCACGCTATTCTGGATTGGGATTGTAATCTGGGTTTTCTTAGTCCAAGTCTTAAGATCCCTGTAGCCACCTCGGTCTACTATGCTGGTATGAAATGACAGTGTCTCAAGTCAGTCTAAAACCTGCTAATAACCCTCCTTCTCCTGGTCCCCTGACAAGGATCCTTTGGGGTCAAGCAATGCTAGGGCCCTCCCGTAACATTTTGCTTTTGCTGGTCCCCCCAAAAAAGAGGTCAGGATGAGCTTGATAGAGCCCCGCCATGTTCCCCGACCCAAGCGTTGGGGTGCAGATTGGGTTGCCCTGGCAACAGACTGTGGCCCAGCAGTCCCAGGGCATTGGATTGCCGCCAGCAGGAAGTGGTCTGCCCAGCTGAAGCAGGCATGAAAAGTAACTTTGCCAGCCCTTGTTTGGCCTTTCCTTCCTCCGTCTCTTCCTGCTGCGGGGAGACACCCTAGTCCAGGGGGTAGGCCACCTTGGCTCTTTTAGGACTGGAGGACTTCAACTCCCAGAATTCCTGAGCCAGCATGGCTCAGCTTGGAAACCTCTCCCTTTCCCCTCAGCGTGGCTGGCTCAGGAATTCTGGGAGCTGAAGTCCACAAGTCATAAAGCGGCCTAGGCCTAGGGTAGGCAACCTTGGCTCTTTTATGATGCGTGGACTTCAACTCCCAGAATTCCTGAGCCAGCACGGCTTAGCTTGGAAACCTCTCCCTTTTCCCTCAGCGCGGCTGGCTCAGGAATTCTGGGAGCTGAAGTCCACAAGTCATAAAACGACCTAGGCCTAGGGTAGGCCACCTTGGCTCTTTTAGGACTCGAGGACTTCAACTCCCAGAATTCCTGAGCCATCATGGCTCAGCTTGGAAACCTCTCCCTTTCCCCTCAGCGTGGCTGGCTCAGGAATTCTGGGAGTTGAAGTCCACGAGTCCTGAAAGAGCCAAGGTGGCCTAGCCCTGCCCTAGAGCCTTCCACGTCCGGTCTGGGCTAAGAGTCCTAAGCTGGTTTGGATCCCCCACAACAGCCAGCCTTGAACTAACTAACGGCGTGTCTTTTCCCCTCTGCTCCTCGCTTCACGGGGGGCCTCCCTGCCACCCCCTTTTCCTCGATGGGCGTGTCTCCGTGCCCTGTGCCCCTTCCTACCCGCGGCCTGGTGGTAGGATCACGGCGGTTCCCTGGGACCCGAAGAGTTCAAGGCGTGTCTTATCAGCTTGGGATACGATGTGGAGAATGACAGACAGGTACCCGTTTGCCCGTCGGTCGCGCCGCCCACCAGTGACAATTGCAATTAACCGGTCTCCTTTCTCTCTTCCTTCACCACCACCTCTCCCCCTTTCCTCTGACCATTGTGCTGATGTTTGGCATCTGGTCCCGCCCCACCCCTCGTGCTGACCCCCCATCCCAAATACTTTCTGACTGACTTTTCTCTTCCTGCATCTTCTCTTCCTCCTCCTCCTCCTGTGGGGTCGATGTCTTTTTTTTTAATCGTTGACCTCGGCATGCTTTACCCATCTCTGCTCGCCCGCCCGCCGCCTTTGCACCTTCCTTTGTCCCGTCTGTCCTCCCTCCCTTCCTGTCTGTTGCCTGCTTGGAGTAGAAGCGCACGGGGAGCATGGATGCAGACGACTACAGAGCCCTCCTTATCTCCACGGGATACAGCCTGGTACGCCCTCTGCTTACGGCTTTCTCTTTGCTTTCTCGCTGCTCTGACGCTGCTGCTGCTCCTCCGGCACCTCTCGCTGCCCTTCTTGGCGAGGGCCTCTGGGCAGGGGCAAGGGAGGGGAAGGGAAATCACCGGTGCTCGGGGAGGGGGGAGGGGAGCGAGGACACAAGGACGAGAAAACACCCCGAGTTATACCCACACTGAGCTGCATTGCTTAAGCCAGTGTTTTTCCAGCTTGGCGACTTTGAAGAGGTGTGGACTTCAACTCCCAGAATTCCCCAGCCAGCACGTAGCCAGCTCATACATGTAGGAGCTGGGGAATTCTGCGGGTTGAAGTCCACACATTTTAACCTTGCCAAAGAGGAGAAACCCACCGGCTAGGGTGAACTTTCAAGAGTTTGTCCTTTGGCACCCACGGTGTGTAGAATCCTTCCATCCTCATCCTTTAGCAGAACTGAGTCTTGTTCTTCTCCCGCCCGCCCCTTACCAGGGTGATGCAGAGTTCAACCGGATCATGAGTGTGGTGGACCCCAACAACAGCGGCGTGGTGACTTTCCAAGCCTTCATCGACTTCATGTCCCGGGAAACAACCGACACAGACACAGCTGACCAGGTTATCGCTTCCTTCAAAGTTCTGGCTGGAGACAAGGTGAGCCGAAGGACTTGGTTGTCTGTAGAATTTGGCCAGGGATGTTTTGGCAGGGCTCCCCGTAATGGGGAAAAGCTGGCTAGGGGCAGGCCCATTCATCCTGGGGGCGGGGGGGGTCCTCCCATTGCACTCCTGAAGCTTCCCAGGACTGGCTAGCCAGGTTGGGTAGGGCATCACCGCAGCCTCTCCTCTCCCCCACTCAGAACTACATCACGGCAGAAGAACTGCGGCGAGAGCTCCCTCCCGACCAGGCAGAATACTGCATTGCCCGCATGGCACCTTACCAGGGCCCTGACGCCATTCCCGGGGCCCTCGACTACAAATCCTTCTCCACGGCGCTGTACGGCGAGAGCGATCTGTGAGGGTGCGGTGGCGGCGACGGCAGTGGCAAGCGCTGGCACTTCTTAGGAAGGGAGGAGGGGACGCCCGTTCTGCTTCCTCCCGCACCGTATTTCCATTTTTCCTCTCTTTTGTCTCTTGTCTCTTCCTCTCACTTGCGCACACCACCATAGGACTACTCTTGCCCCACGCTGCTTCTATTCTCTGAAGACAAGAAGCTGCCTCCTCTCATTTTTTTTTTCTTTTTTTAAATTGTGACCTCTACAAGCACGGTTACCTATGCAACAAACATGTTTTTTTCCCCCCTCTTCGGCAAGACCCCCACCCACCAGAGGGACTTACCAGCCCTCTTGATAATTGCATTGTCTTGCTGTGACAGGCAGGGAGAATCGTGGCGTTCCCAGAGTGCCAAGTCCAGCAAACAAGCATCCAGACACAGTTTGGGGAAGGGGCTTGTTCAACACACGTATAGGGGGTTATACATATTTGTTTCTTGATCACGTTCAAAAAAGTAGGGGAAAGCGTCTTTAAAGTCTCTCTTGTCCCGCCCCCGGCTTTGTTTCTCTTTCTTTGTGTTTAATTTATGTAGCTGGTAGGCAGGAACTCAGCGTAAAGAGTGCTGGTGCATGGACAGTAGGGTGATCCAGCGGGCACCGTAATCCACTCTTCTCTGGATGTGTGCGTGTGTTTTAATGCAGAACAGGATCCTTGTCCCTTCCCCCCCCCCACTTAGTTTAGGCACTACCTTTCTCATCCTTGAGTCCAATCACCTTCCTTTGCCCTCTTAAAACCCACTGCCCACCTTTAATTTAGCAACGCCAAAGGGACATGGCCCTGCCCTGCCTGGTTCACCGTGTTCAGCACAGTGGGGAGGCACAATAGTTGGACCTGGGTAGGGGGTCTCTCCGTCCCACTGGCCCACGATGACTCCTGCCCCAACCCACCTTGTTGAAGTACATTCCAAGGTCTACCAAGGTGCTTCTAACCTTCTGCCTTAGAAGAAGTGGGCTATCTTGGATTCTGTCTCAAATTATTTGGGTGGAGGGCATTTCTGGATGCAAATGCTCACCCCCTGACCAACAAACCCACCCACCCCAAATCTCTCTGCTGCCGTTTTGACTCTTCTTGGGTCCAAGAGGCAAAACAAGCCAGAATTTGCTTGCAAGCTGGCCTCAGGTTTCCCCCTTTTGCACATTCTCTTCCCCACCGCTGCCCCATTGTGGGGCAGTGACAAAGATAAGGGAATATTGGCCTATGGGACATCCATCATTACTTTTGGAGGGGGATTCTTAAGGGGGTGCATTAAAAGGGGGAAGCTTTGGCTTTGTTTGTTAGCCTGGTTGGGACCACGAAGGAAGCCCACACAATGTCAGGTTTGCAAAACGGGGGAAGGGGGAAGCCAGCAAACCTTTCATCAGGACTTCTGTGAAAACCGCTCAGCTGTTCTTATTTTTGTGGCTGGCAGGCGGGCAGCATGGAACCAAGTCTTCCTTCTCTTTTTCTCTTTGCTCTGAGTAACCCTTTCGTTGCTTCACCCGCTCACTTCGACTTGTGATTTCTTCATCATGATGCAGGGTTTTCTGAGGACCAAATTCAAATGCAAGAGAACCATGTGAATCTTGATTTTTTTATTTTTATTTTTTAAAACAAAAAGAGACACGCAGCAAGGGGTTGCAATTTAACAACATCCAGATGGTTATTATTATTAAATATAAATATATATATTCCTCTAGCATTGTATATTGTTAATTGATGGGGGGGCATTGTTTCTGTCCCTTTCCCACCCACCCCTCTATTTTCATCATGTAGTTAAAGAGTTACAGCTGCCTGTAGCGCCAGAAACTTAACATTTCCACACTCTGGTGGGGGGGGGGTAAGAGGGAATCCTTTTGGTTTTGTTTCTCTCTTTTTTTGCCATCGGGAAAAGTTTAATTACTTATTTTATTGCAGTTGATACAAAGATCTGTCTACCAAGAGTAAAGCCTTGACATAATAAGGAGTAACCAGGTTATGTCTGCCTCTCCTGGCCATCAAATCTGTTCTAAATCTTCCACATTTTTCTGAAGAAGCAGCTGTCCTTGCTCTTGGGAAACCAGACAATAAAATATAATATTTTTAAGGGTGACTGCTAGTGTTGTTTTTTCCCCCCTTCCTGCCTTCTCCTTGATACCCCCAAACTGTTACGGCTGACCTGTATGGTTGCTTTTCCCCCCCCCTCACGTTAGGAAGCTAATTAAGTAGAGTCCAGCTTAGCCCAGATTTATCCACTCTCCAAACTGTGGTCAGAGAATGCTGACCCTGGCGAGCATTTTCTAAAGTTGTTCCCCCAACCTGGTTTACTAAGCTGTGCTTTGATCTGAAGCTTAAGAAATCAACAGAGAAAGCGGTCCATGGTAGACAGCATCCCTAGTGGAGGGAAGCCTGCCACCTCCCATCATCAGCAGATTTTACTACAGATAATCCTCAATTTGCGACCGTAGCTGAGCCTGAAGTTACGGCCATAAGTCAAGACTATTTATGTGACAGGCCCTGATTATTATTATTTTTTGCAGTGGTTGTTAAGCAAATGCCATGGATATTAACTGAATCCGTTTTACCCAATGGGCGGGGTTTTTTAGGGGGCAGAAACGAAGTAAATGCTGGAAACGAGCAAAAGATAAAAAATAAATCAGCCACATCATCACAGGACCCTGCAAAATGGCTGTAAAGTCAAGCCAGTTGCCAAGCCCTGATCAGGTGACTATAGGGGGTGCAGCCGTCATAATTTTGAAAATGGGTTGAAAGTAGCTTTTTTTCTTGGTGGGATTTGTGTGTTCAGCCATCCAAAACAGTTCATCCCAGGTGAGTGGTGGGATAAATGGCCATGTGTAATGGAGTGGGTTTATTTTATAATCCTACCTGAATCATCTCTTTCCCCTTTGGAGAATTTTATGCAATAATAGATTATGCTGAGGGTTTGTTTGCTTTTTTGAATAACAGTGGCATTCATTCGTTCAATAAATACTTGGAGAAGGAAGCTGCTATATATGCGCTAGAAAAGACTTGAGACTCCATTTTTAAAAAAAAAGCCACAAGAATTTTCTGTTGATTAAGAGACCGGGTTGGGAAATGTTTCTCAAAATCTCTCTAATTAAGTATATGTGGCATGATCATTTGTCCTCCACTAATCGCATATTTTTGTCCTGGCATGACCCATAAACCAGTTTGACCAGAAATAGTTTCAGGGACCAATTCAGTTTGGACTTAGATGATTGAATCAGAAATAACCAGCAATGTTCTATTGTTTATTTACTCACCGTCCTTTTCTAGCAGTATTTTTCTGAAATAAGTTTGATATAGTAAAAGCTTATAGGGAAAAATCCATTTATAAACGTTTCTCAGTAAAGTTTTGCCTCCCTGGTTCATCTTTGGCCTAGAATTTCTTCTACATTTGAGGAAAATGGTACAATGTGGAGAACTTTAATCAACTTTGACTCTAATCCCAAAGCAATGTAGGATCTGGTAGTCTTCCACAATTCCTTCACCACCATGGTTGCCAAGCCAGAGGAGTGGTTGTGTTCATATATGTAAGAGCACTATTGTTTTTTATGATCAATTTGATAGGAGACCAACATTTAATTCGGTGTTTCACAGTGTGGATGAGGAAGAACGAGTTCAGGTGATGGAAAATTGAAGCTGTGCCCTTTTTATGTGGGTCGCCTTGACTTTTTCGACCACACCCTTTGGACACTCCTGAACAAGTCCTGAAGGCTGCAGTAGATCCAGAAAATCCAAATGATGTTTATTTTTGCAGTGCCAAATAACAGCAGTGACAATAACTCTGTTTCCTTTAATTCACCAGGCATTAGACCCACCCATGATATGCTGTCTATGAGATTTATGAGGCCACCTCAGAATGACAGCAGGATAGGCCTTGATGTTGGCCACAAAATAAACTCCATAAAATAGCCTGAATGCGTGATTCGCATGACACTTCCTCTTGTCAGCCTTCACCAAACCTAGGATTCCTGGTTTCACTGTTCTTCTCCCAGCTGAAGATCACCTTCTCCAGCTTGATGTCCCCATCCATTCCCAGGAAACGGACAGCCTTGGGTGAAAGGCGATGGTCAAATTCGGAAAGCAAAATGTCATTCTCCATTATCTGGTTAAAAAAAAAAAAGCAAAGCAGATAAATCTCCAATTGTATCAGGAGTATGATTCCCCCAAGCTCAGTGATCCTGAAGAGGTTTTGTAATTTGTTCTGGGCTTCGGAGTTAAGCAAGGTCAGGCCCGATTAATATTTGGATGGGAGACCAACTGGAAACTTGCTAAGAAAACTACTATTTATTTATTTATTTTTGGGACATATTTATTTTTGGGACTATACTTTTGGTTCAGAAGTTCTCCTTCATGTCTGAAATTAGAAGAGACAGAAGATGTTTCCACCCAGGGTTTCCATGCAGCTTATGTTTGTTGGCCACTAAGGAAGCCCGCCATTCCTGTTTTTGCGATCCCTTTTCAAAACCACACAAGCTCTATAAAATATGTTTTGCCTAAAAAAGTAGTGACTGGTCTTCACCCATTTTAAAGGATTAGAACTGGTGCTCTTCAGAAAAGGGATGCAAGTTTGTGATCTGGCCCAGCTTTGGAGAGACAGCTGTGTTTGCTAGCCAAGGTGAACTTGAAGTTAAGTGAGAATTATGACACCTGTAACCTGGTGCCTTCCAGATAGGCTCCCGTTTGCCAGCCAGGTTAGCCAAAACATCTGGATGGCACTAGATTGGAGAAGGTCCTTCTACTGAATCCCAATTTTTCTTGATTATCCTCACCCTAAACGTTTATGCTAAAATCCCAAAGGATTTTGACTTCCAATATAGCTGGACCCCCAGTCTATACTTCTTGTGCAACCCTGTATTTAGACGAGCGCAGGGCAGCCCTGCCACCCAGGAGGACTACCAATTCATTGCATCACCTTGTAACCTTGGCTGGTGACGATGAAAGAAAGCTTGAATCTTTGGCCTTGCTGGAAGTGAGTTGCCATCCGGATCTCTCTCCCCCACTGTTGATTTACAAAGCTGTTCAGAGTCAGGATGGGGCTGATGGAAGAAGCCGGGGTCCTCTCGAAGTGGAGTTTGAATTTCAAAGGGATGTTGGCCCCATTGAACTGCCCATAAGCAAATTCCACATGAAATCTGGAGAACATCAGAGTCTGCTTGATTTTTTGCCTTGTTTCCCTTTTGCCCTTCCTTGATCTTTTTCTAGGAGAACCAACTGGTTTCCATAACCCCTCCCATCGATGTTCTCCTCACCGACCATCACCACATTTTCCCACAACTCACTGGGGTAGGAAAGATGCATAATCAGAAACATTCCTGTTATGGTTGACCAGACACAAATATGCCAAGCTAGTCAGATGAGTTTCTCCCTGGCTGGGAAATTATTGACGTTGGTTCACCTATCTTACAATGAATGGCATGTTTGAGAAATACTCTTCTAGCATCTGGAAGGCACTGAGTCTTTAACAATGGCCTTGTGAAATCTGCAAGTTGCAGGATGGATGGATTGAGAATGGAACTTTTCAAATGTGCAAATTCCCTATTTGCCTAAAGCTTGGGAGTTGGCTGCCCGTCAAAGACCAAGCGATTCCATTCACCCAGTTTGTTTTCATTTTGGTTAGCTTGAGTGGAGCTTAGAGTCAACTCCACTCCTGTGGCAAATTAACCATTCATTCCCCCAAATGTGGGAATTCAGTAGCCTATTAAAAGTGTTGTGTGAACTCAACCCAAGTAGTTGGTCCAATGAAAGGGATTGGTGCTGAATTACCCTTCGCTTTGCTTCAGAATGAGGCCTTCCAACATCACCCAGGAGTCCACATCCAAGCCCCATGGGACAGCCCGATTGTACGGCATTTGCTGCAGGAGAGAAAATGGAGGTGACTAGTGGTGCACAATGTTTCTAGTCCTCTTGAGGACAAAGAGGTGTATTTACTACTGGTATTAGGCAGTTCAAACACCTCTAGCCAAAAGTATTGGTCTGGGGCTTGAAAATATGGCTTCAAATTGTTGGGGACAAGCTACAAAAACCTCATGTAGCCTGAGAGACAAAAGACAATGGATGGATCTGTATTATCTTCAGGAGTTGCTATAATCTGCTAAACTCTTATACTCAGGTTAACTAAAATGGCTCTGTTCATATAATCTGCAATTTCCAAAGAAACTATTTTACGGTTTAGCACAACTCCAAACCTCCATTTAGCCTACTTTGTTAGGGAATCCTGCCAACCCTGATGGGGTTTGGGAAAACCATTAAGATGGGCACCCCCTTGCAATCATATACAGCTAGTACTCATTTAACCACCATTGGGAGTGGCAACTCTGTTGCTAAGCGGCATGGTCACTAAGTGATATATTACATGATTGTACAGCCAGCTTTTCCGTTGACTGTTGGAAGTCAGCTGCGATGTGTACAAACGGCAATTACATGACCATGAGAGGTTGTGATGGTCATAAACGCAAGGACTCATTGAAAAGTTACATCTTCAGTGCCAGTCACTTTGAACTGTCACAAAATAAAGCCCTCACTAAGCAAACTCTACCTCTAATGGATTATACTGATTTATGAAATGATAAGATAGGTATGACAGGAGAATTGTGCTATTGGGTTTTGTTATGTTGGTTGTTCTAATTTTTTGACTGCACCTGGAAATGTAAACGGGTCACAAGCAAAGTGGCATCTGAGCTTGAGCAAAGAAAATAGATAAATCAAGTTCTGCCTGAATTTAATAGAGCAGGAATCTGGTCTATTCATGTCGCTGTCCTTTGTTTACGCCATCCTGGAGTTTTCCTGTTGATTTTGCTATGTCTGACTTCTTGGTGGCTTCCAACCTGTCGGACGAGTCTCAGGGATTTCTGATCTTGCATTGAAATCTCGTATGTAGTAAGAAAAAAATCTCTAAGCCGCTGTTTCCTACATTTCCGCTGTTGCTGAACCTTTATGTTAAGACAGTGTCATTCCCACCTCCAGAGGTGGTGTAAAAAGTGAGTCAGATCTCTTTCAAAAGAGGTCATGGTTGGTTCCTCTTTTCAAACTGCAAGACCCTCAAACGGTGTTTACTGAGCAACAGTGAAGATCCTAAAGAGAAGCTGGACCTTTTTGATCCAGTGACCCTAAAACCTCTGATGAATCATCCCACCACAAACCCCAAATCATCCTTTTCACTTTTTTTTCTGTTTATAAAGGTAAACATGAGAGTGTAACAGCGTGCCAAGTGCTGGTCCATGGCTGTCAGGGGTGGATGGGTGTAAACATAAGTGTGGTTGTGGTGGGCACAATCACACCCCTGTTTGAAGCACCACAAGAAGCTTCTGGACGCTCCCTGAGGGAAGGAAAATCTGACGAGACATAGAGCCCACCAAAACTGAGGTAAATAGATATGACCAATCACAGGCTGCTGATGTCATATACGAGCTATATACATACCGGTTGTGAGGGGAACATAATATCTGCAAGAGGGATCTAAAGGCCTTGGGAATGGACATTAACAGCTGGGAAACCTTGACCTCTGATCGTTCAGCCTGGAGGCTAAAGACGCAGCATGTCCTCCAATTCGAAGAGACACTTGTGCGGCAAGCTGAGGCAAAGAGGCAGTCCCGGAATCAGCGAAATCTGGGGGCTGGACAGGGGACAGATTGTACCTTCCCTCAGTGTGGAAGGGACTGCCACTCTCACATTGGCCTTTTTAGCCACACCAGATGCTGCTTTAGGACCTCTTTCCAGAGCACGATACCATAGTCTCTCGAGACTGAAGGATGCCAATGATGTGAGGGGACGCGGCGCTTGCTTTTTTTGAGGCTTCAGGTCTGAGGGCCAGTTTTTGGTCTCTGCACAGAAATGGAGTTCGAAATAAGATTCCCAACCATTTTTATGTGATTATCGGCTCAGGAACCGGCCAGCTTTACAACCGCCCAAAGCTTTAGAACAAGAGTTTCCTCAGTAAGGGGTGTGGACTTCAACTCCCAGGCAGCGAGGGTGAGAAACTCCACTTCAGAAATATATTTATTTACATGTTCTTTTTTGAGGGACCGCCCATCTCCCTCATAGGGTGACTCTGGATGGTGACTGTGGAGCTTTCCTTGGAGTTTACAGCCTGCCGCTGAAGGGATGCTGGGAAACGTAGTCCTGGAATGCAGCCACGGCTGGCAGGACTTCCACTCGCCCAAGAAGACAAACCGGTCTTGGAACCGGTTGGCAGATGCCTTGCATTCGTCCTTTTGGTGGAAAAGAGGCCAGGGAGGGAGAATGAGCAAACCATGATGCCCCCCAAGGCCAGAGGAATGCAGAGAGGAGCCCAAACCTCTATCCTCCCAAAGTCAGGCCACTGGCCACTGGGTCCTGCAAAGCTGCCACTGGCTGGCCTGTCCCCAAATGGATGGGAGTTTGGACCTTTTGCAGCCCCGTGAATGGTCAGAGGTTTCTCTGGGTGAGAGAAAAGGTATCGTCCACAACTCTGTTTCAAATTCCCAGAATCATGGGTTTGATCTGGTTTTGCATCTCTATTTTTAAAGCATCCTGCTCCCCCTTTGACCTTCTAGCCCCCCCCCAGGTACCCCCAGCATTGCACAATGTGGCAAATGGCTCTCCGTCTTTGCTCCAGGTGGTGGTTGAGGGATGTAAAGTGTACATGGGAACACAATTGGCCCCAAGGACAGTTTCTGTCTGTCCAGGCTGGGCTAGGAAATGTTGGGAAAATGTGAATGTTTAGGGGGAAAAATGCATTCCATCCTTTCTAGCAAATACAGGATGGGGATGTTGGCCTTGAAATCCAAGCTCCGTGGAGATCAGATGAGAAGCTACCATGGGTCTGTTTCTTGGACCAGCTTCAGCTTTATGCTAAGGTGAGATTGGTGTTATCTTGGTTTATTGAAAAGTTGATGAGTTCTATAACCCATCATGGATTCTGATCATGTCAACCCCACACGGCCTCTGCACACACACACACCCCCGGTCAGAGGGTGGTCCATAAAGTCAAGAGGAAACTAAATGTAAAAGGGAAAGCCATACTTTTAAAATATATATGCATTGCATGTTGTTTTAATTGTACCATTGTAGCCACCATCTTGACATTTTGGACCATCCTCTGAAGATATCCCTGAACACAGCCATTAATGGTGACATCCCTCTCCCTGCCTCCCCAGCAAGGCAACATACAAACTGAAACTGCTCCATTAATCATAACGGTTGTGCTACTTACAAACGTCTCGAATTCTACAGCCATCTCTACGGCGCTGGGCTGGAGGCAGGCTGGCAGCACAGCCTGGCCTCTTTATAGATGTCCGGGGACTACCCTGAGCATCTTCCCTGCAGCAGCCCTGCCCACGCCCATCAGGGCACGCTGAGTCAGGCTTCCCCAGAAGGGTGACATCACCCCTGCAGCTATGACCTGATGCCCACAAGGCAACTTCACTGGCTCTGCCTGCTCCCGATGGCGAAAAACCAAAGGTTTGGCAATCAAGGAAGCTTCAAATCAGTGACAATCAGGGTGGGAGGGAAATGCAGGGTGAGGCAGAGCCAGGGGGGCCAATTCTGCCAAGAGACAGGGCAGAAGCTGCTGCGGGGCACTCTTTTAGTCTGGCGTGGAAAGAGCTGTAGATTCTTAACAGAGTGGTTTGGCTGTGGTTTTCCCCCCCTGCTAGGCTAGGAAATTAGACTTTGACTGGGGAAACTGGTCTTTCTGCTTCCAGTGCCAACCTGGTTTGATTGTCCTTGGAATTTAGGGATCTTAATTTTTTTGTTTCGGCATGATGGTTTTGCCGATGTTGGGGAGACTGTCGACCCCCAGACAGGTTATGGAAGCTGGAGCTGTCGAAGCCTCACCCTTTTTGGAGATGCCTCATGTGAAAAGGGTGAGGCTTTGATCCTATAGTAGCAGGCACCATTTTGACTTTTATGACCAAACCTGGTAGATGGCACTAGCTTGAAGGGAGGATTTCTGCTAATCAAAAGGAATCATAGAAAGATTAGATCCAGGCCATTTCAGGAAAGCCGTTTTTTTTTTCATCACCAGGCTGTGATCCCTGGATGATTTTCATAGCATAGGTTTATTGATGAGTGTTTAGAAATCAGGTGGAAGATAATGCTTTATTCGTGAGTTCAAAACTTACCAGGCCATAGGTTGCACAGCCTTGTGAAAGTAACTCTTTGAAATATGAGGGTCATCTTCAGCAGAAGAGTTTCCTTCCGACCCTGATTCTGTAGCCGGCGAAATTCCTACATGATGTGCATGCGCTTGTGAAATCATGAAATGCAAAGAACTGCTTGGTTCAGAAATGTGGGCCAGTAGTTTTCCTAGCTAAGCCTGTGTCATTTGCTTCAGGCAGTATATTAGGGCAGTACATTGAATGCCCTCTGGCAGAAAGAAACATTAACCCGGCTATGAATGTGTCTTTTATGATCACTAATGTCTTTCTTCAAAGACTCGTCACAAATCAGTTGCCTGTGCATTACATGGTTTGCAGAGATCTCAACAAATCTCTCCTCTAGTCATAAACTTCTCTGGTTGGTCCCAGCGGGCAAATGGGCTTTTCTGATTAGGGCAGTATAATTTCGACATTTTCAGAAAAGTAGACAAATATTGTATTACAGCAGTTGCTCTTTGGAGTTGCTGGATCAGGACAAACTATTTATGCTATTACTGCTATAAACAGGATTCTTTTATGTTGACTATTTTTGAATCTAAATGTGCTTTTGAGTTGTACGTAAATATCAGTAACTTAGTTATGAATTCACTGGGTACTTTCAAAGTCAGCTCCTATTTTTCCCCATGAGAGACAATTTATCAATTAAAAATATTTACTATCAGAAAGTAGGCGATAGAGGTGGTATTTATTTTGTTTAGTGTACAGCAATGTTACGTTAGCCAGGAGTCTACGATGGTAATGCAGAGCAGTAATTTGGCTGCCTGCTAGCTAGCCCTGCTTGGTTCAGCACCAGCAGGATTCTGACCCCATGAATTCAGTGCCAGCTCATCTCCCCATTGAAATGGTACCTTTTTACCTACTTGTATAAAACATCATTTTGAACTGCTAGGTGGGCAGAAGCTGAGGCTGTCAACGCTGCAAACATTGGGTGTTTTTGCTCTGACAACAGAAGAGGCAGCCTTTTTATTTAAACTGTTTGTCTGATTAAAATGAAGGCTAACCCTGGTGTTTTAAACACGATAAGGTAGAGCGCGCTACAGATAGGAAGTGAAACTTGGCATGTTAAAATAATGGGAGAATGTGATTAATGACGTGCAATGAAGGGAGGGAATTGTGTATGATACGATGTGTTCAATGGGAGGAGAATTCAGATTCTGGCACGATGTCCACCCATGAGTGCCGATGCTTCGTTCTCATTATTATATAGACTTTTAAGAAAAGCAATGCCTGAATATTCTTTGATTTGTCTCATTAATCGGAACCATAACAGAGGCGAGTGACGGGAAAGCATCTCGCTATGCATTGCTAGGACTCAGATCAGATGGGTGGCCATCTTCCAGAATTCCCAACTGGGACTGGGGAATTCTGGGAATGGAACTGTACACATCTTGAAATTGCCAAACTTGGAAAAACACCGTTATAGATAGAATAGATAACCACCCATGATTTGTTGAAGATAACCCTATAATATTCTGCCTTTTTAATATTCCCCAAAATATTTCTTTCTTTCTCAGGGGTGGGGTGCGTGTGCTGCCTTCCTCTTCGGCCTGGCCTGAGTCATTCTCCAGATGGACTCGGGGTTCTTTCCCTCACCCGACTTGTCCAGGCAGCAGCTGGTTCCTTCTGCCCCTTTCAGGGGGGAGCTGGAGGGCAGGCCTGTTTTGTGGATGGGACTGAAGCCCCCAAAGAAGCCCTGGGCCCTTGATTCAACCACAGCCACAAGCATGGCTTTGCATCCCTCCCTCTGCCTTCTGGGGGGCTCTGCTGAGACCCTCCCCCCAATGCAATCTGAAGTATCTCTGGGGCAGGAAACGGGTGCAAGACCGTTTTAATTGGGGGCACAGCAGCCGTGCAAGTTGATGCCTTTCACTCACAGCCAGGTCCTCCCTCCTCCTCCTCCATCTCTACCATCACCCGGCATTCACCTGTGTATCCATGCAGAAGTGAAAAGGGTGATTTGGAGGCTTTGATAAGGATTCATCAGAGGTTTCAGGGTGATGGATCAATACGGTTGCAGCTTCTCTTTAGGATCTCAGATACAGCTGAGTAGACAGCTGTGCGGATAGAAGAAAATATTGGTAGCTCCGAGTTGACCTGTGGATTCCTTGGTGCTCTCTGAACTGTTTTTGAGATCAAACAAATAATTCTGGCCTACAGAGGTGTTTGAATTGGTGGGCCTTTCTAAAAGTAAAGAAAGACACTGTTTTGTCTTCAGGAGGACTAGAAACATTGTGAATTAGTCACTTCGATTTTTCTCTCCTGCAACGCATATTATACATTCGTTTGTCCTGTAGTGCTTGGACATGGACCCCTGGGTGGTTCTGGAAGGCCTCGTTTGGAAGCAAAGCAAAAAGTAACTTAGCACCTGTCCTTACAGAACCCTACCTGTGTTGGGTTCACACGACACATTTAATTGGCTATTGTATTCCCAGATTTGGGGGAATGGTAAATTTGCCATATGGATTGAGTTCACTCTAACCAAGGTTAAAAGAACATGTGTGAACGGAGATGCTGATCCAGTTATGGGCATCCTAGGCTTTAGGGAAGTTACTGTAGGAATGTGTTTGACCTTTTTGAAAAAGTTCCATTCTCAGTCCACCCACCCTGCAATTTGTAGATTATAGAAAGCCGTAAGATAAATCGGGAGGGGCAATCCACATCTTAAAATTGCCAGATTTGAGAAACATTGTTCCTACACATCTGGAGGGTACCAACTTTCAAAAAGGATGCTTTGTATCCTCCACAAATCAAATTCAGAAGACAGAAAAGCAAGCCTGTTGCCTTACTTGATCAAAATGCTTTATTGAAAATGCTGCTTAATATTCTCAATTACTGTTGAGTCTCTGATTCAGTAGCTGATTGGAATTGAGTCATCAATTCAGCAGGATTCTAAGTGTCCTGGCAGGCTGAGAGACAGAGAAGAGGGGTCTGTGCTGCTACTGATCTCCCCACCCCACCCCCGCCACGTTGCTTAGTACTTGATGTAGGAAAGGGTCACGTCTCCCTCAATCTCTAGAGTGCGGATCTGTTTGATAGGGACATAACGATGAGTGTAGTTGAAGAAGGGCTGGTCGTTAGCATAAAACTTGAATTCATGGTTGTCACTCTTGATTGAGAGCTGGGAAGAGGAGGAGGATGTTAACATGGCCGAACTAGCACATCTGGATCACCTACACCAGGGGTCCTCAACTTTGGCAACTTTAAGACTTGTGGACTTCAACTCCCAGAATTCCTCAGCCACCTGGTCTACACAATCCATAGCTTGCATCAATTTAAAAAAGTACCCCCTATACATAAGGGATAGGGACTTTAATTGGAGGGGAGTCACAACTGCCACATTGTTTTCTACAAACACAAAGGTAATTTTCAGAGGTTCAAGGTGTTAGTTATGACGTACAAAGCCATTCATGGCATGGGTCCGGATTACCTACGGCAACACCTGCGACCGGCGTCAACGTCCCTCCGTCCAGTGCGCTCCCACAGAGAGGGCCTCCTCAGGGTGCCGCCGATCAAAGAATGCCGATTGGTGACCCCCAGGGGGAGAGCGTTCTCTGTGGGCGCGCCAGACCTTTGGAACAGCTTACCGGTTGAGCTCCGGACGGCCCCCGACCTTCGCTCCTTCCGGCGCGATCTTAAAACATTCTTTTTCGAACAAGCTGGCCTGGTCTGACGGGATGGGGTTGGGTTTTTAAAATTAGTTCTTAACTCAATATGTATTGATTTTATGGGCATGATGTTTAATTGGTTTTTAATGGTTTTTTAATTTTTGTATCTGATTTTTATTGTGTATTGCCCTGTTCACCGCCCTGAGTCCTTCGGGAGAAGGGCGGTATAGAAATCAAATTATTAAATTAAATTACATTAAATGCCCTTCTGGTGAGGCAATTCCACTCATCTCCACCAGAGGGGGCATTCATCCCACCAGCTTTCCAAGCGTTCAGATTTCAAAGTTGTGCTAGCTGGGAATTATGGACGATGGAGTCTTACACAATTGGAAGGCTCCAGCTGGATCGCCTCTCCACTGCCTACTTGCCTGCCTGCCTGCCTTCTTGCTGACCTACCAGCCAAGGTCTTTGCTGGAATCCAGGGGTGTCTGCATAAGCCAGGTAAAATATTGCTAATCTGTCAATTACATAGTCATGACAGCCAGCCTTACTTTTTTGACCTCCTCCCTGTGGACACCCCTTCCTGCTAAAATCAAAACCAACTCACCTTAAAGTACTGCCCAGGCTGAAAAGGGTTAAAGTTCACGTTGCTTTCCTCATTTCCCCAGCTACCTTTCAAAAAACTATTGCGTACTACGGCTCTCCACGGTTTCATGCGAACGTTAATATGCAGAGCGAGTTCCTGGCCAGCCATGAAATTGATTTCAAACCTTGGAAAGAGCAAAAAACAACAACACAGGCATCTCAGATTAGGTCTTTGGAATAAATCAAAGGAAATCTGATTCCACCCTGCCCCTTAATCCAACAGCAGCCTGCCAGATCCTTCCATGGATGAAGGCTAAAGGGGGGGAAAAATAGCTCTTGTTCCTTTTTCCAGATATTATTCATTGGTAGACTGCTGCTGAATGTGTAAATTCTACTTAGCATTTTAGGTATTTATTCGTTGCATTTACATCCTGCCACAGTTAGACCAACTCTCAGTGAGTTATAAATTAGACAAACACATATTAAGTAGCCCTGATAGAGAGGTCAGAATGCAGTATTGCAGGCAAACTCTGTCCACAGCCTGGAGTTCAATCCTGGTGGTGCTTGAAGTTGACTCAGCCTTCCATCCTTCCAAGGTTGGTACAATAAGGACCCAGATTGTGGGGGGCAAGAGGCTGACATTGTAAACCACTCAGAGAGTGTTGTAAACTACTATATAAGTCTAAGTGCTATTGCTATTGCTAAACTACAAACATATTCAGCAGCAGTCTAGCAGTGACTAGCATTCTTCTGATGAAGAACAGCTGATCACTGCTTAATGACAGTTTGGATCCATATCTTTCTTTAAATCCACCTCCTAAGTCAGAATTCCCCAAATTCTTTAACTCATCAATCCTTCTATCAAATTTCTGATTCCCCACTTTGGGAAACCCTGCCCTAAGCTAACAGCCCTTGCTTCTTGTGGCAGTGAGTTCCACAGACTGTGTTTATACAGAGCAGAATTTTAATTCCACTCCCCTTAATTTCCTTGTCCTCTGGGCTAACTCTGCAGAGGTGTAGAGATGGGAGAGTCATAAAAAGAGATGAACTGGGAAAGATCTACGAGGGGCCCTAACCAGTGGTGCTTTGCTATGCCAAAGCAGAGTCCCAGTGTATAACTTGTGGGCAAGGGGCAAGTTGGGCTGAAATGTGAGATGCCAGCAGGGTGGGACCTGTGACCCTGACTACAGAAAGGCACCTATGCCCAATGGTCACAATTCAATTCCTCTGCCTGAATCCCAAATGAATGCAGCAAAAAAAACAAAACTTGAGACCTTTTTGCATTTTGGGGAATAGATCCTCGGACTGTGATGGTCCTGCTGGCTCCCAGACCTCCAGGAATGTCGCCTGTGTAGGGCATCGGCTGAAATAGATAAGAATCGAGGTTACACTTAACATTCTCCAATCCAATCATGTGGCTCTCGTCTCTGCTAGTTGAGGGTCAAGGTAGTTGCAGACCAGTAGGTCTTGGGGTGCCAAGCGGGAGACCATCTCTTCCTTTAACCAGGCAACTAAGGCATTGGCTGCGTTCAAGTGGCTTGTTTGCTCAGCAGGGCCGTCTGCAGGATGTGGTCAAAATATTCAAGATAGAAGCCTGGATGGAGCCAACAAAGCTGAGGCTATTGTTTTATGTGCAATGAACACAAAAAGTAGGTGGGGCGGTGATGTTGCTGGCGTGGCTGCTGGGTTGACTTTTTAACTCACAGGCTGTGAAAGACCCTGCATCACAAAAGACTGAGTTTATAGATGAACACACCAATCTTGGTCCTATGAGCTGGTTTTCTGGTGCAATATGTAGGTCTTTCTTTGTACTCTGCCCCACATTGACCTAACAGCCTTCTTTCATCCCAATGTCTCTCATTCAACTAGAGCAGACATGTCAAACACAAGGCCCGGGGGCCAGATCCGGCCCGCGAAGTGGTTTCATGTGGCCCGTGAAGCCATTCTGGAAACAGTGAGGGAACAGCCCCCACTGCCTTGGCTCTGGCCCAGAGACCCTCCTTCTGCCAGAGACCCTCAGATCTGTCCCACTCCTGCCCAGGCCCCCATAGGCACCCTTGATGCCAACGATGTAGAGCTGGCCACACCCACCCAGTAGGCCATACGCACTCTAGCCACGCCCACCCAGTAGGCCACGCCCACCCAGACCACACCCACCCGGCCCCCTGAGGGAAACCGCAATGCTGATGCGGCCCTCAATGAAATTGAGTTTGACACCCCTGAACTAGAGAGTTTCTGAGTGAAGGGGAGCAGGTCGTCTTGGATATGTGGCAAAAGGGACCATAATTAGTCCCCTCCTTAACCCCAAGGAAGCTAATTTTCCCTCAAATGTCCCTTTTATTCTTCCCCCTGTCTGATTTTGGAGGCTTGGTGAAGCACTTACAAGATGACTTGGTAAAATTTCCAGTTTCTAGTCATTGTTCACCATGATCAAAGCCGAATACCAGGAAATACCAGGGTCCTTGAATTCAACCTGAATGCACACACTCCTCTTATTCTGGTTTCTGTCCCACCCCACAAATCTGGGTAAAGCAAGGAGAGACAGGCTGGGTTAGCAAGTCTGTTGGTACTTACTGGGTGGTAGATTGCAGGGGACGTCATTATCTGGTGGAGGAGAAATCCAAAGAAGCTGTTAACAATCCTGTGTTTTTCTCCTAAAACCGCTAGCCCTGAATATCCTTGCCCTCTGCCCCCTTATCTTCCTTTTGAGTATTTACGGGAAGATTTTGTGGTGGCCCGTATTCAGGGGTCATCGTAACATTCGAAAGGATAGGAAAACAACAATGGCTGAGTTTGTCTGGAACGTCCACCCAAGGTCAATTGAAGTCTTTGCGGGTGGCTTTGTACCACTTGTTCAACCCGGTTACTTTATCTGGGCTGGTTTTGGAGAGGTTGCCAATCACTCTATTGTGTGAATGGAGGAAACAGACGAAGTGCGTTGTGTTAACTTTGCAGTGCTCAAGTACGCCAGGGATTCTTTCGTGCTACAGAAGCAGAAAAAAGAACAGCGATGTCATGGCCCAGACTATGGACTCTTGATTCTGAATCAGAGCTTGTCCAGATGATCCCGTGGCCTCAGGATGGACCAAGCCAGAGATCACATTAGGCTGATGAATCTGAGCTGCTAGATCTGCCAGGACCAATAGAGTCAACTGAAAAACGTGCAGCTTTGTATGCCAAGACAACCGAGGACCCAGAGGGACAGCCATTCTTAGGGGTCAAGAAAGATGTAGAAAAAGAGCAGCTAAAGGGGAAGAAGAGAAAGGGGCAACCTGGGGATTGAAGCAACCCAAAATCTATTTCCAAAATGAGATCAAGATCAGGAGGTGCCGACTTGTCAATAGCAAACACTTACTGTGTCCTCCGTCTTTGGTCCTGCCGTCACATTCAGAGACTGCAGCTCCAGGTCTCCATCAACTCTAATGATTTGCACACCTTGTGGTGGAAATCGGTGGCTGTAGTTGCAGAAGGGATTCCCGTTCACCAGGATCTGTTGGAGGGCAAAGCGGAAGGAGTCAAGTCTCAATTGGGATCATCCAATTTCTTTGCAGGAAAATCCTGTTTATTCTTGCCTCAAACGCATCCCAGCCGAAAGCGGAGCCAAGTGGCCATAGAGGGGGTCAAAAAGGTCAAAATAAGTACATATAAAAAGAGAGAGGCCTTTTATCTCGTCGATACCTGTGTTTTCCCCCGGGGCAAAGTATTTTCAGCCACAGGTCACCCTCCTTTAGTGGCTGTTTGCCTTATGACAGTGATGAAATGCTTTGCGGTGCAATACATTCTTGGTTCATTCCAAACAAATGGTGAATTTGGGGGGTTGGTGGGGGGGAATGAAGAGGCCCCCGCAGTCCCAAAGGAGCCTCTGTCACGTGTACCAACCTGGTATTCGGCCTCATCGACAATGAAGATGATCTCAACATGCTCGCCCTTTCGGAAGGGATTCTTGTAGATCTCTTCCTTCCCCCACCTGTGAGACTGAAACGTGTTGATCACAAGAGTCTCAAATTTAAAGCGAGGGTTGAAGTGGAAAGGAATGTCAGCCCCCTCGTGCTGGCAACAGGCGAAGTCCACTGAGAAGCTGGGGGAGGGAGAGGAAAAAAGAAGAGAAAAATGAAATGGGGGAGGTACAGGAATCTCACAGCTGAGTGTTGCTCCCACTTTTCCTTTGCCCTGAAGCTGGAATCTGTAGGATGCTGGTTTGTTGCTTGAAGGGAAGTTCCTAACCCACATGGTTTAGTACTGTGGTGGCGAACCTATGGCACACGTGCCACAGGTGGCACACAGAGCCCTCTCTGCGGGCACACGTGCCATCACCTCAGTCCTAGGCCTTCCGCTGGGTTTTACAAAACCTTTTCGCTTTAGGCCTCCGCCGCTGTGTGCAAAAAAAAAAGGTTCAATCAATCAATCAATCAATTTCAACTTCTCACAGGAAAAAAAACAGATCTTGCAAAGTTGGAAATTGATTGATTGAACTTTTTAGTCCCACCCAGTCTGCCGTTACCACCGCAGCCACGCCTACCCAATGGGCCACGCCCACCCAATTGGCCTCACCCACCCAGTTGGCCACACCCACCTAATGGGCCACGCCCACCTGACATCCGATGATACGTAAGTGGGTTTTGGGTTGCAGTTTGGGCACTCGGTCTCTAAAAGGTTCGCCATCACTGGTTTAGTAGGACTTGGAAAAAGCAGGAAGAATTCCGGAAGGCCTTAACCTTGGCATATACTACTTTTAACGACATAACAATCCCATGACTATTATTTTGAGTAAGGTAGCAACTTTCCCGTCCTGTGAGCCTCCAAAGGAACATTACCTGTCGGAGTCTTCGGGCATCGTGCCGTTCAGATATACAGACATCCCAGGGCGGAGACCACCAAGGACAGGTTGATCATAAGGGAGAGCCTGGAAGATACGAAAATAATGAACCCAACCAGTGACTTAATTGCAAAACACGAGTTAGCAAGTTCCTACTTACCAGGTGGTAGATTTCAGGTGAATTCGTCATCTGGTGGGAGAGAAATCCAAAGGCTGTTAACAATCCCAAGTTTTTCTCTCAAAATCCTAGCTCTGGATAATCCCTAGCCCTTTGCCACTCCACACTCTGGTGTTCCTGTCTAGTAATAAGGTTATATTTGCATTCTTTTAGAGCAGGGGTGTCAAACTGCCGGCCTGCAGGCTGGACGCGTCACAAGGAAACTGCACCCACCCCATTGCCAGCAATGGGGAAAAAGTTCCAATAACGTTGCGCGACGTCACGTGATGTCGCGAGTTTGACATGTCTATTTTAGAGAGTCGTTGAGGCCACATGGAGGTTTATCTGTGTCCTCCATCGTTCTTTTGAAGACAGCAAAGTCCACATTTTGGACCCAGAGGACCACTGGTTTGAAAGAGGGGCCAAAGAGGCCCGTCTAGGTCAGGGATAGGCAACCTCGGCTCTTTTATGACTCATGGACTTCAACTCCCAGAATTCCTGAGTCAGCATAGCTGACTCAGGAATTCTGGGAGTTGAAGTCCATGAGTCATAAAAGAGCCGAGGTTGCCTACCCTTGCTCTAGGTCAAAACTGGAGAGCTCCCTCTCAACAGAGGGAGAGGGGTACAATATCATCTCTCTCCTGTCTACAACACGCTCTTTTCAGCAATTCCACGAAGGCTCTACATCCATTTGTACTATTCAGGTGACTCTGAGGACACCGATAAACCTCCAAGTGGCCTCAACAATAACTCTAAAATAATGCAAATGACCAGCGGTCTGCAAGAAATATAAATCCTTCCATTCCCCACCATCCACTCAGGGCTGAAGAAACTTCTTGGATGAGAAGCGAAGTGTCTTCGAAGAAAGCCCAGTTGCCTCCTGAAAAAAAGCGCCTTTCAGATAACCAGGACTGGATGATTGAGAAGACATTGGCCAAGGTTGAGGAACTCTGCCTTAAGGACATCTGCAAAGTGCAGAGCAGGCCTAGTCCTGGTGTAAATTTTCTCCCCGTGCCATTGCCGAGGTATTACTCTTGGATGACTATTTTTGCTAGCATGAAGAGATGTAAGCCACGTCAAATGAGGACCCAGAGAGGGAGGCCATTCTTAGGGGTCAAGAAAAGTGTACAAGAAGAGCAACTGGAGGGGAGAAAGAGAAAGTGGAAGCTTGGGGATTTAAAAACCCCAGAATCCACTTCCCAAAAAAGATCAAGGATCTAGAGGTGCCAACAGCAAACACTTACCATGTTCCCCATCATTGATCTTACCGACACATTCAGAAACTGCAGCTCCAGGTCTCCATTAACCTTAATAACGTGCACACTTTGGGGTGGAATTCTGTGCCTGAAGCTGCAGAACCGCTTCCTGTTCACCAGGATCTGTCAGAGGGCAAAACAGAAGAGATCAAGTCACATTTGGGACCATCCATTTGCTTTGCAGGAAAAAAAATCTGTTTATTCTTGCCGCAAACACATCCCAGCCCAAAACGTAGCCCAGTGGCCATAGAGGGGGTCAAAAAGGTCAAAATGAGTAAATGTAATAAGAGAGAGGCCTTTTTTTTCCCCACCGATGACTATCTTTTCCCCCCTGGACCAAAATATTTTCCATTCAGCTACAGCTCATCCTGTAGTGAGGAAATATTAACTTAGCGATACAATACATTTGTGGTTCATTCCGGACAAAGGGTGAATTCTGGAGGGAAACCAAGAGGTCCCAAAGGAGCCTGTGTCAGGTGTACCAACCTGGTATCCGGCCTCAGTGACAATGAAGAGGACCTCAAAATCCTGGCCTTCTTGGAAAGGATTTTTGTGTTTCTCTTCCCTTCCCCAAGAGCCAGACTCGAACGTGTTGAGCACAAGTTTCCTCCTTCTGAAACGAGGGTTGAAGTGGAAGGGAATATCAGCCCCCTTATGCCGGGCACTCGCAAAGTCCACATTAAAGTTCATCCAGGATCTGGAAGAGAGAGGGAAAAAAGAAGAGGAAAATTAAATGAGAGGTGGAAGAAGTCTCAGAGGAGAGTCCCCCCACTTCTCCCTTGCTCTGAATCTACAATCTGTAGGATTATTATTATTATTTTTGCTTTAAAACAAAACTCTTAATTCCTAACCCGCGTAAGCTTAGCTGTAGTTGGAAGAAGCAGGAAGTGAAACTATCCCCAAATTTTAAAAAGGCAGAATTTGGATTATACAACCTATCCTTAACAACACAATAATCCTGTGACTATGACTTTAAGTAAGGTAGCATCTGGCCCTTCTTGTGAGCCCCCAAAGGAACGTTACCTGTAGGTGTGTCTGAGTACTGTGCCTTGCACATAGACAGACATTCCAGGACGGAGACCGCCAGGAACAGATTCGTAGTAAGGGAGAGCCTGGAAGACAGAAAATGATGAATGAAACCAATGAACCAGCCAACCTCAACCCATGACTTTTATCAGCCTTTCCAGGTGGCTTCTGCATCAAACCAAGACCTTCCAGGAGGGCCTCTGCTAAGAATTAATCCCTCCAACGTGGCAGGGGAAGGAAGGAAGGCGTGGAAGAAGCACCAGAACTGCAGCCACGGACCGGTTCTGCTTTAGTTCTATGGGCAATCAGTGAATTGAGCAAAACTGGCTGGATCCCGCAATCTTATCCAATCTCTCCATGCACCGGAGGAACTTCTAAGGAAAGGAGAAGCATTGCAAAGGCCAACTGGGTCAGGCTGGTGGAATCAAGGGAGAATTTGCCTTTTCCTCTGCATTTCTGGGCCTTTTCTAGGAGATCCATGTTTCATCTGTGGGTGGATTTGTGAAATTGCTTCCTTGCTGACAAAATTCACCAAAGTTCAGCAAACACCATCACGCACGTCTCATCCCCAGGGGGAATCTTCACCCCAATGTGACTGTTGGATCTATTTTTAAGGGATCAGTTGTTGGAAAAGAAGGTAAAAACAGGCAAAATATTCCTGTTGTGATTACCGTATTTTCCGGCGTATAAGACGACCCCCCAACTTTTGAGAAGATTTTCAGGGGTTCAAAAGTCATCTTATACGCTGGAAAATATGGTATGCTTAGCGGAGTCTGAAGATGTTTTGGGGTTTAGGTGGAAGAATGATGTGACGATTTTTTTGTCTGGACAGAAGAATAGGAAAGAAAGCAATGGCAGAAAATAAATGAAAGCTACTTACCAACATTCCTTCTCCACCGCCGCCATTCCAGCTCTACAGGGGAACAAAAGATAATTGTTCTACTCGGATGTGGCTATACCCATGACTTCTCAAACCGTGCCATTACCACGGTTTGTATCTGATATATGAGTCCCTTCATTCTCCAGATAAAAACATGCATTCTGTCACGTAACACGGAGTGATATTTGCTAAGAGCACACATTTATGTCAACTGTTAGGAGAGGCTTCCTTTGCAATATCCTTCCAAAGTCACACATCCATAATGTGCATAGAGAAAAATGCTTGCATGGATTCATATCCCTTTGATGCGTGAAGCTCATTGCTGAGAACCGAGGACCTTTCCTAGACCCAACTCCGGAGTTAGAACTTGTTTAGGAATCTTGCACAATACGATCACAGTGCACAGGTGAATTTGAGTTCATGTTAGTTACTGAACCAAGTCAGGGGCAAGTCTAGCAACTGCACTGACACAACAACTTCAAACCTGGATGTCTTTCCTCTTGATTTTGGGGCTCTCTCTCTGCTAGGCCTCCTGCACCCCCATCTCCTTTTACTCCAAACTCAGTTAGAAAAGGAAAAGGGAAGCACGGCTCTGGATACAGATTTCTCTATCCAGCAAGATCTGCTTTATATCCTGTGCAGCTATAAGAAGCAACCGGTCTCTGAAATCCCAAAGAATTCCAGAATTTCAGCTCAGATTTCAGATTTTTGCTAATCAGAAAAAGATCCAAAAGGGATCTAGGCCATTTTGAACATAGAAAAAGATGGTTGGAAGGGATCGTGGAGGTCTTCTAGTCCAACCCCCTTCATCTAGACCTCATGCTATGGAAATAGTGGAATTCACTGGAGGGAAATGAAGAATAACTCATGGCTGTGGAGATAAACAGGTGATATTCACAGGGCAAATGGCATGAAGTGAAAAAATGAGGTGCAAAGTTTTGCTAGACCAAGAACCTGGATGAATGACCGACTTAGATTTTCCTTTCCCTCTATGTGATCCTCTAGTGAACGAGGCAAGAATCACTCTTAGATGCCCTTTTCATGCTTTCTGTTTCCAGCTACTTACCCCTGTTACATCTCCACCACCGATAAACATACTCTAAAACAGAAACAAAAGGATACCTTTAAAATCATGGTAGGGCAGAGTATCCTGTGAAGACTTGTGTGCGTCAGGCCTGGGCCACTCTTTGTCCAAATCAAGAGTGGGTCCATGAGGGCCGCACAGCATATTAATGTCAGTGGGATGGTTTGAGCAGAGTAGATCAAGCCATTCCAACCAAAAGGAATAAGCAACGTCAACAAACACACAAAGCACTTAACAACTGCAGTGATCCAAGGAAATGGCTACTTTCCAATAATCCAAACACACATGACTTCTCTCCCCATGCTGTCATTGCCACCTTCAACATTAGATATCTATATCATATGCTCATAGGGATAATTACATTCGTATTTCATTCCTCAGCTGGAAAGATGTCTTTCTTATCACAACACAGACTGATTGGGATCAAAGAGACAAATATTAACTAAGTGTTTTTTGAGGGTTACATTTTGTTTTCATGAGCAAAGGGTCTGGAGCGCTTGTTCTCTCAAAAAACAAGCAATTCTTGCAGAGAACTGGTTTTTTTTTTTTTAAAAAAATGTCTTAATTGGCTGCTGGTTGCCCTCCGGGTGAGATTCAAGGTGTTGGTAATGACTTACAAAGCCCTACATGGCATGGGTCCGGATTACCTACGGCAACACCTGCGGCCGGCGTCAACTTCCCTCCGCCCAGTGCGCTCCCACAGAGAGGGCCTCCTCAGGGTGCCTCCGATCAAAGAATGTCGATTGGTGGCCCCCAGGGGGAGGGCGTTCTCTGTGGGCGCGCCAGACCTGTGGAACCGCTTGCCGGTTGAGCTCCGGATGGCCCCCGACCTTCGCTCCTTCCGGCGCGATCTAACAACGTATTTATTTGAGCAATCTGACCTGGTTTGATGGGTTAGGGTTGGGGTTTTAATATGTTTTTAATTATTGTTTTAAATTTTAAATTTGGGCATTATATTTAATCATTTTTTAACTTTCGTATTCTGTTTTTATATTTATTTATTTATTTATTTATTTATTTATTTATTTATTTATTTATTTTAATTCCATTTATATCCCGCCCTTCTCCGAAGACTCAGGGCGGCTTACAAACTTAGCAGTAGCCTTCATTCTATGTATATGCCTGCTTATTAGGGCTTTCACACACACCCCAAGCGGCATTATTACAAAGTCAGCTTATTGCCCCCAACAATCTGGGTCCTCATTTTACCTACCTGGGAAGGATGGAAGGCTGAGTCAACCTTGAGCCTGGTGGGACTCGAACCTGCACTAATTGCAGGCAGCTGGTGTTACTTAAGGAGGCATTAGCCCACTGCTCCACCAAGGCTGTACACCGCCCTGAGTCCTGAGTCCTTCGGGAGAAGGGCGGTATAAAAATATAATAAATAAAATAAAACAAATAAATAAATAAATTGTTTTTAAAAAGTGATATGGCCACCCAGAGAACTCTGGGTGGGTCACAGCACTGGTACAAAACCAAAAGACCGCAAAAAAACAAATAAAGCAAGAAAAAGCGAGAGCCATCACCATTCTCCAATCCAGACCTCACTGATCCAGCTTCTTGGATGAAAAGTGAAACGTCTTCAGAAGAAATACAAGAAAGTCCAGTTGCTTCCTGAGAAAAAGCGCCTTTGGGACAGACCCCCCACCACCATCTTTGGGCTCCAGCCTCACCTTGTCCCAGTGCTCAGTGGAAGAGCAAGTTCTTCACAGCCTTCCAGAAGGTTAAACAAGTGGAATCCAGGAGACCTGTTGGATCCCAGGGCAAGGGTTATATAGAAATGGAGTTCTGGGTCCCATTATATCAGTGTTTCTCAAACCTGGCAACTTTAAGAAGTGTGGTCTTCAACACCCAGAATTCCATCACCAGCGTACAAGCCGGGGAATTCTGGGAGTTGAAGTTCACTCATGTGAAAAACACTGCTTTATATGGCAACGTTTATGGGAAGGAACTTTAAAGCCGACCTACTTTATCCAGTGGAATGGGCAGATCCCTTCAGAAAAAGTATAAATATTTTTGGAGTCTCCTGACCTGTTCTTTAAGCCTTTCTTCTAAGACCTGTGAAGCTATAACCCCTTAAATTCTGATAATAGTCATCCTGATGCTCTCCTTTACATATTCCCAAGAGTTTTAATTTACTGCTGGAATTGCTCCTAAAATGCCTATAAATCCTTGGGCGAGGGGGGGGATTTAGTCACAGGGGGGCCATTGTCAAAAGAGAGGCGAAATAGGAAACAGAAGAAACAAGACAATTGCGTATCTACTTACTATCAGTTTAGACAATCCTTTGCCACCATTAACTTTCTTGATAATCGTTATTATCTTTTTTCCAAATGACTATAAGGAAGAAGGAAAAAAACATTATGGATTCCTTTATAAGTTGTGTCAGTGCATGATATGCGTGGCTTTGGCATGGACAACTGAGGCCCGTTGAAATAAAGCGGTGAGGCCTTGAGGGTTAACGGAGGATATTGAACGTGAATGGTCTCACAGCACCAGAGGAGGAACGTAATTCTACCTCAACCCCTTTGAGGTAGGCAAAGTCAAGGAAAGCTATGGCAGGGATTCGTGGAAATCCACTATCGTGTTGTTAGTTTTCATTAGCCGAATCTTGAAAGCCTTTCCAAAACTTTACTATTCCTTTTCAAGGAGAGCAAAGTCAAGCTGTGTTTCCAAAAATTCTGATAAAATTAATCCTGGGAAGGGAAACGAGGAAAGACATCTTGCTGGCAAAATTGTATCTGACAGAAAGACCATTTGAGCCAAGAATTTGCCATTTTGCAGAGAGAAAAATCACAAACAGGGAAAAGTAATTTTGGAGAAACCCTAACACTCATCCCAAAAGTGTCCCTTGATACATAATACAAGTTTCTCCCTTTGCTACTCAATACCCAGAGGAACCATCATTCCAATTTGGGAATCGTTGTTTTTTTTAAAGGATGTAGTGCTATTTGAAGCTGCTTTAAAAACGAGAGTCGAAACAGGTGAAATATTTTGGCCCTGCCTGCTCAGCGACTGCTCTGGGGTCTCTGAAGATGCTTTCTTAGTGGCATGGAATAACAAAAAGAGTGTTTTATTGCATGCAAGATGAATATCACTCAAAGAAAGCACAGAATATGAACAAAATCTACTTACCGTTGAATTAGAAGCATTACCTTGACCTTTATTCATATTCTATAAGGGAAACAAAAGATAAACACTTTTATTTTGAAAAGATATCACACGTGATTTCTCCAACTACGCTATCGCTACAATCTTTGATATCATATTTCTAAAATGCTTTATTCCACAGATGAAATACACACATTTCTTTTTCTTTTAAATTGAAAAGTTTTACAGTACATTTTAAACATAAATTGACCTCACCTAAAACCCACCCTTCCCTCCCCCTCCCCCCCAACTTCCCCCCACCTCCCCACTGTTACGACAGTGACGATTCACGCCTGTGATGGGCGGGCATATGTCAAGAATGGCCTATAGCGGCTGCAAGTCCCTAAACCTGGAAAGTTTTAATCTTGGTTAGATTTTTTGTGTGATTTACTACATTATGGAAATGCCAACTATTTGATCACTCTAGGATTCAATATATCGTGCAGACTCCAGAAAAGCAATCATATTTGTAGCTAGGATGAAGAGGCTTGGGTGAAAGTTGTACAATATTAAAAGTGTGGATTAAGGAACCCAGGGAAAGATTTAGGCTTCATTATAATTTTTTTGGGATCCTTTGAAGAAAAATCCCTCTTTCTGGCTTCCACAACCTTTCCTGGTAAAAGACAGCCTGGAAAAAGAGGTGAGGAAAAGCAAAAGTGCATTTGGACCACACAGAAGACTCGCACCAAAAAGGGACAGAAATTTCAGGGAGGAAAAAAAACTTCCCGACACAATCGTCCACGTGGCCTGGCTTGCCCCTATTTCTCACAGGCATCCCCGGTGTTGTGTATGCTGGGGACTGTCAATCACAGCAATCCACTAGGACCAACAGGTGGCGCCAGTCAAGGCTCGGATTGGCTGGCCAGCATGCGGCGGGAATTCCAGATGTGGGGATTGGTTTTGGGAATGTACCTGGCTAGGTATTATTTTTTTATTATTATTATTATTATTATTATTATTATTATTATTATTATTATTATTATTATTATTATTATTATTATTATTATTATTATTATTATATTTAAGGGGGCTCCGGAGGCTCCATCGTCCCTATTTTCCTGCCTACCCGCAATAAAGACTGTTGCTGTGAATTCTGTCTGTTACTTCCATGTGGTCCTGATAATATACAACACCCAGGGCTGAGAACGGCTCCCTGCCTTGGCTACTCATTCCCAGGGGAAACATCACCCCAATTTGGCAGTGGGAGGTGTTGTTTTTTTTTAAGGGACAAATTATTTCAGAAAGGAAAAAGGTGAAATGTGTTGGCCCTGCCTGCTCTGTTCCTGCTCTGGGGACTCTGGAGGTGCTTGCTGGGAGGGACAGAATCACGAAAAGTGGGGGGGGGCTTCCCTGCATGCAAAAAGGATATCCCTCAGCACAAAGGCAGAAGATGCAGAAAGAGCTGCTCACCATCAGTTTTCCGATTTCTCTTGCATCCAAAGCATTCTAGAAAGGAAAGCAACGCATCAAATTATATTCTGACGAGAAAACACCCAGGACTTTTCTATCCGTTCCGTCTCTACTATCTTAGATTTCATTGAGGTGAATTGGTGTTTTCCTTCGTGTAGGAAACGTACATTTTGTATCACAACGGGGAGTGCTTAGTCCAAAAATTTTAAAAAAAGGAATTAACAGTGTTCTGAGGCTTCTTTTTCCTCTTTCCTTTTTTCGATGTTCTTTCACATTCGTGGAAGTTTAATATGCATTGAGAAACCTGAGGAATAATGGTGATATCCTGTTCACCAGCATACAAGAGACAACACTCTTTTGAGAACATTGTTCTATATATCCACATTTCATGCCTGAAAGATTCATATTATCTATCTATACCTACATATGTAAGCCATCCTTAGGATAGAATTTTGTTTTTTTTAAATTCTGCTTCACGTAGCCCACCCCCCTTCTACCTCCTCTGCTTCTTCCTCCTCCAATAAAGTTCAAATATTATTAAATATGAAGATGTGTATCTCCATCTCTATGTGCTCTTCTTGATTTTCAGGGTGGTCCTCTGACGGAAACGGGCTACTGAAATCCCACAACAGCATCTCATTTCCTCTTCCGGATACTACAAGAAAGTCAGCTCAGATTCAGAGCATTTTCTGGTCAGAAAAAGGTTCAAAACATAATTAGGCCATCTTGACTCCTAAAGCCCTTATTTCCCCACTCAACCCGTCCCCAATTTGAGGACTGTCAGAGGTGGGCATTAAATTTAAAAAAGAACGAAATGAATGTCATAGCTTTCATCCTAAAGAAAGATGACTAAATGTATAACTGGGGTACATCTCAGGGCTTTGTCTATAAGTACTAAATTTGGGCGGGGGTGGGGTTGAATCCAAAAAGGGCTGTTTGATTGCATGCAAGGAAGATATTTCCCATGGAAAAGGGAGAAGATGGTGAAAGAGCTACTTACGATGATTTCCAACATATGTTCCTCACCAACGGTATTCTGCAATGGAAACAAAAGGTATCAGCTCTAATCTCACAAGAGACCATCTAGGGTTAGGGTTAGGTCACCGTGAACTCATAGAGCAAAATGGACATCGCCAACAAACTCGGAGAGCTTGGGTATGGTTAGAAGGGCACTGACCTTTCTAGCCTGCCCTATGTATATTTCCTGGTAAAATACATGGGAAAATCCCATTGGCGGAAAATTCCACTTAGGGTTAGGTCCCCATGAACCCATAGAACAAAATGGACATCGTCAGCAAATTCAGAGTGCTTGGGTATGGTTAGGAGGGCACTAACCTTTCTAGCCTACCCTATCTATATTTCCTGATAAAATACATGGGAAAATCCCATTGGCGGAAAATTCCACTTAGGGTTAGGGTTAGGTCACCCTGAACTCCTAGAGTAAAATGGACATCGTCAGCAAATTCAGAGTGGTTGAGTATGGTTAGGAGGGCACTGACCTTTCTAGCCTACCCTATCTATACTTCCTGGTAAAACACATGGGAAAATCCCATTGGTGGAAAATTCCACTTAGGGTTAGGGTTAGGTCCCCGTGAACTCATAGAGCAAAATGGACATCGCCAACAAACTCGGAGTGCTTGGGTATGGTTAGGAGGGCACTGACCTTTCTAGCCTACCCTATCTATACTTCCTGGTAAAACACATGGGAAAATCCCATTGGTGGAAAATTCCACTTAGGGTTAGGGTTAGGTCCCCGTGAACTCATAGAGCAAAATGGACATCGCCAACAAACTCGGAGTGCTTGGGTATGGTTAGGAGGGCACTGACCTTTCTAGCCTACCCTATCTATACTTCCTGGTAAAACACATGGGAAAATCCCATTGGTGGAAAATTCCACTTAGGGTTAGGGTTAGGTCACCATAAACTCATAGAGCAAAATGGACATCGCCAACAAACTCGGAGTGCTTGGGTATGGTTAGGAGGGCTGTCTACTCCAGCCCTGCTATCTCTGCCATTTCATATGCCATAAGAATTTATTTCTTTATGTCAAAACTACTTACCACCAATTCAGCCACAGGACCATGTCTGAAGAGTGTCTTCTACAAAGGAAATGAAGGGGGTCAGTTCTGTTCTTATAATGGACCTAACCCTAACTCTACCATCACAGATAATCTGAATTCAATACATCAGTTTCTTTTATATATTTCATTCTCCAGATAGGAACTGTGCCTTTCCAGTTACAAATGGATCGATAAAGCCTAAAAGACACGTGAAATAATAGCATTCTGAGACTTGTTATTATGAACAAATAGTTTTTGTGATATTTTTTTAAAAGACACATTATTGTGCAGCTCTTCTAAATGTTTCCTGGCATCCTTGTTTAAGCTTTTCTGCTAAGCCTCAGGGAAGCCCGACTCTTTCAAATTCCGACAACAATCAAAACGCTGCCCTCTTTACAATGTTCCCAAGAGCTTATAGCTTCCTGAAGGAATTCTTCCTGAAACGTCTGGAGATCCTTTGAGGTGAGTGAGGCTCAGGAGGCCTGCTGGGACCACATCTAAGAAGGATAACATAGGAGAGGTAGAAGGAATGAGAGAACTTAAGTGTGTATGTACTTACTATCCATTTATATATCAGTTTATCACCATGTGGTATTTCCTTAAGAACAGTTAACATCTTGTGCCTGAGATCCTACGATGAAGGAGAAAAACCATTAACCTCTTCTGTGGATTCCTTCATAACCACGTTGTTCCAGCGCGTGGTATCTGTAGGCCTCACCTGGGCCACTGCAGTCCACTAAAATAAACTGGTGAGTCCCTTCAAGGCCACGGAGGATATTGACGTGAAAGGTCTCACATCACCAGAGAAGGTACGTAAAGCCACGTCACACTTTGAGGTAGGCAAGGTCAGGGAAAACCGTGGCAGGAATGCTACTACATTGTTTGTCAGGTTTAGGAGCAGATTCTGCTACTAAAGCCCATCCAGAGCCTTCATTACTCCTTTGTAAGGACAATAAAGTCAAGCTGGAGCTAACATGACTCTCTTTCTCACCCATTCTACTTACCCAGAGCTGAATGACCATTTTCCTCCCCTTTCTCAAGGCCAGAGCTCAATTTTCCTAGAAGCCATAACCCAACCTGAATACCGAAACCCTCTTTTTACCACTCGGAGTCTTCAATTTGAGTGTAATTTGGCCAGCGTAGTTGAGCTGAAACCGTCTGGCATTTTGTGGTCCTTAATGAGCTACATCATTACACAAGGGCCACAAACCAGAATGGCTGGAATTGGTTTTGCTAAGTGGCCTGATCGTGTGACCACACACTTTAAGGATTGTGTGTTGCTTAGCAACAAAATTCCTGTTCCCAATTCCTGTTGTAATCTGACTAACTGTACTTTAAGTAATTGTACTATAAACGACGACAATAATGAGTAATCCCGTCAACGCTTCCTCATTTTAGCGCACCTTGCTTTACTGCAGTGCAGGCGGTGTGTGCATTGTATATAGGGTAAAGCTGCTTTATCAAAATTTCAGCCTGCCTTCTCTCCCAAAGCTCTGGGGATGGTGGCAACGGGGACTTCGTTACGTGCAAAGAGAATATTTCACAAGGGAGGAAGAGAAAATGGACAAAGAGGAGCTTACCAGGAAATCGTCCATTTTACACTCACTTTCTATACAATCCTGCGAAGAAAACAAAAGGTATTTCTTCTATTCAGACACGACATCACGGATGACCTCTCTAACCCAGATTCTGCTTCGTAAGATGGACAACTGTATAAATCTTTGAACTAAAGAAATACCGTGCCATTGCTACTGTCTTTGATTCCATCTACATGAGATGCTTTATTCTGCTGATGAGATACAAGCATTTCTTATCAGAACAGATTCCGATAGGGTGACAAGGATGAATTGTGTTCTGGAACACTTTGGGTCGTTTTCTTTTCAATATTCTTCCACATTCACACAACCAAACTCTGCCCAGAGAATCCAGTGGAATAATGTTTGTATTGAATTGCCGTCTCAAAAGTTAAGATGCTTCCTGACAAAAGAGGTCCGTTAACAGACGGGGTGTTTGGTGTTCAAGCTGTCCTCTACTTATGACTGGTTGCTTTGTCCCTGTATGAAGTTATGAGCGACCTCCCCGAGGGTATTTACAACAGTTCCAAAGTTCCAACAGCTGTCCCCTGCTGTCACGTCCCTACATGTAAGGTGCGTGGCAATTGGCCCACACGTATGGCTTTTGTAGCCTTGTGTGGTTACATGATCGCATTTTATGACAGTTTTGCTGAAAATTGCGTTCCGAATTTCAGTAAAACTGGACCAGTCTTTAATGACTGCAGTTTTTCTTAACCACCACTAAACTTGGGTCAGTCGTGTGGGCGACCTGATTTATAACTGCCGCGACTTACTCCAGTGATTGGCAGCCTTCCCTGAAGTCATAAGTCAAGGTCTACCTGTGTATGATCCCACAACAAGGAAATAACATAGCAACTGGATTAGCATAACTTCCTGAACTCGAATAATTTTAATTTTGGTTAATTATTTTTTTTGGGGGGGGAGGTTTACTGAATTGTGAAAATTCAGACTATTTCATCACCTTAGTATTTACTTTATTATGCAAATTCCAGAAATGTAGCCAAGATAAGAGGGGCTGCATGAAATCTGTACACTAAAAGTGTGGGCTAAGTAACCCAGAGAAACATTTAGGCTTCATTATAACTTTTTGGATCGTTGGATCCAAACTGCATTTGGACCACACAGATCAGTCACGCCAAAAAGGGACAGAAATTTCAAGGAGAGAAAGAAATTGTCCAGGGCACTCTTCCCCAGTGCAAAACTTTCTTGGGGACAGTTCTGAATAGGCCTTGTATACACATACAACCAAATGAAGTAGGTTTGGGTTTGGGGTCAGTGTCGTTATAACACAGGGATGCTTCATTACAGGCAGGAAGTCTGTTGCTCAAAGCAAAGGCAGAAGTTGAAGAGACAACTACTTACCATTAATTTTTGAAGATCAGGTTCATTCAAATCATTCTATAAGGAAAGAAGCACGTTAAATTCTATTCTAACAGAAGAAACTCAGGCTCTCTCTCTATCCCTGCCATCACTATGATCTTAGCTATCATTTACACAAATTGCAGCTTTCCTTCTGTGGGCCTCATAGGATGGACTTTATAATATTTGCAATATGAGTTTTGTAGAACTCTTGCACTGGCCAACTAACACGGGTCTTCTTGTATTTTAAATTTGCTTTATTCAAAGGTGTTGCTAATAATTTGCCATAAGCCTTAACCTTCAAAATGAATGTAAAAAACCTTCTCTTTTAGAAAATAGGACTGGTAGAAGTACTAATACATGCAAGATAAACCATTTTAGCAAAGTAACAAAGCAAGTATTCAAGCCCAAAGCAAATCTATCTTATCCATACCCATTTGAGGTTTTTCCCTTGCAAATGTTTCTTTTATTTTCATGTTTTAATTCTAATAACGTAACTGGATAAGCTGGTTGTTTTGAAACCCATCAATTTTTACTTTGAAATTTCTTTCTTGTGCTAACTATAAAAATAAATGCAAGCCATTTTTCCAGGTTCTCTTTCTACTTTCATGGAAAGACTCCTTATTTATCATAGTAGCCTTAATAAATTGTGTTGTATAGGTAGATTAGCAGGGGAGTGGTTTCCCACCGGCGGGAAATCCACGAGCCTGGGTTGGGTGTTGTTCCTGTGGCGGGAGATTCCCAGCCGGGGGTTGGCTAGCGTCCAGCGGCTGCTGGACTTATATTGAGCCACCTGGATGGGGATCCCCAGTTGGCTCCACGTGTACTAATAAACTCCATTTAACAAGTACCTCGCTGTACGCGTCGTCAATCCGGACACAACAAATTGCCTTTAAACCATCTTATGACTGAGTTGCTTATTGGGGACAGCGTGCCAAGGCACAATTCTAAGGTCAGATTTAGCCATCGCCTCCAATTAGGAAATGCACATTTCTTATAACAACAGGGAGTGGTTAGAACAAATTTGAATTAATACTGTTCAGAGGCTTTCCCCCCCCCCTTTCTCTTTCCTTTCTCTTTCTTCTTTCACATTCATGGAAGTGTATTATGGATTGAGAAACGGAGGAGTAAGTAATGTTTGCCCTTTTATTCACCAGCATATAAGATGATTGCTTAGAAAAGAGGAGTTTTAACAGACATGGCAGCTGGGGAACGACACTCTTTTGAGAATATGCCTCATCGCATACATATTTTGTACCCGAATCTAGATTCACATTAGTTATACACCTTTATAGGTAAGACATCCTTATGACAGAATGTTGTTCTTTATTCCACTTCACGTAGCTCTCCTCTCTTCCTACCTCTATGCCTCTTCTTCCTCCAAGCATGTTCAAAGATGAAATATATATATATTAAATATGCACATTTGTGTGTCCTATTGGTGTTCTTCTTGATTTTCAGTGCAGCCCTGTAAGGAAAGGGGGCTACTGAAACACCACAATAGCACCTCATTTCCTCTTCCGATTGCTACAAGAATGTCAGTTCAGATTCAGAGCACTTTCTGGTCAGAAAAAGTTCTGAAAAAGATTTTAAGCCATCCCAAGTCTTAAAACCCTGATTTAAGAACTCAGAAGACCTCCGCCTGCTCCCTCAAGCTTTGGAGATGGATGGAAGTGTGCAATATTTTTTTTAAGAATGAGTATCAAAGCTTTAATCATAAAAAAAAAATCATAAAAAACAACTATCCTCGTAAATGTATAACCTGGGAACAATATACTGCTAGATTTTGAGGTGGGGTGGTGGTATGGAATCCCCAAAGGACCGCTTGATCACATGCAAGGAAGATATTTCACGAGGAAAGGGGGAAAGATGGTCAAAGAGCTACTTACAATTACTTGATCTCGACCCTCCTCACCAAGTGCATTCTAGAATGAAAAGAAAGGGTATCAACTCTATTCTCACATGACAACATATGGCTCTCCAACAAAGCCATCTCTGCCACATCATATATGACAACAATGGATTCCTTCCTTCTTCAGATAGGAAAGGACTGGTCCTTTAATAGACTGATTCCTTCTGATTCCCCTTTGGAGTATGATGTGGAGTGCTGGCAGGGGTGGATTTCTGGAAAGTAGCATCTTCATTAGATCCTAGCCTTGCCGTATTACTTCCTTGTTGTTGCCTATTTCTAGCGGTTGGCATGGCTTTGCCTCCTTGGGCCATGTCATGTTATTCCCATCTTCTATTCTCTTATGGGTGGCGCAGTGCTTAGAATGCAGTATTGCCCGCTAACTCTGCCCACAGCCTGGAGTTCAATCCTGATGGGGCTCGAGATTGACTCAGCCTTGGTTGGTGAAATGAGGACCCAGATTGTTGGGGGCAATAGGCTGACATTGTAACCTCCCAGAGAATGGACTGGTATTACCCAGGGGAAGAGGACAAGATGAATGAAGAACTACTTACCATAACTTTTTTAATCATTTTACTGCCGCTTTCCTACAAGGGAAATGAAGGATATCAGTCTGATCCTCACATGATAACATATATGTCTTCTCCAACTGTTCCACCTCTGGATAGCAGACATATGAATGGCTGCATTCTCCACATAGGAAACACATATTTCTTACTGCAAGAGGGAGTGGCAGGGCCCAAACACTCAAACATGAATTAATAGTGTTCTAAGACCTTTTTATCTTTTCTCTCTCTTATCAATATTCTTCCACATTCACACAAGCACAATGCGCATAGAGAAACTTAAGGATTCAGGACACCCATGATCTCTGCCCATGCTATCACTGCCAACTTAGATGTCATGTACAGTTCATGAATTTCTGCTTCTTTCCAGTTTGGAAATACATATGTCTTATCACAACAGGCCCCAAAACAAATCTGAATTAACGGTGTTCTGAAACTTTATTTTTCACTTCTTTTTTTATTTCATTTATTCGATTTCTGTACTATTTTTCTTCTTTTTCTTTTTTCTTTTCACTTTCATTGTATTGTAAAATTCTAATGCACACACATACACAAACATATATATGATATAAGATATAATAAAATGTACAATCATGTGAAAAAGTAAATACACCCTCTTTGAATTCTGTGGTTTAAATATATCAGGACACAGTAAAAACCATCTGGTCCTTAGCAGTTCTTAAAAGTAGGTAAAAACAACTTCAGATGAACAACAACACATCGTAAGCGATAAGTCACTTTTTCAGCACTGTTGTAACTTCAAACCATGGTTAGACACATGATCATAAATTTAAGTATTACTTGTATGCATATGTCAAAAGGTTATCAAGAGACAGATGGATAGAATATCCCCCTTCTTCTCAAAGAATTAGAAATTCTTCTTTTCTGTGCAAGATCAGTATATTATTGGCCGAATAATGAAAAATTAAGATAAGTTTCCTTCATTAAAATCTCCTTCACTTTCTTTCTTCAAAAAATAGGTCAAACCAATTAAATTTGTATCAGGAGCATTGGGGGAAATGAATCCGGCACTTACTGAGATATTGCTTCATCTTTTTCCAATCAGAGTCCACTGAAGGATAAAAACCATAAAAAGGCATCTAGCCTCCCCCAATACTGCCGCCCTCCTTCCAAGCATTGCCTCAAAGGTTTTAGGGATGTTGCCTAGTAAATATATAAAGATTTTTTGAGTATCCAAATAAGCCTTGACACAATATGTGAATTAAATGTCAAACATTAAGCTTCCTTAGATGTTTTCAGGTAATATAACCACATTTAATATGCAGTTTAGGCACCAATGAAGCTGTGAATTTTGCTCCGTCCCTTATTTTTATTCATCTCAAACTCTTCCCATACCTTGCACAGCTACTGCCATCTTTCCGACCAAAGAAAATTTCAGCATTTTATATTGATCCAATTCAGTAGGCCCAACGAGAGGTTCTCTCTGATTCTTATGCTAATGTGAACCCTGAAAAATCTAGTGCAGAGAACCAGGATGCCAACCTGAATTCAGAACCACGGATAGAGTTGAATTCCCAATCATTAAAAGACTTAAGTACTCAATTTTTTTTCAATCCCTTCATGAAGAAATGTGTTAATTAAAGAATGGGGACAACAAACTCAAAAAGATGCATGCTCATTTCACCTGCAGGCATCCCAGCTGAAAAGCTGTTGCAACCTACAAAATTTAGCCTTACCTGCTGTGCGGACAGTGTAAAAGTCAAAGCAAAGATGAAAAGGAGATGCATCTCCTTTGTTGCTCTTCAGCTCTTCTGTCCTTGATGTTCTTCCAAGTGAGTTTATTCAGCTCCACTGGCACATTTTAACACCTTAATCCTTAGGCCTCATTGCCCAAACCCAATGCCTCTATTGTTACTTTGTTCACAAGGAAATGTTAAGCTTCCATTGCATCATGCACAATTCCATCATCCATGCCCAAATTGAAGCTAAGAAGCAGAGCTTGTCACTCTGCTGTCTGTGAAGTTATAGCTTCATACAGGTAACACATCTTTCTGTAATTCTTCCATTTCACCTCATTCTGTTCCCCATGGAGAGTAAGTCTAGGCTCCCCTTGAGGGATATTTCTTCCAAAAGGAAAGGAATTTCACAGATTTGTGCTTAGTTTCTTGTGCCAGCTCCCTGATATTTTGATTCATCAACCTTCTCCAAATGGCTTTATGTAAGCATGGTGCTCTTTCCATCATATAATTCCTTATCCGGGCTTTGCTCCCTTTTGCAAACAAGAAGTTAATCCCTTCTGAAACAGTTCCAAAAGTAGCAAAAGACCTTTTGATGGAAAACCGTGTGTTGGCTTAATTGATTGGCTTCATGAAATACAAGGACGCAACATAAAAGAGTATCTAATCCTGAGAACCCCATAAAGATAAGAATGGGTGGCCTCACGGGTCCTATGATGTGATTATTATATGTGTGTGGCAATCTGAGCCAACAGAGCATAAACAGTTCCCAAAATGACACTAAACCGGAATCTGAGCACTTCTTTAAAATGGACTCCTTTGGAGCTGACAAGATGTAGTCATGGAACTTAACCTGCTTCCTTTTGTACCATCTCTTTCTGACACCAGCAAATGCAAATCCACCAAGGCCCAAAGCACCCACATCATTGTTATCAGGAACACCAAACCCACCCACCCCCTTAATTCCAGATTCCATACCGCAATGTAATTTAGAAGAAGAAACTAGACAGCCATTTGTCCAGAATGGCATAGGATCTCCTGCCATGGGCAGGGGGGGGTGGACTAGAAGACCTCCAAGGTCCCTTCCAACCCTATTATTCTATGTTCAATGTTCCAAGTGCCTCAAAGCAAGCAAGCATTGCGTTCCCTCACAACTGGCTTATAGATACTATAGCTTCTGTGACCCAGGAGATCCCAGGTCAGCGTTTGCAGGAGAAGTATAAAGTTACAGCAAAGATATCTGGCAAAGCAGAGTCAACAGAGAAGCTGGCAGTACAAACGCAAATTGTGGTCCTGTGATGCTTCGCTTAATGACTGTGTCCCTTGGAAATGGAGTTGCCAGTCCCAACAGTAGTCATTAAGTGAGAAGAAGCTGTAAACTTAAGCTTCAGCTTAAGATGCAAGAGCGGACCCATCTTAATGGTTTTCCTAAACCCAACAGGGTTGGCAGAATAAATATGTGCTTACTTTGGGCGTTGCAGATTATGTGAACAGAGCCATTTTAGTTAACCTGGTTATAAGTGTTTAGCATGTTATAGAAACCTGATAATACTTATACAAATCCATCCGTTCTCTTTTGTCTCTCAGGCTCCATGCAGATTCTGTAGATTCCCCCCAGCAATTTGAAGCCATATTTTCAAGCCTCAGACCATAATGGTGTTTGAACTGCTGAGCCTTTGTAAGAATAAACACTCTTTTTCGTTCTCAACAGGACTAGAAACACTGTACACCATCAGCCACCACGATTTCTCTCTCCCACACCACATGTCATACAATTGGGCTGCCCTGTGGGGCTTGGACGTGGATTCTGGAAGGCCTCATTCTGCAGTAAAGCAAAGAGTAACTCAGCACCAATCCCTTTAATTGGATTGGGTTCACAGCACACACTTAATAGGCCACCAGATTCCCACATTTGGGGGAATGAATGGTAAATTTACCACATGGGTTGAGTTCACACTAAGTCCCACCCCCCACCCCCAAGCTAACCAAGGTTAAAACAAGCTGTGTGAATGGAGAGACCTGGTCTTTAACTGATCCAGTTATGGGCATCCTAGGCTTTAGAAAAGTAGGGAAATTGTTTTCCCCTTTGGAAGAGTTCCAAGCACCCGGAAATTTGTGGATTATACAAAGCCATAAAATGGATCAGGATCCAGTAAGGGGTTGGGATATCTGGAAGTTGAAATCCACACCTCTTAAATTTGTCAAGTTTGAGAAAAGTTATTCTCACACATCCGGAAGGCACCAACTTAAAAAAATGCTTTGTATCATCTAGAGATCAAATTCAGAAGGCAGAAAAGTAAGCCTGTTGGGTTGCTTGATCAAGAAGCTTTATTGAAAATGCTGCTTAATATTCTCAATTGTTCTGAAGTCTCAGATTGATTGATTGATTGATTGATTTACTAGAACTTGTAGACCACTCAAATTCAGCAGGATTCGAAGCTACTGGCAGGCTGAGAGGGAAAGAGAGACGAGAGAGTCTGCACCACTACTAATCTCTTTCTCCCCCCCCCCCCATTGCTTAGTACTTGACGTAGGAAAGGGTCACATCTCCTTTGATATTGATAGTGCGGATGTGTCCAATAGCGGCATAACGATGAGCAAAGTTGAACAGGTGACGGCCATTGGCATAAACCTTGAACTTGTGACTGTCACAGCAGATTGAGATCTGGGAAGAGGGGAAGGATATTAGTCTGGCAAATCAGCACATCTGGATCACCTTGGATCCTGCAGGCGGAGGGGGGGGGTCTGCCGTCCACACCATCCACAGCTTGCCCCAGAATCAACCCGCGTGGCCAATTCATAAAGGGTGGCGTTTCAGGGGGGAGGATTGCAACTGCCACACTGTTTTCTCCCCCTCCCAAAAGAACCCCAAGGGCAAGGCCAATTTTCCAGGGGAGAGCTAAAAAGATGGTTCTCCATGGCCTTCTGATGAGGCAATTCCACTCTTCTCCACTAGAGGTTCAGATTTCAACTCCTGAAAGCTGTGCTATCTGGGAATTATGGGGAATGGAGTCTTACACTTCTGGAAGGCACTTGCTGGGTCTTCTCTCCCCTCCCCTCCCCGCTGCCTGCCTGCTTGTCTTCTTGTCGGCCAACCAAAACAAGGGGCAAGAACATCGGTTGAATATCTGTGGCTGCCATATTGACTTTTGTGATCTCCTCCTTGCTGGAATGGCCCAACTCACCTCAAAGTATTGCCCGAATTGGAAAGGGTTAAAGGGCAGATCACTTTCCTCAGCTCCCCACCCGCCATTCAGACAAGCGTTGCGCACCACACATCTCCATGGTGTCATGCGTGGATTAATGTGCAGAGTGATATCCTGGCCAGCCATTAAATCGATTGCAACCCTTAGAAAGAGAGAAAAAATCAGGCACTAAAGACAGTCACTAGACCTTTTAATAAATGAAAAGAAATCTGATTCCCCTCTGCCCCTTAATCCGGCAGCAGCCTAACAGATCCTCCATGGGTGAAAGTTGAAAAGAAAAGAAAAAAACGGCTCTTGCTCCTCTTTGTAAATATTATTTATTGGTAGACTATTGCTGAATGTTTAAGTTCTAGTTATCATTTTAGGTATTTATTCATGACTTTTATGTTCTGCCACAATCAAACCAACTCTTAGTGAGCAGTATATGAGACAAACTGATATAAAAAAATGCATATTCAGCAGCAGTCCAGTAATGATTAGCATTCTTCCGATGAAGAAGAGCTGGTCCTGCTCAATGGACGGTTCAGGTCCTAATCATTCTTTACAGCTGCCTCCTTAGCCGGAGTTCTCTAAACAATTCGTCAATCCTTTCATGACCCTTCAGATGTCCCCCTTTGGGGGAACTCTCCCCTTAGCTAACAGCCCTTACTTCTTCTTCTGGCAGTGAGTTCCACAGCCTACATGTGGAATTTGCTTCCATTCCCCTTCACCTCCTGCAGACGTGCAGAGGAGATGAGACAGTCAGAGAAAAGAGATCAACTGGCGTTTTGCTGTGCCAAACCCAAACTGGAGCCCTGCAAAAAAAAGAGACCCCCAAACCTGCTAGCGTTCTTTGGAATAAAGCCTCGTATTGTGATGGTCCTCTTGGATCCCAGACCTCCAGGAATGTCACCCGTGTAGGGCACCGGCTGAAATAGGCAAGAATCCAGGTTACACTTCACGCCCCCCCTCCCCAACCGTGCAGCTCTTCTCCCTGCTAGCTAGGGTTTAAGCTGGTTGCAGTCCAGTATGTCTTGGGGTGCCAAGAAGGAAACCCAAAACTTGGCAGAAGGCAACTTGTGAGATCTTGACTCAGATCTTATCTTTTCCTGCATTCCTTGTGGTTACAAGCATCCCTGTCTTGGACCAGGAAAGTAATTTTCGGCCTCAAAAGTGAGACACCAGCTGGGGTCAAGCATTTGCTTGCTCAGTAGGCTGTCCACGGGGGGGGGCGGGGTGTGTGTGTCAAAATAGTCAAGATGGCAGTCTGGGCAGAACCACCAAAGCAACGTGCAACAAACACAAGAAATAAGGTTGTGATGGTGTTGGCACGTCTGCTGAATTTTATTTATCAAACCCCATGAAAGCCCCCGGTTTATGCATCACAACAGACTGAGTTTGTAGATCAAATCATAAGAGCTGGTTTCCTTGTGCAGATTTTAATACGGGGGAAATGGACTAATACTACCCCCCCCCCTTCTTAACCATAAAGAAGCTAATTTTCCATTAAATATTCTGAACTCTGTTGCTTCCCCCCCCCCTTCTGTGTGATTTTTTAGGCTTGGTGAACCAAACCAGGTGAGACAGGCTGAGCTAGCAAGTCTTTTGATACTTACTGGGTAGTAGAAGGCAGAGCCTGTCGACACCTGGTGGGAGAGAAATCCAAACTCCATGTTTTTCTCCCTAGCCCTGCATGCCCACTGCCCTCTGCCACCCTTTTTTGTGGTGTCCCATATGTAGTTCACCCAAGAGGATGGTGTGTGTGTGTGTGTGTGTGTGTGTGTGTGTTTGTGTGTGAAGCCTGCAGTAGGATAAGCAACTGAACTCAGCTCTTAAGACGCAATTGGGGATTGTTCCCTTTGTAGAAAAGTATTTGCATGAAGCCAAAAATTAGACTGTGGCCTTGTCTCAACTATCTCTTGTGGATGTTTCTCAGAAGGTTAGCGCTCCGTGTCTCAGAGTTGGGCTCTCCAGTGGAGAAAGCAGACGTGACAGTCTTCTGATCTTCTGACTGAAGAGGCAGGTTGCCGTATTCAGCCACTGCAAGATTCCGGGTTGTTCCTGTTTGTTAATAAAGATTCTGGGAGTTGAGACCCCACATCATAAAATTGCCAGGTTGAGAAACTCAGCTTTATAGGCATACTCAAGGGGAAGAGCAGGGCCTTGGCATGGGGTAAATTTGCTCCCTGTGCAGTCGCTGGTCCTAGTCTAGCTGTAGGATTTATTTATTTATTTATTTGCTTGCGTGCAGAGTTGTAAGCCAAGATAACTGAGGGCCAAGAGAGGCCACAATTCTTAAGGCTTAAGGAAAACGTACGAGAAGAATGACTGGAGGGGAAAACCAGAAAGTGGCAGCTTGGGGATTGAGCCCAAGGGGGTCAGGGGTCAGGAGGTGCTGACTTGTTGATAGCAAACATTTACCGTGTTCTCCAATATTTGTCCTCCCATCATGGTCAGAGACTGCAACTCCAGGGTTCCTTGAAAGTTAATGAACTTTGCAGATTGGGGGGGGATTCTGTGCTTGTAGTTGCAGAAGGGGTTCCCGTTCACCAGGATCTGGCATTGGGCAAAGCAGAAGCAATCAATTGGGACCATCCATTTTCTTTGCATGAAAAACCTGTTTATTCTTGCCAGGAACACATCCCACCCCGAAGCTGAGCAGAGTAAGCAGAGTCATTGAGGGGATCAAAAGGGTCAAAATGAGTACATGTAAAAACTGAGAGTCCTTCATTCCACTGGTATTTATTTTTTTTCCCCTGGAGCAAAGGCTTTTCCATTCTATAGCAGGTCATCCTCAATTAGTGACTATTAGCAATTAGGACACTGATGAAATAGTAACTTTGCAACTAGTCCTGGCATTTACAACCTTCACAAGACTAAAGAAAAGCTGGTCTAATCAAAAACAGTCATGTTTTGACCCCATTAATGATGAAGTTGCTAGCCCCATTATCGCTAAACAAGGACTGCTTGCACATCGCTTAAACCGTATCTGGAAGATATGACATTGAGAAAGTCAGTATTAAATTCATTTTGGTTCATTCGCATTTTGGTGAATTCGGGGTGGGTGGGTGGTTGGGGGGGAATGAAGAGGCCCCCGCAGTCCCAAAGGAGCCTCTGTCACGTGTACTAACCTGGTATTCAGCCTCATGGATAATGAAGATAATCTCAAAATGCTCGCCCTTTTGGAAAGGATTCTTGTGTTTCTCTTCCTTTCCCCACCAGCCAGATTGATACCGGAACGTGTTGAGCACAACGCTGCCCTGACCAAAGCGAGGGTTGAAGTGGAAGAGAATGTGGGCCTTCTCAAATTTGCCACAGGCAAAGTCCACCCTGAAACTGCAAGAGAGAGAGGGGAAAAAAAAGAGGAACATTAAATGAGAGGGTCAGGAAACTTAGAATAGAGTTCTCAATGGCCCTTTCTCTTTTGCCCTGAAGAATAGAGAATCTATAGGAGGCTGGGTTTTTGCTTGAAGAAAAGAATCAAGTTCCTAGCCATCGTGGCTTAGTTAGAGTTGGAAGAAGCAGGAAGTAGAACGATGCAAAGAATTCAGGAAGACTTTAATCTTGGCGTAGAATTATTTAACCTTCCGTTAACCACATGGTAATCTTATCGTTATCATTTTGAGCGAGGTAGTTTTTTGCCCTTTTGCTTGAGTTCCCAAAACACATTACCTTTTGGTGTGTTTGGGCACTTTGCCTTGCACATAGACAGACATCCCAGCATGGAGTCCACCAGGGACAGAATGATGGTAAGGGAGAGTCTGGAAGATAGAAAATGATGAAGCCAGTGACTTTACTGCAAAGCACAACTTTGACCTTCAAACCAGCCAACTGCAACCCGTGGCTTGCATCAACCTTTCCATGAAGTTCTGAGTCAAACCCTGAACTTTCCCAAGGAGCAATCAGGCAGTAGGCACTGAAACGGAGATGTGCATAGCAAACATCTGAATCCTGCCTGTTGGTCCAGTCAGCAGCAGGAAATGAAACGCATAGAAATTCTAACTGGGGCATCGTTTGGGGTACGAGGTGGCTGTGCTGTCTGCAAAGGCTGAGGTGGGAAGTGGCGCTTGAGGGAAGCAAACATTGTGGGCTTTACAATGCGGTTTACAGATTACAGAGTCAGCATATTTGCCCCAACAATCTGGGTCTTCATTTTACCGACCTCAGAAGGATGGAAGGCTGAGCCAACCTTGAGCCGGTCAGGATTGAACTCCTGGCAGTGGGCAGAGTCAGCGTGCAAGACTGCATTCTAACCACTGTGCCACACCACAGCTCCTCTTGTGACTGAACATCGCACAATTCTTGGTGCTTGAGTTTGTTTGTGGGGGCATCTGCTAAGCCATTCTAGGAGCTGAGGCCACAAATCTTAATATTGTTAAGCTGCTTTATATGCATCTGTAAGAGATAAAACAGGATCTTGGCCTGGGGAAATTTGCTCCCTGTTCAGTTGCTGGTCCTAGCATCCCCCTTGAATGGATATATTTGCTAGCATGCAGAGTCATAAGTCAAGACAACTGAGGACCCACAATGGCCACGATTCGTAGGGATGAAGAAAGGAGCATTAAAAGAATGGCAGGAGAAGAGAAAGCGAAAGCGACAGCTTAGGGATTGAACTAACTCATAATCAATCCCCAAAGAGGGATCAAGGATCAGGAGATGCCGACTTGTTAATAGCAAATACTTACCATCACTGGTCCTCCAATCACGGTCAGAGATTGCAGTTCCAGGTCTCCATCAATCTTGATGACCTGCACGTTCTGTGGGGGGATTCTGTGCCTATAGTTGCAGAAGAACGTCCCATTCGCCCAGACCTGTCAGAGGGCCAAGCCAAAGGGATCAATGCTCAGTTGGGATCATCCATTTTCTTTGCAATAAAAACCAGTCCCAAAGAGCCTCTCTCAGGTGTACGAACCTGGTATCCAAAGTTATCGACAATGAAGATGACCTCGAAATGCTCGCCATTTTGGAAGGGGGTCACGTGTTCCTCTTCCTTTCTCCACCTGCCTGCCTGAAATGTGTTGATCCCAACTGTCTCTGCATTGATATGAGACCTGAGGTGGAGGGGAACATCAGCCCCATTATGCTGGCCACAGGCAAAGTCCGCCTGGAAGTTCACCCAGGTTCTGGAAGAGACAAGCGGAAAATTAAATGGGAGGTGCAGGCATCTCAGAGGAGAGTTCTGCCCCCTCTTTCTCCTTTCCCTTGAAGCTAGAATCTTTAGGATGCTGGTTTGTTGGTTGAAGTGAAGAATCAAGTTCTTAGCCCTCGTGGCTTACCTGGAGTTGGAAAACGCAGGAAGTGGCACCATCCAAAGAATGAAGAAAGGCTTTAATCTTGGCATGCAATTTGGATAGTATAATCCTAGCCTTAACATGATAATCCTATGATTATTATTTTGAGGAAGGTAACTTCTTGCCCTTTCTGTGAGCCCACAAAGGAACCGTACCTGTTGCTGTCTTCGGGCACGAGGCCTTGCATATACACCGACATCCCAGGATGGAGTCCGCCAGGGACAGGTTGATAATAAGGGAGAGTCTGGAAGACAGAAAATGATGAACCAGATCAATGACTTTGCTGCAAAAGACAACTCTGATTTTGACCCAGCCAACCACAAACCCCTGCCTTGTATCAGCCTTTCCATTTGGCTTCCAAGTCAAACCAAGACCTCCTGGGATGACCTCTGCTAAGGATTAATCCCCCCCCCCAACATGGTAGGGACATGGAGGCGTGGAGTAGCACCAGAACTGCAGCTGCTGTCCGGTTCTGCTTTTGCAAGAAGGAGAAAAAGCAGTCATCCCGTGTTATAGATGCCTTTGGATGTATTTTATTATGTTTTGAGCACATGGGTGGGTCATAGCTGGGTTACTGTGCTTTATCTAAATAAAATGAAGGGGGGCTTTGAGGCCTGCAAAGTATATTATTCTAATTTAATTTATTCAATTTAGGCAAAACCCAACAACAACCACGAAACGAGGAACAAGAAAAAGAATACAATAGCAATAGCCCTTAGATTTATATACCGCTTCACAGTCCTTTACAGCCCTCTCTAAGCAGTTTACAGAGTCAGCGTATTGCCCCCAACAATCTGGGTCCTCATTTTACTGACCTCAGAAGGATGGAAGGCTGAGTCAACTTCGAGCAATACTGCATTCTAAGCACTGCGCCACCCATAAGAGAACGGAAGATGGGAATAACGTGACATGGCCCAAGGAGGCAAAGCCATGCCAACTGCTAGAAACAGGCAACAACAAGGAAGTAATACGGCAAGGCTAGGATCTAATGAAGATGCTACTTTCCAGAAATCCACCCCTGCCAGCACTCCACATCATACTCTAAAGGGGAATCAGAAGGAATCAGTCCTAATCTCATGATAGCATTCACTAATATTTATACGATTGCTGTCTTCTTCGACATTGCACCCATTCTCACAAATATCTTTTATTCCCTGGCAGAAATGTGCCTGTTTTTGATTCTTTCCCATTTCAAACTTGGTAACTGGAAAAACAAAGCCCCCCCCCCATGCGCCAGTATAATCACGTAAATTGTGCAATTACTTCCTTGCTGACCCGATTCGCCAGATCTCAGCAGACGCCACCATGCACATCTCATGCCTTGCCATCTTCGCCACATGGGCATCCTTTGGCTGAGATCTAAATCCTCTCATTTGCTGCTCAGTCCCCAGAGGGAATTTCGACCCCAATTGCCGGATCTCTTTTGAAGGGATCAGTTATGGGAAAGGAAGGTTAGAAACAGGCCAGACAGTTTGGCTCTTCCTGCTGTGATGATGCCCTGGAGAGTCTGGAGATGCTTTCGGTTTAGGCCGAATAAAGATAAGAAGGGTCCTTGTTCAGATTAAAGAAGAATATGAAAGAAAGCAATGGCAGAAAATAATCAGAAGCTACGTACGCTTTTTCCATCTTCATCATCAATGAACATACTCTAAAATGGAAACAAAGGGATACCTTTATAATTATGGTGTGGCAGGGGGGAGGGGGGGTGTGAGTCTCCAGCGGGCCACTATGGTCATATCTCAGAAGGATAACATTGAAAACACAGAAGAAACGAGACACGTTAAGTGTGTGTATCTACTTACTGTCAGTTTAGACGGTCCTTCGCCACCATTAGCTTTCGTGATAATAGATATTATCTTTTTCCCGATTGACTACAAGGCAGAAGAAGAAGAAAAAGTATTATGGATCCTTTCGTAATTTGTGCCAGTGCATGATATGGGTGGACTTGCCTGGGCCACTGCAGCCCACTAAAATAAACTGGTGAGTCCTTAAAAGAGGATATTGATGGGAATGAACTCACAATATCAGATGGGTATGTAAAGTCACATCACCCCTGCAAGGTAGGCAAAGTCAAGGAAATGGTTGGGATTGCAGGAAAAATACTATAATATATATTAGCAAAATCTTGGGAGCCTATCCAAAACTTCATTAGACTTTATCAAGGAGACCAAAGTCACGCTGGCTTTGCAAAACAAACTCTGATAAAATTAATGCTGGGAAGGAAAATGAGAAAAGATATCTCACAAGCAAAATTGCATCTGACGGCGAGACCATTTGAGCCAACAATTTATCCTTTTGCAGAGAGAAAAACCATAATTTGGGGGAAATAACGTTGGAGAAACCCTCCTCGTCCCCAAAATCTCCCTTGGGGACAGTTCCAAAATATAAGTTTCTCCCTTGGCTACTCAGCAGCCAGGGGGACAATCACTCCAGTTTGGGTGCTACAATAGGTATTTAAAGCTGCTTCAAACGAAACTGGTAATGGGGATGTTTCATGGCATGCAAGAAGAATGTTATTCAAAGAAAGCACAGAATATGGAGGGGAAAAAATCTACTTACTATTAACTCAATTTTTTCAACTTCACCTTTTCCTATATTCTGTAAGGGAAACAACAAGTATTACTTTTATTTTGAAAAGATATCACACAGGGTTTCTCCCACTATGCCATGGCGACCATCTTTGATATCATTTATGTGAATCACTTTGTTTGACAGATGAGACTGGTTTCATTTCTTATCAGAACAGATTCCGGTAGGGCCGAAAAGGCACACAACAGACTTTTGTTGCAGTATTTTTTTCAACCTTCTTCCACTTTCTCTCAACCAAAGTCTGCCCAGCGAAGTCAGTGAATTCCTTTCTGGTAGAGGCAGAATCACAAAAGGGAGGCTTCGTCACATGCAAGAAGAATATCACTCCGCAAAGCGGCAGAAGAGGAAGAAAGAGATGCTCACCATTAATTTTTCGATGTCTTTTCCATTCAAAGCATTCTACAAAAGAAACGAACGTATCAAGTTCTATTCTGGCTCAAAGACACCCGTGCCATCACTACCATCTTGGGTAACATTTTTTTATTTTTTTATTTATTTTAATTCCATTTATATCCCGCCCTTCTCCGAAGACTCAGGGCGGCTTACAAGCTTAGCAGTAGCCTTCATTCTATGTATATGCCTGCTTATTAGGGCTTTCACACACACCCCAAGCGGCATTATTACAAAGTCAGCTTAATTGCCCCCAACAATCTGGGTCCTCATTTTACCTACCTGGGAAGGATGGAAGGCTGAGTCAACCTTGAGCCTGGTGGGACTCGAACCTGCACTAATGGCAGGCAGCTGGTGTTACTTAAGGAGGCATTAGCCCACTGCTCCACCAAGGCTCATTTACATGAATTGCTGCTTCCTCCAGTTAGGAAACAGACATTTCTTATCACAACAGAGATTGCTTAGTCTAAAAAAAAACACAAACATTTGAATTAACTGTTCATGAGGCTTCTTTTTCCTCCCCCCCCCCCTCTTTTCAATTTTCTTCAACATTCAAAATATGCATTGGGAAACCTGAGAGGTAAAGTTTGTACCAAATCATGAATAGATAGATTGCTTTCAAAAGAGGAGCTTTAACAGACATGGCACTTGGGAGACAACGCTCTTGGGAGAACATTGTCCCACTTTAGAAAAAATATCCCCAAAAGATTTAGGCCATCCTTAGTCCTAAAGCCCTTCGCTTACCACTCAACCCATCCCACCAATCAAAAGTTGGGGCCTGTTGGAGGCATGTTTGGCTATGGTTTCTTTTTGTGTGAAGACTGACGCAAAGTATGAGTTAAACAGCTCTGCTTTCTCCCTGTTGCTTGTTATTTCCTTGCCATCTTCTCTCTTTAGTGGACCTGCAGTTTCCTTGACTTTTTTCTTGTTGTTAATATTTTGGAAGAAGCTTTTTTTATTACCCATGATTTCTGTTGCAAATCTTTGTTCATTCTGAGCCTTTGCTTTTTTGACTTCATCTTTCCATGTTCGGTGTTATGTATCCAGGTGAAGAGAACACATACACACTTACATAGCAGTCACCACCAGGGGGCGCTGAACTGTAACTCTTTTGGTGGGAACCCAGTTTCGGCGGGAAACAGAGGTTCAAACCGATTGGCCGGCTGCTCACCTGGCCAGGTATAAAAGGAGGGCAGGTAACCCCTATTCCCCAGTACAGTCACTTCCACCGAATAAAGATCTGCCATGCTGTACTCATCGTCTCGGCGTCCTTCCTGCTCTCCAGAACCCACAACACAACATTCTAGTTGTCTGCTGATAATCGGCCTTAGTTATGTGCCCCTCTTTCCATTTTTTGTATTTGTCCTTTTTGTCTTTCAGTTTATCAGAGAGATCTTTGTGCAGCCATGCTGGTTTCTTCTTGAATTTCTTACTTTTCTTTTTCAGTGCTATTGTGCTGGTCTGGGCTTTTATGATCGCATTTTTCAGAGTTTCCCAAGCTTCTTGGGTTCTTTTTTCCCCTTTAGGATTTTCATCCATGGGATCTTTCCTAGGTTCTCTCTGAGTTTGTTAAAATCAGCTCTTTTGAAGTTCAAGACCCTGGTTGGATTGTTTTCTGTTGCTAGTGTTATATTAAATTCCAGTGTGATGTGGTCACTTTCGCTCAAGGTTCCGGCAACTTCAACTGGTCAAAGAGCTACTTACGATTATTTCCAATGCATGTTCCTCACTCAGTTCATTCTGCAATGGAAACAAAGGGTATCAACTCTGTTCTCACATGAGAAGATCTATGACTTCTCCAGCCCTGCTGTCTCTGCCATTTCATATGCCATAAGAATGAATTTCTTTAGAAGTCAGAACTACTTACTACCAATTCAGCCAGAGGACCACGTTTGAAGAGTGTCTTCTACAAAGGAAACGAAGGGGATCAGTTCTATTCTGATAACTATTACTAACTATAACTCTACCATCACAGATAACTTCAATACCATACATCAATTTCATCTGTATATCCATTTTCCAGATAGGAGCTGTGCCTTTCTAATCACAGACTGAGCGATAAAGCCTAAAAGACACATGAATCAACAGCAATCTCAGACTGGTTATTGTGAGCAAAGAGTTTTTGCCATTTTTTTCCTTAAAAGACACGTTATTGTGCAGCTCTTCTAAAAGTTTCCTGGCATCCTCGTTTAAGCCTTTCTCCTAAGCCTCAGGGAAGGCCTCAGAAGCCAGATTCCTTCAACTTCTGACAATAATCAAAACAAGGTCTTTCTTTAAATATTCCCAAGAGCTCATAGTTTCCTGCTAGAATTCTCCCTGAAATGTTTGAAGATCCTTTGGTGGGGGGGGGGGGAGTGAGGCTCAAGAGAGCTGATCAGATTATCTCTAAGAAGGACAACATAGAAGACACACAAGAAATGAGAGAACTTAAGTATGTATCTACTCACCATCAAGTTATATATCAGTTTATCGCCATGTGATAGTCCCTTAAGGACATTTAACACCTTCTCCATGATCTCCTACAAGGAAGGAGGAAAAAAAAATATTATCCTCTTTTATGGATTCCCACATAACTACCTTGGGCCAGCACATGACATAAATATTTGGGTGGGTCTTGCCTGGGCAATCGCAGTCCATTAAAATAAACTAGTGAGTCCCTTCAAGGCCACGGAGGATATTGATGTGAAAGGTCTCACATCATCAGAGAAGGTATGTAAAGCCACGTCAACATTTTGAGGCAACCAAAGTCAAGGAAAGCCCTGGCAGGGATTCCAGGAAAGCCGCTCTATTGTTGTCAGATATAGTAGCAGAATCTTGAAAGCCCATCCAAAGCCTTCATTGCTCCTTTTTAAGGAAAAGAAAGTCAAGCTGGAGCTACGCTGAGTCCTTTCCCATTCTACCTACCCAGAGCTGAACCACCTTGATGAAGTTAATACATTACATTTATAGTCTACACAGCTCTCAGAGTGTCTGGGCAGTTGGGATGAATTCGTTGAGTGTCCTACAGCTGGCCATATCCTAATTTATGGGAAGTGCTCATTGGGATGGTGGATTGCAAGACAGCTTCTAGGTTAAAGATCCTGGGTTGCAAATATACTCCCTTGGTGCTCTCTGAGTTTGGATGCTTCGTTGTAGATATAATAGTACTAGGAATAATAATAGCTACCTCAACAATAATGGATAATCCCGTGGACCTTTCCTCACTTTAGGGCACCCTGTTTTACAACAGTGCAGGGGCTGGGGGTATTTTATGGGGTAAAGAGGTGCCTCAAGCTGCTTTATTCAAAACTAGCCCAAGCTTTTAGCCTTGATCTCAGCCTGATGCTCTGGGGACAATGGAGATGGTTGCTGGGGGTGGAAGTAGAATCACAAAAGGGGTCCTTGATCGCATGCAAGGAGAATATTTCACAGGGAAAAACAGAGGATAAGCAAAGAGGTATTTACCACAGAAACGGCCATTGTACACTCGCCTTCTAGACAGTCCTACAAATTAAAAAGGAATTACCGCTATTCTGACATCCCATCACATATGACTTCTCTAACCGCATTTACGACAGTTTTACTGAAAAACCCCATTCCAGTTTATGGCAAAACCAATCCTAATGACTGAGGCATTTCTTAGCAACCATCACAAAAAAAGGCCAGTCCTGTGGGTGACCTGATTTATGACTGTCACGACTTATGCCCATGACGAGCAGACTCCATTGCAGTCATAAGTCAAGGACTACCTGTATGTGATCCGAGGAGAAAAGAATAACATTGGCACAACTCCCTAAACCAATCACTTTAGTATTTAATATATTGTGCAAATACCAGAAATTCAGTTGTATTTGTAGCCAAGACAAGAAAGTTCCATGAAGTTTCTACAACACTGAAAGTCTGGACTAAGATTTAGGCTTCATTATATATTTTTTGGATTGTGTGAAAAATCCCTCTTTCTCCCTTCCATAACATTTGCTGGTAAAACCTACCCTGGAAAAGGAAGGGAAGAAATGCAACCCCTGACCAACAAAATGGCATTTGCATCACACAGATCACACCAAAAAGGGGCAGAAATCAATCAATCAATCAATCAGAATTCAGGGAGAGAAAGAAATTGTCCAGATGAGTCTTTCACAGTGGAAAACTATTCCTTGGGGACAGTTCTGAAAAGGCCGTGTCCACACATACAACCAAAATAACTGGGTTTGAGTTTGGGGCCAGTGTTGTTATAATACAGGGATGCTTCATGGCAGGCGGGAAGTATATTACTAAAAAAAAAAAGGCAGAAGATGAAGAAGAGCTACCTACCGTTAATTTCTCGACATCCTGTGCACTGAAAGAATTCTAGAAAGGAAACAAGCATAGTTGAAGTCCATGAGTCATAAAAGAGCCGAGGTTGCCTACCCCTGATTTAGGCCATCCTGAGTCCTAAAACACTTATTTAAGCTCTCCACACACACCCAGACAATCCCCAAATTTTGGGGGTGGGTGGAAGTATGCAATATTTTTTAAGAATGAGTATCAGAGCTTTCGTCATAAAATAACTATTTTCCTAAATATAAAACTTTGATATATCTACTAAATTTTGGTGGGTTTGTTGTTAGCTGCGAAGTCGTGTCCGACCCATCACGACCCCATGGACAATGTTCCTCCAGGCCTTCCTGTCCTCTACCATCTTCTGGAGTCCATTTAAGCTCATGCCTACCGCTTCAGTGACTCCATCCAGCCACCTCATTCTCTGTCGTCCCCTTCTTCTCTTGCCCTCCACCTTTCCCAGCATTAGGCTCTTCTCCAGTGAGTCCTTCCTTCTCATTAGGTGGCCAAAGTATTTGAGTTTTAGCTTCAGGATCTGGCCTTCTAAAGAGCAGTCAGGGTTGATCTCCTCTAGGACCGACCGGTTTGATTGCCTTGCAATCCAAGGGACTCGCAGGAGTCTTCTCCAGCACCAGAGTTCAAAGGCCTCAATTCTTTGGCACTCAGCCTTTTTTATGGTCCAGCTTTCACTGCCATACATTGCAATTTTGGTGGGATTGAATCTAAAAAAAAAGGCTGCCTGGTTGCATGCAAGAAATATATTTCCCATCGGAAAGGGAGAAGATGGCCAAAGAGCTACTTACAACCATTTTCATTGTATGTTCCTCACTCAGTATATTCTACAATGGAAACAAAGGGCATCAGTTCTAGTCTCACTTGAGAACATATATGGCTTCTCCAACCGTGCTACCTCTGTAATTCATATATCATAAAGATTAATCCCTTCCCTCTTCACAGAGAAATGAATTGGTCCTTTAATAGACATACCTGTCTCTTGGGGTTGAAGACTTTGATTTCATGAGACATTTTGGATTAGATTGTTTGAAACAAATCTCTCATCCTGGATTTGCAAACCTGAACTCAATAAAATAATCCCTTGAAAAGGAGGGGATGAAATCCATCTTACCAGCAAAATTGCAACTGATGGCAGGTATATTAGATAAGTCACAACCATTAGGGACAGAAACTCCTACATATATTTCTCACCCTCGGCAACTTTAAGCTATGTGGACTTCAACTCCCAGAATTCCCCAGACTGCATGCTTTAAGATGTGTAGATTCTAATAAAGTCCCTTTATTTGCTGGGGAATTCAGGCATTGTAGTCCACACATCTTAAGGTTGCTGAGGTTAAGAAACACTTCACTAGAGAGAGAAAAACCTCTCCATAGGTCCCTTCCTTTATTCAGAAAGGATATAAGTTTGATTTAAAGAGCTCTAATTCATGGCAGAATCTAGGAACTGGCTTTGGTGATCGTTGGTGAAAATAGGAATCTTTACCCTCTGGAAAACTGAGTAATAAGGACTAAGATTACCCCAGGAAAGAGCACAAGATAAACAACAAACTGCTTACCATAATTTTTTCCAACATATCATTGCTATTTTCCTACAAAGGAAATGAAAGGTATCAGTCTGATGCTCACATAATAACTTCATGATAACAAGATGACTCCTCCAACTGTTCCATCTCTGGATAGCAGACATATGAATGGCTGCATTCTCCAAAATAGAGGAAACACACAGTTCTTTCTAAAAGGGAGACACCTCAGTGTTTTAGGTGGTGGAATAAAGATAAAACGGGTGCTTGTTCAGTTCAAAGAAGAATATGAAAGAAAGAAAATAAACAAAACCTACTTACCGTGTTTCCATCTCCACCACCGGTGAATATACTCTAAAATGGAAATAAAAGGGTACCTTCATCATTATGATGTACCAGTGTGTCCTGTTTGTGTGTGTCAGTCCTGGACCGCCACAGTTTGTTCAAAGAGTGGGTCTGTGAGGGCCACAGAGGGTATCAATGTCATTGACTTGGTCTGAGCAGAGTAGATAGCCATTGCGACCAAAAGACATAGGCAACATCAACACACAGGCTTAACAACTGCAGCGATCCAAGGAAATGGCTACTTTCCAATAATACAATAATCCAAACACACATGACTTCTCTCCCCATGCTGTCATTGCCATCTTCAACCTTAGATATCCATATCATATTTTTATACTGACAGCCTCACTCCTCAGATAGGAAACGTACTTTTCTTATCCTAACACTGAATAATAGGAGCATTAATTAAGATTATCCTTTGAGGGTTTATTTTGTGTTCATGAGGAAAGCGGTAGAGGAGCTTTTTTCTTTCAGAAACACACATGATTAATCAGCTCTTCTAAAGAGTTGGGTTTTCTGTATATATATTTTTTAGTTAATTAATCCCTTTAAAAGACTGATATGACCACGCATCTTAAGGCACACAACTCCGGGTGGCTCACAGGAGTGGTACAAAACCAAAACACTGTTAAAAAAAAATAAAAGCAAAAAGCAAGAAAAACCTGGCGCCACCAACATCCTCCAACTCAGACAATGTCACCATCTTCAGACTCCAACCTCACCTTCTCCCACTGCTCAGGAGAAGAACAAGCTCTGCCCAGCCTTCTAGAAGCTTAAAAAAGTGGATTCCAAGAGACCCACTGGATCCCAGAGGGAGAGGTGTTCCAGAGGGCAGGGGCTGCTCTGCAAAAAGAATTCTAGGTCCCATTACATCCGCATTTTTCAGTCGCTCACGTTCTGATAATAGTCATAATTATGCTCCTCTTTAAATATTAAATATTCCCAGGAGTTTATAGTTTCCTGCTGAAATTGTTCCTGAAATACCTGTAAATCCTTGGGGGTGAGGGAGTCTCAGGAGGGCTACTGTGATCACATTTAAGAAGGATAACATAGAAAACATAAAACATAATCAAAGTGCATATCTACTTACTATCAGTTCAGATCGTCCTTTTCCATCCTTAGCTTTCTTGATAATAGGTAGTATCTTTTTCCCGATTGACTACAAGCAAGAAAGGGGAAAAAACACTATTCCTTCATAATTTGTGGAGTGCACGATATGCGTAGCTTTGCCTGGGCCACTGCAGTCCACCAAAATAAACTGGTGGGCCCTTGAGGGCCACAGAGGATGTTGATGTGAATGGCTTCACAACACCAGGGTAGGTACGTAAAGCCACATCAACCTTTGAGGTAGCCAAAGTCAGGAAGGCTGTAAGAGGGTTTGCAGGAAAACTACCATATGCTAGCAGGATCTTGAAACGTCACTACTCCTTTTTAAGTAGAACAAACTCTAGATAGTTTTCCAAAACAGATTCTGATTAAAATTAATTCTGGGAAGGAAAATGAAGAAAGACATCTCACCAGCAAACTTGCATCTGACAGAAAGACCATTTACCATTTTGCAGAGAAAGAAAAACCCACAATCAGGGAAAATTAACTTTGGAGAAATCCTCCCCATCCAAAAAGTAACCCTTTGGGACAATTCCAAAATATAAGTTTCTCCCTCGGCTACTCGGCACCCGGGGGGGCCCCCATCACTCTAATTTCAGAGTCATTGTTGTTTTAGAGGGTATAATAGTAGGTATTTGAAGCTGCTTTAAAATCGAAAGTTGAAACAGATGAAATGTTTGGGCCCTGCCTATTTCTATTCCTGCTCTGGGGTCTCTGAAGATGTTTTCTGGGAGGTGTGAAGTAACAAAGGGAGTGTTTTTGGGGTGCAAGAAGAATATTGCTCCAAAGAAGCAAAGAATTATGAACAAAGGTATACTTACAATTAATGCAAAAATACTAATTCGACTTTTACCTATATTCTATAGGGAAACAAAAGATAATACTTATATTTTGAAAAGATATCACACATGATTTCTCCAACTATGGCATCTCTACCATCTTTGATGTCATATATGTGAATCGCTTCATTCCACAGATAAAGAAACATGCATTTCTCACCAGAAAAGAGCCAAAAAGGCACCCGTGGGTGAACTGCGTTCTGAAACACTTTCATTCCATTTTCTTTTCAATATTCTTTCACACAACCAAAATCTACACAGAGAATCCAATGGAATAATGCACATATTCAATTTCTGTCCCAAAAAATAAAATGCTGGCTGATAAAAATGATCTATGATCAGGCAGTTGGGACTCAAGATGTTTTGGGAACCTGGCATTAAATCTCCACATTCATATTCGTAGCTCTTGGCTGACAGCCGATCACTTAGTAACTGTTTGAAGTTACAGTGGACCTCTCTGCAGGTACTTAAGACCCAATTCAAAAGTTCCAAGAGCCACCCCTGCCCGCATGTTGGGAATCTGCCAGCGAGTTCACATTTATGCTTGTTTGCAGCATCCAATAGACCGACTTAACCACAGTGTTTGCTTAATGGCCACCACATAAAATTAGTTCGGTCACATGGGTGACCCAATTTACGACTGCCACGACAGAGGACCAAGATGGAAAGGCTCCATTACTGTCATAATTCAGGAACTACCTTTACCTAGGACCAGAAAATGATAAATATAGCAGCTGCATTAGCGCAACTTCCTAAACTTGGATGGTTTTAATCTTAGATTTCCCCCCCCCCCTGTGATTTACTGTTTGGTGGAAATGCAGATTATTTGATCACCTAAGTATTTAATACATTATGCCACCTCCAGAAATGCAGTTATATTTGTAGCTTGGATAAAAGGGTTGTATGTAATTTGTACAGCACTAAAAATGTGGACTAAGTAACCCAGAAAATGATTTAGGCTTCATTATAATTTTTGGGATCGTTTGAAAAATCCCTCTTTCTGGCTTCCACAATATTTCCTGGTAAAACAGACCCTGGAAAAGGAGCTGAGGAAAGGCACCACCTGACCAAAAAAACTGCATTTGGACCATGCAGGTGAGTCACACCAAAAAGGGAAAGAAACTGTCCAGTTCAGTCTTCTCCAGGGGAAACATGTTCACTGGGAACAGTTCTGAACTGGTCCACACATACAACCAAATGAAGTGGTTTTGGGGTCGATGTTGTCACAACACAGAGATGCTTCATCGCAGGCAAGAAGTACATTACTCAAATAAAAGGTAGAAGGTGAAGAAAGATCTACTTACCATCAATTTTTCAATTTCTTTTACAGTCAAAGCATTCTACAAAGGAAACCAGCACATCTAATGCTATTCTGATCTGAAGATACCCAGCACCTCTCTATCTATCCCGGCCATCTTAGATATGTATCATTTACATGAACTGCTGCTTTCCTCCACTTAGGAAACATATATTTCTTATCACAAAAGGGAGCGCTTAGTCTAAAAAACACATTTGCATTAAAGAGTTCTCAGGCATTTTTTTCATTTTTCTCAATAATAATAATAATAATAATAATAATAATAATAATAATAATAATAATAATAATAATAATAATAAGAAGAAGAAGAAGAAGAAGAAGAAGAAGAAGAAGAAGAAGAAGAAGAAGAAGAAGAAGAAGAAGAAGAAGAAGAAGAAGAAGATGGAAGGGACCTTGGAGGTCATCTAGTCCAACTCCCTGCTCAGGCAGGAAACCCTATACCATTTCAGGCAAATGGCTGTCCAGTTTCTTCTTAAAAACTTCCAGTGTTGGAGCATTCACCACTTCTGGAGGCAAGGAGTTCCACTGGTTAGTTGTTCTAACTGTCAGGAAGTTTCTCCTTAGTTCTAGGTTGCTTCTCTCCTTGACTAGTTTCCATCCGTTGCTTCTTGTCCTGCTTTGAGGTGCTTTGGAGAATAGCTTGACTGCCTCTTCTTTGTGGCAGCCCCTGAGATACTAGAAGACTGCTATCATGTCACCCCTCACCTTCTCTTCATTAAACTACACATATTTTCTTCACATGAGTAATACACCTATACATGTAAGGTATACTTGTGACGGATGTTGTTGTTTTTTCTTCCGCTTCACGTACCCCCCCTCCTTCCTCTGCCTCTTCCTCCTCCAAGTAAGTTCAGATGTGAAATACAGACATTAAATATGCAGATATGTGTGAAAGGGGGCTACTAAAATCCCACAATAGCATCACATATCCTCTTCCGCTGAGGATTCAGACTGAGATTCAGACCATTTTCTGGCCAGAAAGAAATCCTAAAATGCTTTAGGTCATCCTGAGTCCCAACGCTGGTTTTTTTTTACCACTCAACCCATTCCCACCCATCAAGGTTTGAGGACTGGTGGAGCTGGGCATTTTTTAAAAAGATATGATTGCATGCAAGGAAAATATTTCTCATGGAAAAGGGAGAAGATGGCCAAAGAACTACTTACAATTATTTCCAGTGTATGTTTCTCACTCAGTTCATTCTGCAATGGAAACAGAAGTTGGTTTAAGCTACTTAAAAAAACAAATGAAAAAAACAAGCCAAATATTTTCATCCTATTTGCTTGTTTTGTGCTCTCAGGACTCTGGAGATGCTCTAAGTGGGGGAGGGGGGGAGAATAAAAGAGGTGCTTGTTCAGATGCAAGAAGTTAAAGAAAGACACAGAAGATGATAAATCAAAACTACTTACTACCAATTCAGCCAGAGGGCCATGTTTGACCAGCGCCTTCTACAAAGGAAAGATAACTATCACTAACTCTACCATCACAGATAGCTCCAAAACCGTACATCAATTTCATCTACATCTTTCATTCTCCAGATAGGAGCTGTGCCTTTGAGTGACAATGCCTAAAAGACAAATGAATTAATAGCATTCTGACACTTGTTGTTGCAAGAACATAGTTTTTGTGGGGGGGGTTCTCTTTTTTTCATTATTGTGCAACTCTTCCTGAAATCCTTGTTTAAGCTTTCTCCGAAGCCACAGCGAAGACCTGTGAAGCTGGACTCTTTCAACTTCAGACAATAGTCAAGACGATGTCCCCAAGAACTTAGAGTTTACTGGTGGAATTCTTCCTGAAATGTCTGGAGATCCTTTTGGGGCAAAGAGAGGCTCAAAAGGGCTGCTCTGGTCATATCTAAGGCGGACAACATAGAAGTCATTCAAGAAATGGGAGAACTTGTGTGTCTACTTACTATCAAATCATATATTGGTTTATCTCCATGTGATATTCCCTTAAGAAAGTATAGTATCTTCTCCATGAGATCCTACAAGAAAAGAGAGAAAAAAACATTCCCTTGTATGGACTCCTTCATACCTACACTGGGCCAGTAGATGATAGGATCATCTGGTCTTTACCTGGTCCACTGTAGACCATTAAAATAAACTGATGGAGGGTTTGGAGCCAGAGTTATAGGGAGGGCCATGGAGGATATTGAGGTGAGTTAATATCACTTTGAGGGGGTATTTAAAGGGGTAAAGAGCTCCTTTATCACAACTGGCCCAGGATTTTAGCCTCGCCGTATTTCCTGATGCTCTGGAGACAATGGTGATGGTTGCTGGGGGTGGGAGTGGAATCGCAAATGGGGTCCTTGATCACATGCAACGAGACTATTTCATAAGGGAAGCATTTACCACAAAATCAGCCATTTTGCACTCATCTTCCATGCAGTCCTGCAAATAAAACAAAAGACATTGCTTCTATGCTGACATGAAATTGCATGTGGCTTCTCTAACCTGATCTACGATCGTTTTGTTGAAAACCACATTCCAGTTTCTGGCAAAACCTGGCCCTAATGATTGAGGCAGTTCTTGAGGACCATCGTAAAAAAAGGTCATAAAACCAGGTCACTCATGTGGGTGACCCGATTTATGACCGACCGTCAGGACTTATACCCATTATGGGCAGACTATATTGAGGTCGTAAGTCAAGGTCTGTCTGTATGTGGTCCTACAACAGAAGAATAACTTGGCGACAGAATCAGCACAACTTCCTAAATTTAGATAGTTTTCATTTTAGTTAGCGTTTTTTGTGGTTTACTGTATTGTGTAAATGCAGACTATTTGATCACCTTAATAATTAATATATTATGCAATTGAATTTGTAGCCAAGATAAGAGGGTTGCATGAAATTTGAACAGTGTTAAAGTATGGACTGTGTAACTCAGGGAAAGATTTAGGCTCCATTATATTTTTTTTTGATCCTTTGAAAAATTCTTCTTTCTCCAAAATTTCCTGGTAAAACAGACCCCAGAAGAGGAAATACACCACCTGAACCACAAAACTGCATTTGCACCACACAGTGAGTCACACTAAAAAGGGACAGAAATTGTCCAGGACAATCTTTCCCAGGGTAAAACGTCCGTGGGGACAGTTCTGAAAAGACATACAACCAAATGAAGTGGGTTTGGGGTTGGGGTTCAGGGATCTTATAACACAGGATGCTTCATTGCAGGCAAGAAGTATATTATTCAAAAAAAGAAAAAAAAGCAGGACATGAAAGAACTACTTACTGTTAATTTTTCAACATCCTTTTTATTGAAAGCATTCTGTAAAAAAAAAGCAAGCAAATCAAATTTGAAAGATATCCATCGTTTACATGAACTTGTGCTTCGCTCCACTTAGGAAACACACATTCCTTATCAAAACAGACAGTGATTCTAAAAATTAGAATTAGAATTCTAAAAGACAGTTTTAATTAATGGTATTCTGAGGCTTCTTTTTCCATTTCTTTCTCTTTTGAATTTTCCTATATGCATTGAGAAACCCAAGGAATAACATCTCAAACTGAAAAAGTTAGAAAAGAGGAAATTTATCAGACATGGCAATTGAGGGTCAACGCTCTTTTGAGAACATCGCCCTACATGTCCACATTCCATCCCATAATTGAGATTCACTTTAGTCATGTGGCCAGCATGACTAGATGCCAAAGGTGCACGGAACGCTGTTACCTTCCCACCGTAGTGGTCCCTATTTTTCTACTTGCATTTTCACGTGCTTTCGAACTGCTAGGTTGGCAGAAGCTGGGACGAGTAACAGGCGCTCACTCTGTTACGCGGCACTCGGGATTCGACCTGCCAAACTGCCGACCTTCTGATCGACAAGCTCAGCGTCCCAACCCACTGAGCCACTGCATCCATATGTAGATCATACTGACTCCTAAAACCTTTGTTTAAGTACTCAACACACCCTCCAGCCATTCCTAAAACTTTGGGGGTTGGTGGAAGTGTTTGATATTCTTTAAGAATGAGTATCACAGTTTTCATCATAAAACAAGATAACTATCCTCCTAAATACACAACCCTAGTATAGTTGAATACTTTGTATATACCTGCTAAATTTTGGTGGGGTGTTGTAGTGTATGCTGGGCTGGCATACACGTGTAGCAGCCGCATTAGGAGGCGCGGAGCTGGACAGCTCCATGCAGGAACTACGTTCGGCGGGAAAGCCAGATTTAAAGGGATTGGCCGCCTGGCCTGGCGGGAAACCAGGGTTCAAACCTATTGGTCAGGTATTCACCTGGGCAGGTATAAAGCATGCCCAGGTAACCGTTGTCCGGCAGTTCAGACCACGCTATCATCCAATAAAGATTACGCTCACACACACCTATGCCTGTGTCTCATCGATCTGCGAACCCGACATAACAGGTGTAATCCCAAAAGGGTCTCTTGATTTATATTTCCCTATGAAAGGGAAGAAAATGGTCAAAGAGCTACTTACGATTATTTCCATTGTACATTCCTCACTCAACGCATCCTGCAATGGAAACAAAGGATATCATCTCTATTCTCATATGAGAATATATATGACTCTCCACCCAGGTTACCTCTGCCATTTCATATCTCATAAAAATCTATGCCTTCTTTCATCAGATATGTAAGGATTAGTCCTTTAATAGACATGAAATATTTTGGATTGGATTGTTTCAAGAAAGAAATCTCCCTTTCTGGGTTTGCAAATGTGACTCAGGCAGCATGCTTTAAAATGGGTGGACTCCAATAACTTCCCTTTGTTGGCTGGGGAATTAGGCATTGTAGTCCACACCTCTTAAAGTTGCTGAGGTTAAGAACCACTTCACTAAAAAAAAAAAGAAACCTCACCATAGGCCCCCTCCTCTATTCAAAAAGAGCTCACATTCATGGCAGAATCTATGAATTAATGTTTGGATCCCTTCAAAAATAGTGGTGCTCCATCACCGGAGACTTTTAAGAGACCGGACAGTAATTTGTCTGGAATGGTACTATAGGGTCTCTTGCCATGGGCAAAGGGTTGGAGACCTCCAAAGACCCTTCCAACTCTGTTGTTCTGTATTCTGTACTTACTAGAACTTTTTCCATCATTTCAATGGCATTTTCCTACAAGGGAAATGAAGAGTATCAGTGTGATTCTCACATGATAATGCATACGACTTCTCCAACAGTTCCATCACTAGATATCAGACTTACACTGATATTGATTTATACTAATTTTTCTCTCTGAAACTAAATGCTACTGAGGTGTGGGGTTTTTTGAGAAAAAAGGGGATAGACATTTCCCCAAAGGGGAAAAGAATCAGGACATCCAGCACGATGTAATTTACTCAATATAAACTCTGCATCAGCATTATCCTTGTTATGCTGAAAAGAAAAACAAGAACACTTCCTCAGGGTTAGGGTTAGCTCCCTTAGATGTTTACACACATGATACGCAGCTTAAGTACCAATGAACCTCTGAATTTTGCCCTATCCCTTATTTCTATTCATCTCAAACTCTTCTCATACCAACCAAAGAAATGTTCAGCCTTCTGTATTGGTTCAACTCAGTAGGTCCAACAAGAGGTTATCTCTGATTTTTATGATAATGTGAACCCTGAAAAATCCAGTGCAGAGAACAGGATGCTTCCCTGAATTCAGAATCACTGATAGAGTTGAATTCTCAATCATTAAAAGACTTAAGTACTTCAAAGCCCTCTGCCTGAATTTTCAACCCCTTGATGAAGAAATGTGTTAATTAAAGCATGGGGACAAACTCCACAAAATGCTTATTGATTTCATCTGCCGGTATCCCAACTGAAAGGCTATTGAAACCCCCAAAATGTAGCCTTACCTGCTGTGCAGAAACCGTAAAAGTCAAAGCAAAGATGAAAAGGAGACGCATCTCCTTTGTTGCTCTTCAGCTCTTCTGTCCCTGATGTTCTTCTAAGTGAGTTTATTCAGCTCCACTGGCACATTTTAACACCTTAATCCTTAGGCCTCATTGCCCAAACCCAATGCCTCTATTGTTACTTTGTTCACAAGGAAATGTTAAGCTTCCATTGCATCATGCGCTATTATTTACCATCCATGCTCAAACTGAAGCTAAAGAGCAGAAGTTGTGTGAAGACCTAACATCATACAGGTAACAAGTCTTCCTGTAATTTTCTATACAAAACTGGGCTAAGAGAAGGATTGAGCCAAAGTCACTTATGGAAACTACATGGCTGAAAGTGCCCCATAACCTGTATCTGCCTGATCCTACTCCAACATTGAACATCTCAGCCTGTCTAAAAATAGAGAACCCGCCCCCCTCCAAAAGTGAGGATGGGGGTGGTGGTGGTGGCATGACTGAATGTAATATGTGTATTTTTCTGCTCTGAGAGTTTAAGGAGAGATGGATCTCTGCTAAACAGTGAGATGTGTTTCAGCTAATTCACCTGAACTATGGGTTCCTTCGGGGACATATAATTTTTCATAGTGTGGGTCTAGGTCAGGGGTAGGCAACCTCGGCTCTTTTATGACTCATGGACTTCAACTCCCAGAATTCCTGAGCCAGCCAAGTCCATGAGTCATAAAAGAGCCAAGATGGCCTACCCATGGTCTAGGTTGAATTGTTAGGTCCTTTGAGCCTGCTTTTCTTCTTGCAGAAGTTTCATTCCCAAGACAGCCAATGAAATGTCTGCAAGAAGAAAAGCCAGGAAGTACACCCATTCAAGAGAGATAGTGGCCGGTTCCTCTCATGCCAAGTTGCAAGACCTTCAATTTTCTGAGATCCTGAAGCGAGTCTGAGGCCTTATTGAGCCTGTCACCTGGGTCGTTGCTGCTAAAACCACTGATGAATCCTCCGTCCTTTTCACTTCCTCGTGTTTACAAAGGGGAAACTGAGGAATGCCGGGTGATAGTAGAGATGGAGGAGGGAGGGAGGGAAGACCTGGCCATGAGTGAAAGGCATCAACTTGCATGGCTGCTGTGCCCCCAATTAGAATGGTCTTGCACCTGTTTCCTGCCCCACAGATGCTTCAGATTGCATTGGTAGGGGAGGGTCTCAGCAGAGCCCCCCCAGAAGGCAGAGGGAGGGATGCAAAGCCATGCTTGTGGCTGTGGTTGAATCAAGGGCCCAGGGCTTCTTTGGGGGCTTCAGCCCCATCCACAAAACAGGCCTGCCCTCCAGCTCCCCCCTGAAAGGGGCAGAAGGAACCAGCTGCTGCCCAGACAAGTCGGGCGAGGGAAAGAAACCCGAATCCATCTGGAGAACGACTCAGGCCAGGCCGAAGAGGAAGGTGGGAAGCCCAACCAGGCTTGGAAGATTCTGAGGCTGCGACCTTCGCATGAAAGCAGCATTAACAGGCAGACTTTGGAACCCCGGCCTGGCCTGCCTCACAGGGCTGGCACCACACTGCCTCCCCCGGCCAGGTGCCCCCAGGGGAGGTTGGTTGGGGATCCCAATTGGAGGGAAGCCCAGATGGACTAGCAGACGCCCAAGAGGGAGGCAGGAATTGCCTTCTGAAGAACAGGGAGAGGGCCAGGCTGAGTTAAACAGGTAGAGCTGAGTGTGGCTGTGAGTGTTGAGTGTAGGTGTGGTGGGCACTGCCACCTCAAGGGCACCACAAGAGGCTGCTGGACATTCCTAGTCGCCAGGCACCCCCTGAGGGAATGAGGAAAATCTGCCTGGAGACTGAGAAAGCCCGCCAAAACTGAGGTAAGCTGATTCGACCAATCACAGGCTACTGACGTCATCCACTATCTGTATAAATACTGGCTGTGGGAGAATGCGGTGCTTGCTCGCTTTGAGTCACCTGCAAGATCAGGTTGTAATTTTGCTTGGCTGCTGATGCAAAATTAGGTCCCATCAGGTTTGGAGAGAACTCTAGGGTCAAACGGTCTCTGGGCCTCGTTTTTTCAGTCTCATTTTCAGGAAATAAAGAATGCATTTAGCAACTAAATAAAGCAGCTCACAGTGGCTTAGTCAGCTGAGGGCAGCCAGCTAAACATGATATGACAGTGTCTGGCTTGGCTCTCTATTTTGTTGCTTATATATCAACGGCAGTTCCAAAACAAAAGCCAAATTAAAGTATCTTTATTAAAATCTTTATGTAGACTACAGCAATCCAGCAGGACTCTGAGTCTCCTGGCAGATCTCAAGAGAGAAAAATGGGGGGCTCTGCCAATGCTACCTTCCCCCCACCCTCCGCCGCCATGCTTAGTATTGGACATAGGAAAGGACCACGTCTCCATCGATGTGGAGGGTGTTGATCTGTTGAAAATTGTGGTAACGATGGGCGTAGTTGAAGAAAGGCTGGCCATTGACATAAACCTTGAATCGGTGGTTGCCGCAGCGGAGTGAGAGCTGGAAAGAGAAGAAAGATGTTAGTGTGGCCGAAACAGCACATCTGGATCAACTTCGGTCCTGGAGCCTGCGTCAAAATCAGAAGACACCCAGAATACATAAGTGCTGGAGCTTTATTAATGAGGGGTTGCAACTGCCACCCTTTTTTCTCCTCCCCCCTAACGCACCAAGAGCAATGCATTTTTTCCAGGAGAGAAGTAAAAAGAGATTCTGAATGGCTATCTGGAGAAGCAGTTCCACTCTTAAACACTAGAGGGGGTATTCATCTCAACATCCTTCCAGAGGTTCAGATTTCAGTTCCTCATGGCTGTGCTTGCTTGGAATTATGGGAGATGGAGTGCTCCGTCTCTGGAGGCACCACACTGGATCTTCTTTATACTCCCCACTGCCTGCCTTCTCAGCAGCCAACCGGTCTAGCTTTTTGCTGGAATCCAGAGATACATCCATGAGCCAGATAAAATAGGAACCAGGGATCGGTTGCCATATTGACTTTTTTCACCTCTTTCTTGATGAGACCCCTCTGTGCTGGAATCAAAGCCAACTCACCTCAAAGTACTGCCCAGGTTGGAAAGGGTTAAAGGGCAGGTCCCGTTCCTCGGGTCCCCAGCAGCCATTAAGAAAACTGTTCCGCACTACCGTTTTCTCTTCCATGCGTGGATTAATGTGCAGAACAATATCCTGGCCAGCCTTAAAATTGATGTGGAACCTTGGAAAAAAGAATAAAAAGCAGGCGTGAAGATTGTCGAATTAAATAAAGGGAAATCCGATTATTCCCTCCTACCCTTTTCTCCAATAACAATGGTCAGTTCTGAGAACAATTCCAATCCCCAAATGCATGCTGAAAAAAAGACAGCCAAGACCTGTTAAAGTTCATCGGAAGAGAGCCTCGTATTACGATGGTCCTCTTGGCTCCCAGACCGCCAGGGATGTCGCCTGCGTAGGGCACCGTCTGAAATAGACACGAATCCAGGTTACGCTTAGTGGCCCCCATCCGGCTCTTGTCCTTTGCTAGCTGGGGATCAAGGTAACTGCAATCCAGTCGATCTTGGGTTGCCAAGCAGGGGATCCACCACATGGCGCAGAAGGCAGCTTCCAGGATCTCGTCTTAGATGGATTTTTCCTGCGTTCCTTGGTGGTTACAAGCATCTCTTCCTTCAAAATTACTTCAAGTAATTTTTGGCCTCAAAAGTAAGACATGTTCAAATGGTTTGTTTGCTAAGAAGGGTGTGGTCAAAATAATCAAGATGGCATCCTGGGCAACCATGCTTACAGCAACTTGAGTAGCCTTGTGGGGCATAGCTTATTGTAGTAAGAGAACTTTGAAATTAGACAAGGATATGTACAAATATAAAGGAACTAATTAAGCTTAGTTGCACGCTTGCTTTGCTTTTTGTGCAAACAACACAGGATTAAAAGAACTATTGGAAAACTCTATTTTGAGTGGCTTGAGGTCAATTTTAGGACAGTGAGCACGTTCCAAGACAAACACCAGGAAGTATAAGCCTCCCTGAATTCCACCTGAATACAGGCAGTCCTCAGCTTATGACCGAGCCCAAAATTTATGTTGCTAAGCAAGACAGTTGTTAAGTGAGTTTTGATCCACCCTATGACCTTTCTTGCCGCAGCTGTTAAGTGAATCACTGCAGTGGTTAAGTCAGTAACACAACGGTTAAGCGAATCTGACCTCCCCATTGACTTTAATTTAATTTAATTTAATTTATTGAGATTTGTATACCGCCCTTCTCCCAAAGGGACTCAGGGCGGTTCACAGGGCATAAATATAAATAACAATACAAACATTAAAAGACAATTAAATCAGTGCCCAAGTTAAAACAAAAATAATAAAACAAGCCTATAAAAAACCCATGTACCCCCATCAGGCCAGACCCGCTAGTTCAAATAAATGGGTCTTCAACCCGCGACGGAAGGATCGGAGGTCTGATGCCATCCGGAGCTCAACCGGCAGTTGGTTCCATAACGCCGGAGCACCCACAGAGAAGGCCCTCCCCCTGGGGGCCACCAGTCGACATTCCTTGACAGGAGGCACCCTGAGGAGGCCCTCTCTGTGGGCGCGCACAGGGCGGAGGGGAGTCGACGCCGGCAGCAGGTGGTCCTCGAGGTATCGCGGACCCATGCCATGTAGGGACTTAAAGATCATAACCAAAACCTTGAACCTTACCCGGAAGACAACTGGTAACCAATGCAGCTCACGGAGCAAAGGTGTAACATGGGAGTACCGGGAAACTCCCAAGACAACTCTCGCGGCCGCATTCTGTACCAGTTGGAGCCTCCGAGTAGTCTTCAAGGGAAGTCCCATGTAGAGAGCATTACAGTAGTCTAGGCGAGAGGTCACGAGCGCATGAGTGACCGTACATAAGGCCTCCCGGTCCAGATAGGGCCGCAACTGGCGCACCAGGCGAACCTGGGCAAAAGCCCCCCTAGTCACGGCCACTTTGCTTGTCATAACGTTGCAGAGATTCACCTGACCCCATCACATTGCAACCATCGTCATTATGAGGCAATCGCCAAGAGTCTGAATTTTGATCCCGTGACCACCAGGATGCTACAAAGGTTGTAGGTGTGAAAAATGGTCACAAGTCATTTTTTCCCAGTGCTGTTGAACTTCGGATGGTCACTAAATGAACTGTTGTAAGTCAAGGACTACCTGTACACACACGCACAAACTGGTTTCTGTCCCATTCTGCAAATTCAGGCTAATATAAGGAGAGACAAAAATCTCTTTGTACTTACTGGGTGGTAGACTGTCGGAGAGTTCATCATCTGATGGGAAAGAAACGCAAAGAGGCTTTTGTTAACTCCATGTTTTTCTCCTAAAACCGCTAGCCCTGAATATCCTGGCCCGCTGCTCCCTTTTTTCCCTTCCGAGTACTTACAGGAAGATTTTGTGGTGGTGGCCCATATCCAGGGCCTGGCGTCACACCCTAAAGGAGAGGAAGACAAGAGTGGCTGGGTTTGTGTGGCATATTCAGCCAGGTCAGTTGAAGCCTTCCTGGGTGCCTTTGTACCACTTGCTCAACTAGGTTACTTTTAACTTGGATTGGTTGTGGAGAGTTGTACGGGGGATCTTCTAAGCCACGGGTGTCCAACTCGCCGTGTCACACGATGTGTCGCGATGTATCGTGACTTTTTTCGCATTGCCAAAAAAGCTGGGGTGGGCACGGCCTCTGCATGATGCAACCGGCCCCCAGGCTGGCAGTTTGACACACACACACACACACACACACACACCGTTCGAAGTCATTCTTGGAGTTGAGATCACACAACGTAAAGTTGCCAAGGTTGAGAAAGTCTGCTTTATGGACTTCTGCAAGGGGGGCCAGCAGGACCTTGGCCTGGGGTAAATGTGTTCCCAGTTCAGTTGCTGGTCCGAGGATCACCCTTGCTAGCATGCAGAGATGTACACCATGTCAACTGAGGAGCCAGAGGGGGAGGCCATTCTTGGGGGGGGTCAAGAAGAGTGATCAGAGGGGAGAAAGAGAATGCGGGATTGAACCAACCCAGAATCCATTCCCAAAGAGAGAGCAAGGAACAGGAGTTGCCGACTTGTCAATGCAAACACTTACCATGTTCCCCATCATTGATCCTCCTATCACGGTCAGAGATTCCAGCTCCAGGTCTCCATCAGCGCTCACAACCTGCACGCTTCGTGGGGGGAGTCTGTGCCCGTAGCTACAGAAGGGGTTTCTGTTCACCAGGACCTGTCACAGGGCAAAGCCAAAGGGATCAATGCTCAGTTGAGACGGTCCATTTTCTTTGAAGGAAAAACCTGTTTATTCTTGCCAGGAACACATCCCACCCCAAAGCTGAGCAGAGTGGCCACCGAGGGGATTAAAAAGATCAAAAGTTGTACATGAAAAAAGGGGGAGGTCTTTGTTTTACCAATAACCTTTTCTCCCCCTAGACCAGGGCTAGGCAACCTTGGCTCTTTTAGGACTCCTGGACTTCAACTCCCAGAATTCCTGTGCCAGCATGGCTGGCTCAGGAATTCTGGGAGCTGAAGTCCACGAGTCCTAAAAAAGCCAAGGTTGCCTACCCCTGCCCTAGCTAGACCAAAATGTTTTTCTTTAGCAACAGGTTGTTCTCATTTAGTAACTGTTTGCAGCTACAACCGTGATGAAGCAGTAACTTCGCGACCCATCCTGGCACTTACAAACTTCACAGGTCTGTCAAGCAAACAAAAGCTGAAGTCTGATCACAAACAGACACGTTTTCACTTAGCAACCACTTCACTTCATGACTAAGTTTGCAGGTCCCTGTTGTTGCTAAAGGAGAACTACCTATACATCCCTTAAACCCTATATGGAAGATATGAAGTTGGGAAAATCGGTATTAAATACATTTGTGGTTCATTCCAGACCAAGGGTGAATTCTCGGGCGGGGGAGCCGCGGAGGAACAAAGATGAACCTGCGTACCAACCTGGTACCCAATGTCATTGACAACGAAGATGATCTCAAAATGCTCGCCCTTCTGGAAGGGCATCTTGTGATGCTCTTCGTTTCCCCACCTGCCACTCTGAAACGTGTTGAGCACAGTTCTGTCCTTGCCATCAAAGCGAGGGTTGAAGTGGAAGGGAATGTCAGCCCCCTCGTGCTGGCCACAGGCAAAGTTCACCCGGAATCTGGTAGAGAGAGAGGGGGGAAAGAAAAAAAAGGAAAATTAAAGGGAGGTGCAGGAAACTTGGAGTAGAGTTCTGCCTCCTGCTTCTCCTTTGCCATGAGGCTAGAATCCAGTGTTTGCCTGAAGACAAGAATCAAGTTCCTAGTCCTCAGGGCATAGGAACTCCCCTAGGAGTTGGGAGTTGGAAGAACCAGGAAATGGAACTACCGGTATCTGAAGAATTAAGAAAGACTTTTCGAGGTCAGAGTGAAAACTCTAACCCAACACCTGAGAGTCTAACAGCAGAAAATGTCCACGTCCGTGTACAAATGCATCCATGCCAGTTTTGCGATAATCTTGATATCAGATTTGGACTATACAAAGTACCCATAACAAAATAATATTTTGTTATATATTATATATTTTAGAGAAATATTTTGAACCAGGTAGGTTCTTGCCGTTCCTGTGAGCCCCCAAAGCACATTACCTTTTGGTGTGTTTGGGCACTTTGCCTTGCACATAGACAGACATTCCAGGATGGAGTCCACCAGGGACAGGTTGATGGTAAGGGAGAGTCTGGAAGGCAGAAAGCAAGGAATGAAGCCAGTGACTTTACTGCAAAGCACAACTTTGACCTTCAAACCAGCCAACTGCGACCCGTGGCTTGTATTAGCCTTTCCACGAGGTTCTGGGTCAAACCCATGACCACCCAAGAGGGTCTCTGCTAAGGATTAATCCCCCCAATGTGGCAGCCGAAGGAAAGTGTGGAGGAAGCAGCAGAACTGCAGCCACGGACCGGTTCTGCTTTATGGGTGATCAGTGGATTCAGCAAGACTGGCCGGATGCCAGCCTCTTATCGGATCTCTCCATGCACTGGAGGAACTTCTAGGAAAGTGCCAACTGGGACAGGCTGGTGAGACCTTTTTTCTCTGCATTTCTGGAGCTTTTATACGAGAACCGTGTTTCATCTGTGGGTGGCTGAGGTGGCTGTTGCAACGGCACATTGGATGGGAGGAATTGTATTGAAAAGGTGGGGGGGAGGAGAATTGAACCCCAGATGAGTGTAGGGAGTTTGGCCAATGTATTCTGAAAAACAATGGGCATTTTTCATTTCTTCCAATAGAAGAGAACCTCTTCAGCTGAGGGTTGAACTGTAGAGTTCTTGGTGGTCTCTGAGCCTGGGGGGGGGGGAGAGAAACACGGTTTGCTTGCCAACATCTGCTTGCCACTTTCAGACCAGCACAATTCTGTCCCTTTAAAAGTAGTATTAATATTGTCCCTTTATTTATCAAAATACATGAAAAAATACAGAAAAGTTAAAAGACAAAAATATAAAAAAATGAATAGTAGAAATAGAAAAAAAAAGATGATTAAATAGATTTCCGACCTATAGCCGTTACAAACCAACTTATTGTCCCAAGAAAATATACGTAGCTCAGGCTTCAACTCAAATCCGTGGCGTTCTCCCAGCTCGAAGGAAACCAAGTTCAGAAACCACCAAAAACTCCACAAATTTATTGTCTCATAATAATATTACATTAGAATATCCCACATTCGGGCCATTTTTCAATCAGCAAATCCAGACATCACCATTGTCCATTTTCAGCAAAAAAAAAAAAGGCCGTAACAAATTTCCAATCTTTTATAGAAGTACTTACTTTTTTATCCCTGATTCAGACAGATCAGTTCTGCCATCTTTATCATCCATCCTTCCACTTTTCAGTATTTCTCCATCCGGTGTATAATTATTTTGTTGCAAAGATATAATGAAGTTAAGACCAGGTGGGAGAGAGACACTTACCGGGTTATAAACAGGCATGTAGCCAGGTGCTGGAAGGAAAGCCATGCTGATCTTATTTCAAGCCGCTAGTCCTGATCAATGCCCGAGGGAGAAGCAAAGCCACCGTATCTATGGCTTTTATATGAAGCAAGGAAGAAAGGGTGGAGCACAGAGGAGGTGGCACCAGCCCACCCGTCCTGAGAAATAGAGGCCACTGCTCTGGGTATCCTGGACCAGCTAGGAAAGTCTTAGGGACCTTTCCTATAAAGCCCCACCCACCCACCCACCCCCACCTTCCTCAAGTCTGGTGCTTGCGACAAATCGGACCTCCAATTCACAATTCTCACTCAGACGATGCAGGATAGGATGATGGGAATTCTAACAACAGAAGTGAAGTTATGCTGCACATAAACTAAGAAGAGCGGAAAGTTTAATTTAATCTGGATTTGTAAGATTTTAAAACTTCCCTGCCTCAGCCAGCAAATCTTACAAGCAAAAAGATTCCTTGGGTGGTATCAAATTGAACTCCAAACCAGCTCTGGTTTAGCAGTTGTGCGGATGGCACAGATACTTTAAAATGTGTGTGTGGGGGGAGAATCTCTGCCTAGATAAGAGAGGCTACTGTTCTTTCGCTATCCTTCCCCCACGACTGTGTTCCATGGAGAGGAACTGAATTTTAATTGTAATTTCAATTAACTTTTTACTGAGAATTGGGCTATTCTATTTAATTCTCATTTTAACTTTTGTATATTGTATTTTTATTGCATTTTATTGCCCTGTACACCGCCCTGAGTCCTTCGGGAGAAGGGCGGTATAGAAATTAAATTAATAATAATAATAATAATAATAATAATAATAATAATAATAATAATAATAATAATAATAATAATTGCCTTCGAGCAGGAAAAGAGGGATAGGTCAGCTCTGCAAGGTAGTCCCTACAAGGAGCAAATTAGAAGTTCTAATTTGAACTTTAATACAAAGTTACATGAAAGTGCATCTCCTCCCCCCCCTCGCCTTTGCAGTCCAAGAAACTAGGGAGGGTCCCTAATGAGGCATCTGCCACCCCCACCCCCATCCCCATTGCTTCTCCGGGCTCAGCGGCTTCTTATCCGAGCACTGCCTGGTCTGCGGCTTTACCTCCCGTCTCCCGGGATCATGTCCACGTATTGTTTCAGAAGAGCCACTGCCAAGGGTCAGTCAAGAGGGGCTTCAGCCCAACCAAGGAAGACAGGTGAGAAGCATCGTAATTCACAAAAGATAGAGAGGGGAAGCAAACCCCGACGTGCAAGATTCCTCTTACCCATTTTTAATATATAATTTTATTAAATATACAGAGCATTGATTTCTTAGTTCGATCTATCTTGTGGGATTGACGGGTCGCCTTCGTGCTTGGGAGCCCATCCCCATTTCCCCACCAACTCTGGGGCAAGCCAGAAGCTCAGGGACAACGTTCCCCACACTTGCATTTCAACCCTGGGCTTTACCAAAGAACCATCGTTTGGTGGGCTCTGGAAGGGAGACGTCTCCAGAGGTAGGTAAAATGAGGACCCAGATTGTTGGGGGCAAAGCTGACTTTGTAATAATGCCGCTGGGGGGGGGCGAAAGCCCTAATAAGCAGGCATATACATAGAATGAAGGCTATTGCTAAGCACATTGGTTTGTGCTTAAATTGTAAGCCTCCCTGAGTCTTCGGAGAAGGGTGGGATATAAATGGGATTAAAATAAAAATACAAATAAATAAATATCTGAGCCCTGCCCGGTTTGGTTCGACCAGCAGGACATCAGCCTCATAAAAGCCTCGAACTGGGGCATCGGTTAGATAGAACAATGGGTGGCTGTGCAGTCTGCAGAGGCTGAGGCAGGGGAGCCGCCCTTGAAGGAGTGGTCAGCAAACAAATTTACAAGTTTCGTAGAGTCGAGGAGGATATGCCTGATTAAACAAGCCACAGTTTTGTGGAGCGTGACTGGGGACACAGAGGGCTGGGCGATTAATTGGGGGAGAGGGCAGGACGGTGCTGGGGCAGAGAAGCCATACGTGGAGTTTGCAACGACGCCCTGCCAGGTGGACTCTGACCCATCTCTGTGCCCAGGTGGTCGAAGGAGGATGTGGCAAGATACAGCAAATGGTAGCAAAAGCGGTAGCCTCTGTCCACACCCAACTATAAAGCACTTAACTTCTCAAATGCCTAACCCACCCCCACCCCGGATTTTTCTTAAACTGAACAGAATCCTTAAACTCTCGCTGGCTTCCACACTGCTCTTACACAGAAAGAACTGTTTTCCCCCCGTAGGCCTGGGCTCCATTTCTGAAGTTAGCCCCAAGCCCACAAACCCAGTATTTTCCTCCTGGTTGCTCTAATAAAGCGGAAAAGAGATAAATGACGATAATTTAGAATCACTTTGGTTTGCAGAGGAGGAAATACGTATGGCCTACACAGCAATCAAAAAATAAAATAAAATACCCTGATGAAAAAAGTCTGCCTCGGAATAAAATACGCTAGTTGGTCTCTTTCTGATTTCTGAGCATCAAACTCCACAAAGTTTCTGCTTGTAAATACAATTTGCTGATCAGAAAACGTGCAACCAGATTCCTCCTGATTTTTTTTTTTACTGTCTGCAATGAAACAGAAGAGAGTTTCCCATTACTTTTCCCTTTTCCGGCTGACCTTCCATCACCTTGTAAATTCATAACCGTAACCCTTAAAAGGAAAAGGGAAAAAAAGCACGGGGCTTGGCTTTTTGGAATAGCAGGTGAGATATATTATACATACAAAATAAAAAGCCCAAACAGGCCATGTCATATAATTAAAACAGGATTTAATCTTCGTTAAAGTCAATTTAGTCGGCCCCTACGATAATATGCTCTTCTGTTGCTAACTTGCATTATTCGGAAAACGCACCCCATTTCAAAAGGGGTTGGTTTTTTTTCTCACTTCGAAGCGCCCCTAAAGAATCAACAGGTGAGCCACAAAGGACAGGCGGACAGTGAGTGATTCAAAGGCACTTAAGGCTGCCGTCTTGATGTAACCCGGGCTCCAGGCTTAGGCCGCTGCAAAGCAGGAGTGTGTGACACACACACATATGCGCGCGCACACACACACACACCCCTTGCTTCGGGGCAGGCACAGGCTTCCATCTACAGTTTGGAATAGACCACATCCTTGGGGGTCTTCTTCTCCATCACGGCTTGGGCGGACTTGATGATGTCCTCGGTTTGAAGCATGCTCATATTCCAAGTAGCCTAAAGGAAAATCAGAATCCAAGGAAGAGTGAGAGAAAGTGATTTTTCTCTTTCTTGCCCCAGCATCTTCCAGGGAGAGGGACACAAATACAGCCTCTTCCCAACCCCCCTGATCTCCTGCCAAGGGGTGAAGAGCTGCTCGGTCCCCCAAGAACTGGAGCCAGGAAGCAAATGGGGTCAAACATATCCACTGGCGAGTTACTTACTCCATCCTCTGTTGGTTGCACGATCACTATTTTTTCCCCCTATCTTCCTGATTGGCTTAAGGTAAAGGTAAAGGTTCCCCCGCACATGTGTGCTAGTCGTTTCCAACTCTAGGGGCCGGTGCTCATCTCCGTTTCAAAGCCGAAGAGCCAGCGCTTGTCCGAGGACGTCTCCGTGGTCATGTGGCCGGCATGACTAGACGCCAAAGGCACACGGAACGCTGTTACCTTCCCACTGGAGTGGTCCCTATTTTTCTACTTGCATTTTCACGTGCTTTCGAACTGCTAGGTTGGCAGAAGCTGGGACAAGTAACAGGCGCTCACTCTGCTACGCGGCACTCGGGATTCGACCCGCCAAACTGCCGACCTTCTGATCGACAAGCTCAGCGTCCTAACCCAGTGAGCCACCGCGTCCCTCCTGATTGGCTTATAGAAGCTTTATTGTGCTGGGGGTTTTTTTCCTTCCTCTTACGAACTGGCTGTGAGGAAAGATGGCCGTATGCATTTTCCAAATAAAACAGGCCTTCCTGCCTGAGCGGGGGGGGGGGTGGACTAGAAGACCTCTGAGGTCCCTTCCAAGTCTGTTATTCTGTTCTCCGTTATCTGGCATCAACCCCGAGACCTCCCAACGTACAAACTGCAAGCTGCACGAATTAAGGAAACCCACCACTCACCATGTATTTCAAGCTTTCGGGCACTGAATGGTCTCTGGCGTAAATAAGGTTAATTTTCGTGCCCTGCACCGCGATTGGGCTCCTGCAGGCAATTTCGGTGGCCAAATCAAAGGCACCCTGCAGCATCGACTCGTGATCTTGGAAGACACGGCTGGGGAAAAGAAGCCGGAGCAATTGCTGAGGTTGTGGCAGCTTGTTCCAGCCCAAGAATGCAAGTCTTGGATTTGGGAGTTGAAAGGAATGACATTCTGACAAACTTTAAAGGCCCCAGGTAGGGAATGGCTGCGTTGGGCACCAGCCAAGCCTCCTATACTTTTTCGGCCCAAGGGAAGATGGAGAAAAACCCTTCCAGTCTTGCTCAACCTACTTTAGTTCAGCGTTTCTCAACCTCAGCAACTTTTAAGAGCTGTGGACATCAACTCCCAGAATCCCCCAGCCAGCAAAGCTGATGGGAGTAAGACACATCCCCTGGTTGGAGTTGTTTCAGAAGCAAACAGCCTTCACTCAACGTTGCCCAATCTTGAAAGCTAAGCCTGCTTAGTTCCCGGGTGAAAACAACAACAACACAAAACCAGCCAGGAAATCTTGTGGGACTAAATGCGAGACAATTGTGGGAGAATGCAAGGCAAGCCGTCCTGGGGATGCCTCCATGAAAACATCTGGATTGAGCTCAATGGGAGGAAGTCAGGATCTTTTGCAACCGGGCGGGAAGACTCAGATAATATTTGGGGTCTTCGTTTTTTTAAAAGATGGAGGCTAACCAATTTCATTCCATTTGAGAATACATTTTTCCAGTTTCCTGCCACAAGGAGATGTGAAATCAGGGGCTGGTTTTGACAAGGGTGCCCTCTGAGCGAAACCACAAAACCGAGAACCTTCCGCAGCCCCCAGCCTCGGCTTCAAGGGAGACCCACCTGACAAGGCCGCAGCGCTCCGCCTCCGGGGCCATGAGCTTTCTGGAAGTGAAAGCCAGTTCGTTCACTAGGCTGGAGAGAGGACATCAAGAGGGGGTTAAGAGGGACCCGAGTCGCAAGAGGGCAGGGTTTTTTTTGTGGGCACAAGGAACTGCGGGGGCCGACTGTTTGCCCATCCCCCAGATCAGGGGTCCCCAACCTTGACAACTTTTAAGACTTGTGGACTTCAGCTCCCAGAATTCCTCAGCCAGCCCACGTCTCAGAGGCAGCTCGTCTGACCAAGTGACGAGCTGGAGGTGCCCGGCTCCTTTAGACCGGAGAAAAATTCAAGCTGCCACTTTCAAAATTAAGGGAAGCCGCGGTTCCTTTCTGGCGAGAACAGGAAGGAGGCCGATCCAAAAGGAAGTGAAGCCCTCACCTCCGATTCCCAATGACCAGTGGCAAGCGCTGCAGTGTGCCAACGTCGGCTGCCAGTCCAATATCCACTTCCTGAAGAAAGGAGAGCAAGGAGAAGAGGAGTTCGGGCACCCAAAGGGCAATATGGGCGCTGGGATATCATGACACCCACCCTGGGCCTGAAATACTGGGATGCAATTTTGCAATGTCAGCCTAAAGGGAGAAATTGGCTGTTTTTTTTCCACTTGTACAAACCTGTATCTGGCAAGCCTACGGCCTGGAATAAACACACGTGCATTTGGGCACGTCTCTGTGTGTGTGTGTGTGTGTGTGTGTGTGTGTATGAGTGTGTGAAAAGAGCAGCGCGAGAGAGCAAGGAAGGGAATATATGTGTGCCTTGTTAGCGTCACTGGTGCTTCTTAAGTAGACACTTCTAGGGTAAAACTGTATCGCGGCAAACCCACCTTGACCTGGAACCAAGCATCCTGCGTGCAGTAGCGAATATCACAGGCCGTGATCAGATTCACACCTGCAAAGGGACAAGATCCACGGTCTATTTTCCACCTTTCTGTCCCAACTTTCTTCCACCACAACAGCCTAAAGTGGCCAAGCTCCTATCTCAGAGCCCACCCAGCCCAGTTTCAAGGAAGATCCTGCGTCAACTCTCCTCTGGCCACCCCCAGTAAGTCAGGTGTGGCAACAGCCCGGAAGAAGACTCAAGAGCCCATAGTGCTGCAGCATCAAAAGGGCCCGAGTTGCAGGGCTTTCGCCTTTTTGAAAACGGCTTTTAAACAGCCGAGATCCATGACTAGCATTCATTTCTTCCATGAGCAGGAAAAAAAAGCCTCTCAAAAACCAACAACATTGGTGCATCAGCCAGAAAAAAAAATCCTTTTCCTTCCAGAATTCCATTTTTACTCATGGGCTAGATGAGAGCAGATTTCCAGCCAGGCTGACACCAAAATCGTACAGCACTCCTAGTGTTGGCCTGGCTCCTCAGCAAAAAGATAATGAGATGCAGCTTTATAAATTAAGTAATGCAGTTCTAGCAGCATTTCTCAACCTTGGCAACTTTTAAGATAATGTGGACCTCCAACTCCCAGAATTTGAATCCACACATCTCAAAACTGCCAAGGTTAAGAAACGCTTGAGTTGTGCAGCCAGTTTAATCCGAAAGACTTGCACCTTTATGCAAAGCAACAGCATACTGTTTAGCTTCTGTAATTCAACAGGTACAGAATTTGGAGTTTTGCCATTTCCACAGCCCATTCGTGCAACCAGTTCCAGGAGCTGAAGGCACGTGAAGTTACAGGTTCAGACACGCGTGACTAATGGGGCTCACCTCCTCCGATGCAGCCCCCGTGAACGGCCACAATGATGGGCTTGGGACACTGAAAAGCAGAGATCCTGTTAAGTGGGTGGAAGTGCTTTCCTGGCACACCTGCCCAACCCCCAGTCCCTCAGCCCGGGCACCTTTTCCAGGACCGTGAAGGACTCTTGGTACTCTCGGATCTTCTTGCGGATGTTCCAGGACTTCCGAGCCACGTCATCACCTTGTGCCATCAGGAAAACGCTGCCCAGCTCCATGAGGTCAATGCCTGTAGGTCGTCAGGAATGGAGAATGGCAAGAGCAGCTCTGGCCCTCCAGCTCAGCCATTTAACACCCACCCAGTCACTCAAAGCCTGGCAGCCCTCAGCTAACTAAACCACAATGGGTTACTTTATTTAACTGTTAAATGCATACTGCAGCTCCTGAAAACAAGGTTGCAAACCCTGGGAGGTTTCTCCAAAAAAACCGTTGGGACCAAATTTTGCATCCCATTTTTCTTCTTATTGGTTCCCTGTCTGCAGCAGAAGCAAAATTGTGCCGGTATTAAAGTACTCATATTTCTCCTTAAAACTCAGGACTCCCTCCCCCACATTTACTCTCTAAACTTTGAAAGGCGTCTCTGCAAACCCGCCGGAAGCATGATTTGCAGTACAAGCTAAAGCAAAGGAGGCTTGGCGTGATTGCGTAAAGTTGTATAAACTGAATTCTGACAGCACTGAAAGTTTGATCTCAACTCCCATCTACGATCCCAAGAGGTGTATCCCAGATGGCTCCTTGCTAGATTTTCTTGATCCAGAGGGGAGGAGGATTCTCTCTCGGCCACGATCCCTCTGCCCTCCCTACCTGCAGTGAACATTTTCCCAGCGCCCGAGATCACCACTGCGTTGCATTCGGAGTCCTGGGCAATCTTGTTGAAGCATTCGACCATCTCCCTATAACAAGAGAAGACCACAGTGGAGACCCGATCTGCTAGGCAGCTGGCTTAAGATTTTTCACAAATACGGGTAGTCCTCGTCTCACGACCACAACTGAGCCCAAAGTTGATGTCGCTAAGTGAGGAATCTGCTAAGTGAGTTTTGCCCCATCTTACAATTTTTCTTGCCACATTTGTTAAGGGAATCACTGCAGCTGTTAAATTGGTAACGCCGTCACTAAGTGAATCTGGCTTCCCCCGTTGACTCTGCTTGTCAGAAAGTTGCCAAAGGGGGACCACGGGACCCCAAGGACACTGCAACCGTCATAAATATGAACCAGTGGCAAACATCCAAGTGTAAATCACGTGACCGTGGGGATGCTGCAACGGTCACAAGGGTGAAAAATGGCCGTAAGCCACTTTTTTCCAGTGCCCTTGTAACTTTGGTCACTAAACAAACTGCTGTAAGTTGAGGACTACCTGTACACTTGAAACAGTGTAGTGACCGAAGGCATTTTCCTGTGACGTGGAAGGCCCAGGACCAAAGGGCAGAGCAAGCCTGCCTTAGTCTGCCCCGATTAAGCCTCACAAAAAAGGAGCAACTCATTTTCGGTTTGGCTATCCAGAACTTGATAAGGATTGCAAGTTAAATGCTCAGCCAGCTGTCCCGAGGCATCTCCTGCCACGCATCCCCAGCCTCCTTCTGACCCGCGACTTCCATCACTAGCGGAAAAGGAATCTGGTTTCCTGTTTACCTCCAAAAGGCGATGTTCATGGCATTCCTTTTCTCAGGACGGTTGATCTCCACGTGCAGCACTTTCTCGCGGACCCGTTCCAACTTCAACGTCTCGTAGGTGGGCAAGGAATTGGGCTGCTGCTGTGGGGGCGACTGCTGTTGCTTCGACGCCATGACCCTGAAGCCACGACAGGAAGCAGGACAAACGGAGAGATCTGGGAGGAAAAAGGGGGCTGTTAGCAGCAGTGGGCAAAGGAAGTAACCACCTGTGCTCGAGGGCAAACTCGTTGCATGCAGGCAGAAAGGTGGGGGTCAGGCAGAGTGTTGGCTGCCCACTTAACAGCGTCATCGACTGCAGAAGTGGGGAAACCATGGCCCTTTTATGACTCGTGGACTTCAACTCCCAGAATTCCTGAGCCAGCCATGCTGAGGGGAAAGGGAGAGCTTTGCTGGGAGTTGAAGTCCACAAGTCAAAAAAAGGGCCATGGTTCCCCACCTCTGATCTAGTGGGACATCCGAAAGGCCTCTCCCAGGGATCCAGAGGGCTCAAACCCTATGTCCTTCAGGAAGCTCCAGTAGACTCAACTCTCTTCCCAGGCTCTGGGGCAGGATGACGGTTGAGCCTCGAATGGATAAGTGCTTCATTTATACCTTTGTCCCTGGGAGACTCGTGACTTCTTTTCCATTGGTTATTATTCACCAGTTGGGATCATCAGGACTTGGGCAACCTCTAAAACTCTTGTTTCTCAAGCTTAGCAACTTTAAGACGGCCGCCATCGTTGAGAAACACCGATTTAGAGGTTTGGCATCTTATAGCTGCCGAAGGTGAGAAGCAATGCTCTAATAATTGCATAACAAACCAATAAACTAACTCCCAGGTGAGTTGGAGGCCTGACTTATGTCACGGTCATACGAAGCCCCCTTCCTTCCCCTACGTCTTGGTTTTAGCCAGGCCCCTCTTCCCTCTGCTCAGCCACAGAAACTGCTTGGGAGATTTCAAGAATCCCAAAGTTTTGCCTTCTCTCAACAGGAGCGTGAGGGACCTCCATGCCTTCCTGCTCCTCAAGTCAGCCCTCCTTTTCCTTCCAGTAGCTAGATCTACCTCAAACGAGGGGAAACTGCATGGCTGTGGTCGAAACACCCCAAAGGGGAGGTGGGCCAGCTTCGTGCCTAAAAACCCAAGATTTCTTCAGCTGAACTCTCTGCACAAGAGATGGTTTTGCTCCCTTGCTGAGAACAAAATGGCTTTTCTCTACCAAGGACGAGATCTGGCCAAGGACGAGATCCAGGGCAGGGCAGGGCGGTCCTCACCGCTCCTGAGCCCACCCCCCTCGCATTCCCGGCCCCCCCTCCTGTTGACAGGCCCCAGAGGTCCAAAGGCTGCGCATTCCCGGGGAAAACATCCCGCTGGGCCTGTCCCAGTTTTGCAATCCCACCCCGCAGGCCAAGAGATTAGCAAAGCAGAGGGCTGCCAACTGACTGGGAGAAAGAAGGCTGCAGGCTGCATGCACCCAAGGCAAAAAAAAAACCCCACCAAGAGGGAGAGAGAGAAAGGCAGGTGGGAAGAAGAGGGCAGGCAGGCAGGGAAGCAAGATGGGGCGGCAGCAGCAGCTCCAGGCAACCTGCAAGTCAGAGGCGATGCAAACAGCAAGCAGAGGGCGAGTTCGGGGTGGGGGGGGGGGGCTCAAAGAGCCCTGCTGGGGATTTAGGGGGAGGGGGGGTGGGGCAAAAGCGAGCAAGCCAAGATGGTCTACATAAAAAGCAATGGACGGGGAGGGGGAGGGGGTGGACGGGGAGGGGGAGGGACCCCCCCACTGCCCCCCCTCCAAAAGCTGAAGGGCTGCGAGGCGGGGAGGGAGGCAGGGTCAATCTGCTTTCCCCCCCCACACTCCAACCTCTGGCAAGGTGTGCAGGGCCGCCTGCCTCGTCCCAAGCGGGGCCCTCCAGAGCAAGCCCGCTTCTCCCCAGCCGGCTGCGGATGATGGGCACTGAGGTCCGAGACCTTGGGAGGGCAGGGAGGGGTCAGCAAGAGAAGCCGGGGGCCACGGGGAGGCCGGGGCAGAAAGCGGAGGAAGGGGGCCGGGCGGGGGAGAGAGAGCCCACTCACGCCTCCGGAGCAGCCCCCCGAGGATCCCCGACGCCGCCGCCATGGCCCCCGCTCTCCTCCCGCAGCCCAGAGGGGAAACTGCGGACGTACCAGTGAGTGGCTGGGCTAGACGGGCTCCGCCCACCGCCTCTCCGGAGGGAGACGCAACTTCCGCTCTCCGCCTCTAGAGCCGGACAAGTAAGGCGCCGCCCTCGGCCGCCCTCTCCTGGCCGGAATGGGAAAGCCGGGATTGACGGGCCGGCCGCGGCGAGGGAACGTCCCGACGCGGACTTTGCCCAGCGTGGCTGCTGGCAAGGGGCCTGCTGGGAGTTGTAGTCCATCTCGAAAAAGCAGAAGGGCGCAGACCCCACCCCACCCCCCTTCTAACCTGATGAACCTCAGCCATTTTATTAAGGTGTATGGTCAACTCCCAGAATTCCCTAACCCCCAGAAGGCTGGTTGGGGAATTCTGGGAATTATTTTCCATCTATAAATGGCTAGTTCTAACCTAACCTAATACTGGAAAGCCAGCCTAAGGGACAGCAGTGCTGTGTCCCCAAGAGGAGGAAGATCCTGCTCTTTCCAGAGGTTTTATGCACAAATGTTTCAAGAAGTCAAGAACAGTAACCAGGGACACACAAAAAGACACTTCCCGTTTGGAATCACTTTTACCTTCCCCCCCCTCCACGTCAGTATTGACAGCTCTCATTTCCATTCATGCAATTGCAATTTCCAATTTTTAAAAAATGTTACTGTTGAAGGAAGCCAGTGTAGGATTTTTTTAAAAAAAAATTAAAGGTGGCAGAAATGGTTGACCTTAAATGCTTAGAAACCCAGGAAAGCTAAAAATAAGCATAAAGACTGTAGTAGTGTTGAACACTGCATGACATAGCGCAAAATAGACCTTAAGTTAAAATCTCCCTGCTCCCTTCTTTAAATTATAAAGCCACCCAGCGTACAAGAAAACAAGGGAAAAGAATAAAAGGTTTGCACAAAACAACTGGTTAAATGGTACCTCCCTTTTAAAATTTAGCCGTCTTTCATGGAAACAAGGTTGAGACACCCAGACCAACTTAATTCTGTTAAAAAAAAACACACACATACCTGCCTGCCCCCTTCTACAAAAACTTCCCGAGACGTTACCAGATCAGTTTTTACAACAATTTATTTTCCAAACAGCTTTATTAAATGTGCCAACTAGCACAGGCAGCACACATTTTATGAATGGGGGGAAAAACATGTCACACGTACGATCGTTTTAAAATTCGATATCGTAAGAATGCCACAGGCCTTTTTCTTCCCAGCTGACCTAGCTGCAGGCAGCATCTAATTAATCTTTTTTTTATTGTTTTAAAAAAAAGGGGGGGGGACACGGGAGCTTTGCCAAAAAAAAAAAAAAGATCACACACAAGAAAGTTAACGGAGCAGTCTTCTTGGTCAGGAACCAAAGAGCAATTAGGAAGCGTGCTGGGCGGTTGAGAAGCAGAGTTTCAGTGTGTAGGGGTATGGCCCATCTAGGAGAAAGCCAGACATAGTTTATGAGTCGCCTCAACTTTATTTACTCAAAAATAAAAAGTGCCATCAACAGCGAAAGAAAGAAAGAAAGAAAGAAAGAAAGAAAGAAAGAAAGAAAGAAAGAAAGAAAGAGAGAGAGAAAGAAAGAAAGAAAGAAAGAAAGAAAGAAAGAAAGAAAGAAAGAAAGAAAGAAAGAAAGAAAGAAAGAAAGAAAGAAAGAAAGAAAGAAAGAAAGAAAGAAAGAAAGAAAGAAAGAAAGAAAGAAAGAAAGAAAGAAAGAAGCATTTCCAACATCTCCCATTTTGGGCTAAAGTCAAGAAAACATCTTAAACAAATAAACCTCTCACTGCAATCAGATTTAAACAAAAAACACGTGAGACATTATTTGCACTTAGTGGCTGCAGGTAGTCCTCATCTTATGACCACAACTGAGCCCCAAATTTCAGCGCCTAAGCCAGACAATTGAGTTTTGCTCCATTTGACAACCATTTTTGCCACAGTGGTTACGTGAACCACTGCAGTGGTTAAAGTTAGTAACATGGTTGTGAAGTGGATTTGGGAGAGGAAGTCCACAGGTCTTAAAACTTACCCAGGTCGGACACTTCTGTTCCAAACACTGAGGCACAGTTCAGAATGTGCCAGGGGCTGCTTTTTCCCCCTTCCAAGCGGTTAATTTGGCCAGGTCTCCAATCTGTTGGGTGTTTTAAGACCTACTAGCTTACCTTTCCCACCAGTAGAATTGAACAGAGGAAGGGGGAAAGAGATTCCCAAATCCTCTTGGGGAATCGAAGCCCCCCGTTTCAGCATCTAAAAAAACGCGACAGGGGCTTACTTGGGTTTTTCATCTGATAATGGTTGAGGAAAGCCAGCGTCTCCAGCGCGTCCCCTTTGGTTTCCCACTCCAGCAGTCCCGACGAGCTCCGTTCACCTGCGGGCGTTTCAAGCAAGGTGTGGGTTAAGCTGGGGCAGGCCCACCTCCTCTGAACAGAGGCGGGCAAACCCTTAAGGGCTGGACTACAGTTCCGATCGCCCAGGTCCACTCTGCTGTCCTAGAACAGCGTGGCCCTCGGTCCCTTCTTTCCAAGCAGCAGCGTTCCCAAGACCGCTCTCTGCACAGGGCTACTTACTCTTTCCTGAAAACACCTTGACGGAAGCCGGTCTCTTCACCCCCAGCTCATCGCAAATCTGATGGGGGGAGAAAATGCCACGTATGTAACAGGATCGTTAAGCCACTACCCTGATCACGCCAATGCGTATTTTGGGAATCTCATCTTCACTCAAGTCCCGTTCCCAGGGGCTCTTGCAGACGCCACTGCCTTCCTATACAGTTTGCGGCCATCGCAGTGAGTTTGCAAAAAGAGCTCATTTAAATGTTTGGGCTGAGTAGAAAATGACTGAACAGGTCGCTATTGTTTTTGGTCCAATGTTTTTTAGAACACTTGTTGTCACTTCTGTCAAAAATGAGCATTAATCCGTTCTCCTCTTGTGAGGCCAAATAAAGACCAAGCTCACACCCAAGCTTAGGACCTAAGGGACTTGCCACCGAGAGGAACCAGCAAGGGGGCCGAACTGGGTCCATTGCAGCTGCTACTTATAGGCACACCAGAGCCTCTGCTAGCATCATATCCAGACGTACAAGCCCTTTTTTCCCCCTTTAGGATTACTGCTTCCTGCCTTTGGGAATGTAAGCTACATTTGGGAGTCAGATGCTATCTGGATCCATTAAAGTCATCATCGTGTCATACACGAAGGGCAGCAGGTTTTGATTCTTCCTAAACTCTCTCGGGGGGGGCGGGGCGGGGTGGTTAAGAAACACGGAATATAAATCAATAAACCAATGGCTGCATTATTTCCCCCCTACTATGGCCGAGCAGGCTGAAGCTACCCCCGGGTCAAACTCCTTACCTCGTAGAAGTTATCTTCCGTCACTTCCAGAGGTGCGTTAAAGAAATGGAGCACGTTGCTGGGATGCTGGATCCGGTTCTTGGCGGCTTGCTCCGGGGTCGAGAACCGATTGTTCCGGGAGCCGCTGAAATCTTTGTAGCTGCAGGAGCCGTCCTCAAGACCGTAGGACTGGCCAGGCATGATGGCCTGTTGCTTTGACACGCTGCGGACAAACCAAGACAAGCCGTTCAGCTTGTGCCCCCTTGGTTTTGACCCAGACTCCTCAGGAAGGTCTGGGGAACAATGCAGCCGAGACTCACCACACATTCAACTTCTGATCGAACATGAAGTTGTTGTTGAGGTGGGTGATGGCTCGGTCCACCGCGTAGCCGTCCGCCATCTCCACCATGGCTGCCCCAGGCTTGCTTTTCATGAACTTCACCTTAAAAACAAAAAAAGCATTTCTTGGTTCAAACCGCCAGAGAGGGCAAAAGCACAGCACTTTCAAAGGCGGCCAACCCCCACCCACCCGCCCACGGGTACAAGCCTGTCTCCGTTTTAAACCTCAACCAGCCTCTGCATACCCCCTCCCAATCGCTTGCAGGTGCTCCTCGACTTATAACCATCCATTGGTGTGAAGTCACAACAGCGCTGCAAGAAGCGCGCGTTTTTCACACGACCGTTGCAACATCCCCTGATCACTGTCGGGTGATCAAAATTCAGACCCTTGGCAACTGACTGGTATTTACGACAGTTGCAGTATTCCCGGGGTCATGTGATCCCCGTTTTACAACCTTCTGACAGGCAAAGTCAATAGGGAAGCTAGATTCGCTTCACAGCGGCGTTACTAACTCAACAACTGCAGTGATTCCTCTGACAACCATAGCAGGGAAGGTGGTAAAAAAATGGGGCAAAACCCACTGGACGCTTGTCTTGCTTAGCAGCTAAAATTTTGGGCTCCGTTGTGGTCCTAATTCGAGGACTACCTGGAGTCTTCAGGCAATAGTCTCAAGCCCGGCTTGCCTTTTTCCTGGCTAGTACTCACAAGCCCACACCAGCCTGCCTGCTGTTTTTAACTCAAACCTGTTTCCAAAGAAGTGACGGCTCCAGACTAAGCCGTGCCGGGCCCACCAGCTCTGCCACCCCCGGATCCGCCCTCTCCCTCGGCAGCTCACCTTCTCCACATTTCCATAGAGGCAGAAGACGTTGAAAACACGGTCGCAGTTCATCTTAGACTGGTCCAGGCCGTAGACCATCAACACGGGGCTGTCGGCGTGGGGGCCGTACTCCGGAGGCGGCGGCGGAGGCGGCGGGTGCCCGTACTGAGGCCCGTAGCGGCTGGGTCCTCGGTGACGGCCTCCCACAGGCGGGCCCATCCGCCTCCCTTCGTAATGAGGAGGAGGAGGGCCGTAGCCTTCGTCGTGGTAGTGGCCATGGTAGCCGCCGTGAGGCCCTCCTGGAGGAGGAAGCAAAACGTCAACCGATGCCAGGGCAAAGCTGGAGGAGGGCCGGGGATGCTGCCCCACGGACCAGGCCTCACCGTATTCAGCAGGATGGTCCCCGAGGAGAGGCGGCTGCCTCTGGCGCTTGTTCAGATTCCCGCCCGGCTCCCCTGTCAAAAGGAGACGAACATCAGAGACTTCACCCAAACAGTTCAATCGGCTTGCTTTCTGGGGCAGACCTCCATGTGGGGAGACCTCGAGTTAGGCCACAAGGCCGGCCTGCGGCACTCTCCATATTACAACCTCCAGTATCCTCGCAACATCTCTCTTTTCCACCATGGGAGAAAAGGGGGCTAGGGAGGGTGTTAAAAACAGCACCTGCTCTTCAGCGGCACAGTGCACCCCCATGTCTCCTCCCCGCCCACCCTGGCTGTCCCTTCTGTAGTTCAGTGAATGCTGGAAGGGGCCATTTGGGACAGATCCTGACACTGCCTCAAACGTAAAAGCTCCGGTGCATCTTCCGGGCTTTTATTTAAGCAGCTGACGAACTAGAACTCTGTTGGATATCAAAGCGTTAAGTCTCAACAATCTATCTGGCCATCCCGAGTCTGTTCACTTTCCTCCTGAAATGTAACCTTGTGGCAGGGAAGGGTTTTTATTATTTAAAAAAATAATAGTAATAAAGCAAAAGGATCAACAGAAGCCAATTTCACCACCAGTTCAAACATTAGGGCAGCGGGGGGGGGGGGGGAAAGACGAAACAAAACTCTTGGCAGCCCACTCCCCACCTCTAGCAGAGCTAAAAGGATTAAAACAAGACCAAGTAGAAGATGGCAAAGCAAAGCAAAAGTAGCAACTGTCCAGTTTAAACGCAAATCGAAATACAAGACAGAAGAATTTATAAGCAAGTCATACAATTCTCGTTTGTTTTTTTTTAAAAAAAAAAAGTAAAAAAGAGTTTCGCAGTTTATTTCAATAGTCATTACAAAGATTGAAAAAGGCTACTTACAGCAGGAGTTTACAGTACAATGTCCCTTGTCACATATATATTCTGCATTTCTCTTACCATTGGACGCTTCAACAGTGTAAGCACAGTTCTGAAAGATGGCGTCCCATCAAACATACACTGCGACCCTGCGTTACATGGTTTCAGAGTCAAATTCACGTCAAAAGGCACCAAACTGACACAATTAAATGTTTTTTAAAAAAAAATTAAATGAAAAAGGGCTCACAGATTTTGTTTTTTTGTTTTTTGTCTTCGGATGGTATCAAGGAAAAAAAAAGGGACATAACCAAGGTGTAGTGAGTGTCCCTTCCGTGTTGCATCTCCCGATTTTTATTTTTTTTTGGTCATGTGCTGTTAAATCAGGTTTTGGTGCTTCTGGCTGTGTAGGTCTCCCATGTGCGTGTCTCTCTCCTCTGTTAGTGGAGTGTGCCTTGGATCTCAAGTGCCCCTGAGGCGGACAAGACCCCCCCAGTCTCTAGGGAACTGGGGGCTCTCGGGGACTTGGGGTTTTGTGCCTGTCTCCACTTGGCGCTGATAAAATGTCGGCAGCCGAGGACTGCAAGGAAAGAGTAATGAGAGGCCCTCCCAAACCAAACCAAGTTGATGTGGAGAGCATCTTATATCTTGAAGGGTCTCGGGGATCTACTCCGTTCTCCGTTAAGACCGTTGGCGCGCTCTGTCTGAGACCCCTGTGGTGTTTTCCTATTTTCTGTGTTCCCTTCTTGGGTTCAAAGTTTGTTTGTTTTTTGTTTTGTTTTGTAAGCATGTCGTGGCCTGGTGAGTCAGTCTCTCTCTGTCTCTCTCTTTCTCTGTCTCCCTCTGTGCTTGTAGATGTCTCTCGGGTCGCGGTGTTGTGTCCTTGATGTGAGGAAATGAACTCAAATCTGTTGCCTTTCAGGTGCGCTTAAGATGCTGCGTGTTTTCTCCAGGCAGAGCTAGTGCAAAGTTGAGCTTGCTTTTTTTTTCCTACACTGTGTAGTGTTAGAGAGTGTCTAGCAGAAGGCAGATCACAGGCAATTCAGAGCTTCCACGGCAGCTGCGCACGGGTCCCCCAGGGCCATGTGGGAAATCTGTTCAGAGCTGGGGAAAGGCCAGATCTATCGCACCTCCTCGGTGCCCAGCCTGAGGGAGGGCAGGGAGCCGGGAGGCAGCTTCTGAACTCCCCAGCCCTGCCAACTTAAGCCACTGCCCATCTGCACAGCGCCTAGGTATGTACCTTGGAGGAGAAAGTGAGTCATGTTCATGTCAAGTCATGTAATGCCATTGCTTGCTTCGCCGTGAGGGCGGGGTCAAAAGTGACCTCTGCCAGAGCCCCCACCCCCTGCACCCCACCCCCACCCCCCCGCCATCCAACAGCCTCCCCAGGCTTGTTTGGTCCGTGGAGCCAACCAACTCAACTGCCCGGCCTCCTGTAAAAGCCCAGCCTGTTTTAAGCTGAGGTCGTGCTCGGAGGGGCGACGCTGCCCACCTCGCAAAGAGAATGTGCCGCTTTCTGCACGGTGCAGCAAGGCAGGCCGGCCAAGGCAGGGCTTCCCACTAGCTTTAGACTGAGGTGACGCAGATGGTGACACCCCCCCACTCTCAGTCCCTCTCAAGGAAATGGCACCAGAAACCCCTTCGGCCCCCAAGGTGTATGCCACCCTCCCAAGTCCCAGAGTCTGCATGCACGTTTCCTTGAACACAAGAGAAGCGCCTTTCCCCTCTGCCCACCCTCCACCCATGGAACGGCAGAAATTGAACATATGCCCCCAGACCCACAAAGGAGGTGGCTAGGTCAGCACCGGGGCCAGAGGCTGAGTACGGCTCGAGACTTCCAAACAAGAGGGGAACAGCCGTCTCCCGACCCTCCAGGAGTTAAAGCTCCCTAGCGTTCATTCTGGGATGCCCCAGAATCTGAGCCCAGCCTCCTTTCCGACTCCCCTCCCTGCTACTACATCGCCACCTTCCTAGTAGCCCACACACGGGCTGGTGACGCAACACCGAGGGGGAAGCGTACCTGACCAGACGCAATCAGGGAGATGAAGCCACCCCAATTCCCTTATGGCTATTCTCAACACACACAACCCTCACCCTCACCCCCAACTGCATCTCGAGAAGCCTCCTGTGGCTGGAGCCAAGAAGCTGTTGCCCTGCCCTCTAGGCTTCCCAAATCGGGCCCCGTGTTGGACAGCAGGCAAATGGCATTACATCACACAATTCAGCTGGAGGAAGTGTGCTCTTCAAGAGGATAACAAAGGGTCTGTGTGTAGCTTGAGAGCAGGCGATCAAGGTTACCTTGCCCGCTGAGGTTAGGGTTGGTGTAGTCCCAGGTGTCCTGGTCATTCTTGAAGACGTTCAAGCGAGTGGGCTAAAAACAAAGCACAAATGTTCACAACTAAGCTGGGGGGGGGGGGGGGGGATTCAAGAGATGGAGCTCAAGAAAGGGAGCCGCAAAGTGATGCTCTGTGGTCATGCTGGCCGCTGAGCTGTCACAAGAGTGTGACCTAACTGGCTTATAACCATTAAGTAGTACTTATCTGTTCCGCTGTAGCCTGTAATAGATGACTATTAGCACAACTGTTTATTATAAAAGCAGGCGCATTTTTTTGCTACCTGCTCAGGCTTGACCGGCTTCCTATTAAGAATGCCGGACCTGTAAATTTTGTGTGTGTGTGTGCGTGTGTGTGTGAAATTTAACATCAAACATCTGGCTGCCAAGGGCCATGTTAAGCGTCCTTATTCCTGGCAGCCACTGCAAGTGTTACTTTAACCTAGAGGTAATCCTCAACTTATGACTGGCTGCTTAGTGACCCTTCAAAGTCCTGATGGATTCCCCCAAAGCTACTTACAATCTGATTCTGAGGTTCCAACAGCTGCCCCCACCCCATAATCCTGTGTGCATTTTGGACCCCCGACAACCCGGCCTGCGTTCACAAGCCCTAATTCTGTGGCCGTAATTCACATTTTTGCCAGAAACCTTTCCCTCCTGGTTTCCCACAAAAACCAGCCCGAGTATGTTAAGGACTGCTGCATTAAAGATCCTAGAATCAGGTTGGTTGCAGAATAATCCACTGGACAACCATCAAGACTTACAAGCGTAATTGGCCAGCTTAATTATGCCCATAAGTCAAGGACTACCTGTATTTTACAAAACCGGGTAGGAATCCCTGCCATTTCCCCAATTTTTCCAACTTATGATGCCTTTCCCTCTTCGCCAGGTGTCTTACTGCAAAGTAACAACCACACCTGCACCATTTCGTGTTTGCAAATCCCATCTGATTCAGAAAACGAGTGGTGCCCTCCTGGATAACGCAGGAGCCAGTCCCCTCTTCTGCCACCCCCACCGCTCACCTTGGCATATTCAATCTTCAGAGTGCAGCAGCCAGAGTAAATGTCAGCCCCATTCAACGAAGCTTTTGCTCTCTGAGCGCTTTGCACAGAATCAAATGTTTGCAGAATTAAGGAAACCTTTAACTGGATGCTTCCTAGTCAACTTTCTTTAAGCGGCTAGCCTTGCTTGTTTACCCAGCAGCGTTAACTCGTAACACACCTTTACTCACAGCTTGACAACACAGACGATGGGAGGGAGGGAGGGAGAGAGAATGCTTGGGATGTATTGGGAGCCTTGGAGGGAGATGAGGAATTTATGCCAGTCCTTTGCAACCTGAGAACGTCCGGAGGAGACGCCAAGGCCGTGGGACAGGGACCTTCTGAAGGTGCAGCGTGTTTTCAAAAAACAAAACAAACACGCTGGATTGGTAGACAATGGACAAGGCGTGGCCCAAATGGGGAAAAGGGGAAGTTAATTATGCTGTTTTTCGTGCAAAAACCTCAGAGCTAGCTTCTTCTATGCCCGTATGGATCTATCAGTAAAGTTAAAACTCTCGGTAAACAATGTCCCAGGAGTTTTTTCTTTTGCTGCATAGGCCAACGGGATGGTTGATACTAGCCAAAAAAGTGATGCATCTCCTCCAACCCACTTGAAAGACGGTTCTGCTTCACTCTTCTCAGCTATCAGACAAGAAAAGAAAGGAAAGGATATTCCACCATAGCTTGGACCCCATTTTTTCTAAAGATGACAATGCGCTGAACCGGACCACACGGGTTGCAGATGGTATACAAGACATCCTGCAAGAGAAAGACCATAAAAGTCAACAAGATCTCACAAGATCTCTGCCTACCAGAGACGTCAACACTCCATTTGTTGAAACAAGGAGACAGACCCACATACCATTCAGACATCATCTTAACCCTCAGTCTGCTCTCCCTGACTGGGTCCAAAAGCAGGCTTGGAGGCCCAATGAAAGCCAGGACTGCCACGTCCTACATTTGGGTCCCCCACAAAAAGCAGCCTCATAACGCACCGTCGTAATGGAGTAGATGGGGTTCAGAATGGTGAAGAGCAAGACGTTATTTACTCCTCGAGAATCATCTGAGTCACCGGGCCGCGAGATCTTCTGGCTGGTAGAATAGTTGACGAAGGCCGGATGCCCAGCTATGTAGATCTGATTGTCCGCTGCGTAATTCACAGCATTGCACGCTCCTAGTATGTCCTCAAACTCTACTAGAGCCTGCCTCTTTTTGGGCATCACCACCACATAGCTGGGGGAAAGAGAGAGAGAGAAAAGAACTCGGTCACTGAACATGCACCATCTGTCATGCTATCCCTCCCCCTGGGCGTTCTGGCTGCCCATCCCTCACCTGATTGGGCCAAATTCTTGCAAGGCCTCCACCAGATCAGCTTCCACCACACCATCAATCAGACCCCTGATGTGGACCACAGGAGAAGCAGCCGGCTTGTGAGGATCATCATAGTTCTCCTGCGAGAGAAGAGGAGGTCATTTAACATCCCCCCCTTGTAAAATTCTAGGGCAAAAGAGGAGGCTCTTGCACAAAGAAGCGTTTCTGGGAGAGTGCATACTGGAACAGCTGAAGCAACGCTATGTAGCTCAAAAGGATTTATTTAGGCAGAGGATACATAACTTAGCAGTTAAAATGGAATTCCGTCATCAGAGGTAGTTAAGTTACTGCTTTATATTTTTTTTAGTGGGACTAAGAAAATTAAGAAGGAAAAAAGTCATCCTTGATAACTACAGCCTACTTTATATATTGATGGGAAGCAACAGAAGTGGCTGTTGGCGGGATCCAGCACACCTCCTCTGGTCCCAGCTTCCGTGAAAAGAGTTACATTTTTTTGGCCAATTCACACTCAAAGCCCCTTCCTTGCTCTAGGCCAGGGGTTGCCAACCAGGGGTGCGAGACCATATTCCAGGGGGTGCAAGAGCTTGGGTTTTCAAAATTACAGCGTATATGCATAATTTGTTGCTGTTATTTCAAACTATTGTAAGGGGTGCGAGGTATAAAAAAAGGTTGGGAGTCACTGCTCTAAGCAAATGCTTCCTGTTCCAAGAGAGAAATATATCCCACATACCCTTTGACCATTCTAGTAAATTTAAACCCACCGTCTACATAAATAAATCCGGTAATTTATTAAATTTATACGCAGCCCATCTCATTATCCAAAGCAACTCATACTTCAGTTAACTACCCGCCCAGCAAATCGCTACAAAAACCTCTGCAAAATGCATAGACCCAAACTGAAAGCACTCCAATGCCTTTAAGCCCGACTTGAGGAAAGAGCCTCCAGCCACAGGTCCACTCTTAAAACAGGACGAAATTACTCTGCCTGCAGAACTTGTACAGCGGATGCAACCGGATGCTGCAGGATGAGCCTACCCTGGTCCCGATCACCACCTTCCTTCCACAGGCCCTGGCTTTGAGCAGCAGCAGCAGCAGTGTGCAACAAATCCTAATTAAGCACGCAAACAAGCCACTCTTTCCAAACCTAAAGAGCTTTTCTCACAGGCACACCTGCCTTTTAATTCACATTTGCAGCGGGGAGGGGGGGGATGTGCAAGTGATGGTTTGGGGGGGGAGGGGGGGGTCTGAGCCTGGGAGGCGGCTTTGGTGGATCCCTAAGGCTCTGCTAGTCAAGGCCAAGCCTTCCTTAAGGGCTTTCCAGTCCTGACTTGAACCCGGGGCGAACCCAAGTCTTGCCCCTCTTTCAAAGGGCTGCTCAACTGGGGTCGTGTGAAGGCTGGCTCAGGAATTCTGGGAATTGTAGTCCCCCCCCCAGGTGGTCAAGGGGTCCTAGCGGCCCAGCGGTGTTAAGGCATCACCTCAAGGCGTGCGCTAAGCAGGCAGCCCCTCCTCCCTGCTAGGAGGGTGGACTGCTCCCGTCGAGGGAAGCTCTACTTGCATGCTAGGGCAGCCGCCCTTTCCCCCTTGGGAGGCCCGGCTTTTCAGCGCTCAGGGGCCTGCTTGGGATGGAGGGGGCGCCCCTCCTCTCGCCCCTCCCGCCCAGGCGGCCGCAAAGGAGGCGGGATGCTCACGGTAGACTGCGCCTGCCCCCGGAGGCTCCACGCGGCGAGACTACAGCTCCCCTCTTTCCTAGCCGCCACGCACCCCGTGGAACCGCCAACCTTCCCCTCCCCCTCCGCTGGCTATGAGGGGTGATGGGAGTTGTAGTCCAGCGTTTTCAAGGCCTGCCTTCCTTCGCCCAGCGGCCACTCTCACCCCGCCGCCGCCGGCCGCTCCCCCCGGCCCGTGATCCGCGTTCTCCGTTTTCTGGCGCTTCGGGGCGCGCCCGCCTTCGGGGCCGCCCCCGTAGTAACGGCCGGAGCCGCCGCCGCCTCCTCCTCCTCCGCCTCCTCCGCCAGCCATCTTCACCATGTCCCCTCCGCGTCCCGAGCCGCCGCCACCTTCGCCGCTCTGCGAGCCTCGCCACCTCCGCCGCGACATGGCGCCCACACTACCCCAGCCCACCCTCGCTCCCACCTCAGGCCCGCCTCTATTGGGCTGGCCCGCCGTCGCTCAAGGCTGGCGGGGCTCTCATTGGGTCGAGGCGGTGCCTTACCTACCCTTGTCCCGCCCTCCGCCGCCATAGGGTCGACGTCTCCCGCCTGCCGATATGATTCGTTCTCGCATCAGTTTATCAAAGGTCCTGGCCTTCTCCGTTGGCCAGCAGGAACATCCGTCCCCTCTTCCTACAAACTCATTGGATCAAGGCGACGTCTCTCGGCGCGGCATCCCGCCCCACCACATTGCTCCTCGTGAACTTCCCTCCTTCTTCTTCATAAAACCGTCGGGTCTCCTGAAAAGCCACGGTTTGACCCTGAAATCCCATTGGCTCAAGGAAGGGTCAATCTCAGCCGTTCGAAACCGGATTGCGCCAAATCTCAAACGGGCGCCCTGATTGGGTCCTATAAGGATACCCCGTTTGCTCCAAGGAGTTAAATTTATTGGCAGATTTTGTGCCCATCACTCTGCTTTCTGGAAACCCATTGGGCCGGCAACCCTCGATCTTTATTTTAATTGGTAGACGTGACTTCAGTCCCAACCCTGCCCCTCTTCATCTTATGAACCAATAAGATTTCAGTTGCAGAAAAGAAACGGGGGGGGGAGATTTTCCAACGGTCGTCTTGATCGCTCAACCAAGAGAAGCCCCGCCCTCCCTCCTTTAACGTCGAGACGGTGGAGAAGCAAAGGCTGATGGGAAAGGCCTGGTTCTGAGCCAAGGCTGCCCGGGGATTGGTCAAAGGACCTCTCGGCCGCAAAGCATCATGGGAGTGTCTTGAACTTTGGCCAAGAAGAGGCCTGCAAGGCATGCTGGCTAAGAGATGGTTTATTGCAGGGGTCTTCAAACTTGGCCCTTTTATGACTTGTGGACTTCAACTCCCAGAATTCCTCAGCCAGACACGCTGGCTGAGGAATTCTGGGAGTTGAAGTCCACAAGTCATAAAAGGGCCAAGTTTGAAGACCCCTGGTTTATTGAGTCCATGCAACACACTAACTGTAATCTAGCCATGTGAACTGGGTCAATGCAACACACTAGAATCAGCCAGTTAACCCAATGCTAGCCCAGAGGTTGTGTGAACCCTGCCTTCCTCTCCATTGCTTGACGGGCTCAGGGGCGGCTGCCACAGATCCCAGCCAAGGAGGGGGAGATGTGCCCCAGGGCCTGTTTCTGCTCCCTGACAGCTTCCCCTGGCTTGGAGCTGCTGTTGGAATGTGCTGGGCTCCATGCCAGCTTTTGGGCCAAGGCTGGGAAAGGAAGCAACCGAAGAAGCTGGTTTGCACATTGCGGAAGAGTCGGTCCAAAGTCTCACAGTCCATCAATCAAGGCCTAGCGAAGAGTTGTGTTCAATGAAAAGACCGTGAACCTTGCAGGAATTTTGGTGGGCTTCCCGTAGGCTTGCATGGAGCCTGCAAAATATTGAAGCTTTAAATTCATAATACAGTTACTTCTTTTGGCCCACCGAGAAACACAATCAGGAAATCACAAAACCTCAAATAAACTTTATTACCTATAATTGTGCCACTGCAAATAGTCCCAGACTTTACAACCATTTGTTTACTGATCATTCGAAATTACAACAGTACTGAAAAAGTGACTTACAACTGGTCCTCGCACTTACGACTGTCACAGCATCCCCACGGAGGTGCCCACAACCAACATGTATTCATGGTTTTTGTTGCCTCCTGGCCTCACATGATGACCACGTGCGACCTTCCCAGCCAGCTTCCGAAAAGCAGTTGGAGAAGCCAGATTTGCTTAACGGCCAGGTGATTTGCTTAACAGCTGCAAGGCTTTGCTTACAACCATTGCAAAATCAGGTCATAAAATCAGGCGTGACTTGCTCAACATCCACCTTGCTTAGCAACGGAAATTCTGGTCCCAGTTGCCATCCTAAGTCGAGCGTTACCTGTATTCATATTCTCCCATCTACTCTACTTGGAAGGATGCCATTTCTAACAGCTGGTGGGGGGGAGCAGAAAAGAACACAGTGAAGGCTATTAAAAAGGACTTTGCTCCTTAATGAGGCAGGGAAGGGGGAAAAGGACAAAGTCTTCATTTGCACCCACGGCTGTCAGCAACATTCCTGCATCTCAGATCAGAATTTATGATTGCTCAGCAATTAATAACCTGAGATGCTTGCCTAGTCAAACCTTTGCTCAACAAAAGAAAGTAAGCAAGCTTGCTCTTCAACTGAGCTTATTACTTTGAACCCTCCCTTCCTCCTCCATGAAAATGGGGGGGGGGGAAAGCTGGCTGAGGAATTCTGGGAGTTGAAGTCCACAAGTCTTAAAGTTGCCAAGGTTGAGGACCCCTGCCCTAAAACATTACCCAGAGTCAAAGCTGGATGGGAAGAATACTTAGCAATCCAAATTTAAATCCAATTTCGGCTGTTGCTTTTTTTAATTATCTGGCTTGCGCAGATAATATTATTTGTGCAGTTCTAGTCGTTTTCAAGAAGCAATGGTTGGAAGAGGTATAGGTTTTAGGCAGGTGGGTATAAGTAGCCCTCAACTCACGAGCACAACTGAGCCAAGATTTTATGTTGCTAAGTGAGAAATTTGTTCAGTGAGTTTTGCCCCATTTTATGACTTTTCTTGCAACATTTTGTTAAGCGAATCGCCGCAGTTGTGAAGTTAGGAACGCGGCTGTTAAGTGAATCCGGCTTCCCCATTGACTTTGCTTGTCAGAAGGTCGCGAAAGGGGATCGTGTGACCCCCGGGACACAGCAACGGTCGTAAATATGAACCAGTTGCCAAGTGTCTGAAGTTTGATCACGTGACCCTGGGGATGCTGCAACGGTCATAAGTGTGGAGTCCCTTTTTTCAGTGGTGGTGTAATGTCAAACAGTCACTAAATAAACTGTTGTAAGTCGAGGACTTACCCTGGACTGGACTGTGGCCCAGCCTATTCTATGTCCCTAACGTGAAAATGCGTGTTTTCTTTAAAATACGCAGTAGGAGGTCAAAAGAATCTGGTTTTTCTCCATTTCAATCCTCTTGACTCTCTCCTTTTTATGGGTGACTGCAAGTTCAGGCTCTGCAAACAAAAAATAAAAAATAAATTAAAAATGTTATCTGGGGCAGGGAAGTCCTCTGATTTTGGAGGAAAGCTGTGGGGGCAGGAAAACAGCTGAAACCCTGGCAGCTGATTCAAAATTTGGTCTTTGCTAAAAAGCCTTCCCCCCCCACCAGCTGTAGGGGCTGTTGGCTGTTAAAAGCAGGATCCTGATGGCCTCGCGGTTTAAGGGGGAGGGAATCCAGTAACTGGAAGCTTCCCCCATAAGTAGGACTTTTGCGTCAAATTTTCCATTTGCTTTGTTTCTGCCTTTTTTTCCCCTAGCGGAGGATTTAGAATTTGCAAGGGGTTGGGAGGTAGTTTCTGCCCCTCTCTTTTAGAGTTGGGATAGAAGATCTTGGTAGTTGTTCTGAATTTTCTTCAGAATCCCAGCATCCTGGGCTGGTTAAGGAATAAATTTGGAAAAGCAAACTGTATTTGTGAATGAAGGCAAATAGACGTATCCCAGGATAATCTTGCAGGATCCAATCCAAGCTTGGAAGAAAAAACTTTTGATCCCGGTGACTGACTCGGATTGGATCCTGGGTCTGTATCTCTCTCCCTTCCTCAACTTTTAGGAAGTATTATGAGAGCCACTGCCCATTTTTAGACCCCAAAATGTGTCCTGGATGTTCCTCTCCCACCGCCAGACCGATGAGCAAAGCCTTAGCCTTTCAGCTCAAGTCACATTAATCTCCATGGGCTTCCAAGCAGGCAGAAGATAATGTGATTGAACTATCTGACATGCTTAATGCAGTGCTGGCTAGGGAATTCTGGGAATTGAAGTCCACACTTCTTGAAAGTGGCCAGGGCTGAGAAACGCTGACCTAAACGTTCTAAACCCAAATGCTGGAAAAGTTGACGTCCACAGATCTTACAAGCCAGCTGGGGAATTCTGGGAGTTGGAAGTCCACACATTTTGAAAGTGGCCACAAGGTTGAGAATACTGAGCTAAATTTTCAGGTTGGACTGGCGAGACCAGAACATCAGAGAAGGTGTCAGCCTTAACAAGACAGCCACTGTTTGCAGAAAATGTCCTCCATGGTACAATGGCTGCTAAACTCTTGGAAGAGGAGCTTTTCATTTTGCCCAGCTTCAGCATTCTACCATGGGGTCAATCTCTCCCCACGCTCACCCCCCACTTGGCAGCCTCTTCTGCAAGTTGCAAGGTTAGCCAACAAAGCAAACTGAATGGCAGGACAGGCTTTGAACAAAGGTGGAATATTAACCATACAGTAGTTAACCTGCTTGGCTGTTTTTTTAAAAGCCAGCCAGGCATGGGGGGGGGGGGAGGAGAGAGAGGGAGATGTGGGGGAGAAAGGGGGGGAGAGATGAGCTTTCAACCTGTCCCATGTCAACAGGTGGGGGACAATTATCCAGCCTGCCTGGCCTCTGCCCCACTTTCTCAAAAGTACCGAGGATTAACCCCGGAGGGTGCTCTGTTTTCTTTTAAATAATGTCATTAACTATTATAATTGCAATGGTAAAAATTAGAGAGAGAGAGAGAGAGAAGAAAGGAAAAAGAGAAAAAAGAGATGGATGGATGATGGATGGATGGAAGGAAGGATATGGTAAAGAAAAAGAAAATAAACCAACTTCTGACCTTCATCACAATCAGTGTAAGCAATTTTAGTAATTTTCACCGTCTTTTAAATTGCACCAATCTCTTTTTCCCATATCTTACCTCTTATCTACAAACAAATCCATAAAGTACTATCATTTCAGTCCTGCTTTTAGCAAAAGTCCAGTAAGGGTTGTCAAAACTAACTATATCTATTTTAACCTCGATCATGTAAACCAACCTTACATTCCTTCCTTCTACTTCTAACACTTAACATTTAGATCGTTCAAGTAACACAGAACTGGATTTTTGCGGTGAAATGAGATTGGGTGGACTCACATAGAATGCTAACTTATAAACTTTGGACAACAACGGCATGGGCTAAGCCAGCTTCAAACCAACCAAAGCCCAGCATTTCCCAATGTGTGGAACTGAAACTCAACCCTGTTTGTTGAGGAATACTGGGAGTTGCCCAATTGCCAAAGAACACACTCCTCTGTCTTCTGAAGCTAGGTTCATGCAACATGAGTGCAGCAATGAGCATTGCACCGTGGTGCCAACTATACATCACCTGTTTGGCATAATTCGGTCCCAATCCAGCCAGGGACCAACGAGGAGCATTGATTGGTAGTGTGATTCATTGCCTCATCACTTCCTGTGACCAGCAGCAAACATTCCTTCGGGGTTTGGCAGAGCTGCAGTCCAGCTTCACTACATGCTACACAATACCCACTTCCTGCTTGTCGCTCACATGGGCTTCCTCTTTGCCAGCGTTGCCTGCCGTAACCTGTTCGCACCACCTCCGAGAAGCAGGGGATCTCCAGATGGGCTTGGGGTCAGTGGTTGAGCTTCTCAACCCTCCCCAGGTGGCATTCTCTACTGCTTGGGTGCGATAAATTGCAGGAGGCTTCACAGCACACCAGACCTCAGTGTACACCAATGTGAGTCTTGTTCCTGGCTGGTCAATGTCTCCAGCATCCACCCTCTTTGGCCAGATTGGCGCTAGGTTTTAAAAGGGTGAAAGGATTGGATTCGACCCAGAGAAACCCAGATTCAAGTCCACCATCCACCACCGAAGCTCATGACTTGGGACCTGGATTTACACACAAGTAGACCTCACTTTAGGGACGCGGTGGCTCAGTGGGTTAGGACGCTGAGCTTGTCGATCAGAAGGTCGGCAGTTTGGCGGGTCGAATCCCAAGTGCCGCGTAGCGGAGTGAGCGCCTGTTACTCGTCCCAGCTTCTGCCAACCTAGCAGTTCGAAAGCACGTAAAAATGCAAGTAGAAAAATATGGACCACTACGGTGGGAAGGTAACAGCGTTCCATGCGCCTTTGGCATCTAGTCATGCCGGCCACATGACCACGGAGACGTCCTCGGACAAGCACTGGCTCTTCGGCTTTGAAACGGAGATGAGCACCGGCCCCTAGAGTCGGAAACGACTAGCACGCATGTGGGGGGGAAACTTTACCTTTACCTTAGACCTCACTTTAAGACTGCTCTGTTGAGCAACCATCCCAAGTTACAACGGTGCCAAAGAAGCAACTTTAGGACCGGTCCTCACGCTTATGAGCTTTCAAGCATCCAGAACATCTGGCCTGGTGTGGTGACATTATCGGTCCCGGGTTGCCACTTTCCAGCAATGAAAGTCAGCCATCTTGACTTTTTTGACCATCTTGCAGAATCCCCTGCTTAGCAAGTTATTATTTTTTTAAAAAAATTAACTTTGGGCTGAGTCATTTGGAGTTGAGCGCAAACAAACTTTGCTGGACTTTTGCCCACTGCCCATTCCAGTGATTTTGTTTTAGGATGGTGCTGCATCACATGGCTGGCATGCCTTAATGACTATTATTTTTCCAAAGTGGGGGTGCCTTCTGGATTATATTGAACGACAGGCCGGGAATCATGGGATTAGAATGATTTTACCAGCAGGGCACCAGCTGGGAGAAAAATGGCCCACCCCTCCTTCACGTTCCACTAATGCCTCTCCTTCAACGTCCTTATATTTTATATTCTTATTTTTTCTATTTTCCTTCTCTGCACTTTTATTTCTCAGCTTCTGTTCATTTTTGTTTTTGAGGGGTCCTTGGCGCTCCCTCAGCTTGCTTGTTCTCTTGTAGACGTTTCATTTCAGCCCTGAGCCACAAATATTCTCCTTTATTTTTCTTTCTAATTGTAATGTTTAATAAGTGTTTTAAAAAAAACTTCAAATGACTTTTTCTTTTATTGAAAACAACAACTGGTAAATACCTTGGTCTTGCTTTAAGGGACGGAGGGCTCCAGATTAATCTGAGGGGTGTGTGTGTGTGTGTGTGTGTGTGTACCCACAAGAGTTGGTTGAGTGTTTCACTTCTACCACAAAGCACACCAAACCCACGCAACTGGAACAATCGAAATGATGGGGGAACAATTTAGGAAGCCCGTGTGCCAAGTTCCCCTGTGGGCCTGACCCACAACTACATTCCGTTTCATTTACTGCAATACCAGAAGGCAGGAGAAGAAGCAACGGATGGAAACTCATCAAGGAGAGAAGCAACCTGGAACTAAGGAGAAACTTCCTAACGGTGAGGACAATTAACCAGTGGAACAGCTTGCCACCAGAAGCTGTGAATGCTCCAACACTGGAGATTTTTACAGAGAGTCTAGACCAGGGGTGTCAAACTGCCGGCCCACGGGCCGGACACATCACAACAAAACCATGCCCACCCCATTGCCGGCAATGGGGAAAAAGCTCCGATACGTCGTGCGACGTCGCAAGTTTGACACCCCTGGTCTAGACAGTCACTTGTCTGAAATGGTATAGATTCTCTTGCTTGAGCAGGGGGCTGGACTAGAAGACCTCTAGGGTCCCTTCCAGGTCTCTTCTGATTGAATACTAAATACAATAAATATGGTTTCCCCTAAAACTGAGGGCTGCATCAAAGGATGCGAGTTGCTGTTCCCAGTAATAAGACGGAACGGAGGAAATGAAACTTATTTTAATACCAGCGGGCCCCAAGATTAAGTGACATCAATCACAGCTGCATGTCAAGCCAGAAAAGAGGAACAAAAACAAAAATGATGGCCAAACCACAAATGCAGCCCTCTTCTCTTCTCCCTGGCAGTCGAAATGGGGCAAAACCGCACAATCAAACTAGCCCACTTTTTAATCCGCCACACAGAATCTGTTCCACGCCCTGCAGAGATCACACCTCTGAAATCCAGTCACAAAATGGCAATTTGGGGCCACATGATTCTTTGTGGTTTGGGGTGTGTGTTTGTGTGTGTGATAATGGTGAGGAGGATTAAGTCATGGGTCTAATTATACATTAGGACGAAACCTAATCACCTATGGCGAGTTGGTGCCGTTTCTGGAGGACCAGCAGAGATATATATCACAATGATTTTCCTTCGGCATCACTAATGCAGATAGTCCTCGAATTACGACAACTGAGCCCACAACCTCTGTTAAGCGAGACACCTGTTAAGAGAGCTTTGCCCCATTTTACGACCTTTCTTGTCACAGTTGTTAAAGTGAGTCACCGCAGTTGATAAGATAGTAACCTGGTTGTTAGCTGAATCTGGCTCCCCATTGTCAGGTCGCAAAAGGGGATGACATGACCTTGGGACATAGCAACGGTCATAAGTATGAGCCAGTTGCCAAGCATCTGGATTTCGATCACAGAATCACGGGGATGCTGCAAAGGCCGTGACTGTGAAACACTGTCGTAAGTCACATTTTTCAGTGCCGTCGTAACTTTGAACGGTCGCTAAACGAATTATTGTAGATCCAGCATTATCTCTATTTAACACAGATTATTTTGGGAACAGCAGACTGGTAACTGACAGATCTCAGTGATTTCTCGGATTCTATATAAAAAAAGACACACGTCATTTTCATGAAGACTCAAAAATCATTTATTTTATTTAAAAAAACAAAACAGTGAGCCCTTGTTTGTAAAAGGGGGTTCCCACCCCAGGCACTCATAGCCATGAGGGACGTGTGAATGCCACCCTTCCCACACCCTAGCCAAAAAAAAAAGATTCTAAAGAAAATTCCAGCAATAAATGTACAGTACATTTTTTGTATGTGCAGCTTAGCATCCAATAAACACACCCTTCATTTTTAATTCAGGGGGATGGAAAGGGGGGGAAAAAGAACAGCCTTAATTTTATTTTAAACCCAGAAACAGACCAGTTTATTCAAGTTAACCAGCTGCAGTTTTAAGTTACAGAAAAAGTACCTTGTTCTTCCTTTTAAGTGACAGCCCTTATGGAAGGCACGGGGTGGGGTGGGGGGGGGAAGGAAAATAAAAAATGAGCTATTTTCACACAGATCAGCCTCTGAGCACCATCAGGCTTGGGGCAGAGTGGGTGGGTGGGGGGCACGGGAGGGAAAATAATAACCATCACCCAATGCCTGGGTTTTTTACGAGTGATGCCCCCCCCCCCGGAATGATTCCAACATGAAAAATTACAAGCCATGATAATAAAAAAAAAAGACCGCTAAACATTTCATGGCTGGTTTTGAAGATTTAAGTGCCTTCAGAATATACCCCGCCACCGTTCCTAACCTGTTAGACAGATTAGGACTACAAGACCCAGCATTCCCAGCCAAGGAAGGAATTGGTAGGAGGAAGCCCCATTTTCAGACGACGTTTCCCCGCAGCCCAACTCCGGCCAAATATGCTCAGATTTGGGGCCGCCCATTCAACCAGGATGAAGCCCCTTCCCTTAAATGGGGATGTCCCTTCCCCACAGCCTCGCCTTTCTGAGCACCCCAGTTTTTTTTTGGGGGGGGGGCGCAACTAACAATCCCATCTGCTCCACTGCTAGATGGGGAATGATGGAGAGGGTGGTCCTGAGGTCCTGGTGCAACATACACGAGGCACATCCCCAGGCCCAAATAAAATTTTCTTTCAAAAATGTTGAGAATGTAAGCTGCGGGAGGTGGCATCACGGCAAGAAAGCTTATTCTGGAGGAAAGCTGGAGGGGAAGAGGTGGGGAGGGGCCCCAAGGGACCCCACCCCCATCAGAAGGACCCCCTCCCCCATCAGAAGGGGTCGGAGCAGAAATCGGGGTCTTCCCTACCCCAATACATCTCTCCAGGCTGAGTTCCTGCCCTACCAATTCTCTGAATGAACAAATCAGCTCAAAGGTGAGTGGACTTCAACTCCCAGAATTCCCCCTCCCCGCGCCTGCCATGTTGGCAGGGGAATTCTGGGAGTCAAAGTTCACCCATCTTCAAGTCGCCAAGGTAAAGAAACACTGAAAAACCCATTTTGCAAGCATTCTGGAGAACGTCCATTGCGTGCACACAACTTTGGACAGGCGCCCTTGCGCAGATTCTCCAAATCCTAAATATTGGATTTCTCCAAAATGTTGGAGAAAGAAGGGGGGGGGGGGGAATTCCAGCTTTCAGGAGCATCTGCGGCTCAAAAAGAAAAAAAAAAAGTCAGAATGATCTCCCGAACCACACGGTCAAACGTCTGCCTGTTTTTTAAAAAACCAATTTAACATTTTAAAAAACTTTTTAATATTTAAAATTTTCAAATATTTAAAAAAAACAGATGGGGCTTCGATCACACTATTCTGGCCTCCACCTTTAGTTTTTTTTTTTTTGGGGGGGGGGGACCGCAAGCTACCAGACATCCTTGCCAGGATTATTGCTGCGCTTTTGGAAATCCAAAAAAGGGCTCAGCTGAGAGCGGAGGGACAGGAAGGCGGCTGAAAAGAACATTTTCAGCTGGCTCAGCGCAACCCAGTGGCCCTCCCCCTCCCCCCTGGGGGAGGACACGCCTGGAGCAGCCGTGAGTCACATATGATCCAGTTCACACCCAGAGTGCAAGCCGCAGTGGAAAACTGTAGACCGAAAATGCAATCTGGTTGTTTTTTTTTTGGCCCACTCCACCCCCCACTTTCTGGGTTAGCACAGCCACCTTCTCAGCAGCTGCAGCAGAAGAGAAAAAAAATAAATTCTTCCCTCTTTATCTCATTCCAGGCTTTCTTCCTCTTTCCTCTGCCCCATAACCCCAACCCCCCCCCCACACACACACCCCAAGGCCTTCCTTCCAAGCTGGTCAGAATTCGAATTGCAAAGATTTGGGTGAGAATGGTGCATCTTTGCCATTTGCAAGGCCGGGGAGGAGAAGATCTGAATTAAACGGAGGGAGGGGGGGATTAAAAGAGAAGTTGCAAGCCCCCTCCCATGAATTAAAGGGGGGGGTTTAAAAGAGAAGTTGCAAGCCCCCTTCCATGAATTAAAGGGGGGGATTAAAAGAGAAGTTGCAAGCCCCCTTCCGTGCATCGAGAGGTGTTGGAAATTAGGGGGGGGGAGGAAGCCAAGTCCACACCCACACCCACTCTCCACGTTGGAGCCAACTTGCAATGCTCCCCAATTCCTCTATGGGCTATTTTGGGGCTCTGTAGGAGGACCTCTGAAGCCCTTGTATTAAAATAGAGGGGTTTTTTAAAAAAAAAAGGAAAGAGGAATTAAAAACAGCTTAAGGGAACAGGAGCAATTCAGCCCAATGGTTCCAGCACTTCAAATTGGCCATTGCTTATTATCCACAAAATAGGATTTAAAAGCGAGCGAGCAAACAGGAGGAATTGGGGAGTTGGGGGTTAGCAACAGGAAAAGGCTGAAATTCTAGGGGGGGGGGGTTGTTACAACCCCACCCCACACCCTTACAGCCCCCTGGTGAAAAACTCCTCTTTGGTTTATGCCAGTGTTTTTCAACCGTGGCCCCTTTAAGATGGGTGGACTTCAACTCCCAGAATTCCCCAGCCAGCCATGCTGGCTGGGGAATTCTGGGAGTTGAAGTCCACCCATCTTAAAGGGGCCACGGTTGAAAAACACTGCTCTGTGTTGAAGGCCACACAATCTAAGATGCTGGAAATGAGATTTATGCCCCTATTATGGATCATATCAGTACAATTTTTAAAAAAGAAAAAGACAATTTATGCCCACCGCTTGGGACTGAACCATCAAAGCGCATTTTTTTGTTCTCAAGAAACGTCTTGCACACGCCCGGAGGGTGGGAACCCTAGCCCCCCCACACACACACTCTCGCACACGCCCCTCGAGTAGAGAGCGGTAAATTTCCAAGGGTGGGCCCTTTGCTCCGATTCACCGGGCAGAGGGGGGGGGCCACCACGGTGCCCGCTGTGCAAACAGGGTGGCCCGGCATGTTGGCACCGTAAGGATCGTGGTCTGTAGATGGCCATCACACGGGAAGATGGCCAGTTCTCTTTGATACGGGAATCGAGTCTCAGATTCGCCGGTCAAGGAATGTGATGGACACCCGTTGTGGTCCCTCTTGAGTTGGATAGGTCCCATGTTTGTACGGGGTGGGGGAACTCTGGACCGATCCGTAGGCAGGAATTTGGGGAGAAGACACCCGCCCGGGAACGGTGGCTTCCGTTCCACTCCCTCCTCGCAGCAGGCAAACGGGTTTGGTCGGGCGCTAAGCATGCCTGCCCTTGTCTCCTCCAAGCAGGTGGAACAGGTCAGGAGAGAGGCGAGGCCAGACAAGGCCGGGGCAGGGCGTTCCCAGCAGAGACACTGGAAGAGGCAACCAGAGGAAGCAAGCCAATCCACCAAGAGTTCCCATCCCCATCAAGCGTGGCTTGCCAACGCAGCACCTTCTTTCTGAACTTCATGGGTCTATTCTGCCAACCTGGTGTGCCCAAGCAGGAGGATGGCTTCCAGGAGGCCACAGCAGAGCAAACCCAGTTCCTTGGAGGTGCCAAGCTTTCCCACCTTTAATAGGGGGCCTGGGGGGGGAACCACCCCGAGTCGACCCAGAGCTCCTGGAACTGGTCCCAGCCAACGTTCTTCACCAGGGTCTTCCCTTTGGCATTATACTTGACTCATTCGGAAGTGACCCGAGTCCAAGGAAGCAGAGGGCTGGGGGGAATGTCCTGAAGTGGGGCAGGTAGGTAGCTAGCTATGGATCAAGGGGGAGGGGCAAGGACCTTCTCCCCTCCACTTTTCCCTCCGCAGAAATCAAGGCATCTTCCAAGAAAGAGAAGCAACCAAGGTCTTCCAGGCCTCCACCTTTGCCGGTGAGACCCTCCGCCACGAGTTGGGGAGGAGCTGGAAGGGGGGGGGGGAAGACGGATGAGAAGGAACGTTTGAAGAACTCATCGGTGAGGGAGGTACGCACCTGCCCGTTTAGCTCTCTGGCCCACCCCCGAAATTACGATTTGTAGTTAGAAGTAAGCCACATTAAGCCTTCATAGAGTCCTTCCCCCGAGGTGGCGCAAGACGGCTGGACGTACCAATTCCTGTCCCTGATGCGAGTGAGCCCCAATTTCTCCTGGATCTCGTGAGGTTTCATGGCGTCTGGGAGGTCCTGCTTGTTGGCAAAGACCAGGATGATGGCGTCCCTCATCTCTCGGTCGTTGATGATGCGGTGAAGCTCCTGCCGGCCTTCGTCGATCCGATCCCGATCGGCGCAGTCCACCACAAAGATCAAGCCTTGGGTGCCGGTGTAGTAGTGTCTCCAGAGGGGCCGGATCTTGTCCTGGCCCCCCACGTCCCAGACGTTGAACTTGACGTTCTTGTAGGTCACCGTCTCCACGTTGAAGCCCACGGTGGGGATGGTGGTGACGGGCTGGCCCAACTTGAGCTTGTACAGAATGGTCGTCTTGCCGGCGGCATCTAGGCCCAACATCAAAATCCTCATCTCCTTGTTACCAAAGATCTTGGATAGCATCTTCCCCATGGCTGCAGGCAAGGACCACACCGTCCATACAAGACTGGAGGGGGAGGGGAAGGGAAAGGGGGAGAGGAAGAGGAGAGAAGGGGGTTGAAAACACAATAAGAACAGCAGAAGCTCTAAACCACCATTTACATTTATCCTGGTCTTGCCGGTGCCTTGATGCACTCCATGGAGTGCAGCTAGAACAATTAACCAGTGGAACGACTTGCCTCCAGAAGTTGTGGGTGCTTCAACACTGGAGGTTTTTTTAAAGAAACTGGACAGCCGTTTGTCTGAAATAGTCTAGGCTTCCTGCGTCAGCAAGGGGTTGGACTAGAAGATCTCTAAGGTCTCTTCCAACACTGTTAAAGTCTAACTAAATCCTCTCTCCCACCCCTTACCTGCCTATTTCCCTGTTCTCACCTGAGCAGAGCCACGCAGGTGGCAGTTGCCGAGCAGAACTGAGCAAAGCATGGGCTCCTACAGCGAGAATATTATTTTTTTTTCTCCACGCAAGAAAGGAGCCTCCCTTCTTGTCAACTGGAAAAGTCTGTTCCCTTCCCAACCTTGAGTCCTATTCGGCTAGGTACTTACTTAATGCAGGAAGATAATTTAAGAATAATTTAAGACCAGACAAGCACTTCGCCTGAAGTGATACGTTCCTGCTTGAGCAGGGGGTCAGACTAGAGGACCTTTAAGGTCCCTTCCAACGCTGTTATTTTGTTAAGGGTGCCAAAGTGAAGGCAGCATACCAGGAATGAGTGAATGAAAACCCATAACATTCGTGGGGGTGCCAAGGATCCAAATACAGATGGCGTGGCCAATTATTATTATTACTATTATATTTTATTATATACACAATTCTTCCACAATTCGTAACTCCTCATTCCCCACCTCAAAGAGAGGGGACTTGAGGATCTAAAACAACTTTACTTTAAAAAAAAAAAAGAATACAGGTGGTCCTCAATTTACGACCACCCCAGCCCAAAATTTCCATTGCTAAGCGAGACAGCTGTTAAGTGAGTTTTGCCCCATTTTATGACTTTTGTCGCCACAGCCGTTAGGCAAATCACTGCAGCTGTTAAGTGAATCCGGCTTGCCCCTTCACTTTGCTTGTCTGAAGGTCACAAAAGGGGATCGCGTGACCCCTCCCCCCAGGACGCTGCAACCGTCACAATTATGAGTCAGCTGCCAAGCGTCTGAATTCTGATCACGTGAGAGTGTGGGGAGGCCACAACGGGCCGTAAGTCACTTAGTTCAGGGCTGCTGTAACTTTGAATGATCCCTAGACCAGGGGTAGGCAACCTCGGCTCTTTTATGACTCATGGACTTCAACTCCCAGAATTCCTGAGCTGACTCCTGAGGTCACGTGATCCCCCTTTGTGACCTTCTGATAAGCAAAGTCAAGGTGTGTGTGTGGGGGGGGGAAAGCCAGGCTTAATTAACCCACCAGGTTACTAACCTAACGACTGCAGTGATTCTCTTAACAAATGTGGTGGGAAGAGTCGTAAAATTGGGCCAGAATTCGCTTAACGACGGTCTTGCTTAGCGACAGAGCTTTAGGGACTTTGAAAAAGGAACGTGCAAGTTTCCTTCTTCTGAGAGGAAAAGCAAACCTGCCACACAGACGGGGCAGTGCCGCCCCGATCCCATTTCTGCCTTTTTCAAAGTCTTCCCAAAGTCTCCAGACCAGTTTTTTCCCCCAAGCTGTAACTCTTCAGGTGCACCGGAGGCGACACCTGCATATTTGCATTGCAATTAGTCACGCTCTGCAATTAGTTCTGTGATTCAAACGGGCGGGACCAGGAATCGAGAAAAGCACAAATTATCAACCGCTCTTCCAGCAGACTCTTGCAAAGTTGCTTCTGTGGGCGACCAGAGCGGAGCCCAAAGTTGATGCTGTTAAGTGGGACATTTGTTGAGTTTTGCCCCATTTTACGACCTTTCTTGCCGCAGTCGTTAAAGAGAATCACTGCAGTTGATAAGTTAGTAACACGGTTGCTAAGTGAGTCTGGCTCTCCCACTGATATTTCATGTCAAAAGCTTGCAAAGGGGGAAATCACGAGACCCTGGGACACAGCAACGGTCGTAAGTATGAATCAAGTTGCCAAGCCTCTGAATTTTGATCACGTGGCCAGGGGGATGCTTCAAAGGTCCATAAGTGTGAAAAACGGTCGTAAGACTTTTTTCAGTGCCGTTGTGACTTTGAACAGTCACGAAATGAACTCTTGTAAGCCGAGGACCACCTGTATACCCTTCCCTGCCTCCTTGGCACCCAAAACTCTCTCCTTTTTTCTGTCCCAAGTTCCCAGGCCTTCTGTCTCAGTATGCAGAAAAAGTCACACACACACACACACACACACACACACACACACACACACACACACACACACACACACAGAGGAAGTAACAACATTCAAAGATTCTCAGAAGAGGCAGCCCAACCCACCTTGGGGGCTCCTCCTCCTCCCCAACTCAGGAAAAAACCTGAAGGTCACAGTTTTAGAAGCAAAGATACCAAACCACAAAGACATGCGCACGGCGGATCCCAGCTCACTTCTAGAGTCTGCACTTTTAGTCACCTTGCAAGGTGGTTAAGTTTGAGAAAGGGGGAGGGGAAGACCGGCCTGTTCTGCAGGTGAACGAAGAGCTGACCTGGGCAACAATCCTGCCTCTTCATCCTACTAGCTCTCAGTGAGGATGGCATTTCTATCCATCTTGAGCCCTACTCTGCAAGGCCAGCACTTTTTGAAATTCTCAAAAAAAAACCTTGTGGTATAAATTGCCCCCTCCTGTTTTTCAGCCACAAGGGAGAAGGACCAAGGAGATGCCTTCCTTGTCCAGTTCCTGATCACAGGTCTGTTAAGGCCCAAATCCAGGGATCTTCAAACTTGGCAGCTTTTAAGACTTGTGAACTTCAACTCCCAGAATTGAAGTTGGGAGTTGAAGTCCATAAGTCTCAGAGCTGTCAAGTTTGGAGACCCCTGCCCAAATACACAGGGAGGGCAAAAAGTGAAACGAAACCACCTTCAAAGGTGAGTTTTCCAGACCTCATTTCCACCTGGAAACTCATTTCAGACGGGTTCCCTCCCTCAATTTAAATTTATGCATCGCTGAGGTTCTCACCAGCCTTCCGACACCCTCACTTTTCCATGGGGAGTGGCCCAACTTCCCCCCCCACCTCACACACCTGGTTTCACAGGTTCCAAAACTCCCCAAAGAAATTTTCGTTTCTTGTTTCACCAGCGTTTTTCCCGAATCAGCTCCAAGTTTAAAAGACTGGGGGGGGGGGGGAAGAGAGAGAGAGAGAGATGGGGGGAAGGACAGAAAGAGAGAGGGAGAGAAAGAAGGAGGAAGAGAGGAGAAGCTACCTAAATGAAGGGCCAGGTGGGCAGTCTTCTCTCTCCCCCCCTCTCTCTCACACCCACACACACACTTTTTCAGAGGGAAAAAAATATCTGAGCACCCAACCGTTTTCAAGAGAAAACACCCCACTTCAAAATGTTGCTGCCCATTCCCTCGGAGGAACTTTGATGAATCACATGAAAGGCCCGGAAACTTTTTTTGGTTTAGGGAAAGAAAAAAAAACCACCCTTCGCCCTCTCCTCTCAAGTTGGCTTGACGCCTTCAGGCGCAGCTCCAGGCTGACTTAAAGAGCTCCACAGACTTTTCAAATGGGGGTGGGGGGGGGTGGGACCTTCAGTCCGGGCCTTGAAGGGCCCTTGCCCAGCCTGTCCTTGAGCCAGACTGAAATGACCCTGGACGGAGGCACTGACCCTCCCCTCCCCTCCCCTCCAAGCGGGGCTGGGGGAAGGTTGCGGTCTGCGGGGCCAAAGAGTCGGGAAAAAAAGCAAGCAAAAAAAGGGAGAGAGAGAGAGAGAGAGAGAGAGAGAGAGAGAGAGAGAGAGATATTGAGAGAGAGAGATTGAGAGAGAAAGAGAGAGAGAGAGAGAGAGAGAGAGATTGAGAGAGAGAGAGAGAGAGAGAGATTTTGCTCCAGAAAAGAAGAGAAAAAAAAGGAGGTTTTGCTCCAGAGGCCGTTTTCAACGCACAACCCGAGAAAAACACACCCCTATCCCGCAAACCGCCCCCGAAGCGAACCTTTAGCTCCCCCGAAGGAGAACAAAAAAAGCGAAAGAAGAAGAAACTGCAACATTGTTGCCAAGAGAGGAAGTCCGGGGCCCCGCAGACCGCGGCCCCCCCGCCCAACCTCCCCGATCCGGACCGAAGGGCCCTTCTCCGTCCGCCTCCCGCCCCCCCAACACACACACACACTTTGCACGCGCGGGACGAGGACGCACCGCGTTTCCGGATCCGAACACGTGTCTGCCGCCGCAGCCCAGCCTCCCTGCCTGCCAGCGCCGACCGGAACGGCAGTTTTAATTCAAATCCCAGATCCCACCCAAAGCTCAACTCCGGGGAGGCGGCGCCCGGGCGCGCATCCGCCGCCGGGGTGCTTGGGGGGAGGGGAGGGGAGGGGAGGGGGATCTTCCCACCCTCAAGTTTGCCCACCCCCTGAAATGCTGCGGACGCGTCTCTGAGCGGAGGGCGGGGTGAGGGCCCCGCTTTCCATCTCGGGTCGCCCCCCCCTCCCCCGTCCTGCCTTTGACCTCCAACTTTTTCAAGAACCTCTCCCCCCCCACTTTGGGCTGCGAGGGGACGAGAGAGGGGGGGGTCTCCGCAGAGGTGGGAGGGGGTGAGCCTGCAAAGAGGAAAGCGGCGGGCTGGCTCTCTCCCATCTCCGCACGCCTCCCGGCCGCGCCCCACCGCCCAGGCAGCGTTCCCACGACTCGGCCGACTCGCGTCTTGCCGTAAGCGCGGGGCGGTAGGGGCTTGAAAGGCCGCAGCCCCGGGGCGATGAAGGGACGGGAGGGGGGGAGGGCTAGGCGAACGACCCTCCGGGGAGCGAAGCAAGGGGCCACGCCTTAGAACAGGGGTCTTCAAACTTGGCCCTTTTATGACTTGTGAACTTCAACTCCCAGAATTCCTCAGCCAGCCATGCTGGCTGAGGAATTCTGGGAATTGAAGTCCACGAGTCATAAAAGGGCCAAGTTTGAAGACCCCTGCCTTAGAAGGACCCTCCTCTCTTTCCTTCCCAGGGTTCCCCCCAAGCAGGCCAGGCACTCAGCACGCCCCCCCCTCCCGGCATCGCCCTCCACTCACCTGGGAAGAACGGGGGCGGCGGGGGCGCGCCCCGAGGGACGGGGGTCCCGGTTCGGCGGACTTTCTCCCGGCGGGGAGATCAGAGGCGCCTTTGGAACGTTGGGAAACTTTCCGCCGCGGCGTCACAAAGGGAAGCGACCCCCAACGTTCCACGCGGACCCCCCGCAGGGCGCTGCTGCCCCTCCCGCCGCTGCCTTCTCAGCCCGGCCCCGGCGGGCTCCGGCGCAGCCTCGCCGCCGCTTGAGGGTTCTCGGGCGAGTGGCCGGCCGAGGCTGCGAAGTCCCTGGGCGCCTGGGATCGGCCCCTGGCAGCTCGCGGGTCCCGGAATAGGAAAGGGCGCGGACGCCGAAAGGGAGCCTCCCCCCGCCTCGTTCAACGGCTGCCGTCAGCGCGCATGCTCGCCTCTTAAAGGGCTAGCGCCTTGGAGGTGGGCGATGGGTACCTTTCTCCTCCCCCTCCCCTCCCCTCCCTTCCCATCCGGGTGGAGCTGCCTTCGGACGTGAAAGCCGCGGCCGCTCCGGAGACGGGGCTTTAGCTTCGGGAACAGCAGCCCGACAAGGTAGGACGGCCGAGCAGAAAGGACTTGGGAGAGCTGACTTGGCGAAAGAAGAAATGCGAAGTCCGTTCAGATGAACGCAACTGAAAAGAGGCTTAAAATGCTTCAACCCCCCCCCCACCCCCGTCTCCTCCTTGTTCCTGTCTCGCATTACAGATTGAGAAGACGCGGGGGGGGGAGAGAATCAAATGAAAGAAAAGCTCAGATCTGGAATTGCCAACTCTGATTCCTACTTGTGACTTCCGTGTCTCTCAGTTCCAACGTTACAGTGGAGCTTGCTGGCCCCGCTGCACGATGGGATCGGGTGTGTGTGTGTGTGTGTGTTTGTGTATACCTGTGTAAAGCGGCCAGTTTGCACTGCAGTTTTTAACGCAGGAAAAACAGTCGTGTGGGAACCCAGCAAAGCCAGATTGCAAAAGTCTAACAAACTTGTTCTTAACTGGAAGGAGATTTGCAACGTTGCGCGACGAGAGAGAGCTGCAGTCGAGACGCTTGTCCAGCAAGGCTAGCAAATTGACTGCATATTTCCATCACGTGTACCCGAGTATGATGTCCTCCTTTTATATATGCTTGCTGCTGTTACTCATGTGCTCTACTAGTCTACACCATTCGGTAGATAAATAAATAAATAAATAAAATAATTCACGGGCAAAACTTCACCGTGCTGAAATGCGGAGACCCGCCAGCAGAGGGCGGGCCACTCCAGAGAACTGGAAGGCTGCTGGGAATCTACTCCGGCTGTTCCCATCTCCAGTGGATTGAAGAAAGATTCCTGAATCGGTCGCAATTTGTGATAACTCATTGGCTCCTTAACAGATCGGCAATCTTTTGCAATTAATTTCCCCCCTTTACAGTCTAGCTTTTAGACCAATGTTTCTCAGCCTTGACAGCTTTTCAGATGTGTGGACCTAACAGAATAACAGGGTTGGGAAGGGACCTTGGAGGTCTTCTAGTCTAACCCCCTGCACAAGCAGGAGACCCAGTACTGTACAATTCCAGACGTGGCTGCCCAGTCTCCAGCTGAGGGAGCACCCACAACTTCTGGAGGCAAGCCATTCCACTGGTTAATTGTTCTCACTGTTAGGAAATGTTTGCTTAGTTCTAGGTTGCTTCTCTCCTTCATTTCCATCCTTCGCTTCTCGTCCTCCCTTCTTTCTGCTGCTTTGGAGAATAGCTTGAGCCCCTCTTTTTTGTGGCAGCCCCTCAAATATTGGAACACTGCTATCATGTCCCCCCCCCTAGCCCTTTTTACTAAACTAGACAAGCTGGCTGGGGAATTCTGGGAGTTGAAAGTTGCCAAGGCTGAAACAAATTACATTTGCTTGTGAATATCTGGGGGGGGGTGTCTCAATCCATATTTCAACAGATCAAACACTCCTCGGCTTTTCTAAGATCCTTCAAACTTATCTGGCTGCTGCCCCTTTGTATTCAGGCCGAGTTCTCTCCGGCTGGGACAGAATTTCTTTTGCTAAGCAGGAGGCGGTGGTTAAGTCAGTTGGGCCCAATCTTATGCCCTTTTTTGCCCATGGTGGCTAAGCGAATCGCGACAGTTGTTAAGTGAATCATGCGGTCATTAAGCAAATTTGGCTTCCTTGAAATGGACGTCTGCGCCCTCTTTTCCAAGGGTGAGAAAAAGATTTCCTGGTTTGCATGTTTGCTGGCTGGCACGTTACAGCTAGTCCTGAAACTTGCAAGAGTTCATTCAGTTACCAAGGTTACAACAGCACGGAAAAATGGGACCGCTCATAAAAGTGGTCGTAAGTCTACGGCCTGCCTATATTGTGAGACAGACGTGATGCAGAGCCCACTTCCCTGGAAACGGCTGCGGAAGGCAGAATAAACCATTAAGGAAATCGGCAGACAAAATTGCAAGAAAGAGCATCAAATCTTCCTTCCTTGGATATAATTTATTGATTCAAATAGCCTATGCAAATAAGACTAGAGTTGGTTCTAAAATTCAGCTTATTTTTCCCCAGGGACTTAGATGGGGGAATTGCCTATTATTATTATTATTATTATTATTATTATTATTATTATTATTATTATTATTATTATTATTTAAAAAAATACATCTTTTTAAAAATGCTCAGAGACGGCCATCATCCTCTGACGGTCAGATTTTCCCCTTTCAAAGGAAGGACACCGTAAAAATAAAGCGAGGATTAAAATATCATCATCATTACAAAATCTACGAAGACAGCGGATTACTGCAGCGTCTCTTGTTGTCATTTTTAAAGCGGAAGGAGGCAAATGCAGGGAAAACGGGCGGGCTGGGCTTTGCAGTCACCAATTCTGCTAATTCTTCCCTGCTGCCGAAACGTCCTCGTAATTCTTGGCAGAGAAAAAACGGTCCAGCTCTTTAAAGTGTGGAGGGTCAGCAATGGAAGGCAGGAACGCAGGCACGGGGGTGGGGTGGGAAGAGAGATTCCATGCTCTTTTGCAGGAGAGAAAACCTTTGAACAAAAAAGGAGAAAAACATTAAGGAAGCGGGAAGTTGGAATACCCCTCAATACAGGCAATCCTCGGCTTACAACCATTATGTTCAGTGACCAGTCCTTGCACTTACGGACCGTCACAGCCTCCCAGGGTCGCGGGATGCCCTTTTGCGACCTTCCGACAAGCAGAGTCAAGCAAGTCAGATTCACTGAACAGCCGTGGTACTGACTGAAGCTCATCAGAACAAGAGCTGGAAGGGACCTGTGAGGTCTTCTAGTCCAGCCCCCTGCTCAAACAGGAGACCCTATACCAGGGGTAGGCAACCTCGGCTCTTTTATGACTCATGGACTTCAACTCCCAGAATTCCTGAGTCAGCTATGCTGACTCAGGAATTCTGGGAGTTGAAGTCCATGAGTCATAAAAGAGCCGAGGTTGCCTACCCCTGCCCTATACCATTGGAGACAAGGGCCTGTCCAGTCTCCTCTTAAAAGCCTCCAGGGATGGAGCAGCCACAGCTTCTTGAAGGCGAGTTGTTCCATGGATTAACTGTTCTCACTGTCAGGAAATTCCTCCTTAGTTCCAGGTTGCTTCTCTCCTTGCTTGGTTAGTTTCCATCCTTTGTTTTTTTTTCCTGCCTTCTGGTGCTTTGGAGAATAGCTTGACTCCCTCTTCTTTGGGGCAGCCCTTATATCAGGGGTCTTCAAACTTGGCCCTTTTATGACTTGTGGACTTCAACTCCCAGAATTCTTCAGCCAGATACTGGAAGACTGCTATCATGTCACCCCTGGTCTTTCTTCTTCACTAGATTGGCCAAACCCAATTCCTGCAAACGTTCTTCGTATGTTTTAGTCTTCAGGCCTTTAATCATCTTAGTTGCTCTTCTCTGCACTCCCCCCCCCCAAAACATCTTTTTTATAACGCGGTGACTAAAACTGGGTGCCGTATTCCAGGTGTGGCCTTACTAAGGCTTTAGAAAGCGGTATCAATGCTTTAAACTGTTTTTGCAACACGTCTTCTTCCAGCCTCAATTATATCATCTTAAGTTTCCTATAGAGGGACGCGGTGGCTCAGTGGGTTAGGACGCTGAGCTTGTCGATAAGAAGGTTGGCAGTTTGGCGGGTCAAATCCTGAGTGCCGCGTAACAGAGTGAGCGCCTGTTACTCGTCCCAGCTTCTGCCAACCTAGCAGTTCGAAAGCACATAAAAACACAAGTAGAAAAATAGGGACCACTACGGTGGGAGGGTAACAGCGTTCCGTGCGCCTTTGGCGTCTAGTCATGCCGGCCACATGACCACGGAGACGTCCTCGGACAAGCGCTGGCTCTTCGGCTATGAAACGGAGATGAGCACTGGCCCCTAGAGTCAGAAACGACTAGCACGCATGTGCGGGGGAACCTTTACCTTTACCTTTAAGTTTCCTATCCTTCTTCCCTCTTTTTTTCACATCTTCATCCCAAGAAGGCAAGTTTTCTTGTTCTTATTTGCTTTTGGGCAACAATGTGTGTTCTGGATCAAGAGTTAAACTTAACTTAGACAAGGATCAGCAAAAACACTCAGCAAGAAAAATTCCCAACAGAATTTAAGAAACACAACCGGGCAATGAAACCCATTCAACGATGCGGAGGCGTTACATCCTCTCGCATCCTGAATTGACGTCTTTAATCAAGGAAGCAGGTTTTGAGTTCCTCGGTGTACTGTTTGTTAAAAACAGAAACAATCCTTTTGTCCCCATTTCTTTTAAAGGGTTTCAGGTGACTCTGGTTGTTTTCACAAAAGAAGAAATGCCAACTTAACCCACTTGGAAGGAAATAGCTGAGAAGGTTAATCCAGGCTTAATCTGCTCTCTAAACAACTTTTTGTTGGAAGGATTGGCAGAATAAAATTGGGGGGGGAGGGAGGAGGCTTGGGATGGATTTATTAAGGGACAGAGGAGCGGGGGGGGGCCTTGAGAAAGCACTGATTAATTTTGTTCCAGGCCTTGCTAACTCCAGCCACTCCCAATTTTGTTTGCAGCACCAAATACAGGTAATCATGGCTTAGGCCCGAGATATCTGCAGGACCGTCTGCTGCCGGGGACGACTTCCCATCGCCCAGTGCGCTCACACAGAGAAGGCCTCCTCAGGGTGCCGTTGGCTAGACAATGTCGGCTGGCGACCCCCAGGGGGAGGGCCTTCTCTGTGGCAGCACCAGCCCTTTGGAATCAACTCCCCCTTGAGCTTCGGATGGCCCCAGACCTCCGGTCCTTTCACCGCGACCTCAAAACCTTCCTTTTCCATCAGGCTGACCTGGATTGATGATGGGTTTTTAAAAGTTTTAATTTTTAACTGTGTAATTAATATTTGGGGCTGTTATTTAATTTTTTCTTAACTTTTGTACTGTTGTTTTTTATTGCTGTTAGCCGCCCTGAGTCCTCCGGGAGATAGGGCGGCATATAAGTCCCATAATAAATAAATAAATAAATAAATCCTCAATGTATGGCGATTCATTTAACAAAACAGTTTAAATTTACAACGGCCTCGGAAAGATCCTTAGATTTACGACTGTTGCTCCACCTTCACAGACACATTATTGTGGTACTGAGCAACTGTGGGTCACAAAAGGGGATCACATGGCCCCAAAACATGGCAACCGTCATAGATATGAGTCGGTTGCTAAGCGGCTGAATTTGAATCACGTGACCCTGGGGATGCTGCGAGTTGTAAGTGTGAGAAATGGTCGTCAGTCACTTTTTTCAGTGCCGTTGTGACTTCGGTCAGTAAATGAACTGCTGTTAAATCGAGGACTCACTGTCACAAATTCCTGGCAGGCAGGCAGAGTGCTGTCCAGATGCTGGACTTGGGAGTCCAAACTGTCTTTGAGGGACGCTCTGCCAGACCTCTTTGAGCCCCAGCAATTACATTAGGGGAGACCGCTTGTCCCCCCCACCTTCCCTGGAGTTGCAAGTAGAAAGGGGGGGGGGGTTCTGCAAAAGCCCACTGCCCCAAAATACACACCGGTAGGTTAGCTGAGCCCCAAACAGCCTCTGAATTCGGGCAGCGAGATCAGCTTGTTGCCGCTGAGATCACAGTAATCCAGGAACTTGCGGGCGCAGCGTTTGGGCCGGGCGTTCTGCTTCATGTACTGCTTGAAGGGACGCAGCTCCCGCTCGCTCACGCCGTTGCTGAAGTCTCTGTCCAGGTGGGTGAACTGCCAGCGCACGGCCCGCTCCTCCAGGCTGGGGGCCACCAAGGAATCCGGAAACCTGCAGAGACCGTGTCTGATTTTTATGGGATTTATTGTCGGTGCAAGTCAAGATGGCGAGTGTAATGTTCCCAACAACCCTAGGAGGTACGTTGGGCTGAGGGAGAGCGACTCGTCCCGAATCACCCAGGCGGGATTAGAACTCACCATCTCCTGGTGATTGGGCCAAAGTCACCCAGGTGGCTTCCACGCCTAACGTGGGACTAGAACTCATGACTTCCCAGTTCGTGATCAAGTATCTTTACCACTGCACCAAACTTTCTTTCTTTCTCTCTCTCTCTCCTTCACTCCCTCCTCTCTCTTTCTCCCTCCCCTCCAGACATGGTGGAAGTTGAAATCCACACACCTTAAAGATGAAAAACACAACTCTGCACACTATCTTTGATTGTATGGCTCACAGACCAAAGGGGCTCCCTTTTTCGTGATGGGTCAGCCTGTCAATTTACCTGCGGTAGGGAATGGTCATCAGCCTGGACTGCAGCATGTGGGAACTTAAAGCTTTGATCAGCTGTGTCAGGAATTGTGTTTTCTTTGACCCGGGACAACCTAGTTGGGAAGATCAAAAAACCAGAACAGAAAGCTGCTGAAAGCCTTGTTGAAAATAAACATTTCTTCCTATAGTTCGTTTAGTGACTGAAGTTACAACGGCACTGAAAAAGGGACTTGTGACCACTTTTCACTTACGACCGTTGGTCACGTGATTTGCATTCGGATGCTTGGCAACTGAACTCACATTTATGACGGTTGCAGGGTCCCAGGATCAGGGGATCTCCGTTTGCAAGCTTCCGACAAGCAAAGTCAAGGGGGAAGCCAGATTCACTTAACCACTTAACTGCAATGATTTGCTTAACAACGGTGGCAAGAAAGGTCGTAAAACGGGGCAAAACTCACTTAACACGTTTCTCACTGAGCCACATAAATTGGGGGCTGATTTGTGGTCGAGGACCGCCTGTTATTTTTAAAAGGAGGGAAACAGCTGCTTACTTACCTGGCAGGATTCGATCTCGGAACAAGGACCCCATTTCTGTGCTCTTGGCTGCTGCATCAGCTTCGCAGTCAGGGGGAAAGTTTCTGGAAAATGACAAAAGGAGAAATGAAGAGAAGGCAGTTTGGGGGGCAGGCAGCCTTCCAGGCTTTCCCTGGGGGACACCCCACCCCCACCCCATTTTTAGGCATTAGGAAGTGAAAGAAACCCCAGACCAGACCCGTTCCAGATCTGGGCCTCTCCCAATTTTTCCTGTCTTTCTCTTTGCACAGTCTGCTTCTGACAACTTCCCCAACTATGTTGGGACTGCAACTCCCAGAATTCCTCTTGGTGATGGGAATGCTGGGAGTTGAAGTTCCAGGACATATCCAGACAAGTGGGTTGACCCAGGGCTCTCCAACCTTGGTAACTTTACAACTTGTGGACTTCAACTCCCAGAATTCCTATGCTGGCTGAGGAATTCTGGGAGTTGAACTCCACCAAGTTGCTAAGTTTGGAGACTCCTGCTTTACGCTAAAGGATGTGTGTGTGTGTGTGTCACTGAACGTAGGAGAGGAAACAGGGGACTCAATCAGGTTCAAACTCTGGCTTCAAGACAGGTATGGAAACTGACCGGGTCGAGGTCCCTGGGATGGGCCGTCCGGTGCCCACTCGCACGCACCAACAGTAGCCTGTGGCTTGGTGACACTGCACTTCCTTGTAGGTGCCATCGCCTTCGCACTCTGGGATGAAGGTGCCCTCCTGCTGGTGCTGGCGAGCCTCGTGGATGGCTTCCCGCCGTTCCTGTTCACACGACGGTGGATATTCTGCACCGGAGAAGCATCAGGCACAAGTCGCCAGGAACAGGAGTTGAGTTCAAAAGGCTAAGAGTTCATGGCATGCTACCATTACGCAAGAATCCAATCTACTAACAACAGTCAAGCCCAATTGGCGCCAGAGAGGAGTCAACGGAAGTCACGGGAAGCTGAACTTGTGGGAACGCAACAACTCTAAACTAGTGACATGTTTGACCCCACCTTCCAGTTCAGCCTGCTCAACTCCTACAAGGAGGATGAAGCAGGCAAAAAAAGCCTCTTAAAAACACATTTTTTGGTAGCAAATGCTAAACTGTTGAAATGATTTTCAAAACTAGACTGGAGAACTACCTGACTGTTCTTAGTGCAGATAGTCCTCAGCGTACAACCACAGCTGAGCCCAACATTAATGTTGCTAAGCAAGACAGTTGTTAACTGAATTTTGCTTCATTTTTGTCACAGTTTTGTGAATCACTGCAGCTGTGAAATTGGTAATACAGTTGTAAACTGAATCTGACTTCCCCATTGACTTTGCTTGCAGAGGGTTGCAAGGGATCACGTGGCCCCGGGACACTGCGGCCGTCATAAATAGGAGTCGATCGCCAAGAGGCCAAATTTTGATCCCGTGACCGATGGGATGCTTGCAACAGTCGTAAGTGTGAAAAACGGCCATAAATCGCTTTTTCAGTGCTGTTGTAAGTTCAAAGAGTCACTAAACAAAGTTGACAACTACTTGTATAAAGATCTCCTGCCTTGAGCAGTGGGTTGGACTAGAAGACCTTCAAGGTCCCTTCCAACTCTGTGACTTATATTCTGTATTCTGTAAATGTAGTAAACTTCTATTTGATAGAGATTTATACAGAATTGATGTAGAACATAGAGTGTAACAAGAATAGACCATTTGACTGGGATGCTAAGGTCTCCTGCCTTGAGCAAAGGGCTGGACTAGAAGACCTCTGAGGTCCCTTCCAGCCCTAGGACTCTATGAATCTCCTCTGTGCCTGAGTTTGGGGCAATATTTTTCTCCCACGGGTTCCTGTAGTTAACACATTCTTGCACAGGTGAAAAGGAACGGCCTTTGGGGGGGTGGGCTCCTAGATCCGGACTCTGGACAGATCCGGCACTGGACAGAAATAATTTTACGATTTTAATAGTCGGCCACCCGGAGTTCTTTTTTAGGGTGAAATGAGCAGCAAATAAATTCAATGAATACTTCAGTAAGAAAACAGATTTCACCTGGAGCCGGTTTCACCGTGTGGTTGTTCTTGAAATCTGGAAGGATGATGGGAATCAGGAAAGGCAAGGTGGTGCCTTCTGGGTTACGGACATGAGCAGGGTGGGATCCGTGATGGGCAGAGAAGCAGAATCATTGGCAGGAAAGAATGGCAGAAGCAGTTAGGGCAATCAGGTAGCATCTGGAAACCATCTGGCCCCACCCAATTCTTTGGGGCCTCAGTGGCACATCCAAAGGGTCTCCTAGTCCTGTTCAGGGTGTGCGGGAGCCCGTCTTTATCCCTTGCCAGGCTTCACGGAGAGGGTCTCCCTCACCAAATAGGGCCGGGTACCCCACTCCCAACTAAGGGCAGCTGTTCCACCCATCCACCTGTCCTCAGCCACCAAGGACTGCCACTGCTTTATATTCATTTAACTTATTTTCAAATATATATATTTAGATCCATTTGTGAGTGAGACCGTGAGTTCTAATCCCGCCTTGGAGATAAAAACCGGCTGGGTGATTTGGGGCCAATCACCAGGAGCCTGGGAGTTCTAGTCCCACCTTAGGCATGACAGCCGGTTGGATGATTTTGGGCCAATCGCTAGGAGGCTGGGAGTTCTAGTCCCACCTTAAGCAAGAAAGCTGGCTTAGGCAAATCCTTCTCGCTCTCATTCCAGCCCACCTCACAGGGTGGTCGTTGTGGGAAAAATAGGAGAAAAGAGGATTGGATACGTTTGTCGGCTTGTTTGTAATAATAAAGGGATATTAATAAATGAATTAATTAATTAATTTTGCACAAAAACCCAGGCAGGTCAGGTCTGGCAAGGAACATAATACTTTTTGCAAGGCGGGGGGAAAAATGGAATAGGGTGACTCAGGCACGGCAGGTGTAAAAGTCCACATTCTCCATTTCAAGCATGCATCGTGCAGTCCTTGCCTAGCACTGCAAACACACCCTGTGCGACAACAGCCTGATTCTGGCAAGTCCAAGCAGCTCGTTCCCCACCCCACAACTCAGGGCGGTGGCATGGGTGGCCCAGGCCAGGGGGCAGAAGGAAGGGAGGGCTAGAGACCTACCTGGCTGCCTGCGGGGCAGGGGGCTGGGCTGAGTAGGCTGAGGACCGCCACCACCTTCTTCTGCGTTCAGGGAGGAAAAGAGGTGGAAGGCAGCTATTACAGAGGGCTTAATGTCATCTTCTCTGTCCAAAGAGTGAAAGAATTTAGAGCTACAGGGAGTCTCAGGCCAGTGACGAGACTTCATCGGGGTTTTACATCTGACCAAAACCCAGGGACATAAGCCAACCTGAACCCCAAAAGGGATGGGCTTTCTTCAGACAGAAGAAGCTCAATCGGTTGAACTTCGGCCTGCTAAGCAACCCTCCAAGGCATTAAAAGACGGAATGCAGAAACTTGTTTTGGTCAGGAATGCCACCCCCCCTCAGTAGTTCAAGTCGCTAAATCAGGTGTTTCTCAACCTGGGCAGCTTTTAGATGGGTGGACTTCAACTCCCAGAATTCCCTAACCTGGCTAGGGAATTCTGGGAGTTGAAGTCTCCTCATCTTAAAGTGGCTAAGGTTGAGAAAGACTGCTCTAAACGTGTGTTTTAGACGTGTCTTCCAGGGAGGGGCTGAGGGCTGCTATGAAAGGAGGGGAATAGGTGACACCTAATTTTAAGACTTCTTAGATCTCTTATCAGTCAGGCTCCAAAACCCAAAGAAAGGCAAGTCGAAAACTTGCCAACCTGAAGTAGACGACTTGCACCATAGGATATATGCTGTGAAACTGTTAGGGTGGAGCCGTCTTCGCCCTCATTCTCTCACACAAACTCTGAACTGAGCTGCCGCTTACTCCGCTGGAAGGCAGCCCCTCCCACCTGGGGATCCAGGCTACATTCCACTGCATCATCAAACGGTGGGAAAACACACCACCAACTGTTCTGCTGATGATGGAGGGGGGTGTTGGGAAATGCAGGGGTATCCTCAGAGGGTCAAAAAAGACAAGAGGGGGGCCATAAACGTGCAATCAAAATCTGCATGGTGCACGAAAAAGGGGGTGGGGCTTCATTGCCTAGTGCTGGCCCTCCCTCTTGGCTTTTTTGAGCCCCACCAGGCATCCATGGGTGGGTGTCCGTTCCCCCCCCCCAGGCTCATTTACGCATTCCTGAGCTCCAGCTGCAGTAATTTTTATTTTAACAGTTTTTTAAAAAAATTGTACATTACTCAAAGTTGCTCTCTCTCAATTTGACATATGACTAAAATTGTGTCAATCCATCAAATGCCTCCTTCGCTCACGCACCAGTCCAGAGGTGCAGTACTCACCCATGCCAACAGAGGGAGCACTTTGCACCCCAGGATTGCCAAACTGAGATTGTGACACCACCTTTTCTAGCGGTTCAGTCGAAGCCCTAGAGGCTACATTCCCACGACATGCTAAAGTGGGTTAGTTTGAACCACAGTCAGTGTATTGTGTGAATCCAGGTCGGGTTACCTCACTAACCAAGTTAGGCACATCATGCACATTCAGTCCCTGGGCATAACAGCAAGCAGGGGGAGACGTACCTCGCTTAGAAGAATTGGCATCCTGCCACGAAGTTCCCACTGAATCCATTCCTGGTTGGGGAGGAAGCAGAAGAGACAGAAGGAATAAAGGGGCCACCAATCAAGGTTTACAGATAGTCCTAGATTTATAACCACCATTGTGACTAGGACTTCCAGCCATGTGTTTGAGTCGTGCCTGATTTTTGCAACCTTTTCTGCCACTGTTATTGAGAGAGTCCAGCCCTGGGATGCCAGTTGCCAAGCACCCGAACTCTGATCATGTGGCCTTGGGGAATGCTGCAATGGCCAGGGGGGCTTTTGCCCAGGTTCGCCTGGTGCGCCAGTTGCAGCCCTATCTGGACCGAGATGCCCTACGCACAGTCACCCATGCGCTCGTGACCTCCCGGCTAGACTACTGCAACGCTCTCTACGTGGGGCTGCCCTTGAGGACCACTCGGAGGCTTCAGCTGGTGCAGAATGCAGCCGCACGAGTTGTGATGGGGGTTTCCCGATACTCCCATGTAACACCTCTACTCCGCGAGCTGCATTGGCTTCCAGTTGCCCTCCGGGTGAGATTCAAGGTGCTGGTGATGACCTATAAAGCCCTAAATGGCTTGGGTCCGGATTATTTGAGGGAACACAGGCTGCCGGCATCAACTCCCCATCGTCCTGTGCGCTCCCGCAGGGAGGGCCTTCTTAGGGTACCGCCGGTGAAGGACTGCCGGCGGGTGACTCCCAGAGAGAGGGCCTTCTCTGTGGGTGCGCCTGCCCTTTGGAACCAACTTCCTATGGAACTTAGGACTGCCCCTGACCTCCGTTCATTTCACTGGGACCTAAAAACTTGGTTCTTTGAGCTGTCTGGCCTAGACTGAGGGGTTTTTAATTGGGTTTTAAAGTTTTAATTTTGGGGCTTAAATTTAATTACTTGTTTTAAATTTATTTTAACTTTTGTATTGTATGGTTTTAATTGCCCTGTAAACGGCCCTGAGTCCCACGGGAATAGGGCGGTATAGAAGTCAAATAAATAAATAAATAAATAAATAAATAAATAAATAAATAGATAAATAAATAAATAAATAAATAAATAAATAATAAGTGCAAGGACCAAGTGTGAGGACCAGTCATAAGTCACCTTTATCAGCACTGTTGTAGCTTCAAATGGTCCCTAAACAAATAGCCGTAAGTTGAGGACTACTGTATGTCTTTTTTACCTTCCTCTAGTCAGAGTTTTTCAAAGTGGGCAACTTTCAGACCTGTGGACTTCAACTCCCAGAATTCCCTAGCTAGCGCTCTTCATCTAATCTGGATTTCTATCTGTTCTTGATCTGTTATTAAATATATTTTAATTTACTTTTAATTTAATTAAAATTTAATTTAATTAAATTTAATTTAATTTTAATTTAATTTAATTTACTTTTAATTTACCGGGCAGTGGACCAGTACCGGTCCACACAAATAAGCAAAGCCCCATCGGCAAGATGCAGGCAGTACATAAAACCACAGAAAAATCTCTCTCCACGGAAACGGTCCCTGGTGCCTCAAAGGCGGGGGACCTCTGGTTTAGAAGACAAGCTGGGACCCCAAAACAGGAAAACAAATGTTGGGTAAATTCCTTGTCCATCCGCCCCAGAAGCCTTGCCAGAGGGAGGCGAAACCTTCCAGCCAGGGGATACGCGAGGAGGCGCTTACCTGTGCAATTGGGCGCTCGGTTCAGGGCAGACGTTCCCGCGATTGGCTTGCCTTCCGGCGAGGAGCACCAGCAGTAGCCAGTTTGTTTATGGCACTGGACCTGCGCAGGCGGGAGAGAGGACGGCTGAGCGGATGTGCCCAGGAAACAGAAACAGGTCATCCTCGACTTACAACCGTTCATTTAGTGACCATCCAAAGTCACGACGGCGCTGAAAAAAAGTCACTCGGGAGCGTTCTCTACCCTTATGACACGGCATCCCTGTAGTCACGTGATCAAAATTCAGACTTTTGGCAACTGGCTCCTATTTGTGACAGTCGCAGCTTCCCGGGGTCACGCGTTCCCCTTTTTGCAACCTTCTGATGAGCAAAGTGAATGGGGGAAGCCAGATTGACTTAACAAAAATGTGACTAACTTAACAACGGCTCACTTAACAACTGTGGCAAGACAGACCGTAAAATGGGGGCAAAACTCACTTAACAAATATCTCGCTTAACGACAGAAATTTTGGGCTCAGTTGTGGTCGTTAAGTCGAGGATTGCCTGAAATCAAAATCGGGGGTCTATGACCGCACAGCTTTGATGGCACGGGTGCAGCCACCATCTTGCCTTTTTTGACCATCATCAGCCCCGCCCCCCCTTGTCTGCCCTTCACCCTGAGGTCCGAAGGAGCACACAGAAGATTTATGTACTGATTAAATTCACATGCTTCCCCCCGCTCTCCATCTCACTATCCAGAGCGACTCGAGACGGGGCATGATGGGAAGGGCCGTAAGGAAGACGCCGGAAGATCTTCACCTCCATGAAAGCGCCGTTCTCACTGCATTCAGGCACGTACGGGGCATGCACCTGGCGCCGGGATTTGGCGAGGGCAGTTGCTCGGTCTTCTTGGCACCGGGTCAAATTGGCACCTAGGAAAGCGATTGGATGCAGACACAAGTCAAGATCCAACATTAAACCAGTGTTTCACAAACTCAGTGACTTTTAGAGGACCACCTTAATTTAAGCAATCTGCCAATCCATCCATCCACCCACACTGGGGTCCCGTCCCTTGGAGGTCCGGAGAATTGTGCTCGTAACTGGAGGACTGCCTTTAAGCAATCAATCAGTCAATCAATCACTCAATCAATCAATCAATTCACACTGCAGCCCTGTTTCACAGCTATGGCCACCTTGGAAAAGCCACCCTTGCCCCAAATTGTCTACCACGTCCCCCCCTTGACCCAGGGGCACCTCCCTGCCAGCCTCCCCTGTCCTGATCTTCTCCCCCCCCTCCAAGTCTTGGTCTCCTTACGGTTGTTCTCGCGCTGGCCGGCTCCTCTGCAGCGGAAACGGGGCCAAACCTGCAGGGTGGGATGGCGACAGCGGGCTTTCTGGAAGGCGCAAGGCGATGGGTAAAAGGTCCCGTCAGAGGCACAGACAGGGTGGCCGGGCTCGTGGGGGCACTCGGCCGGGCATGGCAGCTGCTCCTGGTCACCCTCCGAGATGAGGAACTGCAAAGAGGGCCGAGGTGCATTAAAATACAGGCAGTCCTCATCTTACGACCACAATTGTCTGTTGTTAAGCGAGACATTTGTTAAGAGAGTTGTCTGTCCTGGGGACAGTGCAGGCCCCAGACAGATCTTCAGCCTTCCTCTCCCTAGAGACCAAGGTTGTCAAACATGGCCACGCGAAGACGGGGGCGGGAGGACTTCGACTCCCAGAATTCCCCAGCCAGCCATGCTGGCTGGGGAATTCTGGGAATCGAAGTCCTCTCCCCCCCCCATCTTCACGTGGCCAAGTTTGAGAAACAACCGCTTGATTATACAAAAGGCTCTTTGAAAGCTGTCCTCATCAAGCAGACATGATGTCACCCGTCACCTTGACAGGTGGCTCGTCTTCTGACAGCCCTTCCTGTGCTGCGTAGACACAGACACCCCCCCCAAAGAGTCTCCCACATCTCGGCTGCCCTTGCTTGCAGGAGGGGGGGCACTGCTTCTGTGAAGGGTCTTTCAAGAGGACGATCCTTCTCAGCCCCCACCCCTAACCTATAAATCATTCCCAAGGGAAATCGGGGTTATACAGTAATAAATTATTTGCATATACAGACCAGGAAAAATAGAGGACTCTTCTAGAGAGAGGAGGGGTGGGCGGTGCATCCATCACCAGGCGACAGTGAGTTCTAGCCTCATCTTAGGGATGAACGCCGGCTAGGTGACTTTGGGCCAATCACCAGGAGACAGTGAGTTCCCCAGATGGCTTTCCTGCCTAAGGCGGGCCTAGAACTCACCGTCTCCTGGTGATTGACCCAAAGTCACCCACCTGGTTTTCATGCCTAAGGCGGGACTAGAACTCACCGTCTCCTGGTGATTGGCCCAAAGTCACCCACCTGGTTTTCATGCCTAAGGCAGGACTAGAACTCACCGTCTCCTGGTGATTGGCCCAAAGTCACCCACCTGGTTTTCATGCCTAAGGCGGGACTAGAACTCACCGTCTCCTGGTGATTGGCCCAAAGTCACCCAGTCAGCTTCCATGCCTATGGTAGGACTAGAACTCACCATCTCCTGGTGATTGGCCCCAAATCACCCACCTGGTTTTCATGTCTAAGGCGGAACTAGAACACATGGTCTCATGGTGACTGGCCCAAAGTCACCCAGCCATCTTTCATGCCTAAGGCGGAACTAGAACTCACGGTCTCCTGGTGCATTGGCCCAAAGTCACCCAGTCAGCTTGCCATAACAGAAACTCAGCATTCATCATGCTTATTGCAGCTTCTCAGGGATGTCCTCATGGGTGGTCAAAAAAATCACCATGGGTGGATCAAGGCTCTACCTGAGGCAGGAGTGAAATGCAGGCATGCTGATCCCTACAAGTGATTTTTAAGCAGTTTGCAGGGAGGGGACTTCAAGACTTGAAGACTTCAAGTCAGCTCCTGGTGCGGGTTTTCCCCGCCCCCCCTTTTGCTCCAGGACTGAAAGAAGATCACCTGATTTTATGTGTCCTTTTTCCCCCCACTGCAAAGTAGTGTCACACCTTAACGTTGACAAACACACCCATGGACCTCCTCCTCCGACACAGCCTGCTTGGGGAGGCCTAATCCCAGCTCAGCTGCCTCCCAACACAAATATTAGTGCACATCACTAAAAGGCTGTCAAGGCTGGGGATATTTGTTGATTTTGCAGCTGACAATTTAGCGAATAATTGAGCCAAGAGGGTGCTAGCTGTTTTGGTGGGAGATGCACTTGGAAAACGTTGTGGCTCGTAAGACGGTTCCAAATATAACACAGGCCCGTTTAGAGGGGAGGGGGGGCCTGGATGCTCCTGCGCGCACGTCGGCTGGGTTTTGGATACGGAAAAGGCTGCCGTCCTTGGCGATTGGACTTTGGTGGACGCTGGAGTGGAGCCCACCCCAAAGGTACGGGGGCCTAACATCTCCAAGCCTCCCCCTGTGAAAAATAGAGGGACCTTTGGTGAGGGGGGCTTCCCAGACAAAGCCAGAGGCATTTGACACATAGAGGGGGCACCTGAAATAAACTCGCAACTATGGAAAGCAGTCCTCGGTTTACAACCGTTCTTGGTTCTCTCTGAGCTTGGTGGTTTTCCTGGCAGACGTCTGATTACCCAAGTAGGTAACATCATCAGTGACAGAAGGAACTGCATACGTCCTCGACTTACCACAGTTCATTTAGCGACCGTTCAAACTTACAATGGCACTGGAAAAAAAAGTGACCTGCGGACCGTTTTCCACACTTACGTCCCCACGGTCACGTGACCAAAAGTTCAGAGGCTGGGCGACCGGTTCATACTTATGACTGTTGCAGTGTGTCCCGGGGGTCACGTGATCCCCTTTTGTGACCTTCTGACAAGCAAAGTCAAGGGGGAAGCTGGATTTACTTAACAACTCTGTCACTAATTGAGCAACTGCAGTGATTCACTTAATAACTGTGGCAAGGCAGGTTGTAAAACGGGGCAAAACACACTTAACAAACATCTCACTTAACAACAGAAATTTGGGGCTCAATTTTGGCTGTAAGTCGAGGACTAACTGCGTAAGCAGACAGCAATCCCCCCACCCTTCTAGTACTGATGATGTTGCCTAGTTTGGTAATGAAATGTCTGCAAAAAAACCACCAAAGTCAGAGAGCACCAAGGACCCCACAGTCATCACCGTCCTTCTCCTCCTCCTTCTCTTCTTCCTCCTCTTCCTTCTCTTCCTCCTCTTCTTCCTCCTCCTCCTCTTCCTCCTCCCCACCACCAAACCCACTTTCTCCTAGCACTGATTGCCTAGTTTGGTAATGAAACGTCTGCAGGAAAGCCACCAAGGCCCCCTCATGTCAACCCTGAGCTACAAAATATTCTCCTTTATTGTTTAACGATGGTTTGAAGTTACAGCAGCATTGAAAAAAAATTGACTTCCACCCGGTCCTCACACTTACAAGCCTCACATTCTGACAGTGACATGATCAAAATTCAGGTGCTTGGCAACCACATCCCAGGGTCCCATGATCACCAACTGTGACCTTCCCACAAAGGCTTCCGACAAAGTCAGTGGAACAAGCCGGACTCGCTTAAGGTTTGCACGATCCACTTAACAACTGCACTGAGTCGCTTACTAACCATGGGGGGGGGTAAAACCCCTCATAAAACTGCCTTGCTTAGCCATGCACGCACGCACACACAAACACACACACAAACACACAACACATTTCAGCCGTAAGTCTAGGACCTACCTGTAGTAGCATTACAAAAATTAAAAATACAAACTGCCTCGCTTATCTGGTTTTAGCAGGACAAGATTTTTCTTCTTTTTCTTTTAATTTTATTGCATTTATTGATTTATTTATCCAATTTATTTCCTCGCCATTTTGTGGTTCAGGCCACTCTTTTTTTTTCCAAAAAAACAAAACTTGGCAAAAATGTCCCCTATGGCTTAGGATGGAGCGGTTCAGCGGCAAGGGCGAAGCACTTGGTTTGAAATCTGTATTTAGTGGGGAGACTCTGAACCTCTGAACAAACAGGCCGGGGTAGCGGGTGCGAATAACCCAGCTGTCTTGATGCCAAAGGTGGAATGCCAGGGGGTGTGTCTGTGTGTTTGTATGTTTGGAAAAAAAATCTGCATCTGTTCCACACATCTCCAGGGCTCTCTGCAAAGAGGCAGCTGCCATCTGACCACTTCGGTCTTGATTGAGTAGCCAGCCGTAGGCATAGCCTGTCTCTTTGTGTCTGCGTCTGTGCATGAGTGTGTGTCTGTGTGTGTCTGTGAGCAACCCAAGCAGCTTATCTTGGCTCCTTGCACGCTGCCCGTAACCGCAAGAGCTGCAGCCAGGAAAATGTGAGTGCTGCATCAACAGAGTTTGATAGGCAGGTCTGCCTGCGACAGCTCTTCGTTCTGTGTCCTCCGTCAGCATCCAAGAAGCTGGGTGCCGCTCAGAGGAACGCTGCTTTAGGGGCAGGATTTGGGGACCTGGAGAAAGAGCAGGGAGGGGATGGAGAAGACTTCTCGGGGGACAGAGAAGCTCTGAGCCCATGCTCCTCAACCTGGTCAGCTTTAAGATGGGTGGACCTCAGCTCCCAGAATTCCCCAACCAGCATGCTTTAAGATGGGTGGATTTCCTTTCCCAGAATTCCCCAGCTGCCATGCTTAAAGATGGACCGACTTCCCCTCCCAGAATTCCCCAGTCAGCATTTCGTAAAGATGGGGACCTGGAAAGAGTCGAAAGAGCAGGGAGGGGATGGAGAAAACTTCTCGGGGCACAGAGAACCTCTGAGCTCCTCAACCAGGTCAACTTTAAGATGGGTGGACTTCCCCTCCCAGGATTCCCCAGCCAGCATTTCTTAAAAGATGGGTGGACTTTAACTCCCAGAATCCCCCAGTCAGCATTGCTGGCTGGGGAATTCTGGGAGTTGAAGTCCTCAGGTCTTAAAAGCGGCCAAGGTTGGACACCCATCCACTACCCTGCGGGAGGGAAGAATCACCTCCCTGCAGCAAGAAACCCAGCGAAGCAAGAAGAAATGAGGGGTTTTTTGACTGTGTGTTTTCACGACCATCTACAAGCCCCTCTCCAATTCCACGCAGGAGTCTTTGAGTTGGTACAGCCCCAATAAGAAGTGGGTTTAGGGAAGGGTAATGGCTTGTTGGCCGATTATGTGCTTTGCACACAAATAAATAAACATTTTTTTAAAAATACCGCAATCGGTCCCCGAGGAACGGCTGGCAAAAACTCTGGCCAGGAATCTACCAAGCTCAGCATCTCCACATCAATCAAGGTGCTTCTAAATGGACCTTTTGTTTCTCTAAAGTAGCTTTCCACCTTCCTAAAAGGCACCACTTCATCGGATCAATGCATTTTTAAAAAAAACACAACAACAACAAATTCAAGAGCCGTGGCTGGCATCGGGTCCAAGTTCCCCGCGCTTGCATTTCGCAGCCTGTTTTTTTAAGCCCACCACCCAGACGGGCCCCGTGGGGGATTCCAGAAAACCCAGCCGGTGGGGTTGTTTAGCTTGTCCGAAGCGTGTCTTCACCCGCTGAGACGTCGGGGACCAAACAGATGTGCCCTGAAGCCCAGCCAGGATCAACAACCCAGGGCCCACGCCTGGGCAGGTGTGCGTGCGCTACTGGTTGCAGACGTGCCAGGTGCCATCAGCCAACGCAACTTGGTCAAGCAGGCAACTCAAAAGCGACAAGACATGCTGCAACGGTTCTAAACAAGGCCGGCCTTCAATCCTGGGGGGGTTGGGGGTGCGGGGGGGGGGGCTCTGGGTTGGGGACCACGAATAAATATTGGAAACTGGCTCTTTTCTAGCTGGGAGATGCCAGAAACGCAGACAGGGCTGGCCGCTGGCAAGGGAGAGCTCCAAGGTTCTCAAAAGGTGCTTCTAGATTAAAAAGTAGGCTGGGAGACCTTGGTGCTCCCAAAGGAAGTAAGTTGAGGATTCCTCGTAACACAAAACAAGAGGCTATCGTTGATCACTCCAGGAGGAGACCCTTGGGTTTTTAGAGTATAGGTACTCCTTGACCTACAACAGTTCGTTTAACGACCGTTCAAAGTTACAACGGCACTGAAAAAAGTGACTTATGACCATTTTCGCACTTACCACAATTGCAGCGTCCCCATGATTGTGTGATCAAAATTCAGACCCTGGCAACTGGCGAGTATTTATGACGGTTGCGGCGTCCCGGGGGTGTGTGTGTCACGCGATCCCCTTTTACGACCTTCCAAAGAGCCAAGTCAATGGGGGAAGCCGTATTCACTTAACGACCGGCTGACTAACTTACCCACTGCAGGGATTCCCTTAAGAAGCGTGGCGAGAAAGGTGGCCAAGTGGGGCAAAAGCCACTTAAGGAATGTCTCGCTTAGCAACATGCCTTTTGGCCTGGATTGTGGTCGTAAGTTGAGGACCGCCTGCCTAGAGTGCTGGGGCCCCTCCTTGGAGGAAATCAAGGCTGCCCAAATGCCTCTCCCTTTCAGCCAGCAGCTTGAGAGACAGGCAGCTCGGCTGGGCTCTCTCCCTCTCCGCTGCTTTGGCCTCTGGGCCTCGGTGGGGGTTGCGATGGGCCGTGGGCTGCCCTGCCGGAGCACACACGGCTCTTTCAGCCGTCAGCTGGCAGCATTCGCATGCGCCTCCAGCAAAGATGGCAGAGGAATTTTGCTCTCTTCCCTTGCCAGATTCAAAGATCTATTGTAGGGCAGCTGCCCTCCAAGCGCTCGCCACCCCCACCCCCCCACCCCAGACGACAAACGCCCTTGGTTAGCAAGGGCTGCTGAGTGGCTGATGAAGAGGGCCTTATTTGACAGGGTGGGGAGGCAAGGAGGGGGGTAAGAGAGGAGGAGGAGGAGGAGGAGGAGACCTGGGTGCTCTCTGAGCTTGGTGGGCTTCTTTGCAGACGTTTCACTACCAAACTAGGTAATATCATCAGTGCTAGAAGGGAGTGAGATTTGTGGAGAGGAGGAGGAGGAGGAGGAGGAGGAGTCCTTGGTGGTTTCCTTGCAGACGTTTCATAACCCAGCTAGGTAACGTTATCAGTTCTAGCAGGGAGTGTGGTTTGCAGAGGACGACAACTCCTGTTTGGGACGGTCACAGTGTCCCGAGGTCACACGATTCCCTTTTGTGGCCTTCTGACAAGCAAAGCCAAGGGGGGAAGCCGGGTTCACTTCACAACCGTGTGACTCGCGCCACAACTGCAATGAGTCACTCAGCAACGATGGCCAGAAAGGCCGTAAGATGGGGCAAAACTCACTTAACAACTGTCTCACTTAGCAGCAGAAATTTTAGGCTCAGTTGTGGGCGTAAATCGAGGACCACCTGTGTTGACATGCCTTGTCCACACTGTGGTCTCGTAGCCTTATTTCTTCTTGCCTTACAGAATAATAAAACTATATTTTTGGTATAAAATATATCTATATCTCTATATCTATATCTACATCTACATATCTATATCTATATTATATATTTATATCTATATTATATCTATATATCTATACTATCTATACTATCTATACTATCTATCTATCTATCTATCTATCTATCTATCTATCTATCTATCTATCTATCTATCATAATCTACTTCTCTCTCTCTCTCAAACGCCTGGCTTAGTTCAATGAAATTCAGACTCAGACTTGTTGCCCCTGAGATATAAAAAAATCAGATCAAGATGGAGAGAGACATTCTTCTGCCTGGTCCATCGGCCACATCCAGGAGAAGATCCGTGGGTGATGGTTGCCCGGTTGGGTTTCTACCTAGGGAACTTTGTTAAGGGCCCACAGAAGCGATGACCTCACTCCGAACAGACTTGGCCTCCCAAGAGCAGGTTAAAATTAGCTCCCGCGAGTGACTTGTTAGGAACTAAATTTGGATTTCAGTCCTTCCCAGTTTGGCAATGCTCTCTGTGTCTTGGGATATGCGAAAACCTGACCTGTTGCTGGATGCAAAGGACCGTCCGGCTCAAGCCCATCGTTCTTGAGGAAGGGACTACAGCTGGGGCCAAAGAACAGCCCCAAGAAATCCAGACAAAATTGAATGATGAGGTTTTCTCCTGCCAACCTGTTCCCAGAATCGTGCAAGTAGCCCAAACATTCAGAGTAATCAGCCAAAAATAGACTAACTCATCTCCTGGGGTTGGGTTGGGTTTTGTTTTCCCAGATAAGACTTAGGGTTTGAGGGGGGAAAAATAATAAAAGAAACCCTTTCAAATCTACCATGTTCCCCTTTAGCTTCTTCTAGCATCAGAGATCTAAAAGCTGGGGAGAACAATAAAAAATAAAAAAAAATCAGATCTTAAAAGGGAGGGAGGAGGACGTGTTTTGTCCATGTGGCACTTAACAAGTAGGCAAAGCTTGATGGGACTTTTGGGCTGCCATCTTGACTTTTTTGACCCTGGTTGGTCACTATTTTGTCCTTGGCTCTTCACATCTGGAGTGCTGACCACTGCATCACCACAGGCAACTGACAAGAGCATGGGATTCTTCTGGGACATCTATATACAGGCAGTCCTCCGCCTTATGACCACGATGGAGCTAAATTTCCACTGCTGAGTAAGATAGTTGTTAAGTGAGTTTTGCCCTATTTTGCCACCTTCCTTTCCCCAGCTGTTAAGTCAATCACTGCAATTAAGTTAGCAATATGATTGTTAAGTGAATCTGGCTTGTCAGAAGTTCGCAAAAGGGGATCACGTGACACACACTTCCAGGATGCTGCGACCGTCATAAATACGGTCAATTGCCAAGCATCTGAATTTTAATCACGTGACCACAGGGATGCTGCAATGGTCAAAAGTGTGAACCATGGTCGTAGGTCACTTTTTTCAGTGCTGTCATTACTTCAAAGGGTCACTAAACGTGATCGTTGTAAGTCGAGGATTGCCTGTATTTGACTTTTTCTACTACAGTGTCTCTTGAAGCCAAACAAGAAATCGGCAAAACTCTCTTCCCAGCCAGAAAAGTAATTGGAGAGTAAGCAGACTGACAGACAACTGCAAGTACATTCCTGAATTATTTCTTGAGCAGTTTTCACAAGAAAGAGACTCAGAGGAAGTTCTTTGCCCAAAGAAGGAGCTTTATAATACATAATTCAAAAGTGTAACCAAGAACAGGGGCCGGCGAAAAGACCTTCCAGACAGGACTTGAGAATCGATGCCCAACATTCCACCTCAAGTCCCAAATGCCGCAATCCTGACTCGTCACGTGGAAGAGAGAGATGCCACCCACGATTCTCTAAACAGGAAGGTCCCCTTCTCAGAGCGTCAACATCTACAATTACACAACCCTGAGCAGGGAGGGAAAAGAATGGAGGAAAGAGGCATAGTGATAAACACACACTTGGACTTCGCCTCCATAAGAGGTGAGAAGGGGCTAAGCCAGAAGGTGTGAACAATGGGAGATTTGGGAAGAAAGCGTTTCTTTATTTGATTCATTTATAAAATTTATAGGCTGCCCATCTTACCTTAAGGTAACTCTAGGAACATGAAGGTGAAGGAGCTCTAGGAAAAACACTACAGCAAAACTTTAGAAAGAGCTCATCTATTCCGTAAGCTAAGATAAGCAGTAAGAGCTTTGCAAAAGAGGTCAACAACAGACAAGTTTAGAAATTTCCGCATTTACAGCTATCCATCAATCCTGGCACATGGTGACACAAAGGTCACTGTGCCTCTGTTTTGTTTTGGGGTTTTTTTGTAACAGATTTTATTGATTTTTTTTTAAAAAAAACATAAATCACAATAATTGGTGAACAGTGTATTGTCTGGGTTACATCGATAAAACAATCATTAACAACTGATTTCTATAATCCATAATCCACATTAACGGTTTAAGTTGATTTCTTCTTTTTCCCAAAATATCCTCTTTTGCAAACATTGAGTTAATACAATTCTTATTGTTTTGATAGATAACAATTAAACATATAATTTCCCCCCAATATCCCTAAAAATAATAATCACATGTTTTTGCTCCCTTAATTTTCTGCCTGGGCCGAGGGACAGCCCACTCAGTCAAAAGAAGTTACTCAGGGACCGCCAGAAAATCAAGATGACTGTACGTGATGATGGATAGAAGACTTGGGAACTCTAAACTTAAAAAACTTATTTTTTTAAAAGAAATCTTCCTTTCACTCAATTCAAAGAAACGTATTTTCTTGTTTTCAAGAAGGGAACCCAAAATGTGCTTTGAGAGCCACAGAAAGAGCAAATATGGAGAGAGAGACTCAATTACTGGACACAGCAGTGTTCCTCAATTTTGACAATGTGAAGATGGGTGGACTTCAACTCCCAGAATTCCCCAGCCTGCGTGAGAGTTGAAATTCACACATCTTGATGTTGTCAAAGCCGAGAATGTTACTACAGATAGTCCTCAACTTATGACCACAACTGAGCCTAAAATTTCTGTTGCAAAGCGAGAAAGTTGGTGAGTTTTGCCCCATTGTATGACCTTCCTTGCCACAGTTGTTAATTTGAATTGCTGCAGTTGTTAATTTAGTAACATGGTGGTAAAGTGAACCTGGCTAATCCATTGATTTGTGAGAAGGTTGCAAAAAAAGGGGATCCCATGACCCCGGGATACTGCGACTGTCATAAATGCGAGTCAGTTGCCCAGCATCCTCATTTTGATCACATGATCGTGGGGATGCTGGAAAGGTCATAACTGTGAGAAACGGTCATAAGTCACTTTTTTCCAATGCCTTGGAACAGTCACTACAAGCCTACCTGTATAAACCAAAGTTTTCAAACCTCTTTACCTTAAACCATGATACATGTTTCCAAAAACAGTTCATGGACCAACTACTGAAATTTAATCAAAATTAAGTTAACTCACAACCACAAACCTCATCCAGAATGTTTAAATAAATAGAATGAAGTAGAGAGAGAGAGAGAAAAAAAACAGATTTTGCTTTCGCTTCTCTGGGCTGGTGCCCAAATATTATTTTAAATCGAAAGTGTGACAATTTTCCCAGGTTTGAAAAAAAAAGGGGGGGAGAGGAAAGGAGGACACCCTCCCCCCAAATGTTAGCTCTGATTCTCTCTGGCTTTGTATGAAAAGTAAGATACCAGACTGTCAAACTTTCTGCTTAGGAAATTACCTTTCTTTGCCAAATATTGATCTCTTTTAGAAAAAAAAAGCTTTTGAAATCTAGATTTTTAAACTCACAGATATTTCACTTGCCACATGCTGCGGCATGCAAACATTTACGAATTCACACTGTGCCCATTACACAGCAAAGACCCAGAAAGAGTAGTACTGGGGGGAAAAACACAAGGGAGGGGGTTTCTACCCCATTTAGGATCAGAGAATCAACGTGCCCCTCCCCAAAAGAACTGCACAGTTTTCTAGCCTTTACTGCCAGACCCCACCCACCCCTTTACGCTTCCCATTTCAGATGAATTATTTTTTTTTTTAAAAAAAAAACAAACCGAAAGGTTTCTGGGGTCCACCTGAGTTCTCAGAGGTTTGCAATTGGAAAGAGCAGCGTTTTTTCAGCTTCTCCCTCAGCTCACAAACACGCAGACCCACAAACACACAGACTCCCCTATGTTTGGACCGCTTCCTTACCGGAGTCGCATCCCATCGAAAAGGAGCTGTTAGTTGCAGCAAGAGCAGGAGCAGCCCAAGAGCAGAGAGCATGGTGTTGCTGCAGACCTTTCAGTTTCCCAGAGGTAGCCCCCCCCCCTCTTCCAGAAGCAGGACGAAGGGACACACGGACTGGACACCGGCCGAGTCTCCGTCTGCCGAGTTATAAAGCGCCCCCCCTCCTCCTCCTCTCTCCCCAGAGACCACCAATCTCTCCCCGCCCTTCCTGGGCAGGTCACTTCACTCCTCTCCAAGGTGTCGATGGAAGCACGTGGGCCACCAACAGCTGGAGGAGAATCCACGCCCCCCCCGTCGGGGAGGGGAAACCCCCACCCTCCCCTTCCAGATCGCAGGGAGGCAACCTCAGGTTGCATTTGTGGCGGGGGAGGGGTGGCGATTTTAAAAATCAGAAATATTTACCTTCCAGCAGTTTTGCAAAGACCTGCCCCTCAAGCTCCTGGAAGGAGCGCAGAGGCTCCTCGACTCACGTCCACAACCGAGTCCCAGATTTTGGGTGGCGGAGCCAGACCTTCGTCCCGTTGAGTCTGCGTGTCCCGTTTCACGTAACTTGTCTCGCCACGGAATTCCGGGCGCTGAAGTCCACACCTGCAGCTGCCAAAAAAGCCAACACAGTGCTAGGCTGCATTAACAGAGGGATAGAATCAAGATCAAGTGAAGTACTAATACCACTTTACAAGGCCTTGGTAAGGCCACACCTGGAATACTGCATCCAGTTTTGGTCACCACAATGTAAAAAAGATGTCGAGACTCTAGAAAGGGTACAGAGAAGAGCAACAAAGATGATTAGGGGGCTGGAGGCTAAAACATATAGAGAACGGTTGCAGGAATTGGGTATGTCTAGTTTAATGAAGAAAAGGACGAGGGGGGACATGATAGCAGTGTTCCAATATCTCAGGGGCTGCCACAAAGAAGAGGCAGTCAAGCTATTCTCCAAAGCACCAGAAGGCAGGACAAGAAGCAATGGATGGAAACTAGTCAAGGAGAGAAGCAACCTGGAACTAAGGAGAAACTTCCTGACAGTGAGAACAATTAACCAGTGGAACAACCTGCCTCCAGAAGCGATGAATGCTCCATCACTAGAGGTTTTTAAGAAGAGACTGGACAGCCATTTGTATGAAATGGTATAGGGTTTCCTGCCTGAGCAGGGGGTTGGACTAGATGACCTCCAAGGTCCCTTCCAACTTTATCATTATTATTAATTATTAATTATTATTATTATTTATTATTATTATTATTATTATTATTATTATTATTATTATTATTATTATTATTATTATTATTATTATTATTATTATTATTATTACCTCTTCCAAGTAAAACCAAGGCTGAGAAACCCCGTCCTGGCAGGAACGTCTGGGCAGGAACATCTCGTTTCGTGGGTCCAGTTCCCTCGAAGAAGGGAACAAAGACACGCGTTCAAGATCTTCCTTCCTTGCCCAATCTCTTGTGCTCAACACCCTCCGAGCACCCGTCTCTACTCCACGCCAAGCCCGTCTCTGACTGGCTGAGGTTCGGTCGCATGCCGGGGAAGAGCAGCCAGGATATTTGGGAGAACACAATGTGCTACCGACGGCCCCTTTGGTGTCCCAGCGTGGGTTAAGCTTTAACCACTGAATCCACAGCTCCCCCCGAAGTCACCCTCTAGAACAGGGGTAGGCAACCTCGGCTCTTTGATGACTCGTGGACTTCAACTCCCAGAATTCTGGAAGTTGAAGTCCACGAGTCATCAAAGAGCCGAGATTGCCTACCCCTGCTCTAGAACATCATGTCAGGACCCACCCCAATCCACGTCTTAGGAAAACAAAAACTCTTGGAGTCAGTTCTAGTCCAAAAGGAATCTTTACTAGGACACGCTTGGTTGTGGGAATACAAGACAGGACAATCCCCCTTCCCTCAACCCCATTTGGTCAGCCCCCATCCTTCTACTTCGTGTCATCCCTTTTGTGGGGAAAAAAAAGGAACTTCGAATCTTTATGGTTATTGCCTTCTTCCTCTCCAGAATTAAAAGAAGACACAGGCCAGATGCCTTCTTCTCTAACCCTCCCTTTTGTTCCCCCCAGTTCAAAAGGTTTCCTTGGCCTTTGAAATAACCTAAGGCAGGCTGAATCCACATGCGCTCCTCCTTCCTCGGGAGATGGCAGAATCCATAGGGGGGGGGTGGATAATGTTTTAAACATACATTTATGAATGTGATATAAATGGATTCTGACAAATCAGCTGCTGACCCAAAGTTTAGGTGTTCTGGATTCGAACGGGGCACGTTACTGAGCAAGGGGCAAAATGGAGGGCACTGTAGCTCTTGACCTTGGGGAACAGACGCTACCGCTGGATAGAAATTGTACCGCGATGGAATGGTTTGCTGGAATTGGGCATGTCTGATTTAATGAAGAGGAGTAGTAGGGGCCACACAATAGCAGTCTTCCAATATCTCAGGGTCTGCCCCGAAGAAGAGGGAGTCAAGCTAGTCTCCAAAGCACCCGAAAGCAGGACAAGAAGCAACGGATGGAAACTAAGCAAGGAGAGAAGCAACCTGGAACTAAGGAGAAGCTTCCGGACAGGGAGAAGAGTTAATCAGTGGAAGGCCTCCAGTCGTTGTGGGTGCTTCATCACTGGAGGCTTTTAAGACGAGGTTGGACAAGCATTTGTCTGGAATGTTATAGGAATTCCTGCCTGAGCAGGGGGTTGGACTAGATGACCTCCCAGGTCCCTTCCAACTCTGCTATTCTGTTAGATGGAAATTGATCTGTGGGTGGGATCATCAAACTGCTGCTTTCCAGGAAGTCCAGACCTCATAATTTTTTTTCTCTTTTGACTCTTAATACGCAGATCCCAGGAGACAGACATGAAACCCATTTCAGTCTCCAGTTGAAGTCAAATTTCTTCTCCAAAGCTTTGTTGGAAACATTTGTTTTTTGAAAAAGAAACCTTATATTGCTGCCTCACTTTCCTGTCTTGAACCTTCTAGTCCAGGGATCTCCAAACGTGGCCTCTTTTTAAGACTTATGGCTTCAGAGAGAAATCAAGTTTCAGTCATGTGTCAATAACACCTTAGGACAGACATGTCAAACTTGCGATGTCACGTGATGTCATGCAACATATCGGGACGCTTTTGCCATTGCTGGCCATGGGATGGGCACAGCTTCCAGATGACGTGTCCGACCCGTGGGCCAGCAGTTTGACACCCCTGCCTTAGTAATGTCTTATTTCAGCCCAAATCCCAACTACAAAGAGCCTTGGTGGAGCAGTGGGCTAATGCCTCCTTAAGTAACACCAGCTGCCTGCAATTAGTGCAGGTTCGAGTCCCACCAGGCTCAAGGTTGACTCAGCCTTCCATCCTTCCCAGGTAGGTAAAATGAGGACCCAGATTGTTGGGGGCAATTAAGCTGACTTTGTAATAATGCCGCTTGGGGTGTGTGTGAAAGCCCTAATAAGCAGGCATATACATGGAATGAAGGCTACTGCTAAGCTTGTAAGCCGCCCTGAGTCTTCGGAGAAGGGCGGGATATGAATGGAATTCAAATAGACATACAAGTAGTCCTTGACTTATCACCCCAAGTGCATCCAAAATTTCTGAGGCTAAGTGAGATGGTTGTTAAGCGAGTTTTGCCTCATTTTACAGAGTTAAATGTATCACCGACATTGTTAAGTTAGTTAGTAAGACAGCTGTTAAGTGAATCTGGCTTTCCCCAGTGACTTTTGCTTGTCAGAAAGTCGTAAAAGGGGGATCACATGACCCAGGCACAGTGCAACTGTCATAAGTACATGCCAGTTGCCAAGCATTCAGATTTTGATCATGTGACCACAAGGATGCCACAATGGTCAAAAATGTGAAAAAGCAGTCATGTCTCTTTTTCAATGCCATTGTAACTTCAAAGTCACTAAATGAATTTTTGTAAATTGAGGACTACTCGTAAATAATTCAGTAACAGATCTGCCTCAAAATCACCCATTTCAGTGTGTGTGTGTGTGTGTGTGTGTGTGTGTGTATACACATACATACCCACACACTGTAAAGCCCTGATTGTAAAAAAAAAAATTAATAGCATTGGGAAAAAAAGGGGGATTGGACACCCCAATTAATTCCTTTGTGGCCACTGTTATCCACAAAACTGCACTATTGAGGATGCAGATATTTGCATCTTTGGACTTCTTAAAGAATTAAAGGACTTAAGTCAACATCCCATCAAAGTTATAGACACGGATCCCATTATAAAGGATAGGGAACCAGGAAACATTGAACCCCAAGCTGAGGAAAGGTCATATTTTAAAAGGTTACACGCAAAATGAAACCAGTGTGTTTAATTGACTTTTCCAGAATCCACCTGATAAGTGTCTCTTGGCTGGGCGAAAAAAGCCTCCCAGCCCCACCGAGAGTGTAGCAAAATGTACTCCGTTTGTGCGATTGCAGACACGGGGACAACTTTCAAGGCTGTGCAGAAGCTGACCAGAGACGGCAATCAAACTCTTGAGGAAAAGTGAGAGTAGGAGGACACTTTCACAGCCTGGAGCTGGTGATGCCCTTTGCGGCTGTCTCCCGGTCCCTCTGGGACGATTCTTCTTAGGCTGGTTGGGAAAACTCATTTTGGGTGGGGAGGAACCAGGAGGAGGACAGTCAGAACAACTTTAACAATGGTCCACTCCTGTCCATTACTCGTTTTAGGGATGACCACCGCCAGGGCCGAGGCGAGCACTTTAGCCCCAGTTCTTCCGCTCAAGAGGTTTCTTCTCTGTAGTCCTCGCGTTTGCCCTTCGCTATCACTCAGGGCCAGACTGCCATGAACTCTAGGGGGACGGGCGGGATGGGAGGGGGGCAGGATTCAAGGAAAAGGGAAAGTAAGTCCCACTGGATTCCACCCCCCCCCCCCCCAGATGCAGTTTCAAGGTCGACCGGTTGGGAACGGAATCTAGCTGCGTGCCAAAGCGACTGTCCTGCAAACATTTGAATTTGACTGGCCATTTTTTTTGGGAGGGGGAGGGGGTAGTAGTCAGCATGGGGAGGTACCTAAAGGAAGGAAAGTTAAAGACTTGGGGATTTCGGCGTGCAATTTTCAGTTCTGGCTTTGCACTCCTGTAAGTTCACTTAACCTTTAGTTAACTATCCCTTTATAAACAATTGGCAGTAACGATTGTTCCTTCTGGGAGGCTCAAGCTGAGGCAGGTCTGACATTTAAGGCACTTCAGGTCTAGCGGCCCAAGTCCCCAGTAACTCAGCCTTTCCCCAGATGTAGGCCGAGCTGGAAACGTCATCCAGCCCAGGAGAAGACAAGAAAGGCCCACGGTCAATCCCTCTCCAACTGCTCCACCCCCACCCTTTCCAGAGGCTTGTGGGACTCAGTCGAGTTGACGGCCCCCTGAAGCAGGCCGGAACCAGAGGCAGGCAGGGCCCTGTCTTTGGGCTTGTAAACAAAGTTGACACGGCTCTCTCTTTGGAGCAGCTCTGCGCGGATCCTCTGCGGGTAGCTGTCCTCCGCTAAGAGTTGCGTGCCGTTGTCCAACACCAAGAAAAGGCCGTAGGCGGCACCGTCAGAGACGCCGTACTTCTCCGCACAGGCTGCACAGACTGACGCCGTGGTCATGTCGGGCGGAACCGGGATGGTCTTCTGGTTATTGAAGAGTTCGTGGAAGGAGATGTAAAGGATGTGCTGAAAAGAAGGAGAGATCTTGGAGATCACAGCGTTCCAGCGATGGGCTCAAAGCCACAAGGCAGCCCCCATGCATGGACCGAGCTCTGTGGGAAAGGGTCAAATGCCAGGAATGGCGGAGAGAAAGAGGAGGAGGGCAGGAGATGGATGCACTCTGTTCCAGTGGGGGCGCCATTGGAAGACCAGTAGGAAGACCAGTAGGGATCACCATGGGGAACATCTATCTACAGGGGTACCTCGGGACTCAAAGCTTGCCAAATGTGGTACTCAGCACATTTGGATGCAAAAAAAAAAGTTGTCCCAGTACTCATCTTTGTTTGACGCACTACAAAAGGAAGTGGGGGGACATCCGCAGAGGGCGGACAGGAAGTTGGCCAGGCTGGGAAGTCGCTGACATAGGAAAAGGGACAGATAGAAGTCCAAAACAAAGGGTCACAGGGTAAGTCACAGGGTTTGTTTGCTACTCGTCCGATTTAGCATTCGCTGCGCCTCCAGGAACCCATGAAGCACGAATACCAAAGTCCCACTGCACGTGGTTGACAATGACTCGATGACACACAAATCAGTCAGAATGTAGACTGTGGGCAGCTACAACGAGGTCATAAACAGTGGAGGTGCAAATAGAACGGACTTAAACCCAGGCAGGGTGAGGGGGTGCCTTGGTTGAAGCCATGAAGCAGAGCATTGTATGAACCAGATCAGAGGGGGGGGGGAAATGGATGGGGGCTGTAGTCCAGGCCACCCCGGGACAATATGGCGAGGATGCTAACGTGTGCAGAAATCAGGAGAACACGCATGACAGGGAACAATTCAGAATGTAACCCGGGTTATGCTTAATTCTGCATAAGCCTCTGTCTAAACCAGTGTTTCTCAACTTTGGCAACTTTAAGAGGGGTGGACTTCCAACTCCCAGAATTCCCCTCTTAAAGTTGCCAAAGTTGAGAAACACTGGTCTAAACCACGGTTAGCGTGACACCAACCCAGGACCTGCTCCACAGGAACCAACGGCCAAAATAAGACAGCAGCCACAGCCGACCAGTTATTTTTCTAGGACGTTTTGCTCTGCCTTTCCGTCTTTCGAGTTTCTCTTCTCACCTGCCTCCCACCCTCACCTGCAAATTGCGGCGATGGTGGTGGTGGATGGTGCGTCGGCGATGCCACTGGTGGATGGAGCGCTGGGCCTCCACGCTGATCTGCCTGGTGATGGTAAAAGCCGCCTGGAAGTTTTCAATGTGGTAGAGACCCCCGAACCAGGTGGTGAGGTAGTAGCCCCCTAGAACGCAGGAGGGGAAGGAAAGGAGGATATGAATGTGGGAACACAGGAAAAGTTGAGGAATAAACTTGGGGTGACAGTTCAAACGTTTTTGAAGGACGTTTTGCAAGACTTGGTTAAGCCAACTTCCAGCCAAGTCTTGTGCATTTCTTGTTCTCCTCTCTCATCAGCCAAGCAGCTGCAGGTAACCAAATGCACTTCAAAGTGCAACAGGGCACTCTGAGTGACCCCGAGGCTTTCCTACAGAAAAGTACAATCTTTATTTTATTTATTTATTCGAATTTTAAGCCACTTTTCTTACTTTAAATAATTCAAGGAGGCAAGCATACCTAATACTCCTTCCTATTTTCCCCACAACAACCACCTTGCGAAGTAGGTTGGGCTGAGAGACTGAGGGACTGGCCCAAAGTCACCCAACCAGCTTTCTTGGTTAAAGTCGGACTAGAACTCACCATCTCCTGGTGATTGGCCCAAAGTCACCCAGCCAGCTTCCATGCCCAAGGCAGGAATATCACTCACCATCTCCTGGCAATTAGCCCTAAATCATCCAGCCAGCTTTTAGGCCTAAATCAGGACTAGAACTCACTGTCTCCTGGTGATTGGCCCAAAGTCACCCAGCCGACTTTCATTAAACATTTATAAGTACCTCTAAGCCTTAGCAAGAATTTAAGATGATCTCCTAAAGGCTAGTGGGGGAAAACTCTTCCTTGGAAACAGATCCAGCTTCAACCCAGCCAACTACCCTACCTTCTCCCTGCAGCTGACTGGGATCCATTAATTCCATCATGTACTCCACATCCAACTGTACAGACGCCACATCGCAGCGCACCAGCACGTAGATCAGAACTGGCAGGAAGTCATCGGCACCAAAGGGCTCTTCCAAAAATAGAAAGCAAAGGCACGTTATGGGGAAGGGTAGGAGACCTCGGAAGCAGCCCAGGGATGAAGGAAGAGGCCGAAGCTGCTTGGCAATATCTATCTATATCTATATCTATATCTATATCTATATCTATATCTATATCTATATCATCTATCTATCTTCAGTTGTTAAGTGAGATATTGGTTAAATGAGTTTTGCCCCATTTTATGACCTTTCTCACCACAGTCGTTCAATGAATCCCTGCAGCTGGTAAGTAAAATGGGTCGTTAAGGGAACCCGGCTTCCCCGTTGACTTTGTTTCTCAGGAGGTCGCCAAAGGGGACCACGTGACCCCGGGGACGCTGCGACCGTTACAAATATGAACCGGTTGCCAAGCGTCCAAATTCTAATCGGGGGTGATGCTGGAAAGGTCGTTAAGTTGTAAGTCACTTTTCCCGTTGTGACTTTGAATGGTCACGAACTTTGAACTGTTGTCAGTCGAGGACTACTTTTATTTATTTATCTCCCACTTTTGTTACTGTAACCTTCCCCTGCTTTACCCCCCACCCCCGTCCCTATAAATGGTCAGAGAATTAGACACGCAGTAGCTGAACTGAACGGAGGCCTCCTACCTGCCTTCTCACAGTGGAGGTTCATGGCCTCGTAAAGCATCTTGCAGATCTTCAGCATCTGAGTCTCCTTCTTCTTGGGCGAGTAGGCCTGGTGCAGGAGACTCAGCTTGGCCTGGATACGCTCCAGGCACGCCCCGTCGGGCACCCCGGCCAGCACGCCGAGCTCTTCCAAGCTTTGCTGGCTCAGGATCAACTGATTTTCACGCAAACAGTTCAGAGAGCCATCGCGAGTGTGGAAGTCCAGCAACTGGGCATAAATCGTATCCCGCAGCGGCTTCAGGATGCACTTGTAGAGAGCGTCTTCCACCACGGAACCTGGCCCAAAAGAAGAATAACAGAATATCAGAGCTGGAAGGGACCTTGGAGGTCATCTAGACCAACCCCCTTCTCAGGCAGGAAACCCTATAACATTTCAGACAAATGGCTGTCCAGTCTCTTCTAAAAAAACTTCCAGTGTTGGAGCGTTCACAGCTTCTGGCGGCAGGTTGTTCCACTGGTTAGTTGTTCTAACTGTCAGGAAGTTTCTCCTTAGTTCTAGGTTGCTTCTCTCCTTGATGGGTTTCCATCCGTTGCTTCTTGTCCTGCCTTCAGGGGCTTTGGAGAACAAGTGGACCCCCTGCTCTTCTTTGTAGCAGCCCCTTAAATGTTGGAAGACTGCTTATTATGTCACCCCTAGTCCTTCTTTTCATTAAACTAGACATACCTAATTCCTGGTCATTCTCTTGACCAGTCCCCCAAGGTCAAGAGAATGACTTTGGAGCCAAATGGTGGGCCCTTGGGTCTTAGGGACTAGCACCTTAGGCAACGGCTGCAAACCAACTTCATCTGTCTAACTCATATTATGCAAGATGGAGCAGCCTTTTGACCTAGAAAGGTAGCAGCTAACATTTTCGGAGGGGTCAAGAGCAACAAACTGGATAGGGCCCCATCACATCTGTAGATAGGACTGACATTTTCAATATTTTGAGAAAGATCCCTAGCTTTTCCAATGTTGGTATGCTTATTTTATGTGCTTCATTGCTATTCTGATATACTTTCACTGGCTACAGGTTGCCCAGCCCTGCTTTGCTGTAGTGCAGTCTCTCAAACTTATCAACTTTAACAGGGGTGGACTTCAACTCCCAGAATCCCCCAGCGAGTGAAAGGTTGAGGAACTCTGGTGGAAAGTGTTAATTCAGTTTGTAAATCACAGAGTTTAGCTTCACGGGAATCCAACCACCGGCGCCTTTTCAAGGCATCGTGGATCAAGCCAATCATGGCTTATGTAGGGATGTTCCGTCATCTGTTAACCTGCCTTTTTTGAGCTGAACAGGCCAAGGCTGAACCTGCAACCCCCTTTGTGCCAAACTGGGCTCAAGGGCTGCTGAGTCCAGAAAGCTCCCCCTACCCCCACCTTTGACCAGCTGCTTTGGAGAGTTACCAGAAGATAAAAGCCATTTGCATAAACATGACCTGAAAACCTTGTGGGAAACTAACACATGAAACCAACCAGGATTATCTGTTCTTAGACAAACACCTTAAAGCTGGAATTTAATTTTCAGCCAAAGCCTTTTCCAATTTTTGAATAAAAGCCGCAGATGTGCAGGGGAATAAAAAAAAAGCTGCTCTTTTTTTTTTTTTAAATGTCTGTTTAGGAAAGCTCTTTTGGGATCTTGGTGCTCTCTGAGCCTGGTGGCTTTCTTGTAGATTTTTCATGACCCAACTAGGGAACATCATCAGTGCTAGAAGGAGGGGGGCTTGTGGAGAGGAGGAGGAGGAGGAGGAGGAGGAGGAGGAGGAGGAGGAAGAGGAGGAGGAGGACTGTGGGGTCCTAGATGCTCTCTGAGCCTGGTTACTTTCTTGTAGATGTTTCATGACCCAACTAGGAAACATCATCAGTGCTAGAAGGAGGGGGGCTTGTGGAGAGGAGGAGGATGACGACAACAACAATGACTGTGGGGTCCTAGATGCTCTCTGGCCTGGGTGGTTTTCTTGCAGATATTTTATAATCCAACTAGGGAACATCATCAGTGCTAGAAGGGAGTGAGGTTTGCTCTCTGCTTACAAACCCCACTCGCTTCTATTATGGTACCTAGCTGGGTAATGTTCCCTACTTGGGTCATGAAACATCTGCAAGGGAACCACCCAGCTCAGAGAGCACCCAGGACCCCACAGTCCTCCCTCCTTCTCTTCCACTCTGCAAAGCCACCTCCCTTCCAGCACTGATGACGTTACCTAGTTTGGGTCACGAAATGTCTGCAAGGGAACCACCAAGCTCAGGGAGCACCAAGGACCCCTCATTTTGACCCTCAGCTACAAATATTCTCCTTCATTGGTTTCTGGTCCTTCCCCCATCCCCGTCACATCCACCGCCCCAAACCTCTCCTTCAACTGTCAAAGCCACACACAGCGCTGTCTGCATCGCAACCCCGACCACAGACCAGGTTGATTTCCTAAGCAACCTAGCTTGTCAGCAGACGCTGTCGTAAACCTGCTGGAGCCCAGAATGGAAACCGCAGAAGTATTTTCAGTTGTTCAGAGACAGGGGAAGAGATATTTATGATCAGGTTTCTGGGAAACAGACCTGAGGGGGGTGAAAAATGGTCCTTTTTTCTGTGCCGTTCTAAGAGTCACTAAATGAACCGTCAAGGGCCACCTGTACACAGGGCAGAAACGGCCCGATCCTGCCAGCTGTTATTCAGCATCTCTGTTGTGCAGCCATCACCGCTATCCAAAATGGATCATTTTCAGATTTCCCCCCCCCAAATCTCTCAGAAGGCCCCGTTTCCCTACCGAGATCCAGTTCCTCGGCATCAGCGTATTCAGAGTAGGCGGTGCGCAGATCCGAGCTTTCGCACAGGTAGCACTTCAGGTTGCTGATCATCTGCCGCGTCTCCTGAAGCATGTCGGTGCTGGTGGGGTGCCGCGACCCGGCCCCCTGCTGCATGTGCTCCACGAAGTTCTGCACGAGGCCTCCCACGTCCGACGTGGGCTCCTGGACCAGCTCTTGCACCCGCTTGGCCACCCGGCGCTCGAGCGAGAGGAAGCCGGTGAGGGCACTGCTCATGGCCGAGAGACGGTGGAGTACCTTGTGGGTGAAGGTGGCCGAGGAGGGGCGCCGTCTCTTCTGCGGAGACGGGCTGGCGGGAGGGGCCCCCTCGCCTTCGTCCTCCACGCTGCTGATGGAGAGCGAATCCAGTTCCGGGATGAGAGGCAGCAACATGGAGTCGTTCAGCAACAAGGAATCGGACCGGGCCTTTTTCAAGCTGGGGAAAGCGTCGGCCGAGATGCCTTCTACCCAGGAGACGCGGTGGGGAGAACGGGTCTCCTTTTGGGGCAGACTAGGGGACCAGGGAGGCGCCTTGGTTTCTGAACTGTTCCAGGACGGTCTGCGAGGAAGGAAATCCCCTTGCCCGGAGGCTGAGCGGGACGGAGGGTCTGCGGGGAAGACAGGGGCAAGAAAGGAGTCCATGGGCAGATTAGCCCATCTGCCACCCAGAAGGCCAATTGGTCATATTACACAAAGAAGCTTTGCAGCTCAGGGTTGGACTGGGGGCTCCTTGGTGCTCTCTGAGCTTGGGGGGGGGTTTCCTTGCAGAGGTTTCGTGACCCAACTAGGGAACATCAGCAGTCCTAGAGTAGGGAGTGGGGTTTGTGATGTACAGGAGGAGGACAACAACTGTGGCTTCCCTGGTGCTCTCTGAGCTGGGCAGTTTTCTTGCAGAGGTTTCATAACCCAACTAGGTAGCATCATCAATGCTAGAAGGGAGGGGGGTTTGTGGAGGAGGAGGAGGAGGAGGAGGAGGCGATGGCATCCTTAGTGTTCCCTGAGCTTGGTGGTTTTCTTGCGAACATTTCATTACCAAAGTAGGTAATGTCATCAGTGCTACAGCTGGCACTGATGAGGTTCCCTAGTTTGGTCATGAAACGTCTGCAAGGCAACCACCAAGCTCAGAGAGCACCAAGGACCCCACAGTTTGACCCGGAGCTACAAAGGTTCTCTTCTATTGGTACACAATGCTGCCAAGGAGCAGGAGAACCGGGGGAGGGCAAGATCTTTATACTGACGACCCAGACAGCTGCCCGTATCTTACCTTTCCCCACCTTCTCCTCCTCCTCCTCTTCCTGAGACTTGAGACGTTCCCGACTAACTGGGGCTTCTTGCCTTGCTGAGCCGTTGGCGAGAGGCAGGGATCCCCCCCTGCCTCTCGAGTGGTACAGGCCAGGGTCCAGGTCGAGCCATTCGATGTCGCTGTGCACGGAAAGGAAGAGCGGGTTCACGATGCAGAGGGCGGCGTCCTCAGACGTCACGCGGATGGAGCAGGAGGGCTGCTTGGATTTCAGCAGGTCCTCGCTGGGTTCCATGCCGCTGGCGCCTGCTTCGTCTGAGCCCAGGCCGTTGGCAGGATTAAGAGGCATGGCCCAGAACGCTGTGCATGGGGGGAAAAACAAAAAACAGGAAATGGAGAACAGGGGCTTTTCAGGGGCTTCCGCGGGAGGGTTAAGCAACCCGAATTGGCAAACTCTCCCCAAATACCAGAGCAGAATTGGGGGGCGGGGGGGTTATTCTCACTCACTTGGACCCAAGGTAGCCACTGCATCTAAATCAGCTCTGCCGGGAAGCTGAAAGAGGTGGGGGACCCTGAGCAAACAGGGCAGGATATCCCTGCAAGAGAAGCAGAGTTACAAAAATGACAGCCGCTCTTCTGGGCTGCCTTTTCCCCTTTATTTATTATTCAGTTATCCGTTGAATTTCTATGCTGCCCGTCTCCAGTACAAGCTGACTCTGGGTGGCTTACAAACGATAGAAACAAGTAAAAAAACAGTTAAGGGATTAAAAGGTTAAAATGAGCCATTCAAGATTAAAACTTTGCACCGTGGCGGCCGTTTTAAAGTAGAGGCCTCCTAGCCATCTATTTTGGTGTGTGTGTGTGTGTGTGTGTGGTCTGAGATTTCTTTCCTATACCTACATGCTTCCCCAAAGCCTGCCCAAACCTCCTCTTTTGACTCACTGGGAAGGTCTTCCAGGGAACCGAAATATTTGGGAAAGGGAAGATGCTAGGAGCCTGCCCTTGGATCTCGGGAAATATCTGGCGCTTAGCAAATTAATTAAGGTCACAATTCAGCACCCAAAGGTTTCCCCCCCCACCCCCAGCCCACTTCAAGACCACCACCTCCCTCTCTCTGGTGCTCACCTGCTCACAAAATGAAAGCCAATCAGTTCCAAAAGGTTTCTGAAGTACAACTGAGAACCTTTGAGGTGAATGGCTGCTGAGAAAGAAAGAAAGAAAGAAAGAAAGAAAGAAAGAAAGAAAGAAAGAAAGAAAGAAAGAAAGAAAGAAAGAAAGAAAGAAAGAAAGAAAGAAAGAAAGAAAGAAACATTTGTTTAGTGACCATTTGAAGTGACAGCGGCGTTGAAAAAAGTGACTTCTGATCATTTTTCCCCACTTAACAACCGTTGCAGCATCCCTGTGGTCACGTGATCAAAATCCAGACGCTTGGTAACTGACTCATGTTTATGACGGTCGCAGTGTCCCCGGGGTCCTGTGATCCCCTTTTGCGACCTTCTGACACGCAAAGTCAAGAGGGAAGCCAGATCCACTTTGCAACCATATTAACAACTGCAGTGATTCACTTAACAGTTAGGGCAAGAAAGGTCACAAGATGGGTGGAAATTCACTTAACAGCTGTCTTGCTTAGCAACAGAAACTTTGGACTACCTGTAGGTGATTGCCATTGGAGGGGGGGGGGAAACAAAGGAATGGTTCATCTTTGGCTGGCGATTACTAATGAGGGCACATGCTTTATAATCAGAATAACCTCTTCCCATTTTTTTTTCACAATTTCCAACTGAAGGTAAAGTGGAAAAAGAGAAGAGAGTCTGGAAAATGACTTGCACGATGCCCCAACAGCCTGACTCAACAGCTCCCTTGGTTGATTGGGACATATCCGTAGGTCACAAGAGAGCTTCTGGAAGGCATAAGCAAGTCTGAAATTCAACTGCTGAGACTTCTGGTCTGAAAAAAAGGATCTCGGGGCCCAGATCATCTCAGGAAGAGGTAATCAACCTCAGCTGGGGAAAAAAAAATTATTGAACCAAGTGGGATGGATGGATGGATTGGGTCGTGGGGAGATCCAAGCCTAGAACTAAGGAGAAATTTCCTGACAGGGAGAACGATTCATCGATGCAACAGCCTTCAGAAGTTGTGGGTGCTGCATCACTGGAGGCTTTCAAGAAAAGACTGCACAACCATTTGGCCGGGATGAAATAAGGGACTCCTGCCTTGAGCAGGGTGTGTGTGTGTGTGTGTGTGTGTGTGTGTGTGTGTGTGTCCCTTCCAGCCTTAAGATTCTGATTCTATGTTTTTGTGCATGTTCTCCATGTACTTCCTTCCTTCAGGGCAGGGATAAGGATCCTGAAAACTCTGTTTTTCATATGGCAAGACCCTCCTCTTTTGAAAGCATCGAGGCTTCCTTCTATATTGAAGCAAGAAACACAGAAGCTGTAGTGTAAGCTTTCCAATAAATATTAAAATAGTTTAAAAAAGTCTACAGTGTCAAGGATCTTTTGATAGCGGATGGTATAAACAGCTGAATGCTGCATGTAAAATAAAATAGCTTTGAGAACATAGATGGACACGATCAGATCTTTATTACCTAATCCCGTAGCCTGTTCTTACAGTGGTCAAGCAACCTGGTCATCTCCCAGCAGATGGCCTTCAGGGACAGTCCCAAGGACATCAAGATCAAGAGCTGTTTTATATTCTCTGGGAAATTCTACAAATTACTCCCTTTTTAAAAGCCAGATAAACTGGTCCGCAGCACCGCATCTCTGAGTCACAAATTCAAGCCGAAGCTTAATTGTGCATTGTGTAAAAAAATAAAAAAAAATAAAATAAATCCTTTTCTCTGCCCCGATTCTTCCCGGATTCAATTTCCCAGCATGATTTATAGTTCTAGTACGGGTAGTTCTCAACCTACGATGACAACAGAGCCTCAAATTGATGTTGCTAAGCGAGACGTAACAAACGTCTCTAAAGTAGAACCGCCCCCCCCTCCCTGACGTGGACCCCCTGCCTTTCTTCCTCACAGTGAGAAAGTCGCTTCTCGCCCTTGCTCACTTCTTTCAGTTTACTCGGGAAGAATCTGCCAGAGACAGAAACCAGCTCTATATATCCAGCACACGGCTTTCCCTAGAAGCAAGCTAGGATAACAAATACCGGCTTAGCATCAGGAAGGATTCCTCACCTGTGGTTCAGCCCGGAGACGGGGAACACCAAGTTCAGGGGAAGCAGAGGATGAAACAACCCGAGCCGGGGAACGCAGGGGGGAAAAGTTAGCGCCAAGGGCCGGTCTCTTGGTCAAGAATCTAAGGAGGCTGCCAGTTAACAAGGCGAGCGCGCGCCCTGCGAGAACTGGCCCTTGTGAGCTTCTCCAAAGTACTTCCCTTTTTTAAGTAGAAGGAAGTGAGGTTTTGAAATTCCCCAGAAGAGACGAGATGAGCGTTGAGGTCCAGCAACTGGGGCAAGGAAGTGAAGATCAGCAGTTCAAGCATGGACATTTCCTATTTCCCACACTTCTGATTCTCATCGTGAGATCGAGCAGGGAAGTGAAATTCTGGGGGGCTGCCAGAGAAGGAAGGTCTCCAGACTCCTGGTTTCTCCTCTGCGTGTCCAGCTCTAGAACCCCGGAAGCGTTAAGACCGATTCGGAGCCTTTATTCATGCAGCCTCCTCGTGGGAAAGGAAGCCAAAAGGGTTAAGACCGTGGGGGTCCCTGGGGCCTGCTCAGCTTGGTAGTTTGGCGGCAGACGTTTCATCACCAAGCCAGGTAACATCGTCAGTGTGGTGACGTTACCGAGTTTGGTAATGAAACGTCTGCAAGAAAACTACCAAGCTCAGAAAGCACCAAAGACCCCACAGTTCTCCTCCTCCTTCTCCTCCCCCACTTCACAACCCCCTCCCTTCTAGCAATGAAGATGTTCCCTGGTTGGATAATGAAACGTCTGCAAAAACCTAGCAAGCTCAGAGAGCACCAACGACCCCACAGTCTCCTCCTCCTCCACATAAACACACCCTCTTCTAGCACTGAAGATGTTCCCTAGTTGGGTCATGAAACGTCTGCAAGAAAACCACCCAGCTCAGAGAACACCAAGGAGTCCACCGTCCTCCTCCTTCCACCCCCACCCCCTCCTCCTCCCCCCTACCCCCCTTTCTAGCACTGAAGATGTTCCCTAGTTGGGTCATGAAACGTCTGCAAGGAAACCACCCAGCTCAGAGAGCCCCGAGGAGCGCAGTCTCTTTCTCCTCCTCCTCCTCCTCCCCATAACCCACCCCCTCTTATAGCACTGATAATTCTACCTAGCTAGGTAGTGAAACATCTGCAAGAAAAGAATCAAACTCAGACAGCACTAAAGACCCACAGTCCTCCTCCTCCTGCCCTTCACAACTCCCCCCCCGCCGCCTTTCTAGCACTGATGATGTTACCTAGCTGGGTCATGGAACGTCTGCAAGGAAGCCACCGAGCTCAGAGAGCAGCAAGCGCCCCTCAGTTCAGCCCCGAGCTTCAAATATTCTCTTCCAACGTTAAGACTGTCTGAATATGTTTTTTAGCACTGGTTTGAAAATACAGCTTAATGCTGTATTGTTCCATGAGATTGCCACATGTCCCTCTTCACCTCCCAGGGGTAGAAGGCTCAAGTACCAAAGCAACTCACCTGGACAGTCTTCAAGAGGGAAAAGGTCAACAACCTTATTGTCACTTTCAGGTAACCGGACGTAAAGTGTCTTGACGGCGTCATTCCCATTTGTAGCAACGATGAACGACTGGAAGAGGTGAAAATGGAGACAGCAGGGTTGCTGGAAAATCACATCACAAAGCAAAACTATAACCATCTCCCAAACACCCATTTCTCTCACCCTTTCAGTAGGATTTATATTTGTTAAAATGTTTATGCAACCCATCTCCCTGTGACAGCCACTCTGGGAGGCTTACATTGTAATAAAAAGGTAAAAACGATAAAGCTGAGTGATTAAAATTAAGAGGATTAAATAGGAAGCTAAAAGCCAAAAGAATGGGTGATGTGGGAGTGCTATCTTCCCTCTATTCCCTACTCCCTCTATTCAAGCCGGACAGTGATTAATATTGATATGTTACTTAGATGTAAGGGTGCAGGGCTATGCATATGTTGCATATGGTACGTTTAAATGTGTGTTATGTATGTGTACACTTTGAGGGCCAGCAACTAAATTTCATTTTTAATGTGTGTCTTTGTGCCCACAATAAAAAAAGACAATAAAGGTTATCTATCTATCATCTATCTATCATCCATCTATCATCCATCCATCTATCTATCTATCTATCTATCTATCTATCTATCTATCTATCTATCTATCTATCTATCTATCTATCTATCTATCTATCTATTCTATCTATCCCCTCTGTAAGGAATAAAAATCCTTCCATTCCTCACCATCCAGTCAGAGCTGAAGAAGCAAAACATCTTGAGAGAAAAAAGAGAAAGTCCAGTTGCCTCTTGAAAAAACACCTTTGGGACAAAGCAACCTATCATCCCCCTCAATCATCAACTGCCACTGGTAGCTAGGGGAGGATGGGAAGTGTAATCCAGCAGATATAGAAGATGTTAGCGAGATTTAATTTAATTTCCTACCCTTTCAAATCTGTGTACTAGAAGCCATAAAACAGGCCTGGCAAGTAAACTCAGGAACAGGCAGTCCTTGACTTACCACCATTAGTTTAGTGGCCATTCAGTTACAGGAGCACTTGAAAAAAGGGACTTGCGGCTGGTTTTTGCACTTAACGACCATTGCAGCATCCCCAGTCATGTGATCAAAATTCGGACACTTAAAAGACGGTTGCAGTGTCCTGGCGTCACGTAATCCCCTTTTTTGCGACCTTCTGACCAGCAAAACTCAATCAAGGGGAGAGCCAGGTTCACTTAACCACCCTGTTACTAATTTAACAACTGCAGCGGCTCACTTAGTGACTGTGGCAAGAAAGTGGGGCAAAACTCGACTTAACAAATGCCTCGCTTAGCCATGGAAATTCTGGGCTCAACTGTGGTCGTAAGCTGAGGACCACCTGTACAGAGGACACAATTGGCCCAGTCCCAACAAATCCGGAGTCCTCAGTTTTGCAGGAAAGAAACCCTGGGGTTTTTAGGCCTTCCGAAAAAGGGTCAGTTATTCACCCCCCGTCGGTGCAGCGAGAGCAGCTTCTTGACTTGCTCTGGCTGGACGTCCAGAAGCTCCCAAACGTCCCTCGTGGCCGAGAGCCTGTCCAGAAGTGGGGTGCGATGGCTGGGTTTCCCCCCTGCCGTCTTCTCTGACCTACAAAAGAGAAAACGCAAAGAAAGGAAGCCAAAGGCAGGCCAGTTGGCTTTTTGCTGCCAAAATAAACTCATATGCTAATTTTAATAAATGGAAGAAATAAATTTGGGTCATAGGTGGGATTTGCAAGAGGTCCCACTCGAGTCCCAGCAGGGGATGATTTTATTAAACCAGCCCAGCTTCTGCCATTGTTAAAGCAGAGTTTATGGCTCAGCTTGTGGTGTGACCCGGCTAACGGTTAATTTATTCAACGAAACAGTGTAACAGAATTAAAAGAGTAGGGAGGGACCTTGGAGGTCTACTAGTCCAACCCCCTGCTCAGGTAGGAAATCCTATCCCATTTCAGACAAATGGTTGTAAACAAACCACAATGGTTTTTTTTTAAATTCCATTTATATCCCGCCCTTCTCCGAAGACTCAGGGCGGCTTACAAGCTTAGCAGTAGCCTTCATTCTATGTATATGCCTGTTTATTAGGGCTTTCACACACACACCAAGCGGCATTATTACAAAGTCAGCTTAATTGCCCCCAACAATCTGGGTCCTCATTTTACCTACCTCGGAAGGATGGAAGGCTGAGTCAACCTTGAGCCTGGTGGGATGCGAACCTGCACTAATTGCAGGCAGCTGGTGTTACTTAAGGAGGCATTAGCCCACTGCTCCACCAAGGCTACTCTACTTTTATTTTTTTCATTTTTAAAAAAATATTTTTATTTCTTTCATATTGTGTTTTTATTTCCTGTAAGCTGCCCTGAGTGAGTATGAGGCAATATACATTTTCCAAATGAATAAATAAATAAATTCGATGCAGCCGAGGAAGTCAACCCAATATGCAATCTGGCTTTTTCCTGGGATAGGCAAATGGCTTAAAAGAAGCTGTCAGCAGAACTGCCTGGCCGTCCAGTGGGTGGTAGCCCCATCTCCTACGGAGAGTCCAGCCAAAATTTATTCCCGAGCTGAGATCACAGCAGCTTTTTACCCAGACACTACACCAGATCGAACGTGGCCGGTTCAGAAGTGACACAAGGTTGCCCTTGGATGTCCTACCATGTTTCTCGACATTGGCATTGAATGGACTCCAACTCCCAACATTCCCCTTTCTCCTTCCAGGAATTCTAGGAGTTGAAGTCCACACATCTTAACAGTTGTTGAGGTTGAGAAACACTGGCCTACAAGCTCTCCACAGAACCAACTGGGCAGATAGGCATGCCTCTTTCTTGACCCAGGCATGCCCACAGACCCTCTCCTTACCTAGAGCCTGCCCCTGTGTGCTCTTTGCTGGCGTCAACCATGATCTCCATCATTGCTCATTCCCACGAGACTCCGGTTAATCAGCAAGTCCTCTTCTCCTGATCAAACTTTCCAGACTGTTTTTTTTCTTTTGAGGGCTGGTCTCGGAATGTTCTCCTGGAGAAGCAGAAGAGGTCAGAGAGATGGATCTGGGCCCCAGGTTTCCAGGGGTGGGGGGAAAGATAGCTGCAGTGAAAGACACGTCCATGACCCAGGGCAGCTAAACAATGACCTGATGAAAGAGTGGCTTACTTGCGAGATGGGCGGCTGTACGAATAGGACAAGTCAATAAACAAAGAATTCTATGGATCAGTAGAGGAGAATATTTGTAGCTCAGGGTTGAAACGAGGAGTCCCAGTTGCTCTCTGAGACGCTTGCAGATGCTACATGACCCAAGCTAGGTAACATCATCAGTGCTAAAAGAAAGGGGGGGGAGGAGGAGGAGGAAAGTGGGGTCCTTCATGGTCTCTGAGCTTGGTGGTTTTCTTGCAGATATTTCCTTACCCAACTAGGCCACATCAGGGGGTCTGTTACTAGTTTGGGTAAGGAAATGAAAACAACCAAGTTCAAAGAGCATCAAGGACCCTTAATTCTATTTGAAACAACCAATGTATCTGTCAATAAATATTAATCATATACATTATAACGGATAGTAGATGCCTCCTGGCCTCCATCCACAGGAAACTAAGCCAATAAGCCCCACCCTCTTGAAAGCTCCCACCGTTCGGAGAAGTAATCATATGTACACACCTACATCTAAATGAAAGACGTTCAGGCTCCAGGGAAGCCTGCTTCAGAAGGACGTTTTCCCTTCCAAATGGCCTCTTCCTTTTCAGTGACTGCCTTAGTAGCTCAGACCAGATCTGGCTGCAAGGGAGACCCGCACCCACGTGCCTCTGTTAGCGGGCAAAATGGCGGACGGAGTTGATGCTCGGCTCGGAAAGGAAGACAAACATCCTGCTTGCAGAAGCCGGCACTCAGCAAAACGCCAAATGCATCCACACTGTTGTGCCAACAGTCATTTCTGGCCTTCCTCCCACACGTACGCCAAGTTCTAGGTGCATCTGAATATCTGCATCAAAAAAAATGTGATCGCTTCCAACAAACAAGCCAAGGCCCCCCCAGCAAAGGGGAATATTTTGTAGCTCCGGGTTGAAATGAGGGGGTCCTCGGCGCTCTTTGAGCTTGGCTGCTTTCTGGCAGAGGTTTCATTGCTCAAACTAGGTAGCCTCATCAGCACTGGCGATGTTACCTACTTTGGGTAATGAAACATCTGCAAGACAAGCAAACTCAAAGGAGACCACAATAAATCCAGCATTCATTCCCCCGAAACAGGATTCTACCTAAAGACATTTCGGTTAGCTTCCCTGAGGCTTGTTGGGGTAAGTAAATCTTTTCTCCTCAAGCCTGCCTATAACCTTCCTGATCAGAACTGAAGCCTGCAGTTCTGCTCAAAATGTCCCCCTCTACAGTTAGAAGATCTTACCATGCGATGGGCATGCAGAAAGGTGAAGTGCCAGCTACGAAATCTCTGTGCCAGCCGCCATTCACGGATCAGCAAAAGGTGAGTGAAGGAAGGCAGGGCTGACGCACTTCAGCTGTGGGAGACAAAGGCAGGGATGTGGTCAACACCTCTACCAATTGCCTTCACGTGGTTCTGGGGCCTCCGCCGTTCACTTCAAAGAAAGGCAGCTAGAGAGAAAACATAAAGCGCTCGTTAGAAAAACATTGGAGTAGATATGCTGGATCAGAAAAGAAAGCTAATTTAATCCAGGTTCCTCTTGCTCTTCGGTGGCCAACCAGCTGCTTCCGAGAAGCTCACAAATGAACGCACCACTTATGCTTCTCAGCAGTGGCCTTCAGTACTAGAGGTGATACGATACCATCAGGCTTAGCAGTTTTCAAGAGCCTTCCCCTTCTTGAATTTAAGATTTTATTTTTTTTCAAAGCCTTCCAACAGAGCCACCAGTCTTAGATCCGACAGATTCGTGATGTGCCACGAGAAAGAATTCTGGAAGAAAACCTCATGGCTGTGAGAAGCTGAAAGGCAAGAAGGAAGATTAGTTTGGGCAGACGCTCTCCAAGGTTAAAACTGAGGCCCCCAATGGAGCTGTTGAGGAGGTTGAGGCAGGTAGATGAACTTAAGAGAAGCCTTGGCCAGTCTCAGCAACTTTGTGTGGGTATGCTACTTGGGGATCGCTGGGAACCAAAGTCCACACATCTGAAAGAGGCCGAAATCGAGAAACGCTGACTTAGTGAAAGACGTGAATTGCACAAGGCTATCAGCACAAAAGCTCAAGAAGTTGGTGATGCTTCCAAAGGGAAAAGTGCTTTAAAAAGCAATTTTTTATTATTATTATTATTATTATTATTATTATTATTATTATTATTATTATTATTAATTATTATTATTATTAATTATTATTATTAATTTCCTGTTTTCTTCCCCCCCCCAAATCTTTAGCCTATTTCTAGAGATCTTTAGAAACTTGTACACCTTTTAGTAACAGTTCAATTGATCTAAGAAAAGAATTGCCCAACTACGGTCTTTGGTTCCCCCCCCCCCCAAAGTGGGAATGCTTTTGCAAATTTCTATTATAATCCGTTGTTTTTTAAAAAAATAGTATATAACATGTAAGCATTGTCACATAAAACCAAGCTCTTTGTATGTGAAGCCCTTACTTATGCTAGCAGCTAGACCATTCAAGAGTAGCTTTTTTCATAAAATACTCCTCCCGTACCTCTATCTGAAGAATACGGAAATTTCTTTAATTGTAGCAATAAAAAAACCCTTGCAATAGATGGCAGGGAGCTATCAGCTAGTGCCCAAAGCTATTTTGCTGTGACCTATGACCCCCAGAAAACTGAGGGGAAAGTTAATAGCTGCCTCTCAGTACAGAAACCAGAGAAGGATTGCATCCATAATAAACTTTGTAAAAGAAAGTTTCACTTTGTGTCCGCTAGAGGACACTAAACTCCAACCCCTGAATTACTACTACCTGTTTTGCTGATTTGTGCCAAAAGAACAGGTGTTAACTACACTAATTACACCCAGTCTTCTTGAAATAAATACAGGAAGGCAGAAAAAACAAACCCAACATATTATCTTGTGGTATCAAGCTGATTGTATTTTGTCACAGACGACAGCTTCATATAAATGATGGAAACAAAAGCAACACAGTTAAAACTGCTACCCTGCATAAATCAACAGTTTAATCAAACACTTCAAACTATGCTTCTCCAAAAGTGCTTTCCTTGGTAGGTAGGTAGGTAAGTAGGTAGGTAGGAAGGAAGGAAGGAAGGAAGGAAGGAAGGCCCATAAATAAGGGCTGAACAGAAGTTATAATCAAGTCTCCCTTTTGTCTTTTTTTTCCACTAAGGCAATTAGAACAAATTTCTGAAGTTAACTGGAAATTAATCAAACTCACCCTCCCAACACTAATAAGGAAAGGCTCTAAAGCAGAGGTGTCCAATCTTGGCAACTTACGGACTCCAACTCCCAGAATTCCCCAGGCACCATGCTGCCTTGGAAATTCTGGGAGTTGAAGTCCACAAGCCTTAAAGTCGCCACGTTGGGCACCCCTATTCTAAAGAAATCTCCAAGAGATACTCCTGCTGCTACATCAAAACTTCAATTCAATCCTAATTTCAGCTGTTCATGGCTTCAACCGTGCCCAAAGTCCCCACTTTCTGGGATGAGACCTACTTTTGATCCCACATTTGCCTGGAACTCCATGACCTCCCCCCAAATATTTGATGCTAGATGGCCAAGTGCCTTTACTTAGTTTGTTAGAATGAGACCCTGCCTTTTTTCCACCAGCGCAAAGTAACCTACGGAAGAATCTTCCTTCCACTTATTCTCCCCGCAACGTAGGAGCAGTTTGGGGGTGACAAGGAACTCGCCCAAAATCATCTAGGGAATTTCCACAGCTTGCCTTAAGGAAATCAAGACAGAAAGCCCCAAGCATCCCCAGTTCGTGGTTTTTTTTAAAAAAATAATCAAAACGTAGAGTTCTTCAATCTTCTCTAATCTCTTCATTCTTCTTTGTCTGCAGGTGGCTTTTCTTTCTCCAGAGATGGATTCTGTTCTTGCTTCTTGGCCGGTTGCCGATCAGCACCTGCCCCGACACCAACAGTCTGTCCTGATTTGGCCTCAATGACAGCATGTTCGTTCTTCACAAGCTCCTCCAGTTCTTTCTAAGGGGGAAGAGGGGGGAGAGAAGAGAAAACCACGTAAGGAAGATAACCAAGAAATAAACAGAAACTTCATTTCCTCAGAGTTGGCAAGCCACCCCAGAGGGAGCCAAAGAGAGCCCCATTAATTTTTACATCTGGGCTGTTCTGGGTGATTTTGAAACAGGAGAGATACCTTCCATCCCAACAGCTCTGCCAAAGCCAGGCAGCCCTCATCGCAGTCTCCGAGCCATGCAACGTCCCTGAAAAATGAAGAATTGTGAACAACGGAACTCCAATTTATTGTTATTTATTCAGAGCTTACATAGCATCCCAGGACAGATACATCTTTTCTTCCAGCAATCTCTACAAACACCTTGTGATCAGGTTGATCTCCCTTGCAAGATCTTCTCCCTAACACACCTGGGCTACGAAGACCAAGTGTGGCCTCCCTAAAGCCACCAGGTGAGCTCAGCATATGGACCAGAAAGTTGCATTAGGCACACCAAGGGAACTGAGGATTGTCAGAATCAAGAGAAACACACAGCAATTTGTGGCTTAAACTTTCAACTTCTGTCTCTTGCCCAAGACTTTTTTTTTGCGCCAAACACTGAACACTCTGCATTCCCCATGAGCCAATGGGTGCCTTAAATTCCCAGCACCTGCCCGGCCACAGTCCTGCTCCCCATGGTGAACTTGCCTGTATGCTTTCTCTGAATCAAAATCCATCCCGCAGCCTAAGCCCATCAGGGACATGAAAGGATCACTCTGAAATGAGACCAAAAAGGTAAGAATGTCCTCTTGGAGGGCTCCAAGATGCTGACAATTTTAAAATGGAGGATTAGCAGAGAACCATTGTTATATATAGTGCGTATAGTCAAGGCTACGGTCTTCCCAGTTGCAATGTATGGCAGTGAAAGTTGGACCATAAGAAAGGCTGAGCGCCAAAGAATTGAAGCCTTTGAACTAGGGTGCGGGAGAAGACTCCTGCGAGTCCCTTGGACTGCAAGGCGATCAAACTGGTCAGTCCTAGAGGAGATCAACCCTGACTGCTCTTTAGAAGGCCAGATCCTGTAGCTAAAACTCACAATACTTTGGCCACCTAATGAGAAGGAAGGACTCACTGGAGAAGAGCCTAATGCTGGGAAAGGTTGAGGGCAAGAGAAGAAGGGGACGACAGAGAAGGAGGTGGCTGGATGGAGTCACTGAGGCAGTAGGCGTGAGCTTAAATGGACTCCAGAAAATGGTAGAGGACAGGAAGGCCTGGAGGAACGTTGTCCATAGGGTTGCGATGGGTCGGACACGACTTCGCAGCTAACAACAACAACATTGTTATATAAGCTGGCTCAGGAATTCTGGGAGTTGGAAGTCCACAGTTCGTAAAGTTGCCATAACTGCCCACCTCTGTGACAGAGAATAGGGACGATGACCCGGAGGGGATACGCAGGCAATGTTGCCTAGGCTAAAAAGCTTTTTTTAAAAAAAGTCCAGAGCAACAAGACAGCAGCGTTCAGAAGCAGCTCAAGCTGATGCCTTCCGGATTCACAGAAGTAATGCCAACTCGGGAATTCTGGAAGTTGAAGTCCACAGCTTGGAAAGCTGTCATGGCCGCCCATCCCTGCTCTTTGTTGTGACTCAGGGCCAGCCTGTGGGCCCGGCAGCCGGCTCGGATGTATCGGATGACTCAGATGAGGGGGAGGAGGTGGGTGTGGAAGACGAACCGGCTGATGATGGCTTGCAGGCTTGGCAGAGCTCCCAGCCGGGGCCCTCTTCTCAGCTGCGTGAGCCCGATAGTGCGGAGGATGATGACCCACAGCTGGCCCTGTTCAAGGACGCCCGACGCAGGAGGCAGTCGAGCAGGAACAAACAAAGAAAGGCTGTGGGACTCCTCGGGAGGAGGCACAGGGAGACCACGCCCTGAACTCTAAATAAAAGGAGTGTTTGGGGAGGGGCTGGTTGCTGAAAGCAACCCTTCCGCTTGAGGATTCAAGTTCTTGTGTTTTCGTTCTGTTGTTTTGCTTGTGAATTAAACTTGGAAGACGCTTTGCAGCCCCAGACGCTCTCCAGTCTCTACTGCTTGAACAGGGGTTTGCCTTATTACAAGGCCGGTAGTTGGCTGGTTCAGAACACTCTTTTCCCAGGAGCTTCCAATCTGCAGCAGACCAAAGAAAGCAGGCTTACCTCTCCGGTCTTCTCCTTATTGATCAGAAGCCGTGGTGTGTTTGCAGGTACCCTGGAAGAAACAGAGAAGAGGAACAATTTAGCAATGATGCCTGCGGCGTCCTGGTTCAGAAAACCCAGCCCTTGCTTGAGCAGGCCAGGTTCACTCACCTGCTGACCAGGGAGGCAAAAGGCTGGACCTGAAGTGAGGTGCCCATGATAATAAGCATGTCCGCATTCTGGAAATCCTGCAAGCAGAAAGTTCGCGTGAAGGATGGCGGGCACCCCAGCACTGCATCCCAGGTTCTAATCTGGTTTCAAAGTCTCTTTCTCTGAAATCGTGCTCTCTGGATAGATTGCTCTGACCTTTCTCTTATTCTGGTCTAGACAGACTTTGCTGTCCCATGTTGTTACTGTCACGATAGACCACAGCAGACTTTAAGGCTCAAGGCGCTCTGGGTTGTCAGACTGATTCAACAGCGAGGAAAGCTCTAGGTTCCTGCAGTGTGCAGATACCTACAGGTAGTCCTCGACTAATGACCACAATGGAGCCCCAAGTTGATGTGGCTAAGCGAGAAATCTGTTAAACGAGTTTTGTCCTATTTTATGACTTTTCTTGCCATGGCTAAATGAATCCCTGCAGCTGTTAAATTAGCAAAACGTTGAAGTGGATCCGGCTTCCCCGTTGACCTGGCTTGTCAGAAGGGGATCACATGACCCCGGGACACTGCGACCGTCATAAATTTGAACCAGTTGCCAAGAACCCAAATGTAAATCACGTGACCACAGGGATGCTGCAACGGTCGTGTGAAAAATGGTCATTAAGTCACTTTTTTCAATGCCGTTGTAATTTCAAACAGTCACTAAGCAAACTATTGTAAGTCGAGGACTACCTGTATAGCATTTCAAATGATTGTATACTGGATGCAGAGGAACCCGTGACTATAAAATTAAGAGGTTCATGTGCTAATCTGCTTACAGTGCAAGATCCGGCTAATGTTTGCCCAATGTTTGCTCCAAAAAAGCTTGGAAGAAAACTGAAGGTTGCATCCTTTCATCTCTGTTTGTAGCCTAACAACACGCCTCCTTTTGTGCCATATTTTCATTCACCAGATTACATTCATCCTAACCATTTAGGGGGGAGGTGGGAAGAATTTATCCCATCCGATAAAATTAGCACACAGGACTAACATCGGTTCGTCTGGGAAATTTTAACCCCTAAAGTCAGGACTCAGAAATCCTGGCTCTTGGGAGACCTCCAACCTGGGGCTGCCACAGCGTGCTGAGTCCAAGGACAAACGACTGAAGCCCTTACCGACTGCATGAGAGAGAAGAAACGAGGGGGCAGATTCTCCCCAAAAAACACGATGTCTGAACAAGGGAAAACAAAACAGAATCTTGGGTTAGGGTTCCCTGAAACCTGATCGATAAGCACAAAGATCCCAGGAGGCTGCTTTGATGGACGACCGGGTGGGATGCTCACCTGGCTTCACTATGTTCTGACATTTTTCACATCTGGGGGTGAGAGATGCGAATATTTTTTCTGAAAGAAAAAGAAGAGGGAGCCGTGCACAACGGGTCTGAGCCGATTCCGTTTGTAGCTAATTCACCCTCTGGCATAAATGGCCTGGGTCCAGGTTACTTGAGGGACGGTCTCACCCCACTGGGATCGGCCCGCACCGCTCGTGCCAGCAGAGGAGGCCTGCTGCGGGTCCCGTCAACCCAATTATTCCGCCTGGCAAGATCCAGGAGGAGGATCTTCTCAGCTGTTGCTCCTCCCCGCTGGGACATCTCGCCCCCCCCAACGTGGGGTTGGGCCCCAACCCTTCTATCTTTTCGTAAGGGCCTAAAGACATGACTGGGCCAGTGGGGGCTGCAGTGGGGGATCAGGGCAATGAAGGTGGTTGATTGAGTAATAACAGATTCCACCTCCCCGCATGTCTTGGGTTGTAAGGTTTGATTTTAACATTTTCTGTTTTAATTCAGATGTAACTGTCAGCCTCCCAGAGTTACCCTATGGTTAGATGGGCGGGCAATTTTATCAATAAATAAATACGAATAACTACAACCCTTACTTCTAACCAGTTTAACCTTCGTCTTGCACCCAGCAGCCATACTAGGCAATCCAAAGCAGACCGCTGGAATCCCTCAAGTTGTGGCTTTCTCCCCTCGGCAGCATTCACACATCTCAGAAACGAGCATTGCTTCTGCTCTGAATATCAAGATCACGCAGCAGGAATAATCCCGAGTTATTCCAAAAGGATTTGTTTTTAAAAAATTTTTCTCTACCCCTTTGAGCCCTTCTGGAAAGTCCCCCCCCCCGATAATGTCTTCTCTGCTTCCAATTCCTGACCCTCACCTTTCATCCACTCCAGGCTGTAGGACTTCCTGCAAGTGGAGCTGATGCAGTGGGAGGTATAAAAGGTGCCGTGAGCTTCCACTAAGTGTTCGGGATCCAGACCGGCCACCCTCTCCAAGGTGTCGATGTTCTGGAGGAAGGCAAGGCGTTCAAAATAAATCCAACCTGAAACAGCTGCCAATCCTGGAGCTACACCGGATTAGGGCTCTCAAAACAAGAAAAGGCTAACGGCCCTTTTTATTTAGGAGGCCAGAATAATATCACTAAAGCTTTGTTTTAAAGTGCCAGCCCCAAAGACCACAAGGAGTCCCAAAGGGAAGAGGACTTATTTACCTGAGTGTAGCAGCGCAGTAGCAGCCCTTTATCCTTCAAAAGACGAATGAAGTAGTGACAGACTGTGGGCTGAAAAAGGACCAGAGCCTTAAATGTCACATTTTCTTTTCTCCAAAACACGCAAAAACCCCCAAAGGGTAGGTTCTATTGATATGTTTATTAATTCATTCCAAATTTACGGGACCCTTGGCAGTTAACACTGGAACATAAAACGTCCACTGTAAATTAACAATTAAAACATCCACAGCAATTAAATGAAACAATAAACTGCAGTAAATATGTATATTTTAGGGGCAACTAAGGTATTTCTTTTGTAGGTTTTATTCTGTGGGAATTGTATACCCTTTGGTGGTGGAATAGTTTACAACCAGACTCATAATCTATTTCCCAAGCATAAAAAATTATTAAGAAAACGCAGAGGTTCTACTTTAAAACTTTAGCTCCCCACCACCACCTAAAACCTCTTAAAGAGACCCGATTTGGGGCATCTCTCTAAAGCAGAAGCAGACAAAAACAGAGGTGGGCTTCAGATCTAGCTTCTCAAGAGTGTGAAAGGGTGGGGGGGACGTGTTAGGAACTCTTTGAAGCAACCTTTCTTCTCCTGGCGTGACAAGACCACTGCACTTTTAGGATTGAGTTTAAATCCCTGCCCACCGCCTCGGAAACACGAAAAGCCAGCTGACCTTGAACTGCCCTGGGTAAAGCTCCCGAGCCAAGGTGAAGAATGGTTCTGGGTTTTGCTAAATAAAAACAGACACCCAGTCAGTTATGCCAAAGCAAAGAAACCTATTCAGCCCATCTCAATAGCAAGCGGGTAACTCAGCACGGTACCTTGAAATAGCCAATCTCAAAGATGGCTTCGGGATATGGCAGGTTGTACTGCTGCAGATTGGCATACAGGCCCGTGCCAGGCGAGCGGAAATCGGGGATCCCCGCACCTGAGGGGCAGAAAGGCAAATTCTGAGATTGAATCGACAGCTGGAAGCAGCTGAACAGAAAACCAACGGAGAGACAGACGGCTTATTCTGATACCGTACTACAGTTTGAGCTAAGAAGCAGATACTGGTAGTCCTTGACTTATGACCACAGTGGAGTCCAAAATGTATGTTGCGAAGCGAGACATTTGTTAAGTGAGTTTTGCCCCAGTTTACGATCTTTCTTGTCACGGTTGTTATGTGAATCCCTGCAGTTGTTAAGGTAAGAATACAGTCGTTAAGTGAGTCTGGCTTCCCCACTGACTTTGCTTGTTAGAAGGTCGCAAAAGGGGATCATGTGACCCCTGGAACACTGCGACCGTCATAAATATGAGTCGGTTGCCAAGCAATTTAACTCTGATCACGTGACTGCGGAGATGCTGTAATGTTTGTGTGAAAAGCGGTCATAAATCACATTTTTCAGGGTCATTGTCACTCTGGACGGTCACTAAATGAACTGTTGTAAGTTGAGGACCACCTGCACTGTCCTTGAGATTCTCAGCTCCATTATTTCAAACCCAGCTTACAACAAAGGGGAGAAATTAAGTTTGACTCAGCAGGGTGCCTCTTGTGAACATTCCTTCTCTACTTTCCCAGGAAAAGAGTTCTGAAGAAGCCGAATCAAGCTAAATTGTCAGTTTAAAGCAGGCCCTACACCCGCCAGGCTCAACTGCTCCCACCATTACTTCCCATTGTCATGTCTAAGAAAACGGGGCTCTAGCACAGGTTTTGCATTCGATTCATAGCTCAAGGAGGGTATTACCCAGGTGAGTGAGGCTTCATATTTAACATTCACCCTGTCTTTCTGTTGCAGAGAAGATGGCGGGAAACCCAGGATTGCTTCATGCCCCGGTTGAAGGCTACTAATGTAAACAAAGGCTAAACTCACAAACAAAGGCAAAAATATACACGACCCAGGATAATGTTCAAATGCTAAACCGGCTGAAGGTATTCTTAGCAATCCGCAGTGAGAATTACTTGCTGCGAAAAAATGATGCAAAACCTATAAACTCTCAGCAAAGAGACTTAAAGCCAAACCTGACTGTTATGCAGCTTTCCAGATACTTCATCCTGGGAAAGACTGTGGGTCAGGAATTAAAGAGAAAATATTTTGTAGGTAGAAGAACCCAGGGCCAATTTTCAATATTTCCTAATTAAGAAATAAATCACTGTGGCAGGATAAGAGCACACCTTTCTAGATTTAGCAGAAAAGCAGGATAAGAGCACATGTAACTGTGTAAAGGCAGTTTCTAATTTTATCAACCGGCATCACTCTCTGCTCCTACATTTGCATAAAACCAAGGGGGGAAAAATAAAGCGACACGTGATCAGCAAAGCCACCGTGACACTTACTAGTCGAGATCCCTGCACCAACCATACAGATTATATTCTTGCCTGCAAGAGAAAGGGCAGGAAGTGCTTTTTAATATCAACCCCTGAATTACACCATGCCACCCTCAAACCCTGAACAGCATCAACGTTCGGCATAGGCATCCAACCACTGGAGCCAGGGCAACTAGGTGATAAGCCCCAGAATTTCAGAGGCTGGGGTTCAAATTCTTCTGCCAAGAGCCTGACTAAACACCTTTGGATGGCCCTGGGCAAATCACCTTTGTCCACAGCAGTCCCTATCTGTAAAAACATCAGTGACCACCGGGAAGCAGGCACAGATGCACTGATAACTAGCATTTAACTACAACACACAGAGGTGCCAAACCTCCGTCCTCTCTTTGATCTACACCACCACCTGCATCACAAGCTCTCTTCCCCCCACCTTTTTTTTTTTCATTCAGTTCAGCGGCTGGTAGAAAAAAGACAAGAGCAACATGTTTTAGTCTCTAGAAAGAACTGCTTTACATTTCTCAGTCAGTATGAAGTTGGTCACGCCTTCCAGCGTCAGTTCCTCCAGCACCTTCTCGGGCTTCTCACTGCCAAAGCCCAGAGTCCGGGAAAAGAGATTTCGCAAAAATTCCACTGGTAGGAAAGAAAGGAAAGAATTGCAACGTTATCCTTTGCCTTGAAGACCTGAGATCTGTGCCAATAGGAGAGATCATCAGTGCACTAATGAAGTTACCTAAAGCGATAATGAAACCTCTGCAAGGAAACCACCAAGCTCAGAGAGCACCGGGGAACCCACCCAGTCCTCCTCCTCTCCGCAAACCCTACTCCCTTCTACCACTGATGATGTTACCTAGTTGGGTCATAAAACGTCTGCAGGAAAATAACCAAACTCAGAAAGCACCAAGGACTCCATGAGACTTCTGCATATTGTGCTAAAAACTCTTACTTGAAGAAAAATCTACCTGCGGCTGAAAAACTATTCTATGCTTTATGTAAAAAAAATTTTTTTAAAATGCTAAAGTCTTAAAGCAGCATTTTTCAACCTTGGTAGCTTTCAGCTGGATGGACTTCAACTCCCAGAATTCCCCAGCTAGCCATGGGGAATCTGGTTTGAGGCTTCTCTAGTTTGTTTTGCCTCAAACCAAGAAGATTGTTAGAAAAGCAAAAAACAAAACCCTGGGTTCCCCTCCTCGTTTTATAGAATGATAACTCTGAAAGGTAAGGCACATTGTTGTTTTAAGTGGAACTCATTGCCCGTATTCTAGTCTGGTTTTTGACAAATAAGCCCTGATTTACGTGCTCCACTGGACATTTGCTCATCTTGTCCTGAGGCAGCTGACACACACTTAACAGCTCACTAATAAATGGGCATGTACCATTTAGTGCTGCCCAGGGACAGAAGACAGATCCATTGTGTCTTTGTCAATGGATTAAGGCCAGCCTTACCTTATTGCAGGCCAAAACATGTAATTATAATGCTTGATTAGATAGTTACTTTGTTTTTATCCTGGATTGCACAATTCAGGGGTTTCTGTGTCTACAAATAATTTTTTATTAGCTATAGGAAGACGGCGATAGTTTGGAGATACAGTATAGGGATAGCCTCAATTTATACTTTCACTATATTTAAAGTAAAACATGAACTCCCACTGGATAGTTACTTACTTTCTGTCTGACCAGAAGCTCCCCCTTCCTCATCAGAATCTGAACTCTATAGGAAGAAAGGAAGCAGGGATGTCATTTCTTAGAATTCCTTAATATTAACTGCATTTATTAAGATCGTAACTGGCCAATCTTGCCTGGGCTCAAACTGAGCAGGGTCAGGGCCTGTTAAGCACTCAAAAAAAAAGTACTGTAAAATTCCAGAACTTCCCAAATCCCATCTATCCTTTCCTAAAGATGTATTTTTAAGTGGATCCTGCACTTTTTCCAGAGCTGCAGATGCTTTCCGACCTCAAATGCAGAAAGCCCCTAGCCCCAGCATGGATGTTCTCCCATTAGCGTTTTTAGAGAAGAGATATAAGAGCCTCCCATTTGAATTTAAACTATGCCCAGAGGAGAATGAACCTCTGAAGCAGCAAGAGATATCCTGTTTTTCAACCTGGGCAGCTTGAAGATATGGACTTCAACTCCCAGAATTCTAATGGTTGGGGAATTCTGGGAACTGATGTCCACAGATTTTCAAGCTGCCCAAACTGAGAAACACCATTTTATACCGTCCATTCCACATTAAATCCAATTCCCCAGTCATTCTGATGTTTTATTTACAATCATCAACCTCAAGTGACTTTCTTAAGTGTAGCCAAATTTTGTCATGTGTCTGTAATAGATGCAATAGTTTGAATGACAGGTTTGATTAACTGCACAACTAATGCAAGTGTTTCTAACTTATTTATATGTATGTCTATTATTTATGCATTACTGATTTAGATTTTGATATTTTTACTTGATCGTATATGTAGTCCTCAATGTACGACCACAATTGGAACAACTAAGCAAGATGATTGTTAAGTGAGGCACGCCTGACTTTATGACTTTTTGCTGCAGTCATCAAGCAAAATCATTGCAGCCGTTAAGTGACTCACAAGGTTGTTAAGCAAATCCAGCTTTCCCCATTGACTCTGCTTGTCAAATTTTGATCGCCTGACTCTTGGAGTGGCTATGATGGTCATTAATATGAGGACTGGTTTAAGTCACTTTTTCCTGTGTCCCAACTTCAAATGGGCTTAATGGTCGTAGGTTTGTGTACGTCATGAATTTTGAGGACTGGCTGTAATTAAAGACCTACAGGCAGTCCTCGACTTACCACAGCTCACTTAGTGACCATTCAAAGTTACAACGGCACTGAAAAAAGTGACTTACGACCATTTATCACCCTCACGACCTTTGCAGCGCCCCCTGGTCACGTGATCAGAAGTCAGACGCTTGGCAACTGACTCGTATTTATGACGGTCGCAACGTTCAAGGGTGACAGGATCCCCTTCTCTGACCTTCTGACAAGGAAAGTCAAGGGGGAAGCTAGATTCACTTCACAACCTTGTTGTGTTATTCACTTAACAACTGGAGTGATTCGCATAACAACTGCGGGCCAAATTCCCTTACCAAAAGCTTCACTTAGCAACGAAAATTCAGGGCTCACTCGTGGGTCATAAGTCAAGGACTCCCTTTATTAGTATAGGAGACGGGATCCCCTCCTGATGTGCCTCCATGGCCGGGCAGAGTCTACCCTCAAGGCACCTAGTGGGCCACTGTACTAGTGCAATTTTATTGTATTTTATTCTATTTTGTAAAATCCTAACAAAACAAACAAACAAACAAAAAGGAAATTGCCACCGGAGCAGGATTTTGCTCGGAGGATTCCCCCCCCCAACTGACTCCCTCCCAGCTGAGCCGGGGATGATGGGCCTGGAAGTCCCCCCCTCCCCCGCTTCAAATGATTTTTAAGAGTCCTCCTTCTGCGACTCGAGCCGCTTTCCCAGGAAGCTCCACCGGTTGGATTTCCGCCTGGTCGACCGCGCTCAAGGAAGAGCCCCCTTCGCCCTGCGGGGCAGAGCCGCCTGGAGAGAAGGCCTCAGAGGGGGAGGATTTGGAGCGACGCCCCCCCAATTTCGGCCCCTCAATCCTCACCGAGGACCTGGAGGCCTTTTCGGCGTCCGCTTCGGGACTGGCGGCAGCGCCTGTGACAAGGGAAACACAAGGGAGAAGGGGAGACTGGGCCTCGGGCCTCCTCCGCCGCCGCCCACCATTCCCTCAGCGGCGGCGCCGTTACCTTCCCGGCTTTCCATGGAAGGCCGCGTCGCTGCTCCGCCAAGAATCCAAACAAACCGTTGGCCCCTGAGAGGAAAACTACAAGTCCCGAAAAGCCGCGCGGGAGGGCAGCCAATGGCCAGCCAGCTTCCAAACAAACGTCTGACGTCAGCGATGGGCGTCAAGGGACCTTTGGGCTCATCCAAGCGCAGCTAGAGAACGAGGGAGGGGGCGGGGAAAGAGAAATTACAAATAAACCCCACCTCCCTTCAGGCTTTGCGCCGGCTTGAGAGCGTGACGTCGCCGAAGTGGAAGCCGTCCTTCCCAGTTAGGGCGTCTTCAAGGCCAAAAAAAAAAAAAACATTAGACGGCGGCGAATCTAAACGACAAGAGTGATGTAAAGGAGGGGACGTTCTGAAGGCAAACGCCAAAACTTGAAAAAAATTGCCAATGTTACTCAAGCTCTGTCGCTCGCAGAACTCCACTTCCCATCATGCCTCGAGGGAAAAAAATGGCGCCCGTCTTCTTTTTTTGATAAAACGCAGGCGCGGAGGGGGAGAGGGAGAGGTGACGGCAAGGGAGCGTCACTACAACTCCCGGCATGCCTCTCTTCGTCTGATAAGACGCTCGTCCGGGGAATCCCCAGGCCGCTGAAATTCCCCTTCATGGCCGCCTCGGCCGGGGGAGCCGCTTTAGATTCGCCAGCCCCCGGGCCGCCCGGCCTGGCCTCCGCCATGGCCCCGCTGTAGGCCCGTCCCGAGCCATGGCCTCGGTGCAGGGGCAGCCCGTCGCCCAGGGCGGCCCCCGGGAGCCCAAGCGGCTGGAGGCCGGGGCCGAGGACTGGTGCGACAGCGGCCTGGGCTCGCTCAGCGAAGGGCAGCTGGTGGAGCTGCGGGAGGATGGAGGCCTGGGAGGGCCCGGAGAAGGCGAGGGGGGGGCTGCGGCCTGCCCGCTGACCCCTGACCCCAGAGCCCCCCAGAAGTCCCTGGAGGAGGAGGAGGAGGAAGAGGAGGGGCGCCTGGACTCGGCCCTGGGGGGCGACGAGGGGGTGGGCGACCTGGCGGAGGGCGTGGGGGCGGTGCACCTGCAGAGCCAGGTGGCCCCCGAGGCTTGGCTGCACCACGTGCTGGCCTTTGTCACCGAGGATGGAGACACGTAGGTACCCGGGCGGGGGGGGGGGGCTTCAGGGGGCCCAGGCTGGGGGGGGGAACCACATTCAATTTAAAGTTGGCTGGCTCACCTGATGTCCTGCTTAATGACCAGCACAATTGATAACCGTCATTCCGGGCCCAGTTACGGTGGTTAGTCGAGGAGTTAACTACCTGGACAGGTAGGTCCTCGGCTTACGGCCACCATTGAGCCCCAGATTTGCGTTGCTGAGCGAGACGGGCTTTTGCCCCATTTCCATGACATTTCTTGCCACAGTTGTTAAGTCAATCGGTGCAGATGTGAAGTTAGTCTTGCTTGCCTTCAGGAATCGTGGGCGCTCCATCCCTGGAGGGTTTTAAGAAGAGGCTGGACAGTCCCTTGTCTGAGATGGTATAGGTCCTCCTGCTTGAGCGGTGGGCTGGACTAGAAGACCTCCAAGGTCCCTTCCAGCTTCTATTCTAGTCACATGGTTGTTAAGGGAATCTGGCTTCCCCGTTGGCTTGTCAGAGGGTCACGAAAGGGGATCACGTGTCCCCGGGAACACTGCAACCATCTTAACTATGAGCCAGTTGCGAAGCATCTGAATTTTGATTACATTGCCGTGGGGATGCTGCGACGGTCGTGTGAAAATTGGTCCTTTTTTTCCAGTGCTGTTGTAACTTTCCTTTGGGAAAGGGCGGTATACAAATCCAATTAAATAAATAAATTAAATAAACTTTGATCAGTCATTAAGCGAATGGTTGTAAGTCAAGGACTATCCATACCACAGAATGTTTCCCCACCCTTTCATCGCTGCGTTTGCTCTCTTCCTCTCTTTCCAGAGCTCTCCACTTGGCTGTGATCCACGAACACGAAGCCTTCCTGGATTCTATTCTGCAATACACCCACGGGACGGATTACCTGGATATTCAGAACGACCTTGGCCAGGTGAGACCACAAGGCACTTTTGCTTCGCTCGGGCTGTCCCAAGGTTCACAATGAGAATAGCAAGACTGCTGGGGCAGACCTGAGAGAAAGGATTTGTCTTGGTTAAATTTCAAAGGGTCAAGGCCGAGTGCAATACAAGAGTGAGACTTGGGAGATTTTGAGTGGATCGGATACTTTTTAGGCCTGGTGTCAACGATCCGCTAAACAATAATAGTTTTGGTCTTCTCTTAAAACGGGTGTCCAGTCTTGGCAACTTGAAGACTTGTGGCTGGCTGGGAAATTCTGGGAGTTAAAGTCCACAAGTCTTCCAAGTTGCCAAGTTTGGACACACACAGACCCTGCCTTAAATTACTGTATTTTTACATATCTCGGCTGTTGCTTGTGTGCTTTAATTTTTGTGGATGTTATGATTATTTCTGTTTGATATTGCTCCTTGCCCAGAATCACTGGTTGAGATGAGTGGCTTTGTAAATGGATTAAACGGGGAACCAATTAAACCTGCCATTGTCAGCCCAAAATTTCTCTTGCTAAGCAAGACATTTGTTAAATGAGTTTTGCCCCATTTTACGACCTTGCTTGCCACATTTGTTTAACTGAATCAAGTTAGTGAAACGGTCGCTAGGTGAATCTGACTTCCCCATTGACTTTGTTTGTCAGATGGTTCCAAAATGGGATCATGTGACCCCAGGACGCTGCAGCTGTCATAAACATGAGTCTAATTGCCAAGCGTCCAAATTTTGACCATGTGGCCACAGGGATGGCTGCAACGGTTGTGTGAAAAATGGTCATTCACTCACAGTGCCGTTGTAACTTTGAATGGTCACTAAATGAACTGTTGTGAGTGGGAGGGACTACCTGTACTGAATGACGACATCAGTGATGGAAATTCCAATTCTGGTCGTAAGTCGAGGACTACCTATAAGGGCTGAGCATGCTCTGCAAAACCGTCCAGTTGGTTCTAAAAGTTCCGCTCTTCCTTCTCTTTCCTCTAGACCGCACTTCACATTGCCGTCATCCTCGGGGCGTCTGGCTTTGTTGGCAAACTTGTGTTGGCAGGAGCTGGGCTGTGCGTCCAAGAGAAAGGAGGCCACACAGCGTTGCACTTGGCCTGCAGGGAGGGATGGTGGGATTGCGCTCAGCAGCTTCTGGCTCCGCCGCTCGCCATCCAAAGGCCCGGTCAGGGCAACCGTTTCCGGGCCCAGCTGGATTGCACCAATTACGATGGTAAGCAGCGCCTGCGAAATAGGTAGAACCAACCTCTTTGTAAACAGGGAGAGAGAGAGAGAGCTGTGAGCACAAGTTTCTAGTCCTCATGGCTGGGGGAAGTTGAGAAGATCACCGGCATGCCTTCTAAATTCACACAAATATAAATTTAGTCATGTCTTGATGAGCTGCTAACCTTGTGTCCTGTTTGTCTGTTTATTTTGCGCAAGTAGTCCTTAACTTACCACCGTTCATTTACTGACCATTCAAAGGGACGGCACTGGGAAAAAATGAGTTATGACTGTTTGTCATACTTAACGATCATTGCAGCATTCCCCACAGTCCCGTGATCAAAATTCAGACAACTGACTCACATTTATGATGGTCGCAGCGTCCCGAACATTTGTGGTCAATTGTCGTAAGTCGAGGACCACCTGTGTGGCGTAACCCAATACAACATTAATGCATGGAATTCACAAAAGCAGCGTATAAAATATAAAACATCAGAACAGTGAATTATTTTAAAAATGCAGGAATCATGAACAAGATTATGTCCTGTTTATGGCCTCTCATAATGAGAAGTCTTAGGGTTAACAAAACGTGTGTCTCTTCCTTTTTTCCCCTCCCTCTTAGAATTTGATTTTTGCTCTCCTTTTTCAAAGTCTGTTGTTTACTTCTAGCGCTCTGTGGTTAAAAATTTACCTCCTTGCCGGATTTGCATAGATTACTCAAACGCTGGGCAGGACAAACTGAACAGAATTGGAACAAATGTTATTTATTTTGTACAATGGGTTTCCTTTGAATTCCAGTGTGGCAAGTTAAGGTTTATAGGTCAGAGGAAATGATATGTTGTTTTTCTATTCTGTTGCCCAAGTTGACCTCATAGTATTGTTTGCTCTGTTCATCCTCCACCCCCCCTCCCTCTCCCAGGTTACATCCCTTTGCACGTGGCCATTCTGCGGAAAGATTTGGACATGGTCAGCCTCTTAATCTCTGCTGGATCGGACCTCAACAAGCCGGTTAGTTTTTTTGGAGCTGATAAACTCTCAGAAGATCTAAAGTCAATTTTGCTATAATTGCAAACAAAATGATCCTCGTTATTAGGTTGGGGAAAAAAAAGCTGTAAATTCAAGTAGAAGAGCAATCAGGTAAAAAAATAAATAATTACAGGTAGTCCTCGGCTTACAACCATAATGGATCCTGCCCATAAAGGTTGTACGTCACGACGGTCATAAAACAGGTCATCATGTGACCGACCTGATTATGACCTCTTTTTTTTTTTGCAACAGTCATTAATCATAGCACGGTCATTAAGTGAATCCATGGACATTAAACAAACCCATTGATTGCTATGGGTTTTTTTGGGTTTTTTTACCCAAAACCAGAAGTATTTATTTATTTTTATTTTAATTCCATTTATATCCCGCCCTTCTCCGAAGACTCAGGGCGGCTTACAAGCTTAGCAGTAGCCTTCATTCTATGTATATGCCTGCTAAGTAACACCGGGCTTTGTCAAAAAAAGTCATAAAACATAGTCATGTGACTGCAAAGACAGGCCAGTCGCCAAGGACCGAAATTGTGACTATGGGGGGTGGGTTGGCCTTGAGGACCAAGTCATAAGTGTCTTTCGGGGGTCTGTCATAACTTTGGTTGCTAAGCAACCAGTCATAAGTCAAAGACCCCCCGTATTAAAGCACCAGTCAGTTTTGACCAGTGGAAGCTGAGATGGATGTCGGGTGAGGAGGTGGGCAGTCGAGTAAGGGAAGGAGTTGCCAGAAGCTGGGGGCAGCGTTAAAAGAGGGATCCGCCTGGAATCCCTGTGTGGCCACAAGTGGACTTAGTCCCTGCATTGGGATTCTAGGCTGATCCCGCTTTCAACGCCGCCCCCAGCTTCCGCCACTGTTCCTGCTGCATTGTTGTTGCAAAACTATATCTCAACTACAAGAGCTTGAAACTTGTTTTGCGTGCATAGCACTAACTCGTGGCTGAGATATGCGTTGTAACTGGAGCATCCAAGCAGGAATGACATGCCGCCTTCAACTGAGCTGTCGACAAGCAGTTGTTGTCTTGGTGTGACATCAACCACGTTCTAGCTTATCATGGCTTCCCGGCCTATCCCACAGGCTAAACAAGGCCCAGGTCCTGCCCACGACTGACCCACAAACACAGCCAACGCCCCGTTTTAACTAGCCCGGCCAATTGTGCAAACCCAGCCTGTTTGTAAGCTGAGCTTATGTAAATGTGAGAATTCCAGCCTGTGCCATGTTGCAACTTAGTGGCTGCCCTGAAGCTCTTGCCTCAGTGAAGGGATGTCGAGCTGACTTTTGGGAAGGGAGGGGGCCACACCTGGAGCCACGAGGGCAGAAGATGAAGTCCAGAAGTAGAAGAACGGGTGAGAAGGAAAGTCAAAAGAATCCCGCCTTGATTTGGCTTAGTATGCAGGTAGTCCTCGGCTTACTGCCATAATTGAGCCCAAAATTTGTATTGTTAAGCGAGAGATTTGTAAAGTGAGTTTTGCCCCGGTTTACGACTTTTCTTGCAGCTTATTAAGTGCATCCCTGAAGTCGTTAAGTCATTAAGACGGTCATTAAGCGAATTGGCTTTCCCCCATTGACTTTGCTTGTCAGAAGGTTACAGAAGGAGATCACGTGACCCTGGGACACTGCAACCGACATAAATATGAGTCAGTTTCCAAGTGCCCACATTTTAACCCTGTGACCACGGGGACGCTGCAACGGTTGTAAGTGTGGAAATCGGTCGTAAGTCCCTTTTTCAGCGCCGTTGTTACTTCGAACAGTCACTAAATGAATGGTCGAGGACTATAAAAGGGACAGAGAAGGAAGAGCTGTCAAGATGCGTTTATTCTACCCTACAAGAATGAAGTAGCATTCTTGGACCCCCTGCCTGACGGGTGACGTCCTTGAGCCAGTGCCCAGCTCAGGTGACGTTGCTGTACCTTTTTCCCCACCCCCCACCCACCCCTCCTCTGCAGGAGCTAAGTTGTGGCCGGAGTCCCCTTCACCTGGCGGTGGAGTCCCAGAGCCCTGAAGTGGTGGAATGCCTCTTGCGTGCAGGAGCCGACACGGAGGCACGCATGTATGTAGGCTACACGCCCATGTACAGCGCCATGCACCGGCCCGACCAAAAGATCCCACAGCTATTACGGGAATTTGGCTCAGAAGAGCCGGACTGGTATTCCGAGGAAAGCGTGGACAGTAACAGCGAGGTGAGAGAGGAAGGGAGGGGTTGAGGGAAGGAAGGAGGAAGGAGTGAGATAAGGGAGAGGAAGAAAGCTAAGAAGGAAGCAGTCAGGGAGGGGGGGAGGAAAGAAGGAAGGAAGAGGAAGGAGTCAGACAAGGGAGAGGAAGGAAGAAAGGAGACGGAGGCAGGAAGGAAGGAATTATTGGTCAGAGCAAATTGATAGTAGACAAGAGCCAAGGGCATTCAAGGTGGGCTGGGCTTAGGCCTCTTGTGGGCGCAAAGGGACTCGAGACTGATGCCACACTTGACTCCTGCCTCCCTCCCTCCCTCGGGCTCAGCCTGTCTTCTGATATAGGAAGATCGACCTAGAGTTGGCCCAGCCAATGGTCTCTTCCTTCTCTCCTCCCCCCCCCACTTCCACCCCAGCATCCTGCAGGCATCCAACTTGTTTTGACCTTTCTTTCCCTAGGAAGAATACGACGACATCGTGATCAATTGTGGCCACTAGAAGGGAACCCTTTTGCCCACACCGGACTCCACTGAAATTGCCCCACGGTGGCAGCTGGCTATGGTCTCTGTAGCAATTGCATCTTCACTGTGAGCTAGATGTGAAAATTATTTATAAAGGCCGGGACGGAAGGGGAAGCGGCCTTATCTGGCCCAGAGGCGTCCTCCCCACTATCCCCATTCCGACATGTACCCTTTGTTATTTTGTCCTGCTTCAGAAATGGATGTCTTGTCTCTGATGTTGGTGTCTCGCACTTGCCAGCCTTGACGTTTCAGAATCAATAGGTTTGGGTTTCCTTTGTAACCAAGTGGCCGGTGGGTGTCCTGAGCAGAGCCTAGTTGTGAAAAAGCCTTGTCTTATCCATCCCTTTCTGGAGCACCCCTGCCTTTCCTGGGAATGCTCCCGCTCAGATTCGTGGTGTCCCTTCCTTCTTAACGTTGGTCCCGGTTTGTGGATCTTCTAGAGGGCCTGAGGGCCTTGGATGGGCTCCCACCTCTGGCGGTTGGAGAGCTGGGGAACTGCCAGGTGCAAACAATGAGATCCACAGGTGAAGGGTTCAATTAGCTACTTCCTTGCTGATGGCCTAAATGCAGGAATCTGCCCAGATTTACAGTTTGCACCTGGGTCAGACGGGATGAGCTTCAGCAGCATTCAAGAAGGTCACTTTGCCCTTTTGTGCCTACGTAGAGATTCTAGACTAGTTCTCTGCTTGACTCCTCTCCCTGGCTCGGACAATGGCTTTCCAACAAGAATAAGGTCCCCATCCTGGCACAAGGAAAGTTGTCCTCTGCCTGGCTTGGTTTTCAACTCACCGCCGTCCCAACCAGCATGAGATTGTGGGGGAGCTGTAGTGCTAAATATTTGGACCAATTTTTCCCCCGGGCTTAGCGAGGGGGTTGGGGTCAGTCTGGCCGCTAGGACTCTATGGAAGAAGACAGAATTGGAACCCGGAACCTGCTCGGAACTGGAGTTCAGCAACAACTGGGGGAGCTGGAGGGTCCCCACCCCTCTCCTAGGGGCTGGCTCCGGAGCGAAGCACCCCCAGGAGTGTCTCTTTAAAATAGTCCCTTGGGCGTCTTCGGCACAGCAGAAAGAATGGTGTGTTTGCCAGGCGTTGGAGCTCTGCTCCACCTTGCCGTGTTACGTTTCCGCTCCCCTTCCACGGAGGCTCAGTGTTTTGAAGTTCCAGCGTGGTTTCCTGTGACCTGTTTAGATTTGCATTTATGACTTGGTTCTGTCTCTTCTCTGCTTTGTTTTCTTTCTTTCTCCTGCCTCTCTCTCTCTGTTGATTGTAATCTGTAGGTCTTCCCGAGCAGACAGATTAAACCTTACGGATCTTGTGTGTTTTTGTCTTCCTGTTCATTGCTGCTTTGGGGCAGCAACCCCTGCCTGAACGTTCAGCGGCATCAGACTCAGATAGGAGGACCCACAAGTCAAAACGACAACAACACAACCCATCCCACGTGATGACAGGCACATTTCCAGATTGAAAGCAAGGCATGTTGCCGCTCTCGGCTGGTCTCCAAGCTTTTCTTTAATTACAGCCTCCTTTGAGACGAAGGGGGAAACTGTCGCACGTACATTTCTGCCCCTTCACCTGGACAGAGACCACTTTAGTTCCACCCTTCCGAAACCCCCTTTGCTTAGAAATTCCCATCTTCTCTTATTTTTCATTTTTCCTTTAAAATCCTATCCGGCAACAGGTGCATTTGTGTTTTATTTATTCCATCTTTATTCTTTTTACAAATAAAACAGCAAATAGATCAACACACCTTCCTCTTCCTATTTCCTCACAATAACAGCCCTGCAAGGTGGGTTGGCCGAGAGACAGTCACTGGCCCAAAGTCACCCAGCTAGGTTTCATGCCTAAGGTGGGACTAGAACTCGCTTGTTTCCCACTTTCTAGCCTGGTGCCTACCAAACTAGCTCTTTTAACTGTAGGCGGGGACACATCCCTCTTAACGTGTGTGTAAAAGTAGAAGCCAAAAGCAGCGCTCTCCTCTGAAATAAGCTGCAGCGAGAGAGATGGACTCAGCGGATACCGGACCACAACGGAACAGCTGTCTCGGAGGACACAAAGACACAACTAGCTCACACACAGAGGCAGTAAGCACTGTCTTAGGTCATTATCTTTACTTGCAGTGTGTGCAGGTTTAACTGCATTTGACGCAACGGTGCAGCAGAATTACTGCAGCAGTTCTTAGGAAAAAGGCAAGCTTACGTCAGCAAAATGCAGAGAGGCAACAGGTCACCTCTTCTACGAGTGGAAATTTGAAGTTATGGGAGCCCCTGTTAACCCAGAGTTGTCGTTATTTTCACCTGTGGCAACTTGAGAATGAGTGGGCTTCAATTCACGCTGGCTGGGGAATGCTGGGAGTTGAAGTCCACCCATCTTCAAGTTGTCAAAAGGGAAAAAAACAATATTAAAGCAATATTACTAAACCAATATTAATATTTTTATCTTGATGCACAACACAGAAGTGATAGCCTTGTTCCGTGGGACCATCCTTCGGATTGCAACGTAGACAAGTTGCAATGCAACTGGGCATCTAAATTCCGTAACTGGAAATATAGAATAAAATACATCGGTAGCATTAAGCTCTTAAGAGTTGATCAAAGCTATCCTGGGAGTAGCAAGCAGAGATTTGAGGATAGCAGTCAATGGGAAAACAGGTGCGGAACAAACTGTTCCTACAACAGTTCCGTAGCCAGATCAAGCTCGTTTACCTGGGAAGTAGATGCCTCCCTGTTTGGGGCAAAAATGTGAGCCAGGTGGATATTAGTGGGGTCCCTGGTGCACTCTGAGCTTGGTTGCTTCCTTGTGGTCGTTTCATTACCCAACTGGGTAACATCATTAATGCTAAAAGGGAGTGGAGGAGGACTATGGACTCCTTGGTGCTCTCTGAGCTGGGTGGTTTTCTTGCAGACGTTTCATGGCCCAACTAGATAACATCATCAGTTCCAGAGGGGGAGGGGGATTTGTGGTCTGTTTATATGTAAGTGTCTTGCCCTCTCGATGGTGGGAGTGCTCTTGATGGTTCCTTGCTTACTATGTAATTAAGGGTTTGCCTGAGTTGGTAGTTCCTCCTGCCAAGTCCCTATCAAGGGATTATGAAGGGAGCAAGCCCCCCTCCCTTCCAGCACTGATGACGTTACCTAGCTGGGTCATGAAACGTCTGCAAGAAAACCACCAAGCTCAGAGGGCACCAAGGACCCCACCGTCATCCTCCTCCTCCTCCTCCTCCTCCTCCTCACCAACCCCCCTCCCTTCTAGCACTGATGACGTTCCCTAGCTGGGTCATGAAACGTCTGCAAGAAAACCACCAAGCTCAGAGGGCACCAAGGATCGCACAAGAAAGCAACACTCGACCAACACTGACAGGGCAAACCACTTGTACACAAACAGAGTAAACCCCACTCCTTTCTGGCACTGAAGATGCTACCTAGTTGGGTCACGAAACATCTGCAAGAAAACCACCCAGCTCTGCGAACATCCAGGACTCCACATTTCTTCTTCTCCTTTCTCCTTCCTCCTCTTCCTCCTCCTCCTCTCCACAAACTCCACTGCCTTCTAGCACTGATGATGTTCCCTAGCTGGGTCACGAAACGTCTGCAAGAAAACCACCCAGCCCTGAGCTCCAAATGTTCTCCTTTATTCTCATTGTAAGCAAGGGCGAAACTTCATTAACAGTCTAAAGCCAAGCTGAATACAAGGGTCAGAGAGAGAGGGGGGGAGGGGGCTGACAGAAGGCTACTTGATGGAGAGCCGGGGATCTCTCCTACCCTCCCCAGCTCCAGAGGCGGCTGCAGGATTTAACCCCGCTTCAGTTCTTCTAGCCTGTCGGCCGCCCACTTCAGCTGCCGTTCAACCTCTTCCAGTTTCTCCACCTCTTGAGCCTAAAGGGAAAAAGCAACAGACGAGAAAAGAATTTAGTTAAAAGAGAAAAAGAGCGGAACCGTCCAGCATGGGTCCGATGTCAGTCTTCTCCATCGTGGAGGTCTTCCAGATTTGCGGACTTCAACTCCCACAATTGCCCTGCCAGGGTGACCTTGGCTGAGAAATTTGAGGCCGGCCCGCCATTTCCAAACGGAGGCAAGCGGTTTTTGGAGGGTGATGGGTATCGCAATCGACCTTCAAAGAAGAGAAGGTCAGAATAGCGGCAGAGTCCTCAGCGTACGACTCTTAACTGGGACCAGGGTTTCCGTTGTTAAGCAAAGATTGTTAAGCGAGCCGTGCCTGGGTTTATGGCCATATTTTTTTTTGCCATAGTTGTTAAGCAAATCACAGGGAGGAGGACAAAGAAGCTTGGACACTTAGCTCCAAAAGCAGGAGTGGCCAACCTTGGTGACTTTATGATTTGTGGACTTCAATTCCCAGAATTCCCCAGCCGGCGTAGCATACCATTAGCCAATCCTGGGGAATTCTGGGCGTTGAAGTCCACAAGTCTTAAAGTCGCCACGTTTGACCAACTCTGTCCTAAACGACCCCTATTTAGGAGAAAACGTTTAGAAGCCTAACTCTTTACTTCCTCCTGGATCTTCCCAGCTGTTTTTATTTTCCCGTTTTACTCCCCCTTCTCCTTCCTTAGTTTTTGAAAGCAGAAGCCACCAAAACGGGATGGAAGCCTTTTTAAAAATCAAATCAGCTGATAGGTGCTCAAAACAGGACCAACCTTCCTCTGCCTGGAGTGCTTTTCTTCCTCTTCCTCCTCCTCCTCTTCCTCCGGAGCGTGGTGCCTGCCCTTCAGATCCACTTCCTCCTTCCCACGTCTCTTCCTGAGCTCCAAGCCCACCGATGGATGGTGGTGGCCATGTCTCACCTTGTCGTGCTTCTCCTCCTCCTCCTCTGCTTCTTCCTTCCGTGGCTTCCAGCTTTTATGGAGGTGGGCCTTGGAGCTTGGAAGGCCCTTCTCCTCCTCTTCGAACTGGGCGGTCTCCTCATCGCTGGCCTTCTCCGCCACCCTCTTGGCCACAGCAGATCTTTCCTCCTCTTCCTCCCAGCTCTCATCACTGTGTCCTCCCTGGTGGTGTTTCTTCTGCTCCTCTTCTTCTGGGGGGTCATTCCTCTCTTGCTCACCCATCCTCAAGCGTCTCTTGCCCGCTTCCTCTCTCTCTTGGCCTTCTTCATCTCCCCAAAGCATCCCCTTCCTGATTTTGGGCTGCCTAGAACCTCTTTTCTTGACGTGGCCAAAATATTCCTTCGAGTGCCACGTCTCTGAGGCGGTCTTCTCCTCCTGCTCCTCCTCTACATCCCGTTCCTCCAGAGAGTCTTGAAGATCTTCCTTTTGGGAGACCTTGATTTTCTCCTTGGGGTTTTTAGTTTTCTCATCCTTCTTCATCACCTCCTCCTCCTCCTCCTCCTCTTTCTTTCCGCCAGCCCGCTCTTCCGTCTTCTCAGAGGCAGCTTCTTTCTGCTGAGCAAGCCCATCCTTCTTCTGGAGTTCTCCTTGTTGCTTTTCTTCCCCAGAATTGGGGTGGATTTCCTGGGCCAGGAGATGCTTCGCATTTTCTGGGAAAGGAATGGAAGACATGGAGCCAAAGCGAACGTAAAAAATAAGAGAGGCGGGGACAATTTCTCCCCTCGTGGCATCGCTCTGCTGAACACCTAATTCTCACAGCACTGTCCAACCTCTGTGTACCTTTGCCCGTGTGGCATGGCTGTAGTAGCATTATTTATCCTTACTGTTATCTCCTTTATTTCCCCCTCTTATTAGTGTCATTAATACGATGATGAAGATTATCTGTTGTTTTGCGTGTACACTCAGAGCTTCTGCACGGGAGACAAATTCCTTATGTGACTAATCACACTTGGACAAATAAAAGTATTCAACTGAAGTCAATACAAGTAGTCCTCAACTTACGACAAAGAACTTACGACAAAATTTCTGTTGCTACGTGAGACATTTGTTAAGCGAATTTTGCCCCATTTTACACCCTTTTTGCCACAGCTGTTGGGGGAATCATAGATAGACAGACAGACAGACAGACAGACAGACAGACAGACAGACAGATAGATGAGAGAAAGAGAAAGAGAGAGAGAGATGCTGACCTTGATGGGCAAGTTCCTCCAACTCCGTCAGAAGATGCTGATGGTGAAGCAGCGCAAGGACTCTCTCATCTGAAATGGAGCTCGGGTTAACACTCCCAAGAGTAACAAATGCATGGGTCCACACACAATGCAAGCAACTTACAGCATGCAATGTTGATGTACTGGAACATGGGAAAGAGCGTGGGAGACTGGACAAAAAAGGAGCTGACAAGCAGACGGACAGATAAGAGACAGCGTCGCTCTTAAGACTTGCAAGATTGACGCCTCGTGGGGTTAAACCAGAGAGGCCTCACGCCCAGAGGAACTAATTCTACTTTGTTGTAAATAGCAATAGCACTTAGACTTATATACAACTTCACGGTGCTTTACAGCCCTCTCTAAGCAGTTTACGGACTCGGCACATCGCCCACAACAATCTGGGTCTTCATTTTACTGACCTCGGAAGGACAGACGTCTGAGTCAACCTTGAACCGGTCAGGATCTAACTGCTCGCAGTGGGCAGAGCCAGCCTGCAATGCTGCATTCTAACCACTGGGCCACCAGGGCTCTTCTTCTCTAATGCTAGAGAATCTTGCAAGTGTGAAACAGTATTGTTTCCCCCCATCTCCTTTACCAACCAAGAAACTGGGGGGGGGGTCTCATCTGAACACTGGGGTTTGCGGGGGGGGGGAGGAGGAGGGGGAGGAGGACTGTGGGGTCCTTGTAGTTCTCTAAGCTTGGTGGTTTCTTTCACTTCCCAACTAGGTAACATCATCAGTGCTAGAGGGGAGTGGTGAAGGAGGAAGACCCCAATTCTCCACTTACCCTCCCTCAGGGTCTTCATGCATTCGCTGGTCACCGGCATTGGGCTGGATCTGGAAAGGGCATCTGCTAAGATTTCAGAGATGCATTTAACCACCTAGCCAGAAAACCCAGGAGAAGACCGGAAGTTAGTGGCGGAAGCTATTTTGAGAGTCTCTCTCTCCCCACACACCTCTCTCCCTCTCTCTGCTTCTGTCCACATCTGGCACACCTGGCACTTCTTCTCTCTTTCCTCACTTACGTAAAGTTCCTGGCGTTTCAAAAGCTCTGCAGCTGTTCCACAACCCAAACACCCCAACATCCCCGGAGAAACTTTGCCTGTTGCAGACCAGCCAAACCCTCCCAGCAAAGTTCATCTCTCCCAACTCCCATTATACAGGTAGTCCTCGACTTACAACAGTCTATTGGAGGAAGCTGGATTCGCTTGACAGCCCGACTCACTTAACAACTGCACTGGTTTGCTTAATAACTGGAGGCAAAAAAAGGTCGCAAAATCCAGCACAACCCACTTAAGGGCCTCCTGGCTTAGCCACAGAAATTCTGGCCTCAGTTGGCGTCATAAATCGAGGACTACCTGTGTATTCTTCGCTCTCCTTCCCTTCCCTTCCCTTTTACCGTTTCATCCTCCTTGGACAGCTGAGTAGGCACGGGAAGCGAAAATGCTGGGGGGGGGGGAAGAGAGAAAACATTATAGACTGCCAAATATTCAAACGTAGCTAAATTTCAGTAGGAAAACACAATGCTTGGTTAGCTTGCTAGGGTTTGCACTCGTGACTGGTCTGATATTAATCTGACTTTCCTTTCTATGACATGGGAATAAAAGAGCAGCAGGGGAACTGGTAGTTTTCTAATTTAGTCGATGTGGATAAAAGAACAGAACAGAATCAGAGTTGGAAGGGACCTTTGAGGTCATCTAGTCCAACCCCCTGCTCAGTCAGGAGACCCTATCCCATTTCAGACAAATGGCTGTCCAGTCTCTTCTTAAAAACTTCCAGTGTTGGAGCAGCAACAACTTCTGGAGGCAGGTTGTTCTCACTGTCAGGAAGTTTCTCCTTAGTTCTAGGTTGCTTCTCTCCTTGATGAGTTTCCATCCGTTGCTTCTTGTCCTGCCTTCCGGGGCTTTGGGGAATAGATTGACTCCCTCTTCTTTGGGGCAACCCCTCAAATATTGGAACACTGCTATCATGTCACCCCTAATCCTTCTCTTCATTAAACTGGACATACCCAGTTCCAGCAACCGTTCATCTTTTAGCCTCCAGCCCCCTGATCATCTTTGTTGCTCTTCTCTGCACCCTTTCCAGAGTCTCAACATCTTTCTTACATCGTGGTGACCAAAACTGGATGCCGTATTCCAAGTGTGGCCTTCCCAAGGCCTTATAAAGTGGTATTAGCACTTCATGTGATCTTGATTCTGTCCCTCTGTTACACGTGTAACCACCCTAGTCAATGGAAATAGCTTTTCATCGGAGAACGCAGGCAAAATTGCTTTCTCTGAAGTGCCCTCCTCTTAAAAGACAAAATAAAAAGCAGACTTGGAAGAGGCTTAATTTCCGAAAAGCTAATTGTGTCCGTGTTGCCCGGCATCACACCTCCAAACTCTCATCAGCCCTGATGGAGGGAAGCAGAGGTTTATGGTGTCCTCATCCTGTCCAGATGTGGCAGGAACGCAGTTTATTGAATGGCATCTGTTGAGTGAGAGAAGACAGCTGCTCAACTGGCACGCTTCAGTTGTTAAGCCAGGTACATCTTGTGCCGAATCGCTTCGCAAAAAGAGACAGTCCGTTTTTCTTTTGAGCTGTTGTAGACCGAGAGAACCAAAGCAGGTTCTTGTTTAAAGCCGGATGTTCCTCCGCTGTGGGAACTATCTTTCTCTGTCTCTACTTTGAGGTGCAAACCTCCCCTCCCCTCCTCTGTACGTCTTCCTTTATTCCTTCTTTCTTCCTTCCTCCCTTCCCTTCCCCATCCTGCTCCCTCTTCCCCCCTCTTCCCTTCCCTTCTCGTTTTATTTTCTGATCTCAATCCTTCCTGGGCTAAAAAGCCCGTAAGAAATGAGACCGATTGAAGCAGAGTTGCTCAACTGCGGCGACTTTTCAAGACCTGTGGACTTCAACTCCCAGAATTCCCCAGCCAGCCAGGCTATTCCACATGCAGGCTGAGGAATTCTGGGAGTTGAAGTCCACGGGTCTTAAAAGTTGCCAAGCTGGATTAAATCTTCCTCCTTCAAGAAAAGGCTTTCAGCTGTTTCATTTGGGGACATCCAGCTGCTGTTCAAGCAAACGTCGGCAGGGAGTAGGCAAAGCTCCAGTCAGAACAACAGTGAATATTTTTAAATTTTATTGTTTATTAAATCGATACACCGCCTCTCTCACTGTCCCATGCCTCTGGCCAGCTTATGACCCGATGTTAAATAATTCTGCCAACACCCGCCCCCCCCTTAATGTCCCCTTTGCAGATCCACTGTTGGTTTTTACAATAAGCCACGGTCAAGGAAGGGGTCCCTTCCAAGTCTTTTATTCTGTAATTCTGATTCCACTGATAACTAAAGGGTGGGGAGGCTGTTGCAAAGAAGGCTGTCATTCTGGGGTTAATAAATCTCTGGAGATTTTACCCCTACCTCCCCCCCCCCTCAAAAGCTTAGGAAGAGAGGGCTTTTTTCAGGTGTGCCAGTCTTACTTACTTACATAAGTCTTACATAATGCTAGAGACTGCACAACAACAGTACCCAAAAAAATAATAATAACCCAAAATGAAGTGAAAACATCAATCATGTACTGGAAGCAGCTGCCTCCCCATCCATTCCCCCTCCCCCAGCCCCAATTAATTCTGTTTCCTTCTAAAAACGTTGTGTTGCCGATTCCTACTCTTTACTGATTTGCATAAGATTGGAATTGGGTTTTTCCGTGCCCTCCTTCCTTTAGGAGCGCAGTCCCAGCCTGAATGAGTAAACTCAGGATCTCATCAGCACTTCAACTCCCAGAATCCCCCAACTGCCCAGTTTTGTTGAGGAATTCGGGGAGTTGAAATCCACACAGCTGAAAGCAGGCAGTCTCGGGACTCCTGGGAGCTTAAGTCCAGGCATGCTGGACTGATCCGTCTCCCATTACGACTAACCCAGGGGTAGGCAACCGTGGCTCTTTGATGACTCCTGGACTTCAACTCCCAGAATTCCTGTGCTGGCTCAGGAATTCTGGGAGTTGAAGTCCAGGAGTCATCAAAGAGCCACGGTTGCCTACCCCTGATTACTAACCGATAGACTGCATTGCCCAAGAAATCCATCATGCTTTTTGGCCAACTTTCAAACTACAAAATGCAGCTAGTCCGTGGCCAAACCCCAGGCAGCAAGCCCAATTCACACAATCCAAGCATTTCAGGAACAGAAAAGGGGAGGGCTCTGTGTGTGTGTGTTTTAAAAATTCCCTGCATAGGGGGTGGGGTGTGTGGAGAGAAAGGCAGGACTGGAGGCAACCTCCTTGGGATTGAAAACCCCCGCTCTCCAGGGTGCTGAAACACCACCCCCCCCAGTTGTAATCCCGTCCAAGTTCTGAAAGACCACAATTGGCGCAGCGCTGGCCCAAGACCGGCTCTGCCTTCCTCAGAACGAAATCCGGGTCTAAACCGGGAGTTGTTTTGGCGGAACGGGACCCCCCACCCCCACCCCTCAACCTCCATCCAACTACCAATATAACCGCTTGGTATTGTCAAGGCTCCGTATGGCATTTGAAAAAGGAGGCGAATTTGGGGAGTCACCAAAAAAGAGAAAATAAAAGGAACAGGAGTGGGGGGGGGGGCAGGGATTTTGGAAAAAAAAAATGGAAAGCATTTTTTTAAAAACAAAAAACAAAAACACAAGCGCAAGTGGGGAAGAGCGAGCAGCATTCGAGAAGAGTTTTGAGGATCTCTCTCGGCAGGAAGGTTTGAAGAGGCTGGTAGATGTGATAATCAACTTCTAGCTTCAAAGCTAGGATTTGCTATTTTTGTAGGAATGAAAGCAGCAAACGAGTCGGGGTAGCCTTCTCCTATCTCTTGTTTAAGTAGAGCGGACTCAAACTCCTATAAGCCCCAGCAGTACCTGGGCAGGTAAGAGAAGGCTCTTTTGAGCAGGGGGTTGGACTAGAAGACCTCCACGGTCCTTCCCAGCAATATAATTCTAAGACTTACAACCCCATAAATGGGAAGGTAACAGTTTGCACGGGGGGGGGGGGGAAGAGCTGAAATAAGGTATATTCTAACTCTAACCACCAACAGAAGATTTTCAAGAAGAGATTGGGACAACCAATTCTCTGAACTGGTCTAGGGTCTCCTGCTTGAGCAGGGGTTGGACTAGAAGACCTCCACGGTCCCTTCCCACTGTTATTCTGTTAGAATACATTCCCAAGTCGAGACTCTTCCTCCGAGGGCCCCCCCAAAAAAGGAAAAACATTAGATCTCATCAAAGGAAGACGGGGCATCTTCCCAAGAAGCCCTTTTTTTCTTGGTTTTGCTCCCTTCTGGCAAAACTCATGCCCTTCCTGGGGGGGAAGGAGTGGGGCAAATCAGCAGGAAAGACTTTGGGGAACATCGCTACAAAACCCGGAGTCCCCAGCCCACCCCAGGCGATTCTGCCAGGCTCCTTGGCTGATCTGCATGTTAAGTTGCAGAAGAAACACTCCGTGGGCTGCACCGAGGCTGCTTAAGTGCTTAATGGAGCAAGATCAGAAGGTGGGGGGGGAACTTCGGAGGGGACCTTCGGCTTGCTTCCCTCGGGGATGGAGAGCCGATGGAGAGCCGACGGGCTGGAAGGGAAGGTACGGAAACCACGCACGGGACTTACCTCGGCAGAGGAGAAAGAGCAGGAGAGCGACTCCCAGCGAAATCATAGCTCAAACCTTGAGCAAGCTTGCCTCTCTGTTCCTCTTGGACTGGTGTTTTTTTTGGGGGGGGGGAGGGAAGAGAAGAAAAACCACAGAAAAGACTACAAAAAAAGTGGGGGGTGAGAACCCCATGCAAAGCGAGGTCTGTTGCAGCAGCACCAGCCGGCCAACGTCCTTGGATGGGGGAGCCTGAAGGACTTATTTGCGTCTGGAGCTGAACCGAAGTCGCATCGGAGACTTTGGAAAAAGGGGCGGGGGGAATGCTAAGGAGGAGGCTGGGGAGGAAGTGATGTCACCAGCTCCTAACAGAAGGTCGAGGGGCTGGGGGGGGGAAAGGGTCTGCTTATCTGGGTGCTGAGACCCCCCATTTTTTTAAAAAAAAAAGTAAAATAAAAATAAAACCCTCCCTTTCCAGTGGTTGAAAGAGAATTCACGCACAAAGCAGGCTGTGTATGTCCGGCTGGAAAGAGGGGAGGGGGTCATTTTATGCAACCCTCGAAGTGTAAGGGAGGAGGGGAAGGAGGATTCGAAGCATGGGGGCTGGGGGAGGGGGGAAACGGGTTTTCAGAAGGAAGGCATCCCAAGCCTTGGCCGAGCGTCGGGAGCGCACAACATTGAAATAGGGTTAAGTTGCATTAAACCAGGGGGGGGGGTCTCCAAGCTTGGCAACTTTATAAGACTTGTGGATGTCAATTCCCAGAATTCCCCAGCCAGCACGGGGGGGGGGGGAGGAAATAGCATGGCTGGCTGGGGAATTCTGGGAGTTGAAGTCCCCAAGTCTTATAAAGTTACCAAACCTGGAAAACCCTGGTTTAATGCAACATTCTCTATTTGAACATCACGTGCCTAAGACGAGTGGGGGGAAAATGATCAACATACAAAGAACGGCTGTAGGACTTGGATTTGGCTAGTCTAAAGAAAAGAAGAAATAGAGGAGACATGATAGCAGTGTTCCAGTATTTGAGGGGCTGGCACAAAGAAGAGGGGGTCAAATTATTCTCCAAAACACCAGAAGACAAGACAAGGAACAATGGATGGAAACTAATCAAGGAGAGAAGCAACCTGGAATTGAGGAGAAACTTCCTAACAGTGAGGACAATTAACCAGTGGAACAGCTGGCCTCCAGAAAACGTGGGCACTCCATGACTGGAGGCTTTTAAGAAGAGACTGGACAGTCACTTGTCTGAAATGGTATAGGTTCTCCTGCTCGAGCAGTGGGCTAGACTAGAAGACCTCCAAGGTCCCTTCCAGCTCTATACTATTCTATTTCTATTCTATTCTAATTATGTCTATTCTATTCTACAATCTATTCTATTCTAATTATCTATTCTATTCTACAATCTGTCTATTCTATTCTATTCTACAATCTGTTCTATTCCATTCTAATTCTATTCTAATTATCTATTCTATTCTACAGTCCTATTCTATTCTATTCTATTCTATTCTATTCTATTCTATTCTATTCTATTCTATTCTATTCTATTCTATTCTATTCTATTCTATTCTAATTTCTAGTTCTAATTCTATTCAACTCAACTCTGAGGATGCAGACACAAAAATGCCCAGCCAGCTTTCATGCGTAAGGTGGGAATAGAACCGTCTCCTGGTGGCTGGCCCAGTCAACCACCTTTTGTACCTAACGTAGGGCTAGAACACAACAACTCCTAGTTTCTAGCCCAATCTCCCAGTTTCCCCTCCCGTAAAATTGTTCTACTCCCAAAGCCCACCTCGGAAGCAAGGCTACTCTTCATGTGAACTATCGTGCCCAGCCCCTCTACCCCGTGGCAGCTACACAGACCCGCAAGCATCCATGATGTCAGCTTTTTCCCCATCTGCTGGCCCAGTTATATTTGTAAGCTACAACTCCCCCCCTTTTTTTTTTTGCTCCAGACCAGCTTATTTGGAAGAGTAGTTTCCATGGCAGCCTGCTCCCCTCCCTTGACTTACTCTGGCTGGCTGCACCTGTTGATCTTCCTTTTGTAACAGGCCTTTGTTCTGAAGTCACATGTGGTGGGGGCCCCGCAGCGTACAAACTAGCTGTGGCGACACAGGACGGCAGCTGTCGGGCAGAGCTCACTCGAGAGAGACCGAGACCGCGCAACAACTGGAGTTGCAGGAGAACCGGGTGGCAAATCCTGCAGCAGCTGGTGGCTCCCCTCAAAAGGGGTCTCCATCCCAGCCCCGGGGGAGCGTGGGGGGAAACCCAGGGGGCTCGTCCCCAAACAGAGCGCCAGGGGCAAGGACAGCTCGGTTTTGAAGGGATGCAAATAAAACAAGACTTTTCGCTCAAGGCCACAACAAAAGCAGTGAAAAGATCACCCCAATTCTTATTTATTGACATATGTTATTCCTAGCCTTCTCCTTCCCGGTCCAGATAACCTGATGGGATTTGAGATGTGGGCTGTTTCCAAAGCGCCCGAATTTCAAGGGACCGGAAAGAGTACAGGAACGAACATTAGACGGGTGCAGAAGAAACTAGAGGCTGAAATAACCGTTCTGCTCCCCTACTCAGGGACCCCCCCGTCTCGAAAATAAACCCCAGACGGGAGAAAAGGGGTCTCCTCTACAGCCAGACGCCACCCAGAAGGGGAACTGCTCCGAAATGTAACGGCGCAAGTAAGCGCCTTTCTCCATGGGTGGCTTTTACGGAGGGAACCGATGCAACGCGCCACGTCAGAGCCCCCTCCAACGGCCAGGCAGAAGAAGCACTTCTGCTGTTCAGGAGGGGCTGCCCCACTTCGCAGCAGGATCCGGCCCCTAACGGAGGGTCCTCACTCGTTCTGAGTATTCCAGATGGGTTTCTTCCCTTTCCTGGACTGGTTGGGACCGATGTATTTTAACAGGTGGTGGCTGGGTTTGGTGATGACCTCGGCGCACATCAGAGGCTGCAGAACTGCCGGGATCTGAACGCTGCCGTCCTGGGCAAAGGAGAAGATGGGGTCACTGGGCAAAGGAGAAGATGGGGTCACCCGGTTCGCTCCCACAGAGTCGGCCTCCTCAGGGTGCCGTCGGCCAGGCAATGCCGGCTGGCGACCCCCAGGGGGAGAGCCTTCTCTGTGGGCGCGCTGACCCTCTGGAATGAATTGCCCCCGGAGCTGCGGACAGCCCCTGACCTTCGGTCCTTCCGCCGTGACCTGAAGACCTGGTTGTTCCAACAAGCGGGCCTGGACTGACTATGGGTTTTAATTGGTTTTTTACTGGGTTAAATTGTCTCGTAATTTTGCATTTATTGTTTAATTCTCTTTTAAACTTTTTACTTATTTTAATTTTTATTGTTGTGAGCCGCCCTGAGTCCTCAGGGAGAAGGGCGGCATATAAATTTAATAAAAGCAAAAGCAAAAAAAAAGATTATCCCCTGTGCATGTGGCAGTCTTTGACTTACCACTGCCACTGAAGCCACAATTTCCACTGCTAGGCAGGACAATTTTTTAAGTGAGTCACACTCAAATGTATCTTTTTTAGGTCATAGCTGTTAAGCGGATCACTGGGTCATTAAGCAAATCCAGCTTCCCTCAATGACTCTGCTTGTCCAAAGCCAGCCGGGACGGTTTGCAAATGGTGATTTTGTGACAGCCGTCAGAAATGCAAAATCTGGGTTATCAAGCAGCCACCATTTTGATCCATTTTGAACCAGGGAAATACTGCGCTGGTCGTGACTGGCCACAAGGTCACTTTCTGAGTACTGCTGCAACTTCAAACTGTTGCTAGAGGGATGTTGTTAAGTCGGGGACCATTTCTTCCTGTTTTATTTACAGTAAGGATATTCCTGAGAGCGAGGGTGACCTTGGCAAGGATTCAGCCTGGATTCTGACTTATTCCTGCAACTCAAAACTGGACCGGCAAGGGCCAAAGAAAACCAGAGTTCGTCAAGATGTATAGAAAGCTTTCCCCAAAAGCTGTTGCCTTCCCGGTGTGTTGGGACTACAACTCCCAGCCTTCCCCCAACCAGCTGGGCTATTTGCTCTGCACCCTGGGAGGAGGTCATCCAGATTGGACAAGGATAGAACCTGTGCATTGCTAATCTCCTCACTGTTTTATCACTACAGGGAGGAAGCTGCCATGTTTTCCCAAGCATGCTATCCTCCCTGGCTGGCCAGGAATTCTGGGAGTCGTAGTCCCAAAGGCACCCAGAGAGCGCTCCAGCTTGGGCAAGGCTGCCATATTCTATGAAGGCTACGCCAAGCAAACGCCCCCCTCGACAAACCTTGAGTTGGTTGGACTCCAGGATGGCAATGACCATCCGGGGAATTGCGCAGGCGGTTCCGTTAACCTGCGAAAGCACAAAAACGGCTCGTGAACGTTTGGCAACTGTAGACATGAAGCCCCCAGCCCCAAGATTGCCCAGAGGGAGAAAAGGCACCAGGTGGGTGCTTTCTCCCTTTTGCAGCCCCCCACCCTCTTTATTCTTGAGACATTGCCCCCCCCTCCAAACCCGGGTCTCCTTGGGACCGAGCTTACCGTATGTGCAAAGCTGAGCTGCTGTTTCTCATCGTAGTACAAGATGTTCAACCGCCGCGACTGGAAATCAGTGCAGTTAGAGAGGCTGGATATCTAGAGGGGGAGGGAAGAATGAAAAGAGGGCAAGGAACACGGTGGGAAAGAAAAAGTCCCACCACCCTCTTCTTTACATCTTCAGTTCCTTTCCCATCTACTTTTTCTGTAATGTTTTTTTCACATTCTCAATGTTTTGCATGGCTCTTTTATGAGGTTATAAAGCACCCAGAGTTGCTCGAGATATGGGGGGGGGCATATAAATTTAATAAATAAATAAAAGCGATGAAAAGAATCACACTGATGCAGCCATGACGTTGTACTGGCGTGGTCCAGGAAAGAGAGACAGGGGCTGTAGCCGTATAACCCAGAAGTGTTCATGAGGGGGTTTTAATGCTTGTTTCTCAGACTGGGATAATCAGAAGTGGGGAAGGGGCTATTTCTTTTGCAGATATCCTGGGACTTCCAGATGTTGTGGCTGCTCCAACCCTGGAGGTTTTTAAGAAGAGATTGGACAACCCTTTGTCTGAAATGGTTTCCTGCTTGAGCAGGGGGTTGGACTAGAAGACCTCCGAGGTCCCTTTCAACTCTGTTGTTCTCAGCTGGAGCTGCTTATAACCAAAATGGAAGAAAAAAAAAGAAAACGAGAATGGACAAAGAAAAAATCTGGGTCCAAAATGGGCTGGACTTAATTCAGCAGATGATTCCGGAGACGGTGAATTCTTTCCTTTCACACCTGGAGCAAGACAGGCGACTTTCCCCAGAGAAAATTCCCAAGCTGTAAAGGCTTGGCCACCAGCAATAATTCCAGCACGGACGCCAAACCAGTGGTGCCTCCAGGGGTAGGTCAATCAAACCTTTGGACCACCATCTTGATTTTTTATTTTCCCCACCAACCCTTAGTGCAACCCCCCCCTCCCCAAAGCCTAGGCCTTGCCACCCTCTCACCTCTCCATACTGGTTCCGGCCGGGCATCCAGGCCTCAATGTCGAATTTCCTGAAGGCAGACAGGCCCAGTTCGTGCGGGGGCATATCCAGAACTCTGCCACAAAGCGAGGCTGGTCAGAGCAAGCGCAGCAGCCCCAAAGGAACAGCTAAGCCCTGGAGCCCCTTTGGGTGGGCAAGCAGGAGCTGAGCCCCCCTCCCGCCGTCTTTATCCGCTTGGCTCCTTGGATGGGGAGGGTGGGGTTTACTGTGAACTCCTCCACAGTGTACGGGCAGTCCTCAACTTACAACCACAATGGGACCCCAAATTTTCTGTTGCTAAACAGGACAGCTGTTCCACTGAGCTTGGCCCCATTTTACGACCTTTCTCGCTCCACCAGTGAAGTGAAACACTGCAGTTATGTCAGTAAACCGGCTGTTTGACTTTGCTTTCCGAAGGATGCAAAAGGGGATCGTGTGACCCCGAGGACACTTCAGCCGCCCTAAAGAAGGGGCTCGGACAGATCCTGTGTCAGCTGCAAGCCCACCACGTCTCCTTACTTGTAGTGCAGTCCCAGCTCCAGGAAAATCTCCTTCTGGAGGGCAAGGAATTCCTCCATCAAGGCGCTGCTTTCGAAACCCGTCTCATTGGCGGTGACCCCAAACATTTCCACCTGGGTGAATGCAGGAAGGAGAAAAGGGTGACCTCCCAGAATCCCCCATCCATCCATCCATCCATCAAGATGGGTGGACCTCAACTCCCAGAATTCCCTAGACAGCGTGCTTTAAGGTATCTAATTCCAACTCGCAGAATCCCCCAGGGAGCGTGCTTTAAGATGGGTGGACCTCAACTCCCAGAATTGTATGTAAGGGTGTAGTAGGTCTATACGTGTGTTGTATATAGCATGTTTAAATGGGTGTGATGTACGTGTACACTTTGAGAGCCAGCAACTAAATTTCATTTTTAATGTGTGCTATTGTGCCCACAGTAAAAAATGACAATAAAGGTCATCCATCCATCCATCTATCTTCTATCTGCCGAGCGTCACCTTGTTGAACTGGTGCACTCGATAGAGACCCCATGGTTCCTTGCCGGTTTGAGTTTCTGCTCGGTAGCAGGTGCTGGAACAGACTATCCTGGCCAAGACAAAAAGAGGATTAATCACGCTGGTGGGGGCATATCAGGCCTTCCCACCCGCTCCATAAAAATATGTTGGAAGTTAGTTTTTTTAAAAAAAACCCCAACCCTCTGGAAAATCTAGGGAGCTAAAAGGGCAATTCTGAAGGTGCGAATGCAGAGAAAAGCACAACACGGACTGACCTGACGGGCGTATCCTTCAGAGCCACAGCGTGGTCTGCAAAATAACCTGGAGAAGACAAAAAGAGAAAGAAAGAAAAAATGGGAGCGACAAAATCTTTGTGGCTCAGAATCGAAGAGTGGAATGTTCACAGGTTTCTTAATTAAAGAAATCCCATTTTTTTTGTCCTTGGTCTTTGTCAAGTTGGGGGCTTCCTTGCAGATGTTTCATGACCCAACTAGGGAACATCATCAGTGCCAGAAGATGAGCAATCAAATAATCAAACTGTAAACTCAAGGAACCATCAAGAACATTCCCACTGACACTGATAGAGTCAGTTGTTTGTACATAAACAGAGAGCAAACCCTTCTAGCACTGATGATGTTACCTAATTAGGTCATGGAAACGTCTGCAAGAAAACCACCAAGCTTAGAGAGCACCAAGGACCCCACCGTCCTCCTCCTCCTCCCCGTTTCTAGCATTGATGATGCTACCTAGTTGGGTCATGAAACATCTGCAAAAAAAACCCTCCAAGCTCAGAGACCACCAAGAATCCCCTCCTCCTCTCCACAAAACCCCCTCCCTTCCAAGACTGATGACGTTACCTAGTTGGGTAATGAAACATCTGCAAAGAAAACACCAAGATCAAAACCCCAAAGTTTTCATTGTCCTCCCTCCTCTTCCTCTCCGCCACCCTGCCCCCTTCTAGCGCTGATGACGTTACCTCGTTGGGTCATGAAAAGTCTGCAAGGAAGCAACCAAGCTCAGAGAGCACCAAGGACCCCACTGTCCTCCTCCTAGCCCCTCCTTCTCCTCCACTCCATATAACCCTCTCCTTCAAGCACTGACGTGGCCCCCAAATTCATCCTTGACCACAGGCCAAAAGACTTCCCTATTTTAACCATACCTGCAATGCCAACCTCGGATGTTCCCGCCAAGTTCAGATCCTCAAACCGGGAAGGGTCTATGCTATACACCAGGGAGGAGTGGACTTCAGGTAATATGCCACAGCCTTCCTGATAAACAGAAGACACTGACAATGTTACCTAGTTGGGTCATGAGATGTCTACAAGAAAACCGCCAAGTTCAGAGAGCACCAAGGACCCCACAGTCGTCCTCCTCTTCCCCACAAACCCCAAACCTCTTCTAGAACTGATGATGTTCCCTAGTTGGGTAATATAACATCTGCAAGAAAACAACCAAGCTGAGAGAGGAACAAGGACCCCTCAGAAGCTAAAAAAACCTATTCAGCTCCATGGGCACCTTCAGTAGCCAAAATCTCATGGAACAGAACGAACGGAGGGATACTCACAAACACGGCTCCTTTAAGCAAGTCTGGGACGGTCATGGGAATGAAACCCTTAAGGGAAAAGAAAAGGACATGAAGAACTGCAGGAATCCCTCGTGTCCCAGTGCCTATAAGCCCCCCTCCCCCCATTTTTGGTTTGCTTTTGAACCTTAATGCAAAGAAGA